>NC_066583.1:20871713-21520746 GCF_024323335.1 Lathyrus oleraceus
TGTGACATCTTGGTTTGCTTGCCAACCTGACATTCTCCACAGACTTTTCCTTCATCAATAAGCAGCTTTGGGATTCCTCTAACTTCTTCCTTGGATATGATCTTCTTCATTCCTCTTAAATGAAGATTTCCAAGTCTTCTATGCCACAGCTTCACTTCCTGTTCTTCCTTGGCTAAGGAGCACATTGAGGAGTAGTTCGAGACTTCAGGTTCCCATAGATAACAGTTATCTTTGGATCTGGATCCTCTCATAACTTCCTGATTTTCTCAATTCTTCACAACACATTCTTCCTTAGTGAACTGTACATTGAAGCCTTGATCACATAGCTGGCTTATGCTGATGAGATTAGCAGTTAGTCCTTTTACTAATAACACATTATTTAGTTCTGGAACTCCAGGACTGTTCAGTTTACCAACACCTTTGATTTTTCCTTTAGCTCCGTCACCAAAGGTCACATAACTGGTAGTATGAGGTTGTATATCTACCAATAAGTTCTCCATCCCAGTCATATGTCTTGAGCAACCACTATCAAAATACCAGTCTTCTCTGGTAGATGCCCTTAGAGATGTGTGAGCTAATCTAGCAACCCATTGTTGTTTCTTGATGGGGGCATTAAGCTTAGATGCCTTCTGCTTAGGTCTGACTTGAGGGGTCTGGTTAGGATAGCCATGCAACCTGTAACATAAGGGTTTTATGTGACCAAATCTACCACAGTAGTGGCATCTCCATCTTTGAAATTTCTTATTTTGATGGTTAATCCTCCTGTGTCCATGATGTTGTGACATTGGTTGTGACTTCTGCTTGAGTTTCTGAACTTCAGCCTTTGAGCTTTTGAATTCAGATGAGGATTCCTTAACAAAGCCTAAACCAGACATGGTTCCTGAATTCTGTCCCACCTTTAGAATCTCTTCCAAAGTGTCAGTTCTTTTATTCAGTATTCTGATGGATTTTGTCATTTGATCTAGCTTAGAGGTCAGCAAGTTTATCTCACCATTTAGACCATCTATGACTGCAGATGCTTCTTCTTCTCAGCTTCCAGCTCCTTGATGAGTTTCTTCTGCTTTTCTCCTTGGATACACACTTCTGCACTTTTGACACATAACTCTTTATATGAAGAAGCAAGTTCATCAAATGTAAGTTCATCTCCACTTGAGTCATCATTAGAGGCACAGACACTAGTTAGTGCAGTGACATGTTTTGCAGATTCTCCTTCTGATTCACTCTCAGAGTCTCCCTCAGACTAGGTGACAGATAGTCCCTTCTTTTGCATCTTGAGGAAGGTAGGACATTCAGCTCTAATGTGTCCAAAACCTTCACATCCATGACACTAGATTCCCTTGCCTTGGTTGAACTTTTCTTCAGATGTTGATCTTCTACTGATGTCAGACGAAATGTTCTTGACATTTGGTCTACCTTTTTGGTCAATCTTCTTTATGAACTTGTTGAACTGTCTTCCAAGCATGGCTATAGCTTCTGATATGCTTTCATCACCTCCAATATTTCCTTCTTCTGAGTCCTCTTCAGTATTTGATACAAAAGCTATGCTTTTGTTCTTCTTTTCAACATTCTCACACAAGCCCATTTAAAAAGTTTGGAAGAAAACCAATAAGCTCATCAACCTTCATATTGCAGATATCTTGAGCCTCTTCTATAGAAGTAACCTTCATGGCAAATCTCTTGGGCAATGATCTGAGAATCTTTCTTACAAGTTTTTCTTCAGACATTTTCTCTCCTAAGCCTCTAGAAGTGTTGGCAATTTCAAGAATATTCATGTGGAACACATGAATAGTCTCATCCTCTTTCATCCTCAGATTTTCAAACTTAGTAGTCAGCATCTGGAGTTTAGACATCCTTACCTTGGAGGTACCTTCATGAGTTGTTTTGAGAGTATCCCAAACTTCTTTAGCCAGCTCACAGTGATGCACCAGTCTGAAGATGTTCTTATTTATCCCATTGAACAGTGCATTCAAGGCCTTAGAGTTTCCAAGGGCTAATGCCTCTTGCTCTTTGTCCCACTCTTCTTCAGGAATTTGCATAATGATTCCATCTTTACCTATCTCCGTTGGATGTTCCCATCCTTTGTTGACAACTCTCCAGACCTTGCTATCCAGAGACCTCAAGAAGGCTATCATACGAGGTTTCCAGTCATCATAGTTAGAACCATCCAGCATGGGTGGTCTATTTGAGAATCCTACATCCTTGTCCATGGTACTAGAAAGTAACGTCCCTAGATCTCACCCAGAAATTAACAGGAAGGGTGCCTGCTCTGATGCCAATTGAAATTCTAGTAACAGACTATCGATGTCACACTAGATGTTGTGACATCCAATTCTGCGCAGACAGGAATGATGCAGAAAGTAAGTGTAAAGGGCAGTAAATAACACAGAGAATTGTTTACCCAGTTCAGTGACAAACACACCTACGTCTGGGGGCTACCAAGCCAGGGAGGAAATCCACTATAAGAGGTATTAATTTAGGACTTAAACCAACTGTTTAATCCTATCACTTAAGACCTACCCAATGCAATTTCAATCTAAACTAAGACCAGAGTTCCTACTCACTCCCCCTCAATCATAGCAGTGATTACAACCTTTAATAATTTTAAAGTCAGTGGTGAAGTTATACTTCAAACAACTCTTGATTGTGCTTAAAAGCTTAATCAAGAAACACAGCACTCACGCTTAAAAGCTTAGAGTGACACAACAATTACAACTCAATGAACACCCTAGTCCAATGCAATCATCTAGGTGATAATTGCTTGGCTCACACGTAAAATCTAATACAAGACACAATAAAACATACAACAAGGAAATACAATGATGGATTTAACTCTTCACACTTCAAAATCCCTAAATTGCTGAAAGTAGGATTGCCATCCTTTTATAATGCAGCACTTGGGCCTTGTACTTGAATTCCCTAAAATTAAGGTTAAGCAAGTTAACCTAATTTCCACATATTAGGGTGCTAACAAATAGGCTATATGCTAGGTCTCTTAATTTTAGCATAGTTGTTAGTTTCCTGGATTTTAGCTCAGCTGTTAGATCCCTGAAAAACAGCCTGAAATAAATATTGAAGCATAACAGAAAAACTAACTAGCCTACACTTTAGCATATGCTGTCAGGAATGTATGTCATAACATTCAGTTTGACATCCAGACAATAGGCTATATGCTAGGTCCCATAAATCTTAGCACAACTGTTAGCTTCCTGAAAATCAGCCTGAAACATAACAGGAAAAACTAACTAGCATATACTTCAGTATCTATTGTCAGGGACGGATGTCATAACATTCAGTTTGACATTCAGTAAATCCTGTATTAGCTAATCATGCAGCATACTACTCAAGCATGTCATGACATCAGTCAAGACATCAGAGTACACTAAGTGTTTTAACACAAAATGCAGCCAATCAAAAACATCTACAATTTATATGAGATGAAACCCATTCAAATTTCATGATAAAATTCAAGACGTCTAATTCAACTTTTATGTTTGGAGGAATTTAAAATTCAACTTGCAAGTGCATGTGCCAAGAGGAAACATTATAGATCATTTTGGACCATTACCATTGAACAAGTGATTTTTCTCAACTTTTAAAATGCATAACTCCTTCATGCAAAATCTAAATAAGGTTAAATTTGTGAATAAATTAAATATGTTTGAAAGAGATACAACTTTAATAAAGGAACTTTTTCCATTTGAAGTCCATAGAAAAAGTTATTCAAGGTGGAAGAAGTGAACATTTGACTTGCTACTTAGAAAATTTTCAAATATGTTTGATTTTCCAAATTTACAACTTAAAATTCATCATTATACAAGCCTCAAATGGAAAAGTGTTCAACAATAAAGTTGTTCGCCTTGATCTCAACTTTCCAAAAAGTCTAAGATCATCTCATTTGGAACAAAATTGAAGGACTCGCGCATGGGTGCAATGTGTGGTATCATTTGGAAGAATTTCATGATCAAACTCATTCCAACTTTGCATGGCTTAATGCAACACTTTCAGCATGACCTATGCACGATTTTGGACCTTTGCAAATGATTGTTTGGGATTTGTGCACACCCATGCTAGATCATGAAGAAACTTTCTATTTTTGAACGTTTGAAAGAAAGTGTGTGGAAATCAATTGCATTGGCTATAAATAGGAGTGCATTATGATCAGAACTCCATCAATACCTTGCCCAAGCTTTGCCAGACCAATCAAAACCCTCCATTCCATAGAATTTTTGAAGATTTATTTTGAAATCGAGCTTGAACTTCATCTTCTGTTTGGAAGTTAAAATTCCAGAAATTCACTTCCCTTTTCATCTCAATTGGCTTCTGCAAGCAAGAGGAAGAGAAAACAAGCAAATCCAGATCAAGATCAAGTGAATTTGATGCAACTTGAAGGTGATTTTTTAGAAACTTCATCTCTTTGATTCTCTCTCAATGTAGGCAACAAGATTGAGTTGCTTTGAGGTCAAATCGCAGCAACTCAGTTCATGATCCTCAAACTTCAAATCCCTGTATCTTTCTATACACTTGGAATTGGAGAAAATTGAGGCCAGATTCGAGATCTTGAGCATTTTTTCTTTGAATTCATGTCCTTGTGTTTTATTTTAATGATGGTTGATGGTGGACCAGTCCAGTGAGGTCCACTGGAGAAGAAGATCGGAGCCCTAGCTCCGGTGGTGTGTTGTCACGCCTCTCAACCATCAGATCTGTTTAAATTGTTTTAATCTTGGCCTTTGGTTTTAATTACCAATGTTGCAATGCGCTGACTTTGGAACACCATGGACATGATACGTGTGGCCATCAGATATGCCACCTCAATTAATGAGGGAGATCTGATGACCCTTGTTTTTTGAATTTCTTTTTATTTTCTGATTTTCTGTTTAATCCATTTATTTTGTTTAATTCATATTAATTTCATTTTTAATCCAAAAAATATGGGACTTTCACCAAAAATCTTTAAATATTTTCCTCTTTCATTTTCTGAATCAAAATTATTTTTTGGATTGATTTTGATATTTTTCATGATTTAATTGTTTTTGTGCATATTTTTAATTGTTTAAAAATACTCCTGACTTTTCAAAAATCCTGAAATTTTTTGTCTAAGGTCATTTGACCTTCATTGACCTAGGATAAATCTATTGGCCATTTATTTGGTGTTTTGAAGATGTTTTAGGTTTTGACCAAATTAAATTGAATTTAAATGCATTTTTAATTTGATTTTTAATTGATTAATTGTGTAAAAATTATATTGAGCCATTTTTATTGACTTGTGATGTTTGACTATTTGTTTGGGCCTTTGTCAAGGTTGATTTGACTTTTGTTGAGTTAAAATTATTGGATTTAGGGGATTGATGAAATGTACATTTCATCTCCCAAAATGAATGAATGATTTTAATTTGATAAAATTCCTCCCATGACCAATTTGTGTTTCTCTCATCTCCCCTCCCTCTTCATCTTCAATCCATTCTTTCCCATCCCTTTCATTGACCAATGAAATCTCAAAAATCCTAAGGCTCATTGGCTCATTAATAACCTTGAGTTAGATGAACCAATACAAGTATGCATGAGATAGGTCAACTCTTTGAATTTTTTTTTCTTTTAGTGTGTGGTATATTTTAGGAGTTTGGTTCATTATACCAAATCTCTAACATGCATTAACACCTACATTTTTATTGCCCGGCCTAAGATAGTTGTGACTTCTACATAAGTCCAATTACGATTGCTTAACATAGAGCTAAATTTGACCCTAAAGGCATAGCATTCTAGTAAGTGGGATTGTAAGTCTCCCATCTTTCATGGTATTGTGTGGAAACTTGGCATTTTTTCCTTCCTTTGGAACATGTCTTGGTTCAAGGATCCATGCTTATGAATAAATGGTGAGTGCTCTCCAAAGAATGACTTATGATTAACACATTCCTAAAAACTAGTTAATAGCATTTTATTATATTTTTTATGTTAGAAATAGAACTATTAATTAGTAAGTAGCTTATGATTAATATTACATGTCAGTACTAATTTTGACACTTTATTCCCTTTGTTTTTTTTCTTCATAATATTGATATATGTAGTTTGACTTAATTTTTAGCATGATCCCCTTTGTGATTTGATTGGTTGGTGAAACATACTTTGATCAACTAATTAGATTAGTGGTTATATGACCTCTTAATTGGACCTTTAAGACAAATTGCATGCTCCTTAGGTTTTATTCAATTAAGTGATCACAAGTCCCTTGATTACTTGATTTTAATTAGATCTTAAGACTTCCACTACACTTGATCCCTTAAGTAAGTCCTAACTCCATTCACATTCAAAACCCTAGAAATATGTGACCATCAAGACATGAACACATTAGACTCTACTCCCATTCCATGATACCATATCTCATTCTTTCAAACATATATTTTCTCATCCACATAAAAAAATTCTCCTTTCTCTTCTTTTTTTAAAAACCTTAAAACACTTATTAATTATGATGTGAATCATGCGCCACGAGCCTTAAGAAGTGGAGAATGAATAAGAGTGAGTATTCATATCCTTATTTTGAATATCTTTGGATATGGTACACATGACCCAATTATTCAAAGTATTCACCTTCATTCATATACTTTAGTGCAATTCAAATTGAGACAAGTTTCACCATTCACCTTCAGACCAAATTCCATAATAATCAACAACAAAAACACCTTTCCCTTTGGACCTAACACAACACCTCTTGGTTTTCTGACACCCATACTCTTGCATGGTTGCCTTGCTAATCCCCCGGTTTAGGCAAACCCTATTGCATGTTTTTCTTATTAATCCCCTAGTTTAGGCAAACCCTTGTATTCCTTATTAATCCCTTGATTTAGGAAAACTCTTATCTGCCTTGATCCCCTGGTTCAGGTAAACCCCTACAACACTAAATTGGTTTAGACACCTCATTCTTGGTGTAGAGGCCTCATTCTTGGTTCAGACATTTAATTTTTGGTTTAGACACCTCATTCTTGGTTCATACACCACTGTATGGGTTCAAACATCACATGGTCCAAACAACACCTTCACCCACCTTTAAAATTCTTTAAACAACAATTTCTTTTTATAAAAGAACTGTTATAATCCATTCCTTAGCAGTCAGACTAACAACTTAGAGCATTCGAACCAGGATAAAACAACTAACGTCAACAATTTCTAGGATACGATTATAACATTATTCCCTAAAATCAACCAACAAATACTCATTTTCTACCCCAAGAACTAGGGAGCTCTGATTTTCTCATTGCACTATGAGAATACATAGGCACAAGGTTTCGAAATCTTGGAGAGCACATTAATTAAAATCTTATTTTTCCCCTTAATTAAAACCAATCGCAAGTAACCTTTAGATAATAACACCCATCCGCACAAAGAACAATCAAAATGGTTCTCATTGAGTACAACAGATATAAGGGGTGCTCATACCTTCCCTTTGCATAACCGACTTCCATACCATTTTCTCTTCCCCTTGGGTTTTATTGATATTTTCCCTTTCTCTTAGACTAAATAAAATTCAGTGGAGACTATGTTGTATTTCGATCGTGTGATGTGCTCGGGTATTTTTCGTGGCGTGACAAGGAGGCATAGAAAGAACCACTGCTTGAAAAATTTGTGCCATCAAATGGGAGGCATAAAATATTAATGGAAGATAATGCCAAGGACAATATAGAGAACCAAATAAGATTGAATCCCATTAGGAAAGAAGTTGAGAAAAAGAGACCATTAAATGGTTGGATGTTGGGATAATTTATGATGTATATGAATTTGATAGGAGGAAAGTAAGGAAGAACCACCACATAGACGTGGAAGTTCAAGAATAGATCTATAAAATGTATTAGTCATTGAAGGTGTGGAAGAGATACGAATTTATGGGCCCAAGTGATGCACCAACAGTGACATCAATTACAAACACAACAACCACTACCTCAACCTCCATAGCAAAAGGCAAGGAACCGAAACATCCAAGACTTCTACCGAATGAATCATCTAGAACTTGTAGGAAGTCTTGATCCTTTATTAGCACAAGATTGGTCTACGGGGATGGAACAGATCTTTCAAACGACCTCATGTAGCGAGAAAGAGAATATTCAGTTAGAAGGGAAACATGCATAAGTCGTACCACTTTTATCAGATTAAAATAGATTAATTACATACACATCCCTTTTATCTCAGTGTTCACACAAAAGTCATGCAATTATCTTGTTTGAATGACTGTCTTCCTTTAAGAAATTACAACTCGATTTGATTTGTATCTTTTCTTTTTAAAAATAAAATTGGATTAAAAGAGGATTAAGTTGATGTACATCCCTTTTATCCTCGAGTGGTTGGACACAAGTCATATCACTTGCTTGTTTGAAAGCATTTCCTCCTTCTAAAAACAATTACAGCAAAACAAACAACGATTTTTCTCTTTAACGCAATTAAAACATTTTTAAAAAAAATCAATCATCACACAAGATTTTTCTACCATGAAATACATAGCTTTTAATTCTCCATCACACTGAGAGATATGTAAGAGAAAGAATCAAATATTGCCAAGCACAATAATAATAAAAACATTTCCCCTTTTTTTCTCTTGTAAATAGGGTGTACTTTTATGCTTAAAGATTAGGAGAAAATCAATCTAATAAGATTTAAAATATTTTTTTGCAAAAGAAACTATAGGTAACCATTTTCTTAAACAAATGTAGTTGAGTGGTAATATCTTCCAAACGCATAATCGTCTCTTGAATCTAAATTTGGTTGTAAAGGCCATTTTTTTCTGTTATAGGGTTTTATCAACATTTTTCCTATTTAAATAAATTTTGATGGAGACATCATTACTTTCGAGCATGCCTCAATTTTTTTTGTCATGACAACAAGTATGATTTATACTTATGTGATTATATTTTATCCTTGTTTTTATGTTGTACTCTACTTTCTAAACTAATATATTTTTTGTTTATTTTATCATTTATTTTATATAAATATATTTCCTTTGCATGTTACAAAGGAAAAAAAAATTGTTGTATCGATCAATTGACTAATGCAAAAAAATATAAATAGTTAATTCGAGTAGTTAGTAATTCGAGTAGTTAATTCGAATAGTTAATGCTAGTATCACTGATAACTAAATGAGGTAGAGATTGCAGAACCATAATTTGTAGAAGGATGCACACTAGGGATATAATCAACAAATCATGCCATGTATCTTAGTTAGACCTCAATCTTGAGAATGAAAAGTGTGAGTAGTATGGGGAAGTTCCACAAAAGGTGTGTTTCTCTTAAAGAAAAACCCCAATATAAAAATATTCTCTCATGTTGACCCTCAAAATATCCCCAACAGTGGTATCATAGCCTAGTTTGAGTAAAGGAACTGACTTACTTGTATCGAAAGTATCCCCACATGGTCGCGGGTAGACTGTCTCGTTGAAAGGTGTCAACGGAGGTACAAGTTGTTAGAACAAGATTTGGTTTTGTATATATACCTTGAGTTTTGATGATAACAATGTTGTATTTGTGTGAGAACAATTTTGATACCCTAATGGTTTGTTATTGTGTAGCTTTAACAGCTGACCCTAACTTTGACCCTAAGATCCCTCATGTTATCTCATCATGTGCATTAGCTTTGGGATCACACCTTGGAATCCTCCTCATCCCTCATTCCTTGGGATTGCATTGGGAGAGGTCACCAAGCATATTTTGATTGTATCATACTTTATATTTCATTATTTACTAATCAAAATACCAAAAATATGTCAATGTATAGTTTGTTGTTTTTGTAGGTAGTGTGTATGCTCACCTATGTTCCATCAAGCTCATATATAGGGTTTGAGACCCTCAATGCAAGGAGACTAATCAAGAGATAGTTCAAAATGACTCTAGAAATCATATATGGATCCCTATGGTCTTCACATATCATTTTGATCAAGAACTCATAAAGAGTTGGAAGCTTGTTTGCCTTGGAAGCCCCAATTCATCTAGGTATCTTGTGTGACTTCCTCAACAAGTTACTTCACCATTTGATCAAATATTTCAAGGTATACTTCATATTTTATCATATTATGCATATATTATCCTCCATGAGTCCCAAAAGTCAAGAGAATATCAAGCTAGCAAGATGGTTCATGGTGGTTGACCAGAGAAAGTCAACTAGATAAAACTGGGGTTCCCTAGACCCTATCTCCAACACCTTTTGTCATATGAAAATTATTCCAAGAGAAACATTACTCAAAATGACATTCCAAACAACTTTCATGTTGAAGTCAAGATCTAGTTTTGCTTGGAAAGTCATTTATGGTAAAAGATTATAGGTCATTTTGTCTGAACCCTAGTTAGGAGGTCAAATTCCCAAGATCATAACTTGCTCAATTTGTATGAGATGAAACCCATTCAAATTCCATGATCAAATTGCATATGTATAATTCAACTTATATGTTTGGAGGAAGTTAAAATTCAAATTGCAAGTGCATGTGCCAAGAGGAAACATTATAGGTCATTTTGGGTCATTACCATTGAACAAGTGATTTTCCTCAACTTCTAAAATGCATAACTCCTTCATGCCAAATCTAAATGAGGTCAAATTTGTGAATAAATTGAATAGGTTTGAAAGAGACATAACTTTTATGAAGGAACTTTTTCCATTTGAAGTCCATAGAAAAAGTTATTCAAGGTGGAAGAAGTGAACATTTGACTTTCTACTTAGAAAATTTTCAAATATGTTTGATTTTCCAAATTTACAACTTAAAATTCATCATTATACAAGCCTCAAATGGAAAAGTGTTCAACAAGAAAGTTATTCCCCTTGATCTCACCTTTCCAAAAAGTCTAAGATCATCTCATTTGGAACAAAATTGAAGGAATTGCACATGGGTGCAATGTGTGGTACCATTTGGAAGAATTTCATGATCAAACTCATTCCAACTTTGCATGACTTAATGTGACACTTTCAGCATGACGTATGCATGATTTTGGACCTTTGCAAATGATTGTTTGGGCTTTGTGCATGCCTATGCTAGATCATGAAGAAACGTGCTATTTTTGAACATTTGAAAGAAAGTGTGTGGAAATCAATTGCATTGGTTATAAATAGGAGTGCATTATGATCAGAACTCCATCAATACCATGCCCAAGCTTTGCCAGACCAATCAAAACCCTCCATTCCATAGAATTTTTGAAGATTTATTTTGAAATCGAGCTTGAACTTCATCTTTTGTTTGGAAGTTCAAACTCCGGAAATTCACTTCCCTTTTCATCTCAATTGGCTTCTGCAAGCAAGAGGAAGAGAAAGCAAGCAAATCCAGATCAAGATCAAGTGAATTTGATGCAACTTAAAGGTGATTTTTTAGAAACTCCATCTCTTCGATTCTCTCTCAATTCTCCACCGGTATTTATGATTTTTGGTTGTCTAAAATCCTACCAATGTAGGCACCAAGATTGAGTTGCTTTGAGGTCAAACGAAGCAACTCAGCTAATGATCCTCAAAAGCCAAATCCCTATATCTTTCTATACACTTGGAATTGGAGAAAATTAAAGTCAGATTCGAGCTCTTAAGCATTTTTTCTTTGAATCCATGTCCTTGTGTTTTATTTTAGTGATGGTTGATGGTGGACCAGTCCGGTGAGGTCCACCGGAGAAGAAGACTGGAGCCCTAGCTCCGGTGGTGTGTTATAACGCCTCTCAACCATCAGGTCTGTTTAAATTGTTTTAATCTTGGCCTTTCGTTTTAATTACCAATGTTGCAATGCGCTGACTTTAGAACACCATGGACATGATGCGTGTGTCCATCAGATATGTCACCTCAATTAATGAGGGAGATCTGATGGCTCTTGTTTTTTTGAATTTCTTATTATTTTCTGATTTTCTGTTTAATCCATTTATTTAGTTTAATTCATATTAATTTATTTTTAATTCAAAAAATATGGGACTTTCACCAAAAATCTTTAAATATTTTCCTCTTTCATTTTCTGAATCAAAAATATTTTTTGGATTAATTTTGATATTTTTCATGATTTAATTGTTTTTGTGCATATTTTTAATTGTTTAAAAATACTTCTGACTTTTCAAAAATCATGAAAAAAAATTCTAAGGTCCTTTGACCTTCATTGACCTAGGATAAATCTCTTGGCCATTTATTTGGTGCTTTGAAGGTGTTTTAGGTTTTGACCAAATTAAATTGAATTTAAATGCATCTTTAATTGATTAATTGTGTAAAAATTATATTGAGCCATTTTTATTGACTTGTGATGTTTGAAAATTTGTTTGGGCCTTGGTCAAGGTTGATTTGACTTTTGTTGAGTTAAAATTATTGGATTTAGGGGATTGATGAAATGTACATTTCATCTCCCAAAATGAATGAATGATTTTAATTTGATAAAATTCCTCCCATGACCAATTTGTGTTTCTCTCATCTCCCCTCCCTCTTCATCTTTAATCCCATTCTTTCCCATCCCTTTCATTGACCAATGAAATCTCAAAAATCCTAAGGCTAATTGGTTCATCAATAACCTTGAGTTAGATGAACCAATACAAGTATGGATGAGATAGGTCCACTCTTTGATCTTTTTTTTTTCTTTTAGTGTGTGGTATGTTTTAGGAGTTTGGTTTATTATACCAAATCTCTAACATGCATTAGCACCTAAATTTTTATTGTCCGGCCTCAGATATTTGTGACTTCTACATAAGTCCAATTACGATTGCTTAACATAGAGCTAAATTTGAACCTAAAGGCATAGCATTCTAGTAAGTGAGATTATAAGTCTCCCATCTTTCATGGTATTGTGTGGAAACTTGGCCTTTTTTCCTTCCTTTGGAAGATGTCTTGGTTCAAGGATTCATGCTTATGAATAGATGGTTGAGTGTTCTCCAAAGAATGACTTAATCAATTGAAAAGCAAAATATCACTAACATCTAATTAACTAACATTTGACTAACTTTTATTAATATTGCTTTTACTTTTAAGTCATTAATTTTTTTTATGCAATTTAATTTCTACTCACTTACCATTCATTGTCATTTACATATCATTTAACTTGTTTATGTTTATGCCATTTTCACTTTGCTCATATGAGCCATATATTGTGATTGTATATATTTTCTTGTGTATTTTGTTTGTGTTTGTTGTCTTAGGACCTTAAGATACCTAATAAACAACAAAAAACCCTAAAAAATGTTTGTGTGGACCGTTGGGTTTTATCTGAACTTTTGGACTTAGGATTAGGCAACATTCCATATGTAAAAGGACTTAGCCAGTGCCAACATTTCTGAGACCAAGTCATTGTAATTTTAGCTTTCATCTGATGCAAGTATTGGGATCCACTTGAATTCATATGCTACATGGTCTTGATGCAACTGTTATTTTCATCTCAGGCCTAATACCTTATTCTAAGCAAATCAAGGAGTATTTCATCTGGTACATGAGAAGACAAAAGAAGATTGTTAACTATGGATTTGCTTATTTGGATGTGGTCATCTTTATTTGATGCCTTGCTCTTCATATTGCTAATTGCTTGTGGATACTTTCTTAATTCAAAGTCCAAAGGGAAAGTGGGTCTTCTATATGACATTATTGTCTGTTGGATTGCATCTCATTGGTCAATATTTTCAACTCTTAACTTTTAATTTTATGCTTGGGATTAGTATCTTCATCTCCTCACACTTCTTAAATTTCAAAATCTCTCCCCCTTTTTTTAAAAAAAACTTCTTTGCTTGTGATTTCAAAACTTAGACTTATTTTAAATTAGAAACTTTGGCCTTATGCCATTGCATTTTTAAGCACTTTTCTTAAATCAAATTTGTAAATAAATCTAATCATATTAACTTAAAATTTCAAAAGACAAAAAGAACTAACACTCATTCAAACTTTTGGGCCCTTTGTGCCTCTTTTAACTTAAATTTTGATTAAAAGCAACTCACCATTTTGAAATTGATACCATGAACAACGAGGTTTTGATCCCTCATTTTTATGTTGGTACGTAGGCACAAGTCCGAAGGTCTGGTCAAACACAAAAATATAATCAATGAATTCTTTTCTCATCCCCACACTCTATTTTTTCCAAACATCTTTTATACCAAAAACACATACACACATAAAAAATGGCTCCCTAGGAGTACCTAGGACACTTTGGGTGCTAACACCTCCCCTCTGTGTAACCAACCCCCTTACCTTTAATCTCTGGCATTTTATTAGTTTTGATTTGAAAACTTCTTAATTTTGGGTTTTGTTCGTACTTTTCCCTTTTCCTTTGGAAATAATAAAAGTGCGGTGGCGACTCTGGTTTTATTGAAGTTAAACTTATCCATAGTTTGATGGTCATGAATTTACCGCTACAACATCCAATTCTGATTCTGAGTATATGACGTGCAACATCATCAATTTCTGAACATTCTGTTCCAAATTCCACTTATGAGCTAATCATGAAAAGTTCTGAAAGACGCCAGGTTGCTGCTACAATTCTCTTTATGCTTTTGTATTGATTCACACCTCAGAAATTCCATAAAGATCTTAGGTTGTTGTTGCAATGTTCTCTCTGCTTCTGCTTCTGGATATGACTCTGATCATCAAGCTTTTGAAGAATGGAAAGCTTCTGAAGTTTTGTTACTTAGCTGAAGATTTTGACGATCTCAAGCCAGACGTTGAGGTTATCAAGGTTCTGACTGAAGAGTCTAAAGATTCTGAAGATCTCAATCCAGAATGCTGAAGCTATCAAGGTTCTGACTGAAGATTCTAAAGATCTCAAGCCAGAATATTGACACTGTCAAGGTTCTGACTGAAGATTCTAAATCCAGTTGTGTGTTTCTTTTTTTCATGCTTCATCAATTATTCATCAGAAGCCAGTGAATTTGAAGATAAGATTAAATTGGATACGTGATTGAATAGTACATGGTACAAATCAAATATTCCTTCCACTACCTGATATAGTAGGCAAAGGACAATACTATACTCACATTTGTCACTGGAATTATGGGCGAAGGAATGTACTATGTATCACTCCTTTCACCAATCCAACAATGGACATTTGCTTTATTGGTATCCCTATGTTTCCCTTCAACTGTCTATTTTCTTATGCTATATAAGTGGGACTTTGAGACTTCAATAAAATGCAAGCGCTACAACAATTTGACAAGTCTATTTCTTTGTGAAAAGATATCAACTTTGTGTATATTTTTCTTTAAGTGTTTGTATTTCATTTGTGTAAAATATTCTTGTGTAGATGCAACTTGTAACATACAAAATTTGATTCAAATTGTTTGTTTGTATTTCCTTGAGGAAACTAGGTTTTAGTCGGATCCTTGACAAGTCAAAGAAAGTTGTTCTTTGTCATTCTCCTTAAGGAGACTAGGGTATAGTAAGATCCTTGAGAAGACAAAGAAGGTTATTTTTGTAACCAACTGATTATATTGGAATAAGTCCTTGTGTATAAGTGGATTAAGTCCTCATTTATCAGGTGAAATCACCTTGGCGGGTGGACTGCAGTAGCTTTGAGTTTTAAGTGAACCAGGATAAAAATACTTGTATTTTTATCTCTTTCTTCTTATTATTGTGTGGTGATTTTAAGATGGTAAAAACCTTTTGTTTTTAAAACCTAATTCATACCCCCCTTCCTTGTTTTTTTCACACCTTCAATTGGCACCAGAGCTCCGATTCTAATTGTGATAAAAGTTTTATCAACACTTCACCGTGTTCAGTATCAATCCAGTTAGTGTGAAAAACAATGGTCGCTACTAACATTGTTAACAATAATGAGAGAGATCACTATAGTGCTAAAATACCAATCTTTGATGGTGAGAAGTTTGATTACTGTAAAGATAGAACCGAAAGTTTCTTTCTTGATTATGATGTTGATCTCTGGGATCTTGTAGTCGATGGCTACATTCACCCAGTTAATGCTAAAGGAAATAATATAGCAAGAAGTGTTATAACAGATCAACAAAAGAAGGATTTCAAAAATCTTCACAAGGCTATAGCTATATTTCTAAATGCTATCTCTTATACTGAGTATGAGAAGATCACAAACAGAGATTTTGCCAAGTCTATATTTGACTCTCTAAGGATGACTAATGAGGGTAATGCTCAAGTAAAGGAGACAAAGGCTTTAGCCTTAATCCAGAAGTACGAAGCATTCAGAATGGAAGATGATGAAACAATTGAGACTATGTTCTCAAGATTTCAGATGCTTGTTGTAGGACTCAAGGTTCTGGACAAAGGATACTCGATAGCTGATCATGTCAAGAAAATCATCATAAATATCCCCAAAAAATGGAGACATATGGTAACTGCCTTGAAGTTGGCAAAAGACTTGAACAACATCAGTCTTGAAGAACATGTTAGCTCTTTAAGAATCCATGAGATAGAAATCAAAGAAGATGAACCTCAGAAGCGAGGTAAATCTGATTTTTTGAAGCCTAAGCCTGAGAAGAAGGGCTTATCAAGCTAAGGAAGATTTAGAAGATTCTGATGAGGACTCAGAAGATGATGATGAGTTGTCTTTGATCTCCAAGAAGGTCAATAGACTCTAGAGACACATACAAAATGGGCAAGGGGAGTTCAGAAGATCTGGAAGGACTACTGGTAATTTTGATTCTTCGTTTGGAAAAAAGAAGCAAGGTTCTGGTAAAGAGGTTATCTTGTTTGAGTGCAAAGAGCCAGGCCACTACAAGAATGGGTGTCCTAAGTGGAAAAAGGACAGAAGTCCTAAGAAGATGTTTTCTAAAGGAAAGAAGGGGTTGATAGCTACATGGGATGACTCATAATTAGAAGAAGAATATTTTGACGAGGAACAAGCTAATGTTGCATTGGTGGCAACTACGGCTGATCTAGAAGGTTCTGGAGAACCATAAGATAAGATGTTGTCAGAATTAGAATCAGACTTTGATTATGAAGAGGTGTTTTTTGAACTATCTCGTTCTGATTTAGAGTCATGTCTCTCTGACATACTGGAAAAGCACCAGAGACTTCATAGTAGGTACAAGGACCTTAAACAAGTCCAAGTAGTTGCTTCTGAAACTCGTAGTGAGCTTGAGAAAGATATTTCTTCCCTAAATGAAAAAATATTTTCTCTAGAAAGTAACAACTTTGCTTTGAAAAGTAAAATTTCAAAACTAGAGGAAGAAATAGTCTTAGAAGCTTCTGGTACTGATTGTGTCATTAGATATGCCAGAGCATTCTAGTACTTTCTGGATAAAAGAATAGATATAAGCAAAATGGCAAGAAAGGTTTGGGTTGTATAGAAACTGAAAAACCTGACGAGAGTCAGAAGGTAAAACCAAAATCTCTATATGAGCATTTCGTGCATGCTGACACTGAGCTTGACTGTTCTGCACAGACACAGAAACATGCACTGGTATGGAATAAGAACTCAGTTCTAAAACCTAAGTATCATGCTCAAATTTCACTTGATTATTCTTTTGCAAAAAGACCCCAAGTATAAGAAACTCTGGGAAAACTAACAAGATAGGACTCAGAAAGTGGGTACCGAAGGATAAGATCATATATGTTGTAGACATCCTTAGCAGCTCAGCTGAAACACCAATCATGGTACTTGGACAGTGGATGCTCGCGACATATGACAGACAAAAGGTGTATGTTGCAAGATTTGGAACTTAAGCCTGGAGGCTTCGTTGGTTTCAGAGGCAACCAAAAATGGAAGATCATTGGCTCTAGAACTGTTGGTAACAATAAGCTTCATTCTATTACTAATGTTCTTTTGGTCGATGGTTTGATGCATAAATTATTGTCTATTAGTCAACTTAGTGACAATAGTTATGATACCATTTTTAATCAAATGTCCTATAAGGTTATTAGTAATAAAGATGGTATAGTCCTTTTTAATGAAAAGAGAAAGAACAACATTTATAAAATCAGACTTTATAATCTTGAGGATCAAAATGTAAAATGCTTAATGTCTGTTAATGAGGAGCAATGAGTATGGCATAAATGTTTGGGCCATGTTAGCATGAGAAGGATTTCTCAGCTAAATAAGCTTGGATTAGTCAGAGGCTTACCCAACCTGAAGTTTTCTTCAGATGCTCTTTGTGAAGCATGTCAGAAAGGCAAGTTTTATAAAAAATCTTTCAAAGCGAAAACTGTTATTTCTACCTCTAGACTATTAGAACTTCTACATATTAATTTGTTTGGGCCTGTGAAAATTGCCTCTATCTATGGTAAGAAGTATGGATTAGTCATCATTGATGACTATAGTCGCTGGACATGGGTAAAGTTCTTAAAACACAAGGATGAGTCACATTCTGTGTTCTTTACTTTCTGCTCACAAGTGCCAACAAAGATTGATTGCAAAATAGTCAGAGTCAGAAGTGATCATGGTGAAGAATTTGAAAATAAACATTTTGAAAATCTTTTTGATGCAAATGGCATTTCCCATTATTTCTCATGTCCTAGAACTCTACATCAAAATGGGGTTGTAGAAAGGAAGAATAGGACGTTGCAAGAAATGGCTTGCACCTTGATCCAAGAGACTGATATTGCTAAGCATTTATGGGCAGAAACAGTTAACACAACTTGTTATATTCAGAACAAGATTTCTATTAGACTTATTCTGGGTAAGACTCCCTATGAATTGTGGAAGAACAGAACATTTCTTACTTCCATCCTTTTGGATATGAGTGTTTTATGTTGAACACTAAAGAGAATCTTGGCAAGTTTAATTCTAAGGCACATAAGTGCTTATCGTTAGGATATTTTGAATGCTCAAAAGGCTACAGAGTCTTTAACACTGAGACACGAATTGTCGAAGAATAAATTCATGTTAGATTCAATGATAATCTTCACCTTGAAAAGTCAAAGCTAGTTGAGACATTTGTAGATATGCAGATTAATTTCTCAAAATCTAAAGATAAAGACTCAAAAGGAAAATCTAAATAATCTAAATAAAAATACTTAGAAATGACTCAAGCAGAAGCTGTCGTTGGTCCAACTCATCAAAAGAAGAGTAGACCAAGAACTTCTCATTCTGAATAATTGATTCTGGGAGATAAAGATGCACCAACCAGAACTCGATCTTTATTCAAACCTTCTAAAGAAACTCTTAGGGATTGGCATCTTTGATAGAGCCCACATCTATTGATTAAGCTCTTCTGGATAATGAACGGATTATGGCTATGTTAGAGGAACTAAATCAATTCACCAGGAATGATGTATGGGATCTTGTTCCGAAACCAAAGGGTTTCCATGTCATTGGAACCATAAGGGTTTTCAGAAACAAGCTCAATGAGAAGGGTGAAGTCGTCAGAAATAAGGATCGACTAGTAGCATAAGGTTATATTCCACAAGAAGGTATAGACAATACATAAACCTTTGCTCCAGTTTCCATGTTAGAGTCTATTCATCTTTTAATTTTGTTTGAAGTCAATCATAACATCATTCGTTATCAGATGGATGTTAAGAGTGCATTCCTAAATGGATACATTTCTGAAGAAGTGTATGTGCATCAACCCCCTGGTATTGAAAGTTCTCAAAACCCTGATTTTGTTTTCAAACTAAAAAAGTTGTTATATGGTCTGAATCAAGTTTCCAGAGCTTGGTATGATAGACTAAGTAACTTCCTTTTGGAAAATGATTTTACTAGAGGGAAAGTGGATACAACTTTCTTTTGCAAAACCTTTAAGAATGATATTTTGGTTATGCAAATTTATGTTGAGGATATTATTTTTGTTTCTGCTAATGCTTCATTATGCAAGGATTTTGCTAAGTCAATGCAGGCAAAATTTGAAATGAGTCTGATGGGAGAACTCAAATTTTTTCCGGAATCTAGATTGATTAATGTTCAAAAGGAACGTACATTCATCAGAGAAAATATACAAGGGAACTTATGAAGAAGTTTAACTTGTCAGAGTACAAGCCAACGAAAACTCCAATGCATCCTACATGCATTTTGTAGAAGGAAGCGGTAAGCAGTAAGGTAAGTCGAAAGATTTCCAGAGGTATGATAGGCTCTCTTATTTATCTAACCGCTTTTAGACCTGATATTTTATTCAGTGTCTGATTATGTTCCCGCTTCCAATCAAATCCTAGGGAAAATCACTTAATTGATGTTAAGAGAATCTTTAGGTATCTGAAAGGCACTACTAACCTTTGTTTGTTTTATAGAAAATTAAGTGAATACAAATTAGTAGGCTATTATGGTAATGACTATGTTGGATACAGAATAGAAAGGAAAAGTACTTCTGGAAGTTGTCAATTTCTGGGAGACAATCTGATCTCGTGGTCCAACAAGAGACAGTCAACAATTGTACTTTCAACAGTCGAAGTTGAGTATATCGCAGCTTCTGGATGCAACACTCAGCTAGATAAAGAGTCAGCTGGAAGATTATCAGATATTTGAGAGTAACATTTATATTCTCTATGATAATACTTCTGCTATTTATTTGGATAAGAATCCTATCTTGAATTCTAAGGCTAAGCATATTGAAATTAAACATCACTTTGTACGTAAATATGTTCATAAGGGTATTTTTTAGTTAAAATTTGCTGCTGATACACACCATCAATCGGCTGATATCTTTACAAAACCCCTTGCTGAAGATATATTTTTTTTCATTCTGAAAAACTTATTTATGGACTTTTTGAAGGAGAAGGGCGATCCAAAACGCAACGGAATTTAAAATTTCTCCTTTAATGATCCTTACGAATGGGCATGATCAGTGATAGAATCGTTACCTCTTGTGGCGATTGTAACCTTTGATGCAAATCTACAAAGCGATCACGAACGTTAAACAGTGACAACGCCTCTACTCAGTCCACACGAACGGATTCCTTCAATCTCAGTGCAAGCTGCTACGAATGAAGGCTTTGAGTGAGTGAGAGAGAGAGAGAGAGAGAGAGAGAGAGAGAAACAAAATTGCAACTCACTAATGCTTCTGCACAAGGGTTCTATTTATAGAACCACATGTGTGGGCTTCAAGCTAAAAAGCCCACTTAAGTGTATGTGGCCCATATCTTATAATATGCAAAAATCACTTAAGCGCGTGGTACCTTACCATATTTCGTATTCTACTTAAGTACACCGTACCTTACGATGTTCTACAATTCACTTAAGTGCACCATACCTTATGGTGTTCCTTAGTTACTCTATCTCTCATCAATCCGTCCTTTTGTGTGTGACCCTGTAGGTTTTCGCGGCATTGGCAATTATATTAAATCACGTATTTAACATAATAAATAGTGAGCGGTATCTAGCAACACATCATTACTACCCAAGACACGAAAATGTCATGTGACCTGACAAATCCTTCTGTGATAATAATTATGTGTATAATTACCCTTTTGCCCTTATGTCTATATTGAACACAAGGCATAGACCGTGTCATCCTTGTCCAGTTCAATATTGGGCCCATAGACATTTATCCTGTTACGCAGGATGGGCAAATTCCATCTAGGTCACTCATGTCCCTTAGCATGCTTCGTGGAGTACCCATCAACTGTCTTTATGGTCATCCAGTTATGGACAATGTTTGATCAGCAATAAGGCACTCGACTCTACATCTAGGGTCCATAGTGGTTTCAGGTCGAAGGGTGGTATACACCATTATCACCATGAGAATAACTTATGATACTTTGCATAGAATTCTATATAGTATTCTCATGGCGGGTCAATCCAGTATAAATATTACTCTTAATATTCATACCTATGTTTAAGACTTGATAACTCCTTATCCATGATCTATGAGATGTGATCATCAGTCTATATACATAATAGTCTTAATGCTTTAATGTTATCCCACTTCACAATAAAGCTCGACTACGGATACTTTAAGAATAGTGTCCTTATGTTTAATGTGATCTCATGATTAAGTCACACTTGATACATTAAACGGACTATCTATTCTAGGGACTTTATTAAACAAAGATAATAAAGAAAAACCCTTTTATTATTAATAAATAATTCGATACAAGTACCAAAAGTATTGGCCTCTAGGGCTTACACCAACAATCTCCCACTAGCACTAGAGCCAATCAGGCATACCCCTAATGCCCATAGATCTAGTATGGCCATCATGCTTCTACTGCGCAAAAGGCTTTGTCAGTGGGTCAGCAATATTGTCAAGTGTAGGTACTTTGCATATTTTCACATCTCCTCTATCTATTATCTCTCGAATGAGGTGATAACGCCTAAGTATGTGTTTGGATCGTTGGTGAGATCTAGGCTCCTTAGCTTGTGCGATAACACCATTGTTATCACAATAGAGACCAATGGGATCCACAATGCTAGGAACTATGCCAAGTTCACTAATGAACTTTTTGATCCAAACCGCTTCCTTTGTTGCACTTGAGGCAGCAATATACTCGGCCTCGGTTGTAGAATCAGCAACTGTTGTCGCATTACGCGAAAAACCGGCGGGAAAACAAAACAACAGAGCCGCCACCGTGCGTTATTTATCCCAAAAGAGGGAAAGGAAACGCTCGAAGTAAACCTAGAAAAGACATGGTCTCGCGACCAAAGAGAGATGGGATCGGGAGTCGGTTATGCGAAGGGAAGGTATTAGCACCCCTACGCATCCGTCGTACTCGACGGGATCCACGCACAAAAAGATAGAAGAAAGGTTGCTAAAAGCTGCTCAAACACATCAAACACTGGCTGAAAAGAAACACAGAAAACAAAAGAAACTAACTCGGCAGGATATCGCATCCTGGGCCTACGTAGTCTATCAGGCATAGACATCAGAGTCGACGTAGTTCGGACGGGGGAAAACGTGCTCGCTAGGATGTCGCATCCTATGCATACGTATCTTCTCGGACTAAAGAAGAATCAGAGCACTCGTAGCTCGGCTCACGCACGCCAAACAAAACAACACAGGAAATCGACTGCCAATCGTTGGACTTACGTCAAACTCCACACAAACAGGCAAACATGGAAACCGAATGCCAATCGCTGGGCTTACATCAGACTCCGAACTAAACACACACACAGGAAACCAACTGCCAATCGCTGGACTTATGTCAGACTCCAACAAAGAAACTGGAAACCGAATGCCAATCGCTGGACTTACATCGGACTCCAACCAAAAAAGGAGAAACAACTCACACAAACAAAACAAAAGGACGCCCGGAGAGATCAGCTCATCTCCTGCCTACGTACCTCATCTGGTATGAGGATCAGGGTGACGTAGTTCCCTTACGCAGGGACAAAGGACTAGCCTAACCAGATACAAAGGGAGACACAACTAGGGAGACTACGACTCGAGCCTAGATGTTATCATGCATATCATCCCTAAGTTAAGGTTGCTATCTAACTTGCACAGGGAGCAAGCTATCCTAAACAGCACAGGCAAAGAAAACAATCACAAATAGCACACACTATATACACACAAAGTGGGCTCACGCAAGGGTTAGGCTGTGAAACACAAGCCATCTGGAATCGGGTGATGTTAGCTCTTAACCCTAACATTGAGAGTTAGGGTGAAGCAGATGAAATAGGAAGTGAGGGGTATGCCTCACAGCTCTTATCCCAGGCCTGGGAGAGCTTCAGACAAAGGAATGTGTGGGTTCAGAAAGTGGGAACCCTTCTACACATATGACTGACTCAACATGGATCTTGGGTTAATATCCACAATGCATCAACACAAGGTGTGTGAGCAAAGGGATGACTCAACTGAATAGCAGGAGATGGATTGCACATCTCTTGTATCTGCTAATTGCCTTATCAAAGGTCTTTTCCTGCTTGGCACAAAGATAAACAAACACAAGCATTGCCTCTTAAGGAGGACTTCAGACAGGTGCCTGACCAAATAACAGGCCAGGTCTTCCAGACTACATGGAGTCAGAGACATTATACCTCAAATTGGTTAAGCAACCAAGCAACAGCAAAAGCAAGTTCACAATGAACTATAGCAACTAAGGTACCTGAAAACAATCCAATTCAGTCAATACACAACTCAAAAAGTCAAACAGACAGACTAGAAGTCAACAGTTAACTGTACAAGCAGACAACAAGCAATGCATCAAGCAAAGCACAAGCTCAACTCAAAGGAGCTAATCCACCTACAAAACAACTTAATGTTAATCAACATCAATCAAATATCAATCCAAATGAGAAATTGAATCAAACTCCTCAAGGCCATATGCATCTTGTCCTGAAAACACAACTCAAACATAAGCACTAACCACTAGGACAGGGCCTAGGGTCAAAGAGGGAGAAATAATTCAAAACAGAACATGAAAATTGACATGAATCAAATTAAACCAATCAAGAACCATATCCAAGTGGTCTCATATCAATAGCATCAACCAATTGCATTTCATAAAGCAAACATGGCAAGGCATGCATTTCAAAGCTCATTGAAGCAAACAAAATGAATCAATCCTCATCAACTCAAAAACAATTCAATAAATCCCAAGAAAAATCATGGCCAAACAGAATTCATCACATGGTCATCATACCAAAAATCAAGTCATTTGGATAAGTGGAAGCATGTCAAATAAATTCCCTAAGGCAAGGCAAGGCAAAACAAGCTCAAAGGAAGCACAATTTCATACATCAACTTCACACAAGCATAAAACAGAATCCATACATGATAAATGTCTCAAACCAAAGCCATGGCAAACTTCAAAGTGTCTAGAATACATGTGCAAAATTTCAAGTTCATAGGATGCACAACCAGCATTTCACAAATCATCTAAATTCATGACTCTTCAAAAGTCCACAAATGACCAGTCAGCAAAGAAAATCTCAAACAAATTGGAAATGCATTCAAAAATTCCACAAAAAGTTCACAAGAAATCCTAACATCCAGAAGTAGCATTATGCAAAAAATCAGATCATTTGGCATTGAATTGGCATGGCAAATAAAACAGGTAGTCAAGCAAGCAAAGGTGTGACACAAATTGTCACACCTCCATTAATCACATCATATCTCAACATCCAGACATGCTAAAAATACAAACTCTATACCAAAATGTCCATGAATGTGTCTAGTTTTAGCATACAAAATTTCAAAGTCATTGGATTAAAATCCATCATTTCACAAGCAAAATGGTAAGGCATGTCAAGAAAACACATGTGTACACATTCCCTAAGCAAAATTAAAATCCATGCGTGCACAATTTCTGGAAAAATCATCAAAAAAAAGTAGAGATCATGGTGAACACAATACAAAAAATCCCAGCTCAATTGGATAAGTATTTTTGGAGTTATGAATTTTTGAAGTGATTGGAAAAATGAAAAAACATGGAAAGGCATAGTATGATCATGGAAGCATAAATGAATTAAAAATGCAAGGCCTAATGTGAAAATGATCCCGCTGAGGATCGAACCATGTTGAAAATCAAATTGAGGCGCGCTCAATGAAACGCGTCGTTTCATTAAAGGTGATGTGGCGCAGGGAAGCAATCACGACCAATCGTTCTGCCGCGGTCCGTACAAATGGACCAATACATGGCAAGAAACAAGAAAACTCATGCAGATAGGCCAGGCAAAGATCTAACACATTCCTGGACTCAAAACCCTAGCGTGTTCATCGTGTTCTTCATCAATTTCCCAGCTCATGAACATTTGTTCCAGAAATCAACAAACAACATACCATTACACTCGTCTTAGCACGCACATCATTAATCTAAACTTGATTTGCCCTAACTCTCACTAAAACGCCTGGATCGAGCAAGATAAGGTTTGCACATCAATCTTAAAATCCACATAACTTTCTTATTTCTTGATGAAACTCAAAGATACAAAGCTCAGCATGTTCATGGATCAAAGATCTATCAAATGCACATCATAATTTCATGAATTGCAAGATTCGAAATCTGACCTCTATGAAGATGCAGAGCTGGATTTGTGCAATTCTGGCCTTGGCAAGGTGAAACAGTTGCTCTCCAATGCTCAGGTAGATGAATGGATGAAGGAATGTTACTCAATTGCCTTTGATGCAGCTCAAATCCGCGACTGCCATGGATGAAGCTTGCTTTGACAGTTCCAAAAGAGGCACGAAAAGGATGAATGCTTGCTTCAATCTTCTTCCACTATGCTTGTGTATGATGGATTAACCAAGAACCAATCAGTGCCTTCGAAGAAAATTGCAGAAAGATGAAGAAAAAGTTTGAGAGCAAAATGGAAAAAGTTTCAGATCTGAAAAATTATGAGCTGTTCATCCAAATTCTGTTAGGCTTATGCTTTTATATGATGGACTAATGAGGTTCTTAATCTTAATTAGCCAACTGCAATGGTAATTAGTGAAATGCAAGTGTAAGAGCAAATTAGCCAAATCACCTCATATGCATGGAAATGATGCTACAATGCACGAATTCATGCTCAATTCACCTCAAAATGTCACTTGGAGCCAAATGCCAATGAAACCATGTGTAGAAAATGCTTAATTTTCAAATTGCACTTTTTCCCTCCAAAATTCAAATTCAATTCAAATGAAAAATGCAATATTTTTGTGATGAGAATTGATGAAATGTGATGCATGATTATGATAGTTCATGTTAAAACAAGAATGTTACAGAAAACCCCACTCCATTTGGCCTTGTGGTGTGAAAGTTATCCCCTTTTGAACTTCAAATTTTCTTGGCAAAGATTGATCCATAATTTCTCAACCACTCATGGGAAATTCATGTTCTTGGACTTTTTGGAAAGGTGAGAGCAAGAGCTTCAACTTTCATGTTGGACAAAATTTCATTTGAAGCATTCTTGGACATGTAAATTTGAGGAGAATACCTTTCCATTTTTGGCAGTTTGAAATTACAGGTCACTTACTATTTTTGGAAAGTTTTCATCTGACCTCAAATTCTTCATTGTTGATCTTTGAAATGTCAAATGAGACTTGTATGGACATGAATGAGGCCTCTCTAACCATCTCTCACCTTCAAATCCATGATTGAATGCATAGTTGACTTTGGTTGACTTTCTAGGGTTTCAGATGAATTGCATCTTGACTGATGAGCTTTGATCATCCAATCTTTGGCCAAACCACTTCAAAATGATCCCTAGGTCATATGAACTTGTTGAACCACCCTAGGGCTTTGCTTCCATAGGAAATGCACTTGCTTGCTTGCTTGACTGGATCTCCTGACCAGTCTTGACTGATGACTTGCACTTGGGCAATGGACAATGCTATGCTATGCAGTGGATAATGCTAATGCTAATGACCTAATCATGAAAGTGAATGTACAAAATGGGAGGTGCAAATTTGAGGTGCTACAGCTGCCCCTATTCAATCAACTGGGAACCCGAACGGATGAGAGCAACGGCTGTCAGACTTCCAGGGTAAACAGGGATTGAATACCAAGAACCGTAGAAATTTGCACACTGCAGGGATCCAACAGTAACTTCAACCGGGATCTACTATTTATTACTGGGGATTTAGATTTTATCTCAAGGGTACAGTCACATCCAAACATCGAAAGACGATGAATGGGAATAGAAATCACAACTAGATGTCAGCGGACGACCAGGAAAAACTCAACGTTTATCGAAACCAACGGAGAGGTAATCAGACATCAACGGATGACTGGAAGAGATACAACCATACGTCAGCGAACGTAGTAGGAAAAACTCAACGTTTACCAAAACCAACAGAGAGGTAACTCTACTGGGGACGACCAGGAAAAACTCGACGTTTATCAAAACCAACAGAGAGGTAACCAGACATCAAAGGATGAATGGTAAGACTCGACCAGACGTCAACGAACGAACGAGAGAAGCTCGACGTTTATCGACACCAACGGAGAAGGAGAAGCTCGACGTTTATCGACACCAACGGAGAAGGAGAAGCTCGACGTTTATCGACACCAACGGAGAAAGGTGACCAGACATCAACGGATGACTGGGGAAAACTCGACCAGACGTCAACGGATGAACGGGAGAAGCTCGACGTTTATCGACACCAACGGAGAAAGGTGATCAGACAGGACGTTTACCGACGACTCTACTGGGGATCGACCAGACATTAATGAATGACTGGGGAATAGGATATACAATCAGACGTCAACGGACGAATGAGAAAAACTCAACGTTTATCGAAACCAACGGAGAGGTAACTCTGAGGGGAAGGGTACAACTATACGTCGACGGACGCATAGGACAAACTCAACGTTTATCGAAACCAACAGAGAGGTAACTCTACTGGGGAGAGGAAATGCAACTCAACCAAACGTCAACGGACGGCTGGGAAAAACTCAACGTTTATCGAAACCAACGGAGAGGTGACTCTTTGGGGAAAAGTGAACACAACCAATCATCAACGGACGATTGGGAAAAACTCATCGTTTATCGAAACCAACGGAGAAAGGTAAACAATCTGCTTGGGGAATCAACAGACATTAACAAATGATCTGCGGGGAATAAGCAACTATACGTTATCGGACGAATAGGAAAAACTCAACGTTTATCGACACCAACGGAGAAAGGTGACCCTACTGGGGATAATTCGACTAGACGTCCACGGACGAATGGAAAAAACTCAACGTTTATCGACACCAACGGAGAGGTGACCTCTGGGGAGAATATCACGAACATCGAAAGATGATGTCTACCGACACCAAAGAAATACAACCAGACATTAACTCATGACTGGAATGGGACTCGATGTTTACCGACACCGAAAGATGGTGTTTACCGACACCAAAGAAATAACACACGCGGGTGCTGACATGACACTGACCGGTATCACAAAAGGACATCTACATATGTCGGGGCAAAGCTAAACACTTGTTGGGGGATCTCGCTGGGGAGAATCAGGCTTCCTTTTACCAACAGATGAGGAAATAAACCTCTCTGGGGAGTATCAATCCTGAATGCTATTAGGAGCAACTGTGCTGTACAGATGTTTGAACAAAGATCCGCCTCTGTCGGGGATATGGTTTTAATTGGTTCCAACACATGAATGCATATGTTTGAATTTTTCTATGGCGTAATGCTCCATATTGAATGGAAATGCTACGCATTTTTTGAGGATGCAATGGTTACTATATGCAAAATGCAAAATGATGAACTCCGGCGGGGAGCCAAAACTGATCAGATACTCCAACTCTGTGGGGAGACTCTGCTTGAGGACTACTCTGCGGGGAGAGCACCGACTTCTCACTTGTGCTGGATAAAGTACTGTTGCTGGGGAAAGGATAGACTTCGCTGGGGACATCCTTCATAGGACCCAATCCACTCGCGGACTCCGCTTGGGGAAACAATCAACACAATTTGCTGGGGGGAATCGCCAACAAGTAGGAAACTCTACTTTGGGAAAGAAGTGTTACTCCGCTGGGGAATAAACAAGGCGACTGCGCTGAGGAACCATCACTACAACTCCACTGGGGGAACCATAAGGTGACTTCACTGGGGACGACCCAACCAATCCACAAGTAGGATAAACTCAGCTTGGGGATGCAGATACCATTCCGCTACGGAAAACTCATCCAATCCGCAGGTAGGATAAACTCTGCTGGAGATAAATTTCTTTGAACCTGCTCCACTCGGGGAACTTGCTGGGGAACACCATCAACACAAACCTCTGCTCGGGCGGTCTGCTAGGGAAAGCAACTCTGTTGGGAATAACACACCACTCTGCTGAGGAAGAGCATAACTCTGGCGGGGAAAGATATACCGGAGATAGACATCCACAACCCTGCTGAGGATGAGCGCTCACGACCACGCTGGGGATAGCAATACTTTAAATCCGACTGCTGGGGAATAACACCAATCCAACTGACACCTCAGCTGGGGATAAAACATCTCTCCACTTCAGTGGGGATCTCAACTGGGGGAATATTCGCGGAGGAATAAACCCTCTTCCAGGCCTGCTGGGAATAGGCAATTCTTAGCTCTGCTGGGGATAGAAGACACTATCTAAAGGCGTCTCTGCAGGGGAGAATAGCTCTGAAAGCTCTCCTACTTGCTTGAGAAATATGTGCTGGGGAATCGTCCTCACAGATGACAACCTGCAAAACAGCACAACAACATGCCCCCAGGGGATACATGGACAAGATACGCTCAAGTGTCCTCAACATTCAAAATGATTTTCAAACGTTTTATCTTTCTACAAGTTATTGTTTAGCCTTCATGTTTTTATATGCAATGTTTATCAAAAATTCGGACGTTTTTTGCAAACAAAACAGTAAAATAAAAACAAGAGAGCTATTTTTCTGAATAACGACTTTTATTGATTGAAAATGTGCCTGAAAAGGCGAATACATCGGGAAGCAATTCCTAGAAAGAGGTAATTGCGCACAAAAGGAAAAATCTATCCTAATGGCAATGTGAACACGACATCCATTATTTCCCAATTCTGTTATAACTCACAGATCATCATTTTTCCTCCCAACTTCCTTGCTTTCTGAGAAGAATGACTGGACCAATCACATCTTTGGAGATGGCAGACGACGAAGCGCGATGAAGTACAGATAACTCAGACTGTAGTCTTCGTTGTAATCCCTCTTTTGGCTGGATCGCCCTTTCGGGTTTTCAATCCACCGGGATACCCATTTTTGCCTAAGCCGCCCTTGCGGGTTTTCGACTTATCGGGTGTACAAATTCTTTTCATTTTATCCCTAATTTTTGCCCGAACCTTTTCTTTCTGTTTTTTTTTGTTCGCCGGGATGCCCTTTTTTGCCTGGACTCTTTTATTCTTTTTGTCCAGCGGGTCAATTTATGCGAAGTATTTTTTGACTACATCTGAGTTAACAGGGGACGGGAAATCTTCACCATCCATAGTTGTAAGCATCAAGGCTCCACCGGAGAAGACCTTCTTCACAACATATGGACCTTCATAATTAGGAGTCCACTTGCCCCTGTTATCTGTACCTGGAGGAATGATCCTCTTCAAAACCAGATCACCAGTTTGATAGCTCTGAGGATGCACTTTCTGATCAAAGGCTCTCTTCATCCTTCTCTGATACAACTGCCCATGGCACACAACTGCTAGCCGTCTCTCTTCGATAAGGCTCAACTCATTAAACCTTGTTCGAATCCACTCGGCCTCGTCCAGCTTGACATCTAACAAAACCCTCAGAGAAGGGATCTCCACTTCAACAGGTAGGACTGCTTCCATACCATACACGAGGGAGTATGGGGTTGCCCCGGTCGACGTACGTACTGAGGTACGGTACCCATGCAAAGCGAAAGGCAGCATCTCATGCCAATCCTTGTACGTCACGACCATCTTCTGCACAATCTTCTTGATGTTCTTATTTGCCGTCTCCACAGCACCGTTCATCTTTGGTCTGTAAGGAGAAGAATTGTGATGTTCAATCTTGAAATCTTTACAAAGCTCTTTCATCATCTTGTTATTGAGATTCGAACCATTGTCAGTGATGATTCTCTCAGGAACTCCATAACGACAGATGATTTCCTTCTTAATGAACCGGGCAACCACTTGTTTGGTAACATTAGCATAGGAAGCTGCTTCCACCCACTTGGTGAAGTAATCAATCGCAACCAGGATGAAGCGATGCCCATTCGAAGCAGTAGGCTCAATCTTCCCGATCATATCAATGCCCCACATGGCGAACGGCCAAGGTGAATTCATGACATTCAGAGGGCTTGGTGGTACATGCACCTTATCAGCATAAATTTGACACTTATGGCACTCCCGAGCGTACTTGAAACAATCGGATTCCATAGTCATCCAGTAATAACCGGCTCTCAACAATTTCTTCGACATTGCATGACCACCAGCATGGGTACCAAACGAACCTTCATGCACTTCTTGCATCAACATGTCTGCTTCGTGTCTATCCACGCATCTGAGCAGAACCATGTCAAAGTTCCTTTTGTACAACACATCATCCTGATTCAAATAAAAGCTTCCAGCTAGCCTTCTCAGGGTTTTCTTGTCATTCTTTGACGCACCTTCAGGATATTCCTGGCTCTTGAGGAAATTCTTGATATCATAATACCACGGTTTCTCATCAATCACAACAGACTCGGCTGCAAATACATACGCAGGCCTCTCGAGTCGATTCACCGCAACATGTGGCACATGATTCCACCAATGAACTTTGATCATAGAAGACAAAGTAGCCAAGGCATCAGCCATCTGATTCTCATCCCGGGGGACGTGGTACAACTTCACCTTCTTGAAGAACGTCAGTATTCTTCTGGTGTAATCTCTATACGGAATCAAATGCGGCTGGTTCGTATTCCAATCTCCATTGACTTGGTTGATCACTAGAGCGGAATCTCCATAAATGTCAAGCGTTTTGATCCTCAGATCAATGGCTTCTTCTATCCCCATGATACAAGCCTCATACTCAGCTTCATTATTGGTGACGTCGAAAGTCAATCTAGCAGAAAAAGGTATATGAGCCCCTTTTGGATTGATAAGCACTGCACCAACACCGTTACCATTCACATTCACGGCCCCATCAAACATTAGTGTCCACTTGTCATCAGGATCCGGTCCTTCCTCGACAAGAGGCTCTTCACAATCTTTCATCTTAAGATACATGATGTCTTCATCAGGGAATTCAAACATCATAGGCTGATAATTGTAGCGGTGTATTCGTCGCTATATGATTTATTGATTAAACCATAAGCAAAGTATACAATGAATCGAGTCGCCACCGCACTTTTATTTATCCTAAGGACTGGTTAAAAAGCGAACAAAAACCTAAGAAGTTTTACACGTAGAAAACCAATAAAAGATCAGAGAGTCTGGGTAAGGGGTAAATTACGCAATGGGAAGGTGTTAGGAACCCATCACGTCCTAGGTACTCCTAGGGAGCCCTTTTCACACTTGTTGTATAAAAATATTTATTTGTTTTTGACATATTGTGCAAACATGAATGGGAAGATGAGAAAAGAATGTACAAGTTAGTTATTTTTGTGTTTGAACGGATGAACCTGTTGCCTACGTACCTTCCATCAAAGGTAAGGATCAAAACGCCGTAGTTCGGCTAAAAGATTTCCAAAAATTAGTGAGTTCATTTTAAAACACAAGCATTAAGGCTTTTCATTACCAATGGGAGAAAACTCAACCTGAATCAACAATCCACCATGCGAGGACGGCTTCGACGTACTAGAGGGGTTAACCCTGTTTTCAGTACGGAAGTCTTACAATCGACTCACTAAGGACAAGGTAAGATTTACATCAACCGCTATGGTAATTGAAACCTACGGCTAATGTATGAAAACATATTAACAATGGACGAAGCCACAAAACAATTGAATGTGTGAAGTTAATTAATTATGAGTATTCACAAAATATGGTCAAGGTATGATTAAGATTGATTCAAAGAAGTGTTATGAAATGGAGTTTGAAAAGTCAAGGACTTAGGGTCCAGGTTTCTAATTTGAAAAGACATGAAGATGTTTGCACCACAAGTCAAAGTTTTTAAAATCAAAGTGTGAAAAGGTTTAGGACAAAGAGATGTGGATGAAGGAGTGTAAAACTTCCTAGAAAGATTCACCTCTTGAAATCATATGGAAGATGATTCAAGTGTGTCCTTAGGAATAAGCAACAAACAAGCAAGCAAATAAAAGCAAGGTGATACCGGATGCCATCAATGGACTTATACCAATCTCACAAACAAAAGCGGATACCGGATACCAATAAATGGGTTTACACCAATCTCCTAAAACAAAACAATGATACCGGAAGCCAATAAATGGTCTTACTCCAATCTCACAAAAGTAAAAGCGGATATCGGATACCAATAAATGGATTTACACCAATCTCCTAAAACAAAACAAAACCTGGATGTCAGATGCCAATCTGTCTGGACTTATACCAACCTCCAAAGGATGATCATGGGAGTACAAATGCCAACAACATGGTCTTACAATTGCATCCTCACATACAACAAACAAACAATGCACTAAGCAATGGACATGAGTAGCCAAGTGAGATGGTCTTACACTCTATCCCTTCCAAATCATAGGAACAATGGCCAATGAGTGGACTTACAATTGTCCTCAATGGGTAAACCAAACATGGATCACAAAGATATGCAATGATGATCATGCAATAATGAACAATCGATGATGATAAGTGCACAAGGGCAAGCAAGCAAACACGTACAAATGCAACAATCAAACAAACATTTAGCACCCACTATAACCAAACAATTAGGCTCAATCAAAGGGTTAGACTTAGAAGTCAACTGGAATAGGGTAAATGGTGCTCTTAACCTCGACATTGAGGGCCAAGGTGAAGCAGATGAAAGGATATGAGGGGTGTGCCTCATCACTCTTATCCCTGGTCAGGGAGAGCATTGAATATCAGAAGGTGTGGGAGTTCAGAAAGATGGAACTCTCTCCACAAGTTGAGGACTCGATAGATCTTGGGCTTTTACCCACTATGCATCAACACATGTGGCGTGAGCAAAGTGAGAGACTCACAGAATAGTAGGAGATAGGCTACATATCTCTTTTGTCTACCAATTGCCTCATATGAGGTCTTTACCTGCTTGGGGACAAAGTTAAACAATCACAAACATTGCCTCTTAAGGAGGACTTCAGACAGGTGTCTGGCTAAGTAACGAGCCAGGTCTTCCAGACTACATGGAGACAAGAGATTCTACCTCAATGCTTAAGCAAAGCAAAGCAATAGCAAGTTCTCAAAGGAACTAAAGCAACTATGGTACCTGAAATCAATCAAATATAATCAGTATTCAAGTCACAAAGTCAAAACAGACAAGATATGAACCAACAGTCGACACAATCAATCACATGTGCAAAGCACAAACTCAAGTCAAATGAGCTAGAATCCTACAAAACAAACCAAGTTAGTTCATCACAATCAAGTAAACCAAACTCAATCAACTTGAATTAATCTCCTTAAAGCAATTGCTTCTTTAACCTGAAAATCAAACTCAAATGTGAGAAGTGAACCCTTAGGCCAAAGCCTAGGGTCAAAGGAGGGGAAAAATTTAAAACAGAACATGAAAGTTGATCAAAATCAAGATTAATCAAATAAGAACAAATTCCAGTTGGTCCCATATCAAAAGCATTCACCAATTGCATTTCATAAGCAAATCATGTCAAACTAGGCAAGATGGGAACTCAATGGTGTAAACAGAATGAACACAAGCATATCAATACCAAAATTGCTCAATAAATTCCAGGAGAAATCATGCTTAAACAGAACACATTCAATGAGCAACACACCAAATTTCATGGTAATTGGACAAGTGGAAGTAAGTCAATTAAAATCAACAAGTCAAAGAATGTTCATACAAGCTCATACAAGACCACAAATCATGTATCCACTTCAAGTGAATGCAAAACAGAATTGGCATAAGATAAATGAACCACACCAAAGCCAAAATGAAGTTAAACATGTTAAGAATCAATCCACAAAATTTCAGCTTCATATGATAAGGCATGAGAATTTCACAAGTCATGTAAGTTGAACACTCCACAAAAGTTCAAAAATGACTAAACAGCAAAGAAAATCCCAATCAAATAGGAAATGAATCTAAACAATCTACAAAAAATCATGCTCACACTAGACATACAGAAGTAATCATATGCAAAAATTCATAGCAATTGGCATAGCACAAGTATGGAAACAAAATTCAAGAAGTTGGACAAAACATAGTGTGACATACATTGTCACACTCATGAAGATCACATCATATCTCCCAATCCAGAAACTCAAAAATAGCAAACCATATACCAAAATGACCAGGAATGAGTCAAGATCATGCATACAAAATTTCAACCATTTTCAATTAGGCATCATCATTTCATGAGAGAAATAGTAAGCATGGTGCAAGGATTAACACATGAAATAAACCCTAGGCAATTATTTTTTCTACACGTGCACAAAATGATTAAAAATCACCAGAAAATAGAGCACATGACGATGAACAAATCAAAAAAAGAAACATGAATTTTGGATGTGTATTTTATGATTTATGAATTTTTGAAGTGAAAGGAAAATAATAAAAATGAATGAGAAGGCATGGCATGAACATAAGGTATCACATGAAAAAAATAAAACAAGGCCAAGCTTTTGTAGCCAGCGGGGAATCGAATCCCTGGCCAATTTGAATGGGGCGCATTTCAAGATGAAAGGCCCCGTTTCATTTATGACGTGGCTAAATGTGATACGCTGCATGGCACAGAAACACGGAATTCACATGCGAACGAAACAAAATGGATCTAAGCATGCCTGGGAACGAAAATCAAGCAAGCTTCATCGTGTTCTTGCACATTCATCATCATCATGAACAAAAAGTTACAGAAATGCATAAACCATATATGGATCGAATCAGGGTTCAACATAGATCAACAATATAACCTTGATTTGTCCTAATTCTATGTATGGCAAGAAATTCGATCAAAAGAAGTTTTGTCATCAAGATTTCAAACTAGCATAACTTGCTCAAAACCTAATGGATTCACGCGATTCAAGTTGCAGAATGATCTACGTAACCAGATCTAGCAAAGGCAAATGCTAATTTCAAGAATTGAGATGGTTGAATTCCTACCTCTTGGAGATGCAGATCCTGTTATCGTGCTCTTCAAGCCTTGAAAGTGTAAAACAGATAGCCTGTGATGACGAGGAAGATGTATGGAATCAATAATTCAGCTCAAAACCTTTTGGATTAGCCTGGATCTTCAACTGCCATGCGCAAGCTCAAGATGCAACAGCCACGATTTAGCCAAGTTCTTCCACAATTCTTCTTCAACAGTTGTTCAATAGTACCTGCAAGTGGAGATCAACACGAGAGAGAGCACAAAGAATGAAGAATTTTGAAGAACCAAGTGAAAAAAGTTTGGAAAATTTTGAGAGAATTTAGAGAATTTTTTATTTGGATCTGAGATTATGATTGTGGATCCCGAAAATCTGTTATGATTAGGACTATATAGTCCTTGTTAATCACCTGTTAAACATGATTAGCAACAAATGCAAATGGATTAGTGGATGAAGCTTGTTATGCAATTTGGCAAAATTGCCCTTTCTCAATTAGAACCAGTGGAACAGTGCACAACCAGTTTAAGCAAACCCAATTTTTTGTTTAAAAGCTATTGGAATTGATTTGGCATGAAAATCATGTGTATTTTTCAAATTCACTATTTTTCCCACCAAAATGCAAAATGGTTCACTTGAAAAATGACCTTTTTATGTGATGCTTTTTGATGAAATGTAATGATGGATCATGATAGTACATGTCAAATGGGATTTGCTCAAAAAAGAATCACCCAATTTGGCCAAATGGTTCAAGAGTTATGCCTCCTTGAAGTTCCAAAATTCTTGAAAATGATTTGATCATAACTTGCCAACCACACATGAGAAATGAGTGTTCTTGGACTTTTTGGAAAGGCAAGCAAGATCTTCAACTTTCATGTTGGACAAAATTTGATTTGAAGCTTTCTTGAAGATGTTATTTTGAGGAGAAGAACTTTCCATTTTTGGCAGTTGAAAATTACAGGTCCTTGCTATTTTGGGAACTTTTTGTCTGACCTCAAATTCTTCAATGATGATCTTTGAAATGTCAAATGAGACTTGTATGGACATGAATGAGACCTTTTCAACCATCTCACACCTTCAAATCCCTGATTAAATGCACAGTTGACCACAGTTGACTTTGCTAGGGTTTTGGTTGACTGAGCCATGCTTTGATGAATTTCAAGCCTCTTCTACTTGAGATCTTGATACCAAATGATACCATAACTCATATGAATCTCTTATGAATGATCATGGTGCCCAAATTCTTCAAGAATGGCCACCATCTATTGCTCAATGACTGATTTTGACTGATTTGACCTAATTGCTTCACCTGCAAGCAACAAGGTCAGATGACAATATTTTTGTACTTTTGGTTAGTAAACAAATGAAAAGCAATGATATACAAATGCTAAACATGCTTGGTGATCAAGAACCACACTCACAATGATAACCCACCCACTAGGAGGGAGGCAAGGTGTACAATGATCCTTGAGGCAATGATATGATATGATATGATGCCATGGGGGATCTTAGGGACAAAATTGGGGTCTTACAGATGCCCCTATTTAAGGTCATTCTAGCCGGAGAAGTGAAGTTTAGAAATCTTCATCTCGACGTGGTAGAATGGGCTTAAATAACAGGAATGAGACAAATTTTGGTCCCTAAGAGACCTCATGATGCAAATGTATGCATGCAAAAGACACAAACTCTGTGGGGATATAGTTCACACAGTAGAAAAGACGATCCATCGGAGTAATACACTCACCAGGCACAGAGACTCTAACAGGACTCTTATGGGGATAATAAAAAGAATGCGTGAGCAGGACACGACTTTGATTTGGGGAACACAGAAAACAGACTGGAGACCTCACTGGGGAAATGAAAGGACTCACACCGGGGAACAAAGATTCCAAAGGACAAACCTCCATTGGAAAGACAACAAGCTGACTCAAACTATCCACAAAGGATACTTCGGATAAAAATCCGGACTCGGACCAGGAAAAGATCCACAAAGAATCTTCCTGCCGGGAAAATACATATACTGGGGAAAACGCCAATATAGCAAAGGGTAAAATCACAACAGGAAATCCACCGGGAAAATGTCTAACAAAGAGACCTTCCTGGGGAAAAGTAACAAGATGAGGTGTTACCGGTATAAGGGTAACAAACTCAGGAAGAATGAATATCTAAAACCGGTATAAGGGTGAGAGATATCAATCAACCAAACATCTGAGAAGGACCTGAAAAGGTACAGCAACTCAGGAAAATTTGACTCCACAGGGGACCAAGGTCATAATAGGGAGCAGAAAGGAGGGAACACCAGGGATACCGAGGTATATAATAGGCGACCGACCGAAACGTGAATTGGTATATATGCCAAGACACTCATCATCCTGAAGAAAGCTAGAAAAGCAGACTTGTTTATAGGATGGATATACGATTCCACAAGGAATATGAATCTTACTCTGCGGAGAAAACAATCAAAAGATTGATCCAAGAGTGCATGAGACATATTATTCATTACCGACAGACCGTGAATAATATACTCGAAAAGGAAGAGACACCAGAGATACCGGAGTATATAATAGGTGACCTACCAAAGACGTGAATTGGTATATATGCCAAAACACTCATCATCCGAAAGGAGGGCTTGAAAAAACAAATCGACTTACAGGATGGATATTCGAATCCACAACGGGCAAACGAATCTTACTCAACTAGGGACACCAACCCAAAGAGCGCATGAGATATAATATCCATTACCGTCAGAACGTGGATAGAATACTCGCATGAGATATATTATCTATTACCGTCAGAACGTAGATAATATTCTCGCATGGTAGGAAACACCAGAGATACCGAGGTATATAATAGGTGATTTACCGAAAACGTGGATTGGTATATATGCCAAAACACTCATCATCCGAAACACAAACTGGTTAGAGGATGGGTATTCGATCCTACAAAGAATACGAACCTTACTCTATTGGGGAAGATCAACAAAGGATTCCAACCAAAGAGCGCAAGAGACATATTATTCATTACCGGCAGACCGTGAATAATATACTCGAAAAGGAAGAGACACCAGAGATACCGGTTAGGGCATATAATAGGTGATCAACCAAAAAGAGAGACAATCGATACCAAGCATCCGGGTAAACGAAAGACAACTCAAAGGGGATAAATTGCAAGCATCCGGCAATTATCCAAAACACAACAAAACGTCCGATTCCGCAAAGGGAAATAACGAATCTTACTCGACTAGGGAAACAACAGAGGTTTCAACTGAAGAGTGCATGAGACATATTATCCATTACCGTCAAAACGTGGATAACATACTCGCATGGAAGATTATCCACAACCGGTTACTGGGTTAACAAAGGATAAATCGACCGAAAAGAAAGGCATCGGGATACCAAAACTAGGTATATAAAGATGACCAATCAAAAGGAAACAACAATCATTACCAAGCAAACGAGTAAATGAAAGGCAATCTGCTGAGGATGCATTGGTACAAAAATCAATGATCCGGGGATGAATCGCATGAACAGCAACTATCCACAAAGACTAGCTGGGGGTATATTGATAGTCAATCAATAATACGGGGAACAAATCACTAGCAAACGGTGAAAGGACCCACTGGCGACTTCAAAGGATAAAATTGCAAGCATACGGCAATTATCCAGAAGACAACTTGCTGGGGATACAATTGCTAGCAACAAGCAATCATCCACAAGCAAAGGGAGGAATATCAACATCAAATATTGAATGAAGAGAACCCCAAAGAGTAACCATCATTGGTAAGGATGAACAACAAGGTTAACTCTGCAAAGGAGAGAAATTAGGGTTTACAACTACCTAATACGGGGTAGAATACCAAAAATCTGGCTGAGGAAACAAAAGGTTTTACTGATACCGACTACTGGGTAGACAACCAAAGACTCAGCTGGGATAAAATTGAAAGCATCCGGCAATTATCCACTCGTACCATAAGGCACAGACTCCGCTGGGGAGAACAACCAAAATATGGGATTTACAACTACCGAATACGGGGTAGAAGACCAACAACTCTTGCTTGAGGAATAAAAGGTATATAACCACAAATTCCATCAAGAAGAGGGAACATAGGACTTACAACTACCGGTACAAGGGTAGAGGCCCGCAAAACTCCGCTGGGGATAAATGAATTGATGTCGGTTACTGGGCAAACCATTCATTTCTTCCACAGGGAAGCACAAGAAACAGCTGACACCACGCCGATTCGGGATTGATTCGAAAAGACAGACTGAACCAAAACACGTCCTATGAGGATATAACTCAATAGGAAAATCCGTCTCAATATATGTGTTGGGGAGGAAACGGAAGAAACCGTCATCCACGAGGATAATCTCAGTGGGGAACTGCAGAAGGAAAATACAGACACTTTCTGCTTACGGGCTGACTCTATATGGAGAGATTAAACACCCGACATCTGCTTTGGGAGATCTATAAAAGAGATCTACATCACCATAGCAGGGAACAACAAACAAAAGATATATGGAAAAATATGCAACATGAATATCTGAATGTTTATGAGTATGCATGAATATGCGTGATTTATGTTTGATGAATGCTGACAAAACAGACAGTTCTAACACAAACAGGACCAGGAATCAAACATCTGGTACTATACTTCCAGGGAAAGAATCCAAACTGGAAAGCCAATCTGCTGGAGATCTTCAAACTGGAAAGCAAAGATCTGCGGGGAGGCAAAAGATCAGAGATATCACAAAATCTATGAGTGATGGATCAGCAATCAACCCAACTGGCACAGAAAGTAACAACAGGCAACAACGGCCACAAAGACAAATCTGTTGGGGAATGGGATAAATCCCAAAATATCTGCAGGGGAACAAGAGCTCACTGCTATGAAAGCAACTCTAGAAATAACTCCACTGGGGAACAACCCACAAAGGGAGAACAGATCATCCACGTAGAATCTGGCTGCACAAGCAACTCTACCTGGGGAGAATACAAATATCCATTCCATTGGGGAACAACCCACTGAGGGAAAAATAGATCACACAAGTAGATTCTGCGACAAGCCACTCTACTGAGGATCAAGAGCAATCAGGGGATCAACCCAAATCCATGGATGATAGATCACCAACCGGTCCTACCGGGGAAAATAGAGGTTTCCAACTCTGGCGGAGATTCTGAGGAGAATATCACGTATGCAATCCTGACTCTGTTGAGGAATATCCGTCCCATAGGGGATTTTGCATATACACGATCCACCAAACCACAAACTTACTAACGTCTCCTGGGGAGATCCGTTGAAGAATCCACTGAGGGATGCGGAAGAGAGCCGGGGATCAACCACCAAATGCTGACTCTTCTGAGGAGAAAATCCACAACTGCTGAGGAGGAACACAATCACTGCCCTGCTGAAGGAAATAGCGCACTGACGAGGAGATATAGCAACTCCGCTGGCGACGTGGCCGGGGAAGAGAATACTACTGGGGCAAACAAAATCTTCCACAACACTCTGCTCTGGGGATATATCACAGATCCCGCTATCGACTGTGCTGAGGAAAGATAGCAACAATCCAGCCTGCGGCGATGCTGGGAGAAGTGGTAACATACCGGGATATCAACCCACCAACCATTGAATCTTCAAAGGAAAAGCGTCCACGCTGAGGAGAAAAACCACAACTCCACTGGCGATCGCACTGGGGAGAGTGATAGGGTACCGGGGTCTCAAACCACCAATTACCGAAGCTTCCAAATGGGAAACACCCATGTTGGGGAAGAATACTGCTGGAGAAGAAAACGAAGTCTTCAACAACACTCTGCTTAGGGAACAACCCTAACAAAAGCTCTGCTTGGGGGACAACCCCGATAAAGCAGGATAAAGAGGATACAGCCAATGCCAGGAATATGAACCAATGTCTTACCTGTTGGGAATCATGCCACCCTCGGGAGAGCACTGAGAAATTCTTAAGTATCCTTTCATCTTTGTGCATATTCACTTTGTTTGAAACAATAATTTGAAAATTTTATTTGTTTAAAACAATGACATTTTATCAATTAAAACATGCAAAACATTTGTTGAATTGGAACAACTAAGAGTGCAAATAATTGGATAAAAAGCTCAAATTGATTTGATGGAATGGTAGCCTGCAAATGGCAAGACTCCATAGATCTGTACAAATTTGAAATCAGTGATATATATTGGAAGAGGGCTGCATTGAACATAATGATCCTTTCTCTACCAATTTGAATCTTGATGTATGCGAAGCTTCAGTCGACGACGAATCGAGAAACTCTGACAAAAAGACGATTGCGGAACAGAAAGTCTTGTCAGGATGCAGGCACTTGCCAAATCCCTAATTTTTGCCTAGATTGCCCCAGGGTGAGGTACTCAATCTAGCGGGATGCAAATATATCTTTTTTTCAAGTCTCTAATTTTTGCCTGGATTACCCTTGCGGGTTCTCCACTGAGACGCTCATTTTTGCCTAAGCCGCCCTTTCGGGTTTTCAACTTAGCGAGCCATTCTGTTTTTCATTTGCATATACCCTTTTTTTTAGGCAAAGTATTTCTTGACTACATCTGAATTCACAGGACGAGTGAAATCCTCCCCATCCATTGTTGTAAGCATCAAAGCACCGCCTGAAAAGGCTCTCTTGACAACATACGGACCCTCGTAGTATGGAGTCCACTTGCCCCTGGAATCGAGCACGAAAGACAAGACTTTCTTGAGCACAAGGTCTCCTTCTCGGAACAACGAGGCTTGACCTTCTTATCGAATGCTTTCTTCATTCTTTGCTGATATAACTGACCATGGCACATGGAAGTTAATCGCTTCTCTTCAATCAAATTCAGTTGGTCATAACGACTCTGAATCCATTCAGCATCAGTCAACTTGGCTTCCATCAAGACTCTCATTGATGGGATCTCCACCTCTACTAGGAGAACAGCTTCCATGCCGTAAACAAGAGAAAAAGGGGTTGTCCCTGTTGACGTGCGGACAGATGTACGATATCCATGCAAAGCAAATGGCAGCATCTCGTGCCAATCTTTGTACGTAACTGTCATCTTCTGGATGATCTTCTTGATATTCTTATTAGCAGCTTCAACAGCCCCATTCATCTTAGGTCTGTAGGGAGAAGAATTATGGTGTGCAATCTTGAATTCAGCGTACAACTCATCCATCATCTTATTATTCAGATTAAATCCATTATCAGTAATGATCTTATCTGGCACACCATAACGGCAAATCAGCTGGTTCTTGATAAACTTCACAACCACCTGTCTGGTCACGTTCGCATACGAAGCGGCTTCAACCCATTTGGTGAAGTAGTCAATTGCTACGAGAATAAACCTATGTCCGTTGGACGCTTTCGGTTCAATCATGCCGATCATGTCGATTCCCCACATAGAGAAAGGCCATGGTGATGAAATCACATTCAGAAGTGTCAGAGGGATATGAATCTTATCCGCATAAATCTGACACTTGTGGCATTTCTTCACATATTTGCAGCAGTCAGACTCCATTGTCAGCCAATAGTAGCCTGCTCTCAGCATCTTTCTAGCCATGGCATGTCCATTGGAATGAGTACCAAATGAACCCTCATGGACCTCAGTCATCAACAGGTTTGCTTCGTGTCTATCCACGCATCTGAGCAAAACCATGTCAAAATTTCTCTTATACAGCACTTCACCACTGAGGTAGAAACTTCCTGACAGCCTTCTCAAAGTTTTCCTATCTTTCACAGAATCCCCAGGCGGGTAGACCTGGTTCTGGAGGAAATTCTTGATATCAAAATACCAAGGCTTGTCATCATTCACTTCTTCGACTACAAATACGTGAGCTGGTCTATCCAAGCGCATCACGGCAATATTGGGAACTTCATTCCAATACTTGACAACAATCATGGAAGCAAGCGTAGCAAGAGCATCTGCCATCCGATTATCCTCTCGAGGAATATGATGAAAGTCAACTTCGGTAAAGAAAGTTGAAATCCTTCTTGCGTAATCTCTGTACGGAATGAGACTTGGCTGATTCGTCTCCCATTCACCCTTAATCTGATTGACAACCAGGGCCGAATCGCCATAAACATCAAGATGTTTGATTCTCAAATCAATACCTTCTTCAAGTCCCATAATACAGGCCTCGTACTCTGCCATATTATTCGTGCATTTGAAAGTTAGCCTTGCTGTAAGCGGAATATGCGTGCCATGAGGAGTAATGATTACTGGCCCAATACCATTTCCGTACTGATTTACAGCGCCATCGAACACCATCGTCCATCTGGAACCAGGTTCCGGACCTTCATCAAGTGTAGGCTCATCACAATCTTTCATTTTCAAATACAGAATCTCCTCGTCCGGGAAGTCATACTGAACAGAATGATGATCTTCAATCAGCTGGTGCGCTAAATGGTCAGCCAAGATACTACCTTTGATAGCTTTTTGAGCTCGATACTCGATATCATACTCAGACAACAACATCTACCAACGGGCAATCCTCCCGGTTAAAGCAGGCTTCTCGAAGATATACTTGATTGGGTCCATTCTGGATATCAACCAAGTTGTATGATTTATCATGTACTGGCGCAAACGCTTAGCAGCCCAAGCTAAAGCACAGCACGTCTTCTCAAGCATGGAGTACCGAGACTCACAATCAGTAAACTTCTTACTGAGGTAGTATATAGCAGATTCTTTCTTCCCTGATTCATCTTGCTGACCGAGGACACAACCCATCGAGTCTTCAAGCACAGTCAAATACATGATCAGAGGTCTTTCTTCCACAGGCGGAGACAAGATCGGAGGTTCAGACAGATACTCTTTGATACTGTCGAAAGCTTTCTGGCAATCCTCGGTCCAATCATGAGACTGATCTTTCCGGAGGAGCTTGAATATCGGCGCACATGTGGCAGTCATGTGGGATATAAATCTGGAAATATAATTCAAGTGGCCAAGAAAACCTCGGACTTGCTTCTCAGTTTTGGGTCCAGGCATCTCTTGTATTGCTTTGACCTTTGCAGGATCAACCTCAATACCTCTTTCGCTTACCATAAAACCCAATAACTTGCCGGAACGGACTCCAAATGTACATTTGTTCGGATTCAGGCGAAGTCTAAACTTCCTCAGACGCTGAAAAAGCTTCAACAAATGCTCAATATGTTCAACTTCTGTTCGGGACTTAGCAATCATGTCGTCAACATAGACCTCTATCTCCTTGTGCATCATATCATGAAACAAGGTAGTCATAGCACGTTGATACGTGGCTCCGGCGTTCTTCAAACCGAAGGGCATCACTCGATAACAGAATGTTCCCCAAGGTGTGATGAATGTTGTCTTCTCCACATCCTCGGGTGCCATTTTGATTTGATTATATCCGGAAAATCCGTCTATAAAGGAAAAGACTTTGAATTTAGTTGTATTGTCTACCAACATATCAATGTGTGGTAGAGGAAAATCATCTTTAGGACTAGCCTTATTCAAATCTCTGTAATCAACACACATACGGACTTTTCCGTCCTTCTTAGGCACAGGCACAATATTGGCCACCCATTGAGGATATGTAGAAGTCACCAGAAACCCCGCATCAATTTTCTTCTGAACTTCCTCTTTGATCTTCACTGCCATATCAGGATGAGTTCTTCTGAGCTTCTGCTTCACAGGCACGCACTCAGGCTTCAAAGGCAGGAAATGTTGCACAATATCTGTATCTAGACCCGGCATGTCTTCATATGACCAAGCAAAGATATCTGAATATTCTCGTAGCAACTCAATCAATCTCTTCTTGACAGACTCTTCAAGAAGTGCCCCAATCTTCACCAGACGAACACAATCCTCAGACCCCAAGTTGACTGTTTCCAGATCTTCAAGGTGCGGCTGAATGATCTTCTTCTCGTGCTCAAGGAGACGGGTGATCTCATCAGGAATTCCTTCAACATCATCTTCCTCTGCCTCGAATACAGGGGATTCAAAATTGGGAGATGGCGTTGGATCATTATGTTCAATGGGTTTTAAGATCAACCTGCATAATGATTTTGGTTAATGAGAAACTTTAGAATTTAAACAAGCAAATCATTATGCAGATGAAAAATGTTTGCTTTTATTCTTGTTTTTATGGGTTTTTTGTGATCACTGATTTCGTGCAAAAAGCAAAAAGTGAAAACAAATGGAAAAACAAATGTTTAACAATGCATTAATTGAATGAAACATCATTGTATTAAATGCTGCCAACAATGTCATCACTTCTCCTTTTGACATGGGAGAAGGGTTTTAAACAAAGTGAACAATTACTCTGATCTATGGATGACCGTAGGAACATCTACAGCGACCCAATTGTGGCAGACACCACCAGGAATGACGAAATTGTTCAAATCCTCTGCATCCTCTTCCAAGATAGCAGCAACTTCTTCCTCAGGTTGATCGTCATGGATGAATCCCCCACTCTTGAACAAACCTTGCTCATTGAATGCCCCAGACGAATAGCCAATGCCAGCCCGGGATCTATTGTCTTCAAGCTCAATCACCTTCCCTAAACCAGCTACTGCACCACATTCAATGGCCAGTTTCGCATCTTTATAGGAAGCAAATGAATGAGACTTCTTCTCGATTGGTTCATCAATAGATAAAGCTTGGAACGGAGTCCCAACTTAATCCTCAGCGTCAATATATGAGAAAGAAGACAAGTGGCTAACCAGGAGAGCCTTTTCTCCCCCTACCACAACCAGTTTCTTGTTCTTCACAAATTTCAGCTTCTGGTGTAGGGTGGATGTCACGGCGCCAGCCTCGTGAATCCATGGTCTGCCAAGGAGACAGCTATAAGATGGGTGGATATCCATTACCTGGAAGGTAACCTGGAAGTCACTTGGTCCAATCTTGATTGGGAGATCAACTTCCCCAATCACAGTTTTACGCGACCCATCAAATGCTTTCACAACAACACCACTCTGCCTCATAGGAGGACCCTGATATGACAACTTGGAGAGTGTGGTTTTTGGCAATACATTCAAGGATGATCCCGTGTCCACCAGCACGTTGGACATGGCATCAGATTTGCAATTCAGGGAGATGTGTAAAGCCATGTGTCGCATTACGCGAAAAACCGGCGGGAAACGAAGAACAACAGAGCCGCCACCGTGCGTTATTTATCCCAAAAGAGGGAAAGGAAACGCTCAGAGTAAACCTGGAAAAGACATGGTCTCGCGACCAAAGAGAATGGGATCGGGAGTCGGTTATGCGAAGGGAAGGTATTAGCACCCCTACGCATCCGTCGTACTCGACGGGATCCACGCACAATAGAAAGGAAAATGGTTGCTAAAACACTGCTCACACACACACACACACTGGCTGAAAGAGACACAAGAAAACAGACTGAAACTGACTCGGCAGGATGTCGCATCCTGGGCCTACTTAGTCTATCAGGCATAGACATCAGAGTCGAAGTAGTTCGGACTGGGGAAACGACACATGCTCGCTAGGATATCGCATCCTATGCATACGTATCTCCTTGGACGAAAGAGAATCAGAGCATTCGTAGCTCGGCTGACACGCACACAAACAAACACAGGCAAAGGCAAACGTGGAGCCTGAATGCCAAACACTGGGCTTACATCAGCATCCGAACCAACAAAACCACACTGGAACCCGAATGCCACTCGATGGACTTACATCAGCTTCCAAGCACACAACAACACACACAGAGGGGTTGAAGACAAAAGGTGGAAAAAGAAAAAGGGCGCCCGGAGAGATCAGCTCATCTCCTGCCTACGTACCTCATCTGGTATGAGGATCAGGGCGACGTAGTTCCCCTACGCAGGGAAAAAGAACTAGCCTAACCAGATAACAGAGGGAGACACAACACTAGGGAGACTACGACTCGAGCCTAGATGTTGTCATGCAAAGTCGTCCCTAAGTTAAGGTTTCTAGCTAACTTGCACAGGAAGCAAGCCTATCCTAAACATGACTTGCACAGGAAGCAAGCCACACCTAACCTAACTTGCACAGGAAGCAAGAAGGGTCTCAATCGCAACTAGGGCAAGAGAAAGGGGAGGTCTCAATCGCAACGAGGGCGAGAGAAAAGAATTAGTGTTAGTTGTTAGTCAAACTCGACAAGACATCGCATCTCGTGCCTACGTATCTCATCTGGACATGAGAATCAGAGTTGCCGTAGTTCGGCTAAACTATTCCCGTTGGTTTGTGTTTTTTAAGTGGACAACGTCACTGCGCAATCTACCTGATGCTCGACCTTTGGAGACTTACTCACCTGTAGTAGAAGGAGTTAACGTATCCTTAAGAGGGAATAATGTTTGTTTGTGTTTTAGGAAAGCTCAAGCAAGAAAGGAAGTCCTATACGAAGGAACCGTGCTACCTTAATTGACATGCAAACGAGACTACACGGAGTCTAACAAACCTAGGGGATACAATCACACCACACAAGCACATACAACATGAAATAAACACATCAACAAGGGGCTCAAACATCAAGGCTAGGTTTTAGTCGAGGGGTCATATCAACCTCAACAAACAAACCACTGGAACTGGGTAGTGTTAGCTCTTAACCTTGCCATTAAGGGGCTAAGGTGAAGCAGATGAAAGGTGAGTGAAGATAAGACTTCACAGCTCTTATCCCTGGCCTGGGAGAGCTTAAGACAAGAATGTGTGGGTTCAGAAGGTAGGAACCCTTCTACACATTTGATACTGACTCAACTGTACAGATATACAAGATCTTGGGCTTGTATCTGCAATGCATCAACACAGTGGTGTGAGCAAAGCAGATGACACACAGAATAGCAGGGGATAGATTGCATATCCCTTGGGTTCTGCCAATTGCCTCTTCACTTAGGAGGTCTTTGAATATGTACAAGGACAATTTTAAACAATCACAAACATTGCCTCTTAAGGAGGACTTTAGACAGTTGCCTGGCCAAGTAACAGGCCAGGTCTTCCAGACTACATGAAGATTAGAAGTATACCTCAATGCAAATTGCTTATCAAGCAAAGCAAAGCAAAAGTTCACAAGGAACTGAGCAACTAAAAGCACCTGAAATAGTCAAACAGACATTAGTATACAACTTCAAAATTAAAGCAAAAGGAAACAGAAGTCAACAGTCAACACAAGCAAGTGAATGTGCAAGGTACAAGGCTCAAGGCATGTGAGCCAAGCAACCTACAAAACAAAACATGTTAGTCATGATAAACAAACACACACAACCAATTTGTATTGGTCTCATTGGACAATTGTTGGTTAACCTGAAAACATGAACTCAAATGTGAGTAACATGACCACTAGGACAAGCCTAGGGTCAAAATGGGATGAAAAAGTCAAAACAGCAAGTGGCAAGTATCCAAAATCATGTTCAAACAATCAAAAAATAAACCCAATTGGTTTTACATTCATATCAATCATCATCATCATTTTATGAACAAGTTAGGTCAAAGCATGGCATTTAGAAGCTCATAGAAGTCAACAGCAAGACTTGAATCAAAAGCAATCTTAAACATTTCCAAAAATCATCAAATAAATCATGATCAATCACAACCCACAGCATGGTAAGCATGTCAAATTTCAACTCATTTGGACAAGTAGAAGGTGGTCAATGAAAATAAAAAAGGCAAGGCAATTCTAGACATGCTCAAAGAAGTCAACCAAACATGCATCAACTTGAAAAAATCATAAATCAGTGATTGCATATGAGAAATGAATGGGACTAAAACCATGGCAAAGCTTAAGATGTCTAGTAATGACATATCAAATTTCATGTCCATCTAATAAAGTATGAGGATTTCACAAATGAAATGGGAACAAGTGTCACAAAAAGTAAACATAAGACCAAACAGGGGAGAAAAATCTCAAACAATTGGAAAATGTCATAAACAAATCCACAAAAAATCACATGTAAACTAGACATACTCAAGTGAATTCATGCAAAAAATCAAAGCATTTTGAGGTCAAGAGGCATGGCTATGAAAATCATCAAGTTGCACATCAATGGTGTGACACAAATTGTCACACCCTACTTCAAAAAATCATAACTCAATGACCAGAGGTGATAAATTCATGAACTCTATACCAAAATCACCATGGATGTGTCTAGTTTGTGAATAAAAACTTTCAAGGCCAATGGATAAAGTGTCACTATTTCACAAATGATTTGGTAAAAGGTATAAAATATTGTCACATGTCACAAACCCTAATACCAATTAAAAACCATCCATCAAAAAAATCAGGAAAAATTATGACAAATAAGTAGAGATCATGATGAATCAAATGCAAAAAATCCCATGAAATTTGGATTTAAAATGATGATGTTATGAATTTTGTAAGTTGGAGCATCAAATTGAAATAAACATTGAGAAAAATAAATGAAATAACATGATTTATTAAAATAATTGGAACGGAGTGGCAAACTGGTAAATACCAGAACAACTAATCCAAACGCCGCGTTTAAGGCAAGGAAAAGAAATAATTTGATTGGCTCATGAAGGCACAGTAACATGCATACGTAAAAATCTGGGCAGCAGCATGAAGATTAGGGTTCTATGTACAGTAACCACATTCATCATCTTCCCAATTCGTGAAAAATTAAAATGCCCAGAAAATGGAATTGGATACATCATTCGAACCAGCCAACATCACACAACACGAATCCATCACTCATTTTCATTGAATCAAACCAAGCATCAAGAATCGAGCAAAAATAAATATGAACAACAAACTTTAAAACAAGATTTCTCTCAACTCAAGCAACCAATTAACACGATTCAAAGTTTAATGAAACCAGCAAACAAAGATCTATAAGAATCATGTCATAGTTTAGCAAATAATGAGATTCAAGTTCTTACTTGATTTTGAAGCAAAGATGAAACAGTGATGTATAGATGCCAAATGCTCGAAACAGTTGCTATTTCAAGCTTCCAATGATGAATGGAGGAGGATCCTAGCTCAGCAAGGCATGAGGTGGCACAAATCTTGAACTGCCATTGATGAATGCTTGAAGAAAACAGAGCTTGTAATGCGGTTACAGTTGGTTTTTCAAGCTTGAAAGGTGCTCAAAATGGTGAGTAGATGATGTAGCAAGCAAGGCAAGGTCGAGTGCTTCACAATATTTCAAAGAAAAGTTCAAAATGCAAAATGTCCAATTTTGAGAGAATGAGAAAATTCTGTGTGTTCAGAGGCTGCTAGGGTTTTGGATTGACAGAAAATGAGCTAATATATGTCTGTTTAAGGTTGGTTAAGTGAAAGCTAAACACAATTTTGTTTAATGGTAAGTTTTGCTAATTGGTCATTTTGGCTTGAATGGTGAGGTGCAAGGGCAAAAGCCACGAAATTGGGCTTGTAACAAGTCTCAAATATCATTTCAGACCTTATTCAAATGGCAAAATGGATTAAAAATGGTTATTTGGAAAATTCACTTTTCACCCTCACTTGAAAATAAATCATGTAAGTGCAAAAAGGCCATTTTGATTTGTAATGTTTTGGTGTATGAGGGTTACATATTTGGAAAGAGGAGGTCAAATGTGACTTGTTGCAAAAAACCCCACCCAAATTGGCCAAATGGTTTGAGAGATATGGCCTTTTGAAGTTCAAGAATTTTTGAAAATGAATTGATCATAACTTGCCAACCATACATGGGAATTGAGTGTTCTTTGACTTTTTGGAAATGGGAGAACATGATCTTTAACTTTCATGTTGGGCAAAAATTCATTTGAAGCTTGTATCATGATGTAAGTTTGAGGATCAAGACTTTCCATTTTGGGCAAATTCCAATTATAGGTCAACTTTCTATTTTTGGAAATTTCTTGTCTGACTTCAAATTCTTCCATGATGATGTTTGACATGTTGTATGAGGCCTATATGGGCATGAAGGAACCCTCTCAAACCAATTCCCACCATCAAATCACTGATTAAATGCACAGTTGACCAACAGTTGACTTGTTAGGGTTTCTGGTGGACTGCACACTGACTGATGACTTCTGAGCAATCAAAACTTGACCAAACCACTTCAAAAGGACCCATAGGTCATGTGAACATGTTGGACCAACCCTAGGGCCTTGTTTCATTGGAAAATGCACTTGCTTGCTTGACTGACTGATCTCCTGACCAGTTTGACCTAATTCTTCTGATGATCTTGCACTTGAGGCAAAAGGGACAATGCAATGCTATGCAGTGGACCATGTTATGTTATGACCTAATATGAGAATGTATGTACAATGATAGATGCAAATTTGAGGTGCTACACCATGTTGTGGTCTCTTCCCTCCTCGGGGAGATCAGCGTCACAAAAACTCAAAGTGTTGCAAGCAGTGATGTTTACAACTATACTATCAAACTGTTCAATCGTGACGTCGTGATCAACATACGCCAGACCCAAAACTTTCTGCAGAGCCTCCCTATGGGGTTCTGAATTCAACAGCAAAGATAGAACGGAGATCTTGGATGGCGTTTGTAGAAGCTGGTCTACAACATTGTACTCACTCTTTTTGATGAGCTTCAGCATCTCATCAGATTCTTCATTCATAATGCCACTCGGGCCAACTGAAGAAGTAGGAGCCTTTTGTACAGAGGAGGAGGGTTTGGCAACAGATGCCGGATTTTGAATATTAACAGCAGTCCCAACTGGACGCTCAACGGTATCAGAAGCAACAGGAGCCTTGGGAGGTGCGGAAAACACACGACCACTACGGGTCAACCCGCTCACATCAGCAATGTTAGTGACAGACGTTGAAGGCAAAGGCACTTCTACCCCATCTTGCACAGCAACGAGATTATATCTGAATGGCACAGCTCTATCTGAAGAATAAGGCACCGGACCTGTAGGCTTGATGACTAATGAAGGAGAGACCTTCAGCTTGCTGCTATCATAGCGAATAACAACAGGCTCGGGCAGCTTGAACACTGGTGAAATAACATTCACCTCCGGTTCATCCTCGTCAATATTGCGATTCTGGAGAATCTCAATGGTACCCTCATCCAGCAATTCTTGAAGTTCTCTGCGTACCTGGTTGCAACCCAAACGGTTGACCGAGCAGATGCGGCATTTGTCGTGGTCATGCTCCATGTGGCTGTACTAACACAGCAACCGATGTAATTCGACCAGCGACTGTCTAATATGGCTGACATATTTGACCTTGTATTTCCCAGGGCACCCCTGGACCATATTGACAGAATTCCCATGCGCGGGCAATGGGTTCTTGGTAACATTCGGACCTGAATCTTCAAAGCTCAAAATTCCACATCTCATAAGGTCTTGAACCTTAGTCTTGAGTGGGTAGCAATTCTCAATGTTATGACCCGGAGCACCGGAATGATAAACGCAGTGCTGGTCTGGTTTATACCACCATTGGGGATTTGCAGGCACGGTAGGAGGATCCCGGGGAGAAACCAACTTCCTTTCCAACAAGGAAGGATAAAGCTCTGCATATGACATAGGAATTGGATCAAAGCTGATCTCCTTCCTATCATAATTCAAATTAGCTTGGTTGGTTGTACTTCCACGAGGCTGATAAGCCTGTTGCTGTGGACGTTGCTGTTGCTGATACTGAGGCTGTTGCTGCTGATGCTGATGTTGAGGTTGCTGGTATTAAGCACTGTCTCTGAATACAGGTGCTATATGAGCCACCTGGTGCTGATTGTTGTTGCGCCGTGCAGGCTTCCTCTGAACAAAGGGTCTTCTGGGCTTGGCATGGGATTGCACAACATGTGCCTCCCCATCCTTCTTCTTAAACGCCTCATACCGTTTAGAAGAAGAGCTCTCATCTTTTGCCAAACGTCCTTCACGGACACCTTCTTCAAGTCGCATCCCCATGTTCACCATCTCGGTGAAATCAGAGGGAGCACTTGCTACCATCCGCTCGTAATAAAATGAGCTAAGAGTCTTCAAGAAGATCTTAGTCATCTCTTTCTCCTCTAGCGGTGGAGTAATTTGAGCAGCCAGCTCTCGCCACCTCTGGGCGTACTCCTTGAATGTTTCCTTGTCCTTCTGAGACATGGCTCTGAGCTGATCACGGTCAGGAGCCATATCAACGTTGTATTTGTACTGCTTGACGAAGGCTTCGCCAAGATCGTTGAAGGATCGGATATTAGCACTGTCCAAACTCATGTACCATCTGAGCGCAACACCGGACAGGCTGTCTTGGAAATAATGGATCAGAAGCTGATCATTATCAGTTTGGGTTGACATCTTCCTAGCGTACATGACCAGGTGAGCAAGAGGGCAGGTGTTCCCTTTATATTTTTCAAAGTCAGGCACTTTGAATTTAATCGGTATCTTCACTCCGGGAACAAGGCACAACTCGGCAGCAGACTTGCCGAACAAATCTTTACCTCTGAGGGTCTTCAATTCCTTCTTCAGCTCAAGGAATTGATCGTTCATGGTGTCCATCTTCTCATTAACATCCGGGCCTTCAGACGGCTCGGAATGATAGATGGTGTCGTCTACCCTCGGCAGGGTATGCACGACAGGAGGAGCAACAACAGGGACCGGGCTAGATGTCGGCATGTGAGCAAAAGTTGGAGCAGGAATATCCGGCATGAAACCCGGAGGCATACCCCAAGGGAACCCGGCTGGCATGGCGTGAGATGCAAAATGAGCACTGGCGGCAGGCACAGTCGGAACAGCGATCTCAGAAATAACTGTCCTCTGGACAGGAGTAGCAGGCGGTTGAGCAGGCTGATTTTGGGCAACAAGAAGTTGCTCCATCAAAGTGCCAAGTCTGGCGACCTCTTCTTTCAATTCACGGTTCTCTTGCTCTAGCTGATCCATAACTCTTGCAGAATTGGCTCGAGTATAGTACCGGTGAGTCAGCTTGTCTTCAAAATAAATGAAGAACACAGAGTTAGAACAAGAAGACCAGAAACAAGGTACCTGCTTATGCACAATGATGCATGATATGCTCGTGCATATGCTTTGTTTTATTTTCAAGGAACCCTTAGGGTATTATTTGCAATTTTTGAATTTTTAAAGCATTTATTATCATTATGGAAAATATCTCATTCAATATAATCGAGACAAGGAAGTACAGCATTTTTGATTCAATTACAAGGAGAAAAGGAAAATAACATCCTATGGATCCCTAGTAGCTCGGGATGCTGGAAGACGAGAAGTACACAGCTTCTTGATCTCTCTCTCATAGGCAGCTTCCATATCTGCTTTCTCCTTAGCCAGCTGATCATACTTCCTCTTCCAGAACTTGGAAGACTGAGGAAGCAAGGAAGTCCACGTGTCGTTGGGATCGTCGATCACCCGATGCTCGAGAAATTCAATCAGAGCGTCCTTCTCCTTAAGCTGCTGAAGTAATTCTTCTCTTTCACGGATCCAAGCACGTGAAAGGTCTTCTTCTCTCAACTCCTCTACACGTTGGGTGGGGAGGGTTGAAGGCCTAGCCACATCCAAAGGTGTAGGTCTCGGATGGTCATACGGCATCAAGTATACGGCAGCTCTCTGTCTAACCCAAGAGGTATAGGGCTCCAAAGCAATGCAATTCTTCGGACCTAATTCATTTCTACTCTTCTTGCAGATCTTGCGCCAAGTGCGGACAAATCTGGCTTTCAGGCCTTGGGGATCTTTACCCTCCTGAAAGAACACACCTTCTAACAGAATGTTATGAGGTTTATCCTTTAGGGGGAACCCAAGCTGACGTCGCGCTAAGATAGGATTGTAGCTGATCCCACCACATGTACCAAGAAGAGGCACATTAGGGAATTCACCACAGTAATCAATGATCTGCACAGTATCATACACGCGATCATACCAAGAGATATCGTCATTAGTGAGAGACATGAGTCTCTGAGACCACCGTAGACATCATCCCTTGTTCTCCTTGAAGGCAAGAGTCTGCGACAAGTGCAAAATAAACCACTTGTACAACAAAGGCAGACAGCAGACAATAACTCCCCCACCCTTTGCATTCCTCAGATGCAAAGAGACATAGGCATCACCCAACAAAGTCGGAACGAGATTAAGAACCGAGAAGATCCTAATGGCGTTCATATCCACAAATTTGTCGAAGTTGGGAAACAAGACCAACCCATAGATGAGCAGTACAAATAAAGCCTCAAAGGCATCCTCACTCATGGCCTTCCCATAGATGGTAGCTTGAGCGACAAGGAACTCGGAAGGAAAACCCTGAATTCCACCTTTGGTAGTCAGATTAGCTTTAATCAAAGCCTCGTCTATGTGCAACAAATCTGCAATCTCTCGAGCGGTCGGAATACTCTCTAAGCCACTGAACGACACCTGATCCAGAATCGGAATCCCAATAAGATGAGAATACTCCTCCAAAGTAGGCAACAACTGGAAGTCCGAAAAAGAGAAGCAGTGATACAGAGGATCATAAAACTGAGCTAGAGTACTCATCAGTCCCTCATCAACCTGAGTAGTCAACAGAGGCAGAAGCTTCCCATAGCGAGCTTTGAAACCCAAGGGATCTAATACATAAGATGTCAGATTCCTTAACTCTTTCACATCAGGTTGCCTAAAGCTCTACTTCTTCGTATGCCTTTTCGGTCTTTCCATGTCTGAAAATTTTGCAAATAAACCCTTTTAAGTTCCTTGAAAATTTTCTCTTCTTCTGATGACATGAAATGCAGATGAATACATGAATGCATGAATGCAACAATCACACTCAAGGATCAAGCAAGTCACACCAAACAAAGGTCGTGGGAAAGCTCATTGTATCCCTAATATCAATCATCTATTTTGGTGGATTTAGGTTTTCACCTTATCAACACCCAAGTTCCATTGATATTAACGGTACATGAACCGGCTCTAACATCCTTAATATCAATCATCCATTTTGGCGGATTATGGTTTACACCTTATCGACGCCCAAGTTCCATTGATATTAACGATGTCTGAACGACTCAACCACGAATCACGGGTTTGCTGAGAGTCACGAGCATGGAGTCCCGGTTAAGAACCACCCAATGGGAGTGTACTAGGGTTTAAACCTGCCAGACATGTTCTACCAGAGGTTCCCATAATCATCGTCCCATCTCTCGGATATTATCGGAGGAACGAATACTCGTATTCCAAAAATATTCTCAAGAGAGACTCTTATGAGTGTAGTATCGCGTAACAATCGCATCAGAACTGACATCTGAACGACCTCCGCACTACGTCCTAAAAATAGGCCCAGATGGGTTTGGTAAACTACGGTCCTTGGCTTCTAAGGCACATGATTGAACGAATAATGCCTAACCACAAATAACTTGTGTGACATTATTAATCCAACATGACCTCCACCAAGTGAATGGACTCGCAAGTCAACTGGCTAAGGAATACTCCACACCAGTCAACAAGACTACGCCATTCTCCTATCCTAGAGTGCACTTGAGTTCGGGTATAGAACTCATCTCACAGAGATCACCAAAGCAAACAGCAATTGTATATCAAGCAATTCAAACATTACAATCAATACAGTTATCCCAAATTGTACAAAAATATGCCAAATAACACATAAACAAATATCATACAACAAGGGTGAAAAGTAGGCAATACCACCAGGGAAGGTCTAATATTCCCCAGTGGAGTCGCCACTTTTCTGTAGCGGTGTATTCGTCGCTATATGATTTATTGATTAAACCATAAGCAAAGTATACAATGAATCGAGTCGCCACCGCACTTTTATTTATCCTAAGGACTGGTTAAAAAGCGAACAAAAACCTAAGAAGTTTTACACGTAGAAAACCAATAAAAGATCAGAGAGTCTGGGTAAGGGGTAAATTACGCAATGGGAAGGTGTTAGGCACCCATCACGTCCTAGGTACTCCTAGGGAGCCCTTTTCACACTTGCTGTATAAAAATATTTATTTGTTTTTGACATATTGTGCAAACATGAATGAGAAGATGAGAAAAGAATGTACAAGTTAGTTATTTTTGTGTTTGAACGGATGAACCCGTTGCCTACGTACCTTCCATCAAAGGTAAGGATCAAAACGCCGTAGCTCGGCTAAAAGATTTCCAAAAATTAGTGAGTTCATTTTAAAACACAAGCATTAAGGCTTTTCATTACCAATGGGAGAAAACTCAACCTGAATCAACAATCCACCATGCGAGGACGGATTCGACGTACTAGAGGGGTTAACCCTGTTTTCAGTACGGAAGTCTTACAATCGACTCACTAAGGACAAGGTAAGATTTACATCAACCGCTATGGTAATTGAAACCTATGGCTAATGTATGAAAACATATTAACAATGGACGAAGCCACAAAACAATTGAATGTGTGAAGTTAATTAATTATGAGTATTCACAAAATATGGTCAAGGTATGATTAAGATTGATTCAAAGAAGTGTTATGAAATGGAGTTTAAAAAGTCAAGGACTTAGGGTCCAGGTTTCTAATTTGAAAAGACATGAAGATGTTTGCACCACAAGTCAAAGTTTTTGAAATCAAAGTGTGAAAAGGTTTAGGACAAAGAGATGTGGATGAAGGAGTGTAAAACTTCCTAGAAAGATTCACCTCTTGAAATCATATGGAAGATGATTCAAGTGTGTCCTTAGGAATAAGCAACAAACAAGCAAGCAAATAAAAGCAAGGTGATACCGGATGCCATCAATGGACTTATACCAATCTCACAAACAAAAGCGGATACCGGATACCAATAAATGGGTTTACACCAATCTCCTAAAACAAAACAATGATACCGGAAGCCAATAAATGGTCTTACTCCAATCTCACAAAAGTAAAAGCGGATATCGGATACCAATAAATGGATTTACACCAATCTCCTAAAACAAAACAAAACCTGGATGTCAGATGCCAATCTGTCTGGACTTATACCAACCTCCAAAGGATGATCATGGGAGTACAAATGCCAACAGCATGGTCTTACAATTGCATCCTCACATACAACAAACAAACAATGCACTAAGCAATGGACATGAGTAGCCAAGTGAGATGGTCTTACACTCTATCCCTTCCAAATCATAGGAACAATGGCCAATGAGTGGACTTACAGTTGTCCTCAATGGGTAAACCAAACATGGATCACAAAGATATGCAATGATGATCATGCAATAATGAACAATCGATGATGATAAGTGCACAAGGGCAAGCAAGCAAACATGTACAAATGCAACAATCAAACAAACATTTAGCACCCACTATAACCAAACAATTAGGCTCAATCAAAGGGTTAGACTTAAAAGTCAACTGGAATAGGGTAAATGGTGCTCTTAACCTCGACATTGAGGGCCAAGGTGAAGCAAATGAAAGGATATGAGGGGTGTGCCTCATCACTCTTATCCCTGGTCAGGGAGAGCATTGAATATCAGAAGGTGTGGGAGTTCAGAAAGATGGAACTCTCTCCACAAGTTGAGGACTCGATAGATCTTGGGCTTTTACCCACTATGCATCAACACATGTGGCGTGAGCAAAGTGAGAGACTCACAGAATAGTAGGAGATAGGCTACATATCTCTTTTGTCTACCAATTGCCTCATATGAGGTCTTTACCTGCTTGGGGACAAAGTTAAACAATCACAAATATTGCCTCTTAAGGAGGACTTCAGACAGGTGCCTGGCTAAGTAACGAGCCAGGTCTTCCAGACTACATGGAGACAAGAGATTCTACCTTAATGCTTAAGCAAAGCAAAGCAATAGCAAGTTCTCAAAGGAACTAAAGCAACTATGGTACCTGAAATCAATCAAATATAATCAGTATTCAAGTCACAAACTCAAAACAGACAAGATATGAACCAACAGTCGACACAATCAATCACATGTGCAAAGCACAAACTCAAGTCAAATGAGCTAGCATCCTACAAAACAAACCAAGTTAGCTCATCACAATCAAGTAAACCAAACTCAATCAACTTGAATTAATCTCCTTAAAGCAATTGCTTCTTTAACCTGAAAATCAAACTCAAATGTGAGAAGTGAACCCTTAGGCCAAAGCCTAGGGTCAAAGGAGGGGAAAAATTTAAAACAGAACATGAAAGTTGATCAAAATCAAGATTAATCAAATAAGAACAAATTCCAGTTGGTCCCATATCAAAAGCATTCACCAATTGCATTTCATAAGCAAATCATGTCAAACTAGGCAAGATGGGAACTCAATGGTGTAAACAGAATGAACACAAGCATATCAATACCAAAATGGCTCAATAAATTCCAGGAAAAATCATGCTTAAACAGAACACATTCAATGAGCAACACACCAAAGTTCATGGTAATTGGACAAGTGGAAGTAAGTCAATTAAAATCAACAAGTCAAAGCATGTTCATACAAGCTCATACAAGACCACAAATCATGTATCCACTTCAAGTGAATTCAAAACAGAATTGGCATAAGATAAATGAACCACACCAGAGCCAAAATGAAGTTAAACATGTTAAGAATCAATCCACAAAATTTCAGCTTCATATGATAAGGCATGAGAATTTCACAAGTCATGTAAGTTGAACACTCCACAAAAGTTCAAAAATGACTAAACAGCAAAGAAAATCCCAATCAAATAGGAAATGAATCTAAAACATCTACAAAAAATCATGCTCACACTAGACATACAGAAGTAATCACATGCAAAACTTCATAGCAATTGGCATAGCACAAGTATGGAAACAAAATTCAATAAGTTGGACAAAACATAGTGTGACATACATTGTCACACTCATGAAGATCACATCATATCTCCCAATCCAGAAACTCAAAAATAGCAAACCATATACCAAAATGACCAGGAATGAGTCAAGATCATGCATACAAAATTTCAACCATTTTCAATTAGGCATCATCATTTCATGAGAGAAATAGTAAGCTTGGTGCAAGGATTAACACATGAAAGTAAACCCTAGGCAATTATTTTTTCTACACGTGCACAAAATGATTAAAAATCACCAGAAAATAGAGCACATGATGATGAACAAATCAAAAAAAGAAACATGAATTTTGGATGTGTATTTTATGATTTATGAATTTTTGAAGTGAAAGGAAAATAATAAAAATGAATGAGAAGGCATTGCATGAACATAAGATATCACATGACAAAAATAAAACAAGGCCAAGCTTTTGTAGCCAGTGGGGAATCGAATCCCTGGCCAATTTGAATGGGGCGCGTTTCAGGATGAAACGCCCCGTTTCATTTATGACGTGGCTAAATGTGATACGCTGCATGGCACAGAAACACGGAATTCACATGCGAACGAAACAAAATGGATCTAAGCATGCCTGGGAACGAAAATCAAGCAAGCTTCATCGTGTTCTTGCACATTCATCATCATCATGAACAAAAAGTTACAGAAATGCATAAACCATATATGGATCGAATCAGCGTTCAACATAGATCAACAATATAACCTTGATTTGTCCTAATTCTATGTATGGCAAGAAATTCGATCAAAAGAAGTTTTGTCATCAAGATTTCAAACTAGCATAACTTGCTCAAAACCTAATGGATTCACGCGATTCAAGTTGCAGAATGATCTACGTAACCAGATCCACCAAAGGCACATGCTAATTTCAAGAATTGAGATGGTTGAATTCCTACCTCTTGGAGATGCAGATCCTGTTATCGTGCTCTTCAAGCCTTGAAAGTGTAAAACAGATAGCCTGTGATGACGAGGAAGATGTATGGAATCAATAATTCAGCTCAAAACCTCTTGGATTAGCCTGGATCTTCAACTGCCATGCGCAAGCTCAAGATGCAACAACCACGATTTAGCCAAGTTCTTCCACAATTCTTCTTCAACAGTTGTTCAATAGTACCTGCAAGTGGAGATCAACACGAGAGAGAGCACAAAGAATGAAGAATTTTGAAGAACCAAGTAAAAAAAGTTTGGAAAATTTTGAGAGAATTTAGAGAATTTTTGATTTGGATCTGAGATTGTGATTGTGGATCCCGAAAATCTGTTATGATTAGGACTATATAGTCCTTGTTAATCACCTGTTAAACATGATTAGCAACAAATGCAAATGGATTAGTGGATGAAGCTTGTTATGCAATTTGGCAAAATTGCCCTTTCTCAATTAGAACCAATGGAACAGTGCACAACCAGTTTAAGCAAACCCAATTTTTTGTTTAAAAGCTATTGGAATTGATTTGGCATGAAAATCATGTGTATTTTGCAAATTCACTATTTTTCCCACCAAAATGCAAAATGGTTCACTTGAAAAATGACATTTTTATGTGATGCTTTTTTAAGAAATGTAATGACGGATCATGATAGTACATGTCAAATGGGATTTGCTCAAAAAAGAATCACCCAATTTGGCCAAATGGTTCAAGAGTTATGCCTCCTTGAAGTTCCAAAATTCTTGAAAATGATTTGATCATAACTTGCCAACCACACATGAGAAATGAGTGTTCTTGGACTTTTTGGAAAGGAAAGAGCAAGATCTTCAACTTTCATGTTGGACAAAATTTGATTTGAAGCTTGCTTGATGATGTAATTTTGAGGAGAAGAACTTTCCATTTTTGGCAGTTGAAAATTACAGGTCCTTGCTATTTTGGGAACTTTTTGTCTGACTTCAAATTCTTCAATGATGATCTTTGAAATGTCAAATGAGACTTGTATGGACATGAATGAGACCTTTTCAACCATCTCACACCTTCAAATCCCTGATTAAATGCACAGTTGACCACAGTTGACTTTGCTAGGGTTTTGGTTGACTGAGCCATGCTTTGATGAATTTCAAGCCTCTTCTACTTGAGATCTTGATACCAAATGATACCATAACTCATACGAATCTCTTATGAATGATCATGGTGCCCAAATTTTTCAAGAATGGCCACCATCTATTGCTCAATGACTGATTTTGACTGATTTGACCTAATTGCTTCACCTGCAAGCAACAAGGTCAGATGACAATATTTTTGTACTTTTGGTTAGTAAACAAATGAAAAGCAGTGATATACAAATGCTAAACATGCTTGGTGATCAAGAACCTCACTCACAATGATAACCCACCCACTAGGAGGGAGGCAAGGTGTACAATGATCCTTGAGGCAATGATATGATATGATATGATGCCATGGGGGATCTTAGGGACAAAATTGGGGTCTTACAATAATCATCAATCGGTTGTTCGGCGAGATAGTCTGACAAAATACTACCTTTGATGGCCTTCTGCGACGTGTACTGAATATCATACTCTGTTAAGATCATCTGCCAACGGGCAACACGTCCGGTGAGAGTCGGCTTCTCAAAGATGTATTTCACTAGATCCATCTTAGAAATCAATAAGGTAGTATGATTCAACATATACTGCCTTAGTCGGCGAGCAGCCCAGGCCAAAGCACAGCAAGTCTTCTCGAGCTGTGAATATTTGATTTCACAGTCAGTAAACTTTTTGCTAAGGTAGTATATGGCATGCTCTTTTCGACCAGACTCGTCATGCTGTCCCAGTACACACCCCATCGAGTTCTCAGTCACTGACAGGTACATTATCAGCGGTCTCCCTGGAACTGGAGGGATCAAGATTGGAGGTTTCTGTAAATACTCTTTTATCTTATCAAAAGCTTTCTGACAGTCATCATTCCACCTGATTGCTTGATTCTTTCTTAGCAATTTGAATATCGGTTCACACGTGGCAGTTAGGTGAGATACAAACCTTGCAATGTATTTCAATCTCCCTAAAAACCCACGAACCTGCTTTTCTGTTTTCGGTTCAGGCATTTCTTGAATAGCTTTGACTTTTGCTGGATCAACCTCAACCCCTTTCTCACTGATAATGAAGCCTAACAGCTTCCCAGATCTCACCCCAAACGTACACTTGTTCGGGTTCAGCCTTAGTTTGAACTTTCTCAATTTGTCAAACAACTTCTGCAAATTAACCAGGTGCTCCTCTTCTGTCTACGACTTCGCAATCATGTCATCCACGTACACTTCAATCTCTTTGTGCATCATGTCATGAAAGAGAGTCGTCATAGCCCTCTGATAGGTAGCACCGACATTCTTCAGCCCAAATGGCATCACCTTATAGCAGAACGTGCCCCAAGGTGTAATGAATGTCGTCTTTTCCATGTCTTCTGGCGCCATCTTAATCTGATTATAGCCCGAGAAACCATCAATGAAAGAGAATACCGAGGATTGAGTCGTATTATCAACCAATACATCAACGTGAGGTAATGGGAAATCATCTTTCGGACTCGCTCTATTCAGATCCCGGTAATCGACACACATTCTGACTTTGCCATCCTTCTTCGGCACGGGAACGATGTTGGCCACCCACGATGGATAAGTCGTCACTGACAAGAAATCCGCATCGAACTGCTTCTGAACCTCTTCCTTGATCTTAACAGCCATATCAGGACTCGTTCTACGAAGCTTCTGCTTGACCGAAGGACACTCTTCTCTGAGAGGTAGTCTATGCACCACAATATCAGTATCCAGCCCAGGCATATCTTGATAAGACCAGGCGAATATCTCCACATACTCTCTCATCATCTCAATCAACCTGCTCTTGACCTCTGTCTTCAAAGCAGCCCCAATCTTGATATCTCTTCTGGCGTCCTCAGTACCAAGATTCACAATCTCCAACTCTTCCTGATGAGGTTGGATGACCCTTTCCTCTTGCTTCAACAATCTAACCAATTCTTTAGGGAGTTCACAGTCTTCCTCACTCTCCTCTTCAGCTTGGTAGATGGGATTATTGAAATCATACTGAGCCATAACAGAACTGTTCATAGTAGATGCCGTGAGATCACTTCTGCATGTTTAATGCTTTGTTTTAGAAAAAGAGTTCAATAAAGTCACAAAAAACAAAAACATTGCCATTTTTATTGTTTTTGAAAAGTGAAAACAAAAATAGAAAGACAGGGATCACAAAATTGTTTGCAAAACATCCTTTATTAATGATAACAATTGTAAAACATGATGTGGCCCTACAATGAACCACTACGCCTTGGGCAGAACGTAGGGTTTTGTGCAGAATGAAAAATCAAAAGAAAATTACTCTGTTTGAAGAGTAACTTGGACTACATCTTCTGCCGTCCAATTGTTGATAATCTCCCCTGGCGCACGCGGGCGGACCCAGTTATCGAGATCACAATCACTGTCACCATCTTCAACATCAGCTGCAAAGACGTCACCGTGATTCATCAGCCCAACGCTGGTAAAGGTGCTCGGACCTGCTGGTACACCCTGCTCCGCTTGCAAAGGTTGATAACCAATACCAAATTTATCCTCTTTGACCGGCAAATCCACCATCTTGCCCCAGCCTTCAGCTTTGCCAGAGTCTACAACCTCCTTGGCCTGCTTATACGAAGCAATCGAAGCACCCGGCTTTCTCTGATCAGCAAACGCCACCCTCTCGAGAGCAACAGTCTCAAATGCCTGGCATAAAGTTTCATGGATCTCGCCATCCACCTCTACATATTCGAACGAGGACAGGTGACTCACCAGAATATCCTCCTCACCGCACACGGTCACAATCTGACCGTTCCAGACATACTTGAGCTTTTGGTGGAGAGTTGACGAAACTGCCCCTGCTGCATGGATCCACGGACGCCCCAACAAACAACTGTAGGCGGGCTGAATGTCCATAACATAGAAGATAATGTCAAACACCTCTGGACCTATCTTCACAGGCAAGGTAACTTCACCAAACACAGAACGTTTGGATCCGTCGAATGCACGAACTATCAGGTCACTAGGAGTAAGCACAACCCCTTCAACAGATATCTTCTTCAGAATTTGCTTCGGCAGCACATTCAGCGACGAGCCGGTGTCCACCAACACGTGAGACAATACCGCACCCGTGCACTCCATGGTGATGTGCAAGGCCTTGTTATGATTACGACCCTCAGGCGTCAAGTCTAGGTCAGTGAAACCCAAACCATGCCTGGTGCTCACGTTGGCAATAACACCCTCTAGTTGGTTGACGGAAATCTCTTGAGGTACATACGCCATGTTCAACATCTTCAGCAAGGCGTTACGATGTGCCTCAGAGCACAACAGCAAAGAGAGAATGGAGATTTTGGACGGAGTTTGGTTAAGCTGATCTACAATCTTGTAGTCACTTTTCTTTATTATCTTCATGAACTCCTCCACGTCCTTTTCGAATGAACCCTCAGGCATCTCCTTCTGAGTAGGTTCTTCGTCAACCACAGCCTGTTTGCCCTTAGCCTTGGCGAGAGCCTCGGCATTGGCATCCCTCAACGGTTGGGGAGAAAACAGTCGTCCACTGCGAGTAAAGCCTCCCGGTCCACCAACGTTGTCCACAACTGGACTTGCAACCACAAGAGTTCTACTAGCTGGCACACTGATTGTCACGGGCGCTTGATTGACTGGTCTAGTCTGATTCTCAGCCCTTTTGTCGCTACGGTAGGCATTGTCATATCTCCACGGAACAGCCCGACTGTCAACAGCCCTTCTGACCGGAGCGACGATCGTTGTTGGATTACTGGCAGTAACTGGTGCAGAAATGGTAACAGGAGTACCACTAGTTGTCGGCGCACTCACAACCCTCTAGCCACGTCCTTCAGACGGTTTGAAAAAGATAGTGACAGTTGACACTGTCCCACGATCCCTTACAGCCCGGCTGAATTGCAAACAGCCCTCATCCATCATACCCTGGATACCAGCCCTTAACCGTTCACAACCATTCTCGGATTCATCACAACCAACACAACCTTGATCACAGCCCGGGTAGACACCCCCATTCAGTAGACGACCCTTTACCACTGACAGAGAAGTCTGAACATCATCAACACTAACAACCAAGTCTTCAGCTTCTTCCCTTTCAATGCTATTCACCCGGTGAGCACCATGCGGCGGCATAGGGTTATTAACAACATTCGGTACAAGAACGAAATTGATAGTCTTAGCATCAATCAGGTCCTGGACTTTATGATGAAAAGCCCTGCAATTCTCTATATGGTGTCCCGGCGCACCAAAGTGAAAGTCACAACGCACATTGGCATCATACCCAGGTGGTATTTTTGTCAATGGCGCCATGGTCCTCAATTCCACAAACCCTAGTCTGAGCAACTCAGGCAGTAACTCAGCATAGGTCATTGGTAGTGGGTCGAAACGTCTATCAGGCATCCTCTGCCTCGGCTGATACGGACGTTGTTGTTGTTGTTGTTGCGGCATTTGTTGTTGAACCCTTTGTTGTTGCGGTTGTTGACGTTGTTGAGGTGCAGGAATCGTTACTGCAGCAACCTGTCGATACTGATTTCTGTTCGGAGTTCGGCGGTGTTGAACAACATTAGTCTCACCCTCTCTTCGGCGAGGTGCCCCAGCAAAAGGTTTCTTGGACGACGAGGAACCAGCATCTTGAATTTTACCAGCCTTAATCAAGCTCTCTGTCCTCTCTTCGCAAATGACCACATCAGAAAAACTACCGAATGGGCAGCTTCCCATCCGGTCCATAAAAACACCCTGAAGAGTACCAATAAACATATCAGTAAGCTCCCTCTCCAGCATAGGGGGTTGTACTCTTGCCGCCAGTTCACGCCACCTCTGTGCGTACTCCTTGAAACTCTCTCCTGATTTTTGACACAGACTCTGCAGCTGAGTCCGGCTAGGCGCCATGTCCATATTGTGCTTGTATGGCCTCAAGAAGGCCTCACCCAGATCCTTCCAACAGCGGATAGAATCTCTCTTTAATTCCATGTATCAGTCCAAGGAAGCCCCAGATAGACTATCTTGGAAAAAATACATCCACATCTTTTCATCATCGGTATAAGCAGAGATTTTCCGATAATAAGCCTGCACATGAGTGCGAGGGCAAGAAGTACCATTATACTTGTCAAAAGAGGGCGCTTTGAATTTGTATGGGATCCTCAACCCCTCTACCAGCCCCATATTGGTCACATCGAAACCAAGAGAGTTCTGGCATTCCATTGCTCTAATTTTCTCAGCCAGGGCATCAACCTTACGATCCCTATCCTCAACTCTGACCACCTCATCATCTTCACTCAGCAGCGTGAACATGTCCTCTTGTTTATCAACAATCGGAGCAGGATGACGAACAGGAGCTCGGGTAACTCTGGCATTAACAGTCTCTGCAGCAAGAGGTTGTCCGTTGATTCTTATCCCCCTCAACTCATCCCCGACGACATAATCATTGGCGGGAGCAGCAACATTAATATTCTCATGAACAGGTGCACCAACAGGTGAAGCACGGTTGGACGTCTGAATCACAGTCTCTTGTCTCTGAACCAGGGCTCGAAGTTCTTCCTGACCTTGCGCAACCCCTTGCATCATCATCATGAACTGGGCCATGTTCGCCCTCATCTCAGCCAACTCGGTCTGAACCTGATCCATACTTCTCTGTTGATTGAGTCTGGTTGAATAACGGTGCGGTCTCTGATCAGCTATCCTGCCTGACACAGGAACCAGAGTGAGAAGTCACGAGCAAGAACACCTGTTATGCAAAATGATATGAGTATGATGCGTGTGATGAGTATGCAGGTTAACTTTTCCTTTTTTCTATGCATTATTTTTTTGGAAAATAAACATGCTATGATGCAAATGATGGAGCCAAGACTAGTCGGCTGAGTATCACACGGCACAGGATCAAAGCTTCGACTTGAACTCTGGTATCACAACTTCATCTGAAACCCAAAGTCATCCGAACCAAGTCATCTGAACCAAGTCAACATCTGAGCAAGTACCCTCAAATTCAGCCCAGGGATCCGAAATAAACGGAACCCTCTGATCAATACTAGGGTCAAACCTCCGGCGTCCAGAAATAAAGATCCATAAATCCGACTTAAGATCGTCAACACAGCATCACTGGCGGAAACCTGTACTTGCAAGAATCAAACCCTCCCCTCACAGGTGAATTCTAACAAGGTCATCCTAAGGCGGACAATGGTCTCAACAATCGGGCAAAGATACTCAACGGGTTTGCCCTTTCGGGTGTGCCGTTGTAGCTCTCTTAAGATCATCTGAACCAAAGATCCGGGAAAGATCGGTCACCGAAGTCAATAGCCCAGATGAGGTGAATCAACCAAAGTGGATACTCCACAAAGGAAAAGCACACTCAACTGAACCTCATCCGGCTTGTGGTATGTCACGTCGCCAAAATCATGTTGACCTAACATGAGAGGCAACATGAGACCACACTAATCCTAGGTGTATACTCGGGCCTGGGTTTTAGCCCCACTCAGAACACCCACACCAAACAGATGAACCACCTATACAGAAGACAGCTCAATGACAGTATGGTGCATGCAAACAGATATGCACATATATACAACATAATAATCATGAATGCAACAAATAGAGCAACACAAGCAACCTACCCTATCCTAGAGAGCGCTAGGAGAGACTCACTTAGGGAAGATGGACCAGCAAGAGGTCAACTTCTCTCTTAGTCCCCAGTAGAGTCGCCAGCTGTCGCATTACGCAAAAAACCGGCGGGAAAACAAAACAACAGAGCCGTCACCGTGCGTTATTTATCCCAAAAGAGGGAAAGGAAACGCTCGAAGTAAACCTGGAAAAGACATGGTCTCGCGACCAAAGAGAGATGGGATCAGGATTCAGTTATGCGAAGGGAAGGTATTAGCACCCCTACGCATCCGTCGTACTCGACGGGATCCATGCACAAAAAGATAGAAGAAAGGTTGCTAAAAGCTGCTCAAACACATCAAACACTGGCTGAAAAGAAACACAGAAAACAAAAGAAACTAACTCGGCAGGATATCGCATCCTGTGCCTACGTAGTCTATCAGGCATAGACATCAGAGTCGACGTAGTTCGGACGGGGGAAAACGTGCTCGCTAGGATGTCGCATCCTATGCATACGTATCTTCTCGGACTAAAGAAGAATCAGAGCACTCGTAGCTCGGCTCACGCACGCCAAACAAAACAACACAAGAAATCGACTGCCAATCGCTGGACTTACGTCAAACTCCACACAAACAGGCAAACATGGAAACCGAATGCCAATCCCTGGGCTTACATCAGACTCCGAACCAAACACACACACAGGAAACCAACTGCCAATCGCTGGACTTATGTCAGACTCCAACAAAGAAACTGGAAACCGAATGCCAATCGCTGGACTTACATCGGACTCCAACCAGAAAAGGAGAAACAACTCACACAAACAAAACAAAAGGACGCCCGGAGAGATCAGCTCATCTCCTGCCTACGTACCTCATCTGGTATGAGGATCAGGGCGACGTAGTTCCCCTACGCAGGGACAAAGGACTAGCCTAACCAGATACAAAGGGAGACACAACTAGGGAGACTATGACTCGAGCCTAGATGTTATCATGCATATCATCCCTAAGTTAAGGTTGCTATCTAACTTGCACAGGGAGCAAGCTATCCTAAACAGCACAGGAAAAGAAAACAATCACAAATAGCACACACTATATACACACAAAGTGGGCTCACGCAAGGGTTAGGCTGTGAAACACAAGCCATCTGGAATCGGGTGATGTTAGCTCTTAACCCTAACATTGAGAGTTAGGGTGAAGCAGATGAAATAGGAAGTGAGGGGTGTGCCTCACAGCTCTTATCCCTGGCCTGGGAGAGCTTCAGACAAAGGAATGTGTGGGTTCAGAAAGTGGGAACCCTTCTACACATATGACTGACTCAACATGGATCTTGGGTTAATATCCACAATGCATCAACACAAGGTGTGTGAGCAAAGGGATGACTCAACTGAATAGCAGGAGATGGATTGCACATCTCTTGTATCTGCCAATTGCCTTATCAAAGGTCTTTTCCTGCTTTGCACAAAGATAAACAAACACAAGCATTGCCTCTTAAGGAGGACTTCAGACAGGTGCCTGACCAAATAACAGGCCAGGTCTTCCATACTACATGGAGTCAGAGACATTATACCTCAAATTGGTTAAGCAACCAAGCAACAGCAAAAGCAAGTTCACAATGAACTATAGCAACTAAGGTACCTGAAAATAATCCAATTCAGTCAATACATAACTCAAAAAGTCAAACAGACACACTAGAAGTCAACAGTTAACTATACAAGCAGACAACAAGCAATGCATCAAGCAAAGCACAAGCTCAACTCAAAGGAGCTAATCCACCTACAAAACAACTTAATATTAATCAACATCAATCAAATATCAATCCAAATGAGCAATTGAATCAAACTCCTCAAGGCCATATGCATCTTGTCCTGAAAACACAACTCAAACATAAGCACTAACCACTAGGACAGGGCCTAGGGTCAAAGAGGGAGAAATAATTCAAAACAGAACATGAAAATTGACATGAATCAAATTAAACCAATCAAGAACAATATCCAAGTGGTCTCATATCAATAGCATCAACCAATTGCATTTCATAAAGCAAACATGGCAAGGCATGCATTTCAAAGCTCATTGAAGCAAACAGAATGAATCAATCCTCATCAACTCAAAAACAATTCAATAAATCCCAAGAAAAATCATGGCTAAACAGCATTCATCACATGGTCATCATACCAAAAATCAAGTCATTTGGATAAGTGGAAGCATGTCAAATAAATTCCCTAAGGCAAGGCAAGGCAAAACAAGCTCAAAGGAAGCACAATTTCATACATCAACTTCACACAAGCATAAAACAGAATCCATACATGATAAATGTCTCAAACCAAAGCCATGGCAAACTTCAAAGTGTCTAGAATACATGTGCAAAATTTCAAGTTCATAGGATGCACAACCAGCATTTCACAAATCATCTAAATTCATGACTCTTCAAAAGTCCACAAATGACCAATCAGCAAAGAAAATCTCAAACAAATTGGAAATGCATTCAAAAATTCCACAAAAAATCAGATCATTTGGCATTGAATTGGCATGGCAAATAAAATCAGGAAGTCAAGCAAGCAAAGGTGTGACACAAATTGTCACACCTCCATTAATCACATCATATCTCAACATCCAGACATGCTAAAAATACAAACTCTATACCAAAATGTCCATGAATGTGTCTAGTTTAAGCATACAAAATTTCAAAGTCATTGGATTAAAATCCATCATTTCACAAGCAAAATGGCAAGGCATGTCAAGAAAACACGTGTATACACATTCTTTAAGCAAAATTAAAATCCATGCGTGCACAATTTCTGGAAAAATCATCAAAAAAAAGTAGAGATCATGATGAACACAATGCAAAAAATCCCAGCTCAATTGGATAAGTATTTTTGGAGTTATGAATTTTTGAAGTGATTAGAAAAATGAAAAAACATGGAAAGGCATAGTATGATCATGGAAGCATAAATGAATTAAAAATGCAAGGCCTAATGTGAAAATGATCCCGCTGAGGATCGAACCATGTTGAAAATCAAATTGAGGCGCGCTCAATGAAACGCGTCGTTTCATTAAAGGTGATGTGGCGCAGGGAAGCAATCACGACCAATCGTTCTGCCACGGTGCGTACAAATGGACCAATACATGGCAAGAAACAAGAAAACTCATGCAGATAGGCGAGGCAAAGATCTAACACATTCCTGGACTCAAAACCCTAGCGTGTTCATCGTGTTCTTCATCAATTTCCCAGCTCATGAACATTTGTTCCAGAAATCAACAAACAACATACCATTACACTCGTCTTAGCACGCACATCATTAATCTAAACTTGATTTGCCCTAACTCTCACTAAAACGCCTGGATCGAGCAAGATAAGGTTTGCACATCAATCTTAAAATCCACATAACTTTCTTATTTCTTGATGAAACTCAAAGATACAAAGCTCAGCATGTTCATGGATCAAAGATCTATCAAATGCACATCATAATTTCATGAATTGCAAGATTCGAAATCTGACCTCTATGAAGATGCAGAGCTGGATTTGTGCAATTCTGGCCTTGGCAAGGTGAAACAGTTGCTCTCCAATGCTCAGGTAGATGAATGGATGAAGGAATGTTACTCAATTGCCTTTGATGCAGCTCAAATCCGCGACTGCCATGGATGAAGCTTGCTTTGACAGTTCCAAAAGAGGCACGAAAAGGATGAATGCTTGCTTCAATCTTCTTCCACTATGCTTGTGTATGATGGATTAACCAAGAACCAATGAGTGCCTTCGAAGAAAATTGCAGAAAGATGAAGAAAAAGTTTGAGAGCAAAATGGAAAAAGTTTCAGATCTGAAAAATTATGAGCTGTTCATCCAAATTCTGTTAGGCTTATGCTTTTATATGATGGACTAATGAGGTTCTTAATCTTAATTAGCCAACTGCAATGTAATTAGTGAAATGCAAGTGTAAGAGCAAATTAGCCAAATCACCTCATATGCATGGAAATGATGCTACAGTGCACGAATTCATGCTCAATTCACCTCAAAATGTCACTTGGAGCCAAATGCCAATGAAACCATGTGTAGAAAATGCTTAATTTTCAAATTGCACTTTTTCCCTCCAAAATTCAAATTCAATTCAAATGAAAAATGCAATATTTTTGTGATGAGAATTGATGAAATGTGATGCATGATTATTATAGTTCATGTTAAAACAAGAATGTTACAAAAAACCCCACTCCATTTGGCCTTGTGGTGTGAAAGTTATCCCCTTTTGAACTTCAAATTTTCTTGGCAAAGATTGATCCATAATTTCTCAACCACACATGGGAAATTCATGTTCTTGGACTTTTTGGAAAGGTGAGAGCAAGATCTTCAACTTTCATGTTGGACAAAATTTCATTTGAAGCTTTCTTAGACATATAAATTTGAGGAGAAGACCTTTCCATTTTTGGCAGTTTGAAATTACAGGTCACTTACTATTTTTGGAAAGTTTTCATCTGACCTCAAATTCTTCATTGTTGATCTTTGAAATGTCAAATGAGACTTGTATGGACATGAATGAGGCCTCTCTAACCATCTCCCACCTTCAAATCCATGATTGAATGCACAGTTGACTTTGGTTGACTTTCTAGGGTTTCAAATGAATTGCATCTTGACTGATGAGCTTTGATCATCCAATCTTTGGCCAAACCACTTCAAAATGATCCCTAGGTCATATGAACTTGTTGAACCACCCTAGGGCTTTGCTTCCATAGGAAGTGCACTTGCTTGCTTGCTTGACTGGATCTCCTGACCAGTCTTGACTGATGACTTGCACTTGGGCAATGGACAATGCTATGCTATGCAGTGGATAATGCTAATGCTAATGACCTAATCATGAAAATGAATGTACAAAATGGGAGGTGCAAATTTGAGGTGCTACAACTGTATCTTGCTTTGAACTTTTCCAGCTCAATGCGCCACTGTTTAAGCAAAACACATAACCAGATTGCGATCTAAAGTCATCCTTATTTGTCTGGAAGCTAGCATCGGTGTATCCAATTACAGCCAACTCTTCCTGACCTCCATATATCAAGAATGAGTCCTTAGTCCTTCTCAAATACTTAAGGATATTCTTGACAGCTACCCAATGAGCATCACCAAGATCAGATTAGTACCCACTCGTTGCACTCAAAGCATACGAGACATCTAGTCGAGTACATAACATGGCATACATGATAGATCCTATTGCAGATGCATATGGAATCTTATTCATGGGATCCCTTTTTTCCTTAGTTGAAGGGGATTGTGTTTTTGATAGACACAAGCCATGTTTCATAGGTATGAATCCTTTCTTGGAATCATGCATATTAAAGCGTCTCAGCACTTTGTCTATGTATGTACTCTGACTTAGGCCAAGCAGTTTTTGTGATTTATCTCTATAGATTCTGATTCTTAATATATAGGCTGCTTCACCTAGGTCCTTCATAGAAAAGCATTTCCCCAACAAAGACTTTACTTGTTGCAGGGTAGGGACATCGTTTCCAATTAGTAATATGGCATCTACATATAATACCAGGAAAACGATCATGCTCCCACTAACCTTCTTGTAGACACAAGGCTCATCTTCGTTCTTGATGAATCCATATTGTTTTACCGTTTCATCAAAACGAAGATTCCAACTTCTGGATGCTTGCTTCAATCCATAGATTGATCTTTGTAACTTACATTCTTTTGGGCTTCTTCTGGTATGTCAAATCCTTCAGGTTGTGTCATGTACACATCTCAAGAAGATTCCCATTAAGGAAAGCAGTTTTGACATCCATCTGCCATATTTCATAATCATGATATGCAGCAATAGCAAGTAAAATCCGAACAGATTTAAGCATTGCAACTGGTGAAAAGGTTTCATCATAGTCAACCCCATGAATTTGTTTATATCCTTTTGCAACCATTCTTGCCTTATAGGTATGTACCTTACCATCCATGTCAGTCTTCTTTTTGAAGACCCACTTGCATCCTATAGGGTTAACTCCTACAGGAGGCTCTACCAAGGTCCAAACTTGGTTTGTGTACATGGAATCCATTTCAGATTTCATGGCTTCTAGCCACTTCTCAGACTCGGGACCAGTTATGGCCTCTTGGTAGGTCACAGGCTCATCTTGATCCATGAGTAATACATCACCTTGATCAGTTATGAGATATCCATATCTCTCAGGTTGGTGACGTATCTTGCTTGACCTACGCTGGTCTTGAGCAGGTTGCTCTTCCACAACTGCTTGTGTTTCCTGCTCTAATTCCTCCATAGGTGTATCGATGCTTTGTGATTCTTGAATTTCTTCAAGCTCTACTTTCCTCCCACTGATTCCTTTGGAAATAAAATCCTTTTCTAGGAAAACTCCAGTTCGAGCGACAAACACTTGCCCTCAGAAGGATTGTAGAAGTAATACCCTTTTGTTTCTTTAGGATACCCCACAAATAAGCATTTGTCAGATTTTGGCTCAAGCTTAGTTGAAATTTGTCGTTTCACATAAACTTCGCAACCCCAAATTTTCATGTAAGACATATGTGGTTTCTTACCACTCCATATCTCATATGGTGTCTTCTCAACCTTTTTGGATGGAACAGGGTTAAGTGTGTAAGCTCCTGTCAATAGTGCATGTCCCCAAAAGGAGTTTGGAAGATTGGCGTGACTCATCATGGATCTGGCCATGTCTAACAGGGTTCGATTTCTTCTCTCAGATACACCATTCCATTGGGGTGTTCCAGGAGGAGTAAGTTGGGATAGGATCCCACACTCTTTCAAATGGTCATCAAACTCTAGGCTTAAATACTCACCACCTCGATCTGATCGAAGAGTTTTAATATTCTTACCTAGTTGGTTTTGTACTTCATTCTTGAATTCCTTGAACTTTTCAAAGGACTCTGATTTGTGTTTCATTAAATACACATAACCATATCTACTGAAATCATCAGTAAATATGATGAAGTACTGAAAACCTCCTCTGGCTTGTATGTTCAGTGGTCCACATACATCAGTATGTATGAGGGACAAAAGATCATTAGCTCTTTCACCTTTTCCTGTGAATGGAGACTCTGTCATCTTTCCAATTAAACAAGATATGCATGTCTCATATGATTCATAATCAAAAGAGTCCAACAGTCCATCTTTAAGGAGTTTGGAAATGTGTTTCTCATTTATGTGGCCTAATCGACAATGCCAAAGGTAAATTGGATTTAACTCATTAGGTTTCATCCTTTTAGTATTAATGTTATAAATAGGCATTTCAAGATCAAGGACATATAGTCCATTGTTCATTTGTGCAGTAGCATAGAATATATCATTCAAATAAATTGAGCAACAATTGTTCTTTATTATAAATGAAAAACCAAACTTGTCCAAACAAGAAACGGAAATAATATTCCTGCTAATTGCAGGTACATAATAACAGTTCTATAACTGAATTATTAAACCACTAGGTAAAGTCAATACATAAGTTCCTACGGCTAAAGCAGCAACCTTTTCTCCATTGCCAACTCGTAGGTCGACTTCACCTTTTGCCAAATCTCTGCTCCTTTTTAGTCCCTGCACATTGGTAAAAATGTGAGAACCGCATCCAGTATCTAATACCCATGATGCAGAAGTAGATAAATTAATTTCAATAACAAAAATACCTGAAGTTGAAGTCTCTACTCCATTCTTCTTATCTTCCAGGTACTTTGGGCAGTTTCACTTCCAGTGTCCGGTCTTACCGCAATGGAAGCAGGTGCCTTCTTTTGCTATGCCTCCACTAGGCTTCAAAGCATCAACAATGGGTTTGGGTTTGGAAACTTCCTTGCCTTTCCCTTTATCACCCTGCTTGGTGGGCCTTTTGTTCTGTCTCTTTCCATTTCCGATCATCAGAATGGACTTCCCTTTTGACTTCAGATTCTGCTCAGCAGTTCTTAACATGGCTAGCAGTTCAGGAAGAGATTTTTCCATATCATTCATATTGAAATTTATGACAAATTGACTGAATCTATCTGGCAACGATTGCAAGATCAAATCAGTCGCAAGTTCCTTTCCGAGGGGAAAACCCAACCTCTCAAGGTTTTCCACATACCCAATTATCTTGAGCACATGGGGAGCTACAGGGGTTCCCTCAGCTAACTTTCCTGGAAAAAGAGCTTTTGAAACTTCAAACCTTTCATGCCTTGCTTGCTCTTGATAGAGCATCTTCAGGTGTTCGATCATATCGAACGCTGCCATGTTCTCATGTTGCTTTTGCAACTCTGAGTTCATGGTAGCTAGCATGAGACAAGAAATTTCATTGGCATCATCGACATGCTTCTTATAAGTATCTCTTTCTGCCTTAAGTGCAGAACTAGGAGGTTCCTCTTCAGGAACAGGTTTCTCCAAGACATACAGCTTTCTATCATGTTTGAGGATAATCCTCAGATTTCGGTGCTAATCCAGAAAATTTGTCCCAGACAATTTTTCCTTGTCAAGGATTGATCGCAAAATGTTGTTAGAGGTGTTTGTTGTCATGGTAATCTACATGAAAATAATGAAAATATAAGTATTAATAACATATTTAATTAGGCCTTTAATTAAATATGCTCCCACTATTTTACTCAAAACAAACGACCCTCACCATTTGATTCGGAAAATCCCGTTGGAAGATTTTCTAGTGGTTCGAGATCCATATTTCACTTTGTTTTAAGTCCGTGTAGGCGGATTACACAAAACTCGGTTATTTAGGTAGGAACTCCTTCCAATTGTATCTAATACAACTCTCGAATATTTTAGTTGGGTGAATAACTCCTTATTCCAATCCATCACATGGATCATTTCCAACTCTTGCTTCTAAACATATATAATCTTATTATAATTTGTTTAGTTAAGTTTGACCCATTGTTTTAACAATTAGATATTACAATTATCCCATCGCACCTTACTAATATAGAACATGCACCTCGCGTAGGCGAAACCTACATTATCTGATACTAGTCTTGATGAGTGCTAAAACTTGGAAAGCATAAAATTACTATTTAATTTGAGGGAATTTGCAATTATTCTGATCTCACCGGCTTATTTATCATATAAATCGTCTCTCACATGCATCAACATACATACATAATGAAACAGTTATGGCCCCTAGCACAATTGTTCTCCCAAGCCAATGAGAGAACCTAAGCTAACCTAATAACGATCTAAGCTTCTCCAAGCAAGATCTTCAAGGTTGTCCTCCGCTGATCGGACGGGGGCCAATGGGGCAGCGCCCCTTGCGGGGTTGAAGGGGCAGCGCCCCTGGCCGAAAATTTTAATGAATAATTCATTTGAAATCGGCGTTATTTTTCGCATCAACACTTGATACTTTAAAGCACAACTCTTGCGCAGTCACAACCCTAATCGCATAACTCTTTGACAACACAACCCTTGTGCCGTCATTAACCCTAATGCGTAACTCTTGGACAACACAACCCTTGTGCCGTCATTAACCCTAATGCACCAATTTCAGACCGTCAAACACATCTCGATTGTTGATTCAATACGATTGATCAATACGTCATTGCTTCACCATACTAATGTCGGATCAAGAAGCAAACGACCATTGATCGCTCAAAGGAAAACAACCATTAAGTGTTTGGATGAAAGAAACAGAAACAGTATATCATATATACTGTATTTTGCATCAGGATTACTTATATCATATATATAACTTGATCGATCTTAATTGCATAACCTATGGACGATCGATGTATCGCTGCTTCACCATACTAATGTCGGATTTCGAAGCATAGCCAACATCAATCATCCAAATCGTACACACATGATGCCAAATTTAATTACTCGTTTATTCTTTGATTCATTCTATCTTTTAATCGTATTAATATAGAAAATACAGAAAATAAACAGCTATCAGATGCATGGTTTCGTAAGTGGCTCTGATACCACTGAAGGAGAAGGGCGATCCAAAACGCAGCGAAATTTAAAATTTCTCCTTTAATGATCCTTAAGAATAGGCATGATCAGTGATAGAATCATTACCTCTTGTGGCGATTGTAACTTTTGATGCAGATCTACAGAGCGATCACGAACGTTGAACAGTGACAACGCCTCTACTCAGTCCACACGAACGGATTCCTTCAATCTCAGTGCTAGCTGCTATGAATAAAGGCTTTGAGTGAGTGAGAGAGAGAGAGAGAGGGAGAGAGAGAGAGAGAAACGAAATTGCAACTCACTAATGCTTCTGCACAAGGGTTCTATTTATAGAACCACATGTGTGGGCTTCAAGCTAAAAAGCCCACTTAAGTGTATGTGGCCCATATCTTATAATATGCCAAAATCACTTAAGCGCGTGGTACCTTACCATATTTCGTATTCTACTTAAGTACACCGTACCTTACGATGTTCTACAATTCACTTAAGTGCATCGTACCTTATGGTGTTCCTTAGTTACTCTATCTCTCATCAATCTGTCCTTTTGTGTGTGACCCTGTAGGTTTTCGCGGCATTGGCAATTATATTAAATCACGCATTTAACATAATAAACAGTGAGCGGTATCTAGCAACACATCACTGCTACCCAAGACACAAAAATGTCATGTGATCTGACAAATCCTTCTATGATAATAATCATGTGTATAATTACCTTTTTGCCCTTATGTCTATATTGAACACAAGGCATAGACCGTGTCATCCTTGTCCAGTTCAATATTGGGCCCATAGACATTTATCCTGTTACGCAGGATGGACAAATTCCATCTAGGTCACCCATGTCCCTTAGCATGCTTCGTGGAGTACCCATAAACTGTCTTTATGGTCATCCAGTTACGGACAATGTTTGATCAGCAATAAGGCACTCTACTCTACATCTAGGGTCCATAGTGGTTTCAGGTCGAAGGGTGGTATACACCATTATCACCATGAGAATAACTTATGACACTTTGCATAGCATTCTATATAGTATTCTCATAGCGGGTCAATCCAGTATAAATATTACTCTTAATATTCATACCTATGTTTAAGACTTGATAACTCCTTATCCATGATCCATGAGATGTGATCATCAGTCTATATACATAATAGTCTTAATGCTTTAATGTTATCCCACTTCACAATAAAGCTCGACTACGGATACTTTAAGAATAGTGTCCTTATGTTTAATGTGATCTCATGATTAAGTCACACTTGATACATTAAACGGACTATCTATTCTAGGGACTTTATTAAACAAACATAATAAAGAAAAACCCTTTTATTATTAATAAATAATTCGATACAAGTACCAAAAGTATTGGCCTCTAGGGCTTACACCAACAATCTCCCACTAGCACTAGAGCCAATCAGGCATACCCCTAATGCCCATAGATCTAGTATGGCCATCATGCTTCTGCTGCGCAAGAGGCTTTGTCAGTGGGTCAGCAATATTGTCAAGTGTAGGTACTCTGCATATTTTCACATTTCCTCTATCTATTATCTCTCGAATGAGGTGATAACGCCTAAGTATGTGTTTGGATCATTGGTGAGATCTAGGCTCCTTAGCTTGTGCGATAGCACCATTGTTATCACAATAGAGACCAATGGGATCCACAATGCTAGGAACTATGCCAAGTTCACTAATGAACTTTTTGATCCAAACTGCTTCCTTTGCCGCACTTGAGGCAGCAATATACTCGACCTCGGTTGTAGAATCAGTAACTGTATCTTGCTTTGAACTTTTCCAGCTCACAACGCTACCGTTTAAGCAAAACACATAACCAGATTGCGATCTAAAGTCATCCTTATCTATCTGGAAGCTAGCATCGGTGTATCCAATTACAGCTAACTCTTCTTGACCTCCATATATCAAGAATGAGTCCTTAGTCCTTCTCAAATACTTAAGGATATTCTTGACAGCTACCCAATGAGCATCACCAGGATCAGATTGGTACCTACTCGTTGCACTCAAAGCATACGAGACATCTGGTCGAGTACATAACACGGCATACATGATAGATCCAATTGCAGATGCATATGGAATCTTATTCATGTGATCCCTTTCAAAATGTTAAGCTTATGGAATGCTTGATTAGGTTTTGAGAATTTTTTGTTGATTCTGAGACATAAGCTTTATGAAGTGAGGAAGTTTCATGAATCAGAAAGGTTCTAATTAGAAGCAATATTATCGATTTGCCTTCTTGATTTTGAATAGTTGTTGCATTAAATGAATGTCATTTCGTTTGATATCATGTGGTTCTTAGTGGTGAAAGTTGTCCCACTTTCTGAGCATGCGTGATGTTAGCGTGACACATTGGGTTTAACATTTCTTGGAATTAGGTTAAAATATCTTACGCTTCCCCCATATGTTGGCGTATTCCTTTGTTTTCATCATTACATTTTTTATATAAACCCACTTCACTCACATTTTCATACTACACTCACATTTACTCCCACACTTTTCTCTCTTTCAAACCTTCAAACACCCTCTCTGCAATTGTTCTTCTTCATCTTCAACATTCTTAAAATGGCTGATAAAAAACAACAATATCAACAAGCTCAACCTCAATCTTCTCTTCAGTCAGTTGTTGATAAGAACGATCCTCCCTCCAAGGAAGAAATTTGCGATAGTAGTATCCCAACGGAAAACTATCCCATCTTCACCAAGATTGATCCTTCGGAAGTCGGCGTACTACAAGGAAACTGCCTCGAGGATAATATTGATTGGTTGATGGATCCCTTCAATCTACTTGATGACTATCCAGTTGTTCCTCCGCCTCCTCCGTCACAAAACCCTTAGTTTTCAAATAGTCTATGCACTTTTTTGTTTTTTTTTTGTTTATGTACTTTTGTGTTTTTAGTTTTATTTAAGTACTTTTGTGTTTTTTATTTTGTTTAAGTTTTTTTTGTGTTTCTGTCTTCTCAGCATGAGTGTACTATTTCAGCCTTTTGGAACATTTCAATGTGTAAGACCCTAATTTTGACCCTAAGATCCCTCATGGCATCATATCATTGCTCATTGCATTGCCTCAAGGATCATAGCATGTATGGCTCCTTTACCCTAGGGGTGGGACTTGTGTGAGTGGTTTGAGACCACCAAGCATGCTTGTATTGTATATTATTGCTTTTCTTATTTTGTTTACTAACTAAAAGCACAAAAATATGTCACTAACTCTTTTGTTTTGAAGCTCAAGTGATCATGTGCTCCAATGCTCCTAGGAGGCTCCTAAGCTCAATGAAGTGGCTAGATGAAGATGAGAAGAAGAATGACAATGGTCCACAAAGTTCCTAGTCATCATATATGTCTCCCAAGTATCTCAATTTGCGAATTTGATCAAGATAACCCAAAGGGCTTGAGGATTGTTTCCCAAGGAAACCCTAATTCAACTATGCTTTGACTGTGCCTTGCTCATGAAGCAACCTCAACCTATGATCAAATTTAATTAAGGGAAGTTTTTTCATTCCTCATTTTATGCATATATGATCCTATGTGAGTATCCTCAATCATTAGTTCATCATGATTTGAAGTTTGGCCTTGAGAAGTTGACCAATCAAGTCATCTGACTAAACTGAGGATCACTGAGATACAACTTGTGATGTGTTTGTCAAATGAATATGACCCCAAGAGAAACAATGTTCTTAATAACCATATGAACAACTTTCATGTTCATCAAAAATCCATTTGAAACTTGTAAAGTCATCATTCATTTCAAAACATTATAGGTCATTTTGACTGAAACCCTAATTTTGGGTCAACTTCCCAAGGACCTAACTTCCTTATTTTTTATTATTTTGAGGTTAGACCAATTTCATTGGAAAGCTTAAGATGTCTAATTCAAATGTTATGTTGGACAAAATTTCATAATCCTAAAATAAATACATGTGATAATACAAAACATTATAGGTCACTTTGGACCAAAACCATTGAATTTGAAAAATGTCCAACTTCAAGTGCCCATAACTTTCTCATGGAAAATTCAAATGATGCAAACTATATGTCTAAATTGATCATATTGAAAATATATACAACTTTTATGTTGGAGGTTTTTCCATTTTAGGCTTGCATCATTGAAACAGAAGGGCTTGAAGTTGCTTGGTTTTGGCAAAAAAATTCAAAGGGGACCTAGACATGTTTTGTACCCCTAACTTCACAGCCAGTTTTCATAAATTTCCAAACTCCAAATGGATTTTTTCCCAACATAACTTTTATTCCTTATTCAAAGAGCTTTCCAACCATTACTCACATGACCATTTTTGGATTTTCCATGTGGGAGTTTCGAAGAGGTGAATGTTTATGTGCATTTTGGCATTTCACTTCATAACTTGATATGCAAGCAAATACCAGGCCTTGTGCACGTCCAATTCACTTTAATGTGATATCAGCATGCATTTCCACTCATTCTTGGGCTTTGGAAGCGCCTGTACAGGCCCATGCATGGAAGGTCCAATTTTCATGCACACGAGCATTGCACCTCATTGCATCAAGTTCAGTTATAAATAGAAGCTCTTCCTCATTCAAAATACAACCTGAAGGAGATCTGAAACGCTACTGGATTGAACCCACACCCTCACTCAAAGGAATTTCAGTTCTTCATTTTCAATTTCAACCTTGACAACATCCTTAGTTGATCTTCAAGTCTTAATTCCTTAGCCTTGCATCCTCATTACATCTCTAGATCAAATTTGGATCAAAAGCTTGGAGAGATCGTGTTGTTCAAAGCTGCATTTCAGAGGTATATCATCAAACTATTTTGATCTGGATCTTGCTATACAATGTGAATTGCTTTGGTTTGAACTGTTTTCTGAAGTCCTCGAGCAAGAGGCAGACCAGTGGTGGTCTTAATTTCATGAATCATGACATTTCAGATCAAACACCATGATCTTCAATCTCTTGTTTCTCTCTAAATAGAAACACTGAGGAAGATCCAAGGTTACAGGGGTGATGTACATCACCCCAACTTCATTTTGATACCTTGTTTGCTTATTTTTATTAAGTTTTAAAAACCTGCGCGTGGTGGCCGGAACCAGTTGGCTGGACGGAGAAGATGGTAGTTTCCACCACCATCCCCACGTGGGAGCACCAGTGCCATTGGATCTGGAGGAAACGTTATAATCTCAGCCTTTGATCTTGTTGACTCATTTTAATTACAAATGTAGCGCGTTTGACTTGTGCCTTTCGTGCATCCGCGCTTCTGAACCGTGTGATCATGCCACGTCAATTAATGAGACGGATCCAAGGGCGGCGAATTTTTGTTATTTTCTGATTTTTGTTTTAATTCCTTTTATTTTCAAAAATTCATAAATATTTTATTTGAAGTCACAAAAATATGAGACCAACACCAAAATTTTTCTAGAAAAATCTAGTTTCATATTTTGATTTTTAATTATTTTTGTGACTTCATTTAATATTTTTTGTGAATTATTTGGTTTTTAATAGTTTTTAATTCATTTTAAATACTTTTTTATATTTGAAAAATCCAAAAATATTTTCTTAACACATATGGATCATGATAAGTCAATGAAAAATAGTCTCATCAATTTCTTAATTGGTTTGAGATTTATTTGAGATTTTAATTCATTTGTGTTATTCTCCATTGTTTTTTAATTGTTTTAAAATAGTTTCTGATTTCAAAAATTATTGAAAAAAAATTTCAAACCTTGCTTGACCATGATAGACCTATTAGAATTTAATTGGACTTGTTTAAGTTGATTTGAATTGAATTTGAGGTTTGACTATATTTTATCCATTTTAATTTTGCATTTTATTTTAATTCAAAAAATGCCAAAAAAATATGTTTGACTTGTTGACTTTTAACCTTCATTTCTCTTCTGTTTAGCATTGGTTGATGATGATTTGATTCACTTTTGACCAATTGTGCTTGATGCTTGAATTTTCTTTTCATCCATTTCATCTTCATCTCATTTCTTTTTTTGTTTTGGCCAATGAGTTAATGTCTTATGGTTGGTCTTGACATATGAGAGGTTTAACCTTCTTTGATCCAAATCAAACTCAACTTAATCTATGATCAAGTGAGTTGCTTTGTGTCCAAGATAGGTTGCTTCTTGGTCAAGCAAAAAACCTAAAGTCCATACAAGGCCTTTCTTCTTTTCTTTTGGCATGGCAAGTTATAGGAGCTTGGCTTACTAGTCATGATCTCTAACTTGTGTTTATTTGCCTATAGTTTTATTGACCGGCCTCAGATAGGTGTGACTACTACATTAGTCCACTTACGATTGCTTAACATAGCGCTAAATTGTCTTATGACACACTAACATAGCCATACTAACTACTAACTTTAATTTGAGCATTTAATTTCTTGCCCTTTACTTTAATGCAATTTATTTCTTGCTCATTTATTCATATTGCTTTTCATTTTGCTCACTTGAGCACATATTTTATGTTTATGTCATTTTCCTTTTGCTCATTTGAGCACATTATTGTATATATAAATATATTGTTGTCTTGTGTTGGTTTTGCTTTTGTTTGTGTGAACCCAATGCAAAAAGGAGAAAGGACTTAGAATTAGGACCTTACCCATGCTTAAAGGAGTTCAAGAGCAACTAGGCCTCATGCCTTTAGAATGTTAGACTTGTTGAAGAGCAACTAGGCCTCATGCCTTTAGAATTCTAAATCTTAAAGTTGACTTTAAAGGACCCCTAATCTAAACTCATTCTTTGTCCATTCCTCTTATTGTGTTGTGAACTTTTTGATGTTTGTTCTTGTGTGATAGGGATTCCATCTTGAGATAGTAAGAAGGATCATTGTCATGAATAGCCAAGTTAAGAGAGACAAACCAATTGGAGATCCTAGGAGCTTGAATCCAAATATTGTGTGATTGCTTGTTGTTTGCTAAGTCCAAAGGAAAGGAGCATCTTAAATCATCTCTATGATTTCAAGAAAAGGAACTCCAAGGGTTTTATCTCTTCTCTCATCTTTGTATGCTTTAGGAATAACCCTTCTCTTCTTATCCTTACTCTAACCCAAGCCAAACCCATTTATGTGCAAACTTTGACTTTGTTTCAAATTAGAAACCTAGGCCTTATGCCTTTGACTTTTCAAAATCTTTTCATTAATACTCATTGTGAATAAATCTTAATCCAACTTTGACTTCATTTTTGGTGAATAAATCTAACTTGTAAATACAACTCACTTCAAGTTGATTTTGTGGTCCAATGGCCACCTTTGTTAAAAAAATTCATAAACATTAGCCATAGGTTTGAGTTATCATAGTGGTTGATGTAAATATCACCTTATCCTTAGTGGTTGGATTATAAGTCTTCCATACTTAGGGTTAACCCCTCACTAGTATGTTGAATCCTTCCTCACATGGTGGATTGTTGGTTTAGGTTGAGTTTTCTCCCTTTGATAACAAAAGACCTTAAGGCTTTTGATCAAACCAATTCACCAATCTTTGAGATTTTTTACCCCGAAATACGAGGTTTTGATCCTACCTTTGTGATGGTATGTAGGCAATGGGTTCATCCATTCAAACAACAAAATTGTAAATATAACATATTCTTTTCTCATCCCCCCGATCTTTTGCACATATTTTCACAAATACCAACCTACAATACATGTTTGCAAAAAGAGGTTCCCTTAGAGTACTAAGGATGTTTTGGGTGCGTAAAACCTTCCCATTTCATAACCAACCCCCTTACCTAGATTTCCGACATTTTTATTAGTTTTTTATTTGATAAAACTTCTTACTTGGCTTTTGTTCTCTTTTTAGCCTTTCCTTTGGACAAATAAAAGTGCGGTGGCGACTCGAATTGTATGTTTACTTTTTGTTTAGTCAATAAACCATAAGGTAACGAATACCCCGCTACACAATGAAATCATGTTTGTTTCTTTCCATTATTTTTTTTGTCTATATATTTTTTATTAATGATAAAGGGGGAGAAATGTAATTGATTTTGATATACCTATATTCGTGAGTCAGAACCCAGGCATTTTTTAATGTTTCTGCTAACATTTACTTCGAAGAATAGTTTGTTAATTGTCTTGCAGAGAAAAGTCAAGAACATCATAAGCTCATAAGCTCTTACCAGTTTATGAAGAAATGGTCTACTCTCTGAGTTTGAAGCTTTAACTCTGCTGTTTGAAAAAGATTTCAACTAGGAATCAGAACCAGACATCAAGTTCTAAGGAATTGTAAATTTGGCATCAAGTTCAGAGGAATTGTGAATTCCATGTTAATCAGACTTGATTCAACCAGCTCCTAAGGTTTATAACAAGGCTTTGAATTTCTTTAAGAGGAATTTGTAACCAGACTCTGAAAGCTCTTTCAAAGATTCAAAGAGAATTTCAAAGAGAAGTAGGCTCTGAAGCTTCTTCAAAAGAGTTCAACCAAGCCTCTGAAGTTAAGTTCATTAGAATGTTGATTTTAACAACAGTGCTCTGGATAAGATCAAGCAACTTCTAAAGACAAACCATATTCTGATGGAAGATCATTCTAGTACTTCAAAAAGGTTAATTAGGAAAGTGATCTTTCATGCTGATTTTATCTTTTTAGGATTACACATCTCAGGGGGAGCTTTGTGATTCTGTAAGATGTATCTTTATGTGATTAGCCTATACAAAATTGTTCATCAAAATACATGTTTTTGTCATCATCAAAAAGGGGGAGATTGTTAGAACAATATTGGGTTATGTATATATACCTTGAGTTTTGATGATAACAATGTTGTATTTGTGTGAGAACAATTTTGGTACCCTAATGGTTTGTTATTGTGTAGTTTTAACAACCAGTTCTGATTCTAAGTATATGACGTGCAACGCCATCTGTTTCTGAACATTGTGCTCCAAATTCCTCTTTTGCGCTAATCATGAAAAGTTTTGAAAGACACCAGGTTACTGCATTAATGTTCTTTCTACTTTTGTACTGATTCACTCCTGAGAAGTTCCGAAAAGACGTTATGTTGTTCCTGCAATATTCTCTCCGCTTTTGCTTCTGTATGTGACTCTGATCATCAAGCTTCTGAAGAATGGAAAAATTCTAAAGTTTTGTTACTTAGCTGAATATTCTGAAGATCTCAAGCCAGAGATTGAGGTTATCAAGGTTCTGAATGAAGAGTCTGAAGATTCCGAAGATCTCAAGCCAGACTACCGACGCTGTCAAGGTTCTAAATGAAGATTATGAAGTTTCTGAATCCAGCTGTGTATTTCTTCTTTTCATGTTTCATCAATTATTCATCAGAAGTCAATGAATTTGAAGATAAGATCAAAATGTATACATGATCAAATAGTACATGGTACAAATCAAATATTCCCTCCACTACCTGATATCATGGGTAAAGAACAGTACTATACATCACACTTGTCAATAAAGTTATGGGCGAAGGATTTTACTATTTATCACTCCTTTCACCAATTCAACAATGGGCAGTCGCTCTATTTGGTATCCCCATTTTCCCCTCCAACTATCTCTTTTCTTATGTTATATAAGTGGGACTTGGAGACTTGAAGAAAATAGAAGCGCTACAACAATTTGGCAAGTATGTTTCGTTCGTGAAAAGATATCAACTTTGTGCATATTTTTCTTTAAGTGTTTGTATTTCTTTTTTGTAAAATCTGCTTGTGTAGAAGCAACTTGTAACATACAAAATCTTTTTCAAATTGTTTATTTGTATTTTCTTGAGGAGACTAGGTTTTAGTTTGATCCTTGGGAAGACAAAGAAAGTTGTTCTTTGTGATTTTCCTTAAGGAGACTGGGGTATATTCGAATCCTTGAGAAGACAAAGAATTTATTCTGTGTGACTTTTGTAATCAGTTGATTATAGTGGATTAAGTCCCTCGTGTTGACCCCTCGAATAGCCCCAACACTCAAGCGCACTTCAGTGTATCTACGAGGTATTTTCTGCTTCGTGCTTTCACAAATTAGAGTTGTTCCCTTATCATTGACATAAATTGATGACTCTATGTATATAGGGTATTTGGTATCATTTTTATCACATTTATATAGAATTTATTATGTATGTTAATTACTTTTTAAACTAATAATGCCCGTAAATATTTTTAGTGCAAATTATTTATTAAAAGTGTTTCTCTTACATATTTAGTTATTTTTATCTAATATTTTATGTTAGTTTAATTATTATTCCAAGAATATTAAAATCTGAGTGAGAGCCCAGAAGATCAAGACCAAGTCCAATGAAGAAAAAGAGGTAAAATACAGTAAAATAGAGAAATACTAACCCAGATCAACAAATTGAAAGTATGAAACAATGTTAGACCCAACCCAATGGAGTTGCACCAACCTTAGAATGCATTGCATTCTAACAAGGAGTGGTGTGTTTATCGCGCTAGGAAGCAATGTGTTCATCAAGGACACTATGTGTTTCTACAAGATCATAAATTGTGTTTCCAGTCAATCACTTCCCAAAATAGATTATCTTACACTACCATTTAAACAAAGTTCAAATGTGAAACCAAAAGATCATATGTTAAAGAGAAGAATACGAGAGTGAAGCGAAGCCATAGTTGAAGGCAAAAAGGGGAAACACCCTTCAACTCTGGAATTGCAACTTATTTTACCAACCTTTTATGTGTAATTTTGTTATTGTTTTATTCATCTTTTTGTTTTATCATAAGTAGCTAAACCACCTCTTGTTGGAGGATGAGTACTAAATTTAGGAATAATCTTATACACCCTTAATCGACATTGTCAATTGAATAATACCAATCATGTTGTTTATCTAGTATCTATTTTAATATATTTCATTGTTTGACATCAATTTAAAATGACTTGTGGTTTACTTTTGAAATGAGAATGGAAGGGGTAAAGGTTTTGAACTAGATATTTTAGTCGACCGACAATTAGGAATAAGGGTGGGACTACGAAACTTTTATATTATTGTTAAAAATAAATGCTTATTCTTAGAATAAACTTCCAATGAATTATAAAGAGTTACAATAAAGTTATAAAGGTTTACATAAGATATTTTATTGGTACAGATAGAGAAAACAAACAAGAAATGGAAAATAAAAGAAAGACAAAACAATAAAATCAAGGACTATCGCCTTTCAACTAGCACCTTATCTGCATCGGCCTGTAAAATAGGAAGTAACTCATCCAATGGAATAGAAAATTTCAACCATAGAACGGATCCAGTAGTACCAATCTTGGTCAAACAATCAGTTGCAACATTAGTTTATTTTCAAGAATGCATAAGAAAAACCCACCAGTCTCTCCCCAACAACTCATTAATGTTTGAAATAATATAAGAAAAATGGTGCCAAGGATTAACTTCTACCTTCACTAAATGGATAGCAAGAGTTGAATCTCTCTCTCTCTCTCTCTCTCTCTCTCTCTCTCTCTCTCTCTCACACACACACACACACACACACACATACACACACACGCATCTTATCTATCAATATTTTTTTAAGGTTAATTAAAACTTTATTCTTTGTATTTTCTTTTATCTATGTATGAAATTTTTATTTTCTTATTTTAAAATCATTCAGTTTTGATATATCCCTCAGGTTTTTGGATTCAAAAATAGTGACGTGGGATACAATTTGGTGATGTAAAATTAGTAAAATATTCCTTAAAACCATAAGTGATAAAGAGAAGGAAAACATATTTTGAGATTGAAGAAACCGGAAATCAGCCCGATAGTGGCGTTAGGGGTAGCAGAACGATAGTGGGTCTATAACTGGCGGGAGGTTTGGTTTGTTAGCACATGGATTCATTCGTTAATGGGTTTATTTTTGGGCTTTATATGGATTTGTTGGGTTTTAGTATATATATATATATATATATATATATATATATATATATATATATATATATAGAGAGAGAGAGAGAGAGAGAGAGAGAAAGAGAGAGAGAGAGAGATGACTCTTTTATAACCTTTAAAACTTAAGAGATGAAGACAAAGAGAAGGATTTCAGAATTCTTGTAGTAATCTTAAATAATTAAAGGTAAATTCCTAATAGTGTGTTCTTAGAATTTGGGAAATCTTGGAGATATCTAATAGAAATTCAGAAACATTTCTAAATAGAAACAAAAACATCTCTAATTGAGAAATACTTTGGTAAAAAATAGGGTTTGTTCTTGAGAACTTGAGTGACTATTTTCTTGTAACTAATTTGTAATCTTTTTGAACAACTCTTGGAAGTATAGTCAATCATAGAGTTGATTTCTACCCCATAATAGATTATTTGATCTAACTTGGTAAATAAGTTATTGTGTTTTTTTGTCCCCACATATCATAATTATTAGTGTGATTGAACCTTTCAATTTCACAACAGAATTTTGTTTACAAGTAAGCACCTTGCATTATCGTATCATGACCCTGAAGGGTTAGGATCTGAAGATACTAAAATAGTATATTGAAAAATTTGGGTTGAAGGTTAATGTCAAGTTTCACTTTATCAAGTAAATTGTATGCTTGAAACTTAACATTGATCTTCAACACCGAAAGTTTCAAGATATATAGTCAAAACGATATTTCAACATAAAAGTATCTTAAAAATGATTGGAAAAACTTAACTGTGTGCATTGGGATTTGAAGCGTGTGCGTGATAAGAACATTTCCCCATGGTTGAAAACTCTTACCATGGTGAAATATTATTTAACTTTTATTTTTAAGAAAGAAAGAAACACGCCATATTTCCTTATGGTTGAAATATCTGACCGTGATGAAAAATATCTTGAAAGTGAAGAAAAAAAAGCGCCAAAATTAGTAGATTTTACCATGGTACACAATATGGGCAAGGTGAAATTACGTTACGAAATGTACATTTTATAATTGTGTGTCCCATTTTGAAAACATTTAAGTATGTTCTGAGACATTAGTTTTGTTGAATGTATGTGTGTTTTATATGATTGTGTGTTAAATATGAACAAGTACAACAATTGATTGTAAAAGTTGTAGGAAACTCGCTAGGCGGGCTTTATTATGCGCTAAGCGATTTTTTCTATTATAAACTCGCTTAGTGAGATATTCTAGTCTTAACGAGGAACTCTACAAAAGCAGCCTTATTTATGAGGACTTGAGGACAAGCCAAGATTTTGTACAAGGGGTGGAATACAAAGGAGATCAAAATTTAGGCTACTCTCATAAACACCTGTAATATTTTAAAAGGTTTGAATGATTTGATTAATATTATGCATAGTGTCACACCCTAATTTTGACCTTGAATCACTAATTCAATGCCATTCATCATAGTTGTTGTATCTCTACATAGCATAACATGAATTCCATACAGCATAATGCCTAAAATATCAGTCGAAATAAATTTTCCTACAAGCAGATTGGTTGAATCAATTTTCAAATGTGCGTCAAAACAGCGGGTGAAAAATTTCAAAATCAAGCTTGCATAAATCAGTTTTATTAATCTACGTTTCATGTAGTTTAACATAGTATGCTCAATTTATTTTTTGTCTACTTTTTCGATCATATTTTAATCTATCTGAGCGTTTTAATCAGACGTTTTCTATTTCAAAAATTGACAAAAACTTGTATGTTTTTTAGAAGTTTATTTCACACTAATCATTATGGTGCGGTCATTTTATTTTTTTGGCCATTTTTGCGCCCAATATTTATTCATTATTAGTCCATTTTTTAGTCAAAGTAATCGGGCCGATTATTTATAATTAATTGTGTTTTTTTGTTTGAATTTTAATTGTGTCATTTATTTTTAATTAATTTTTAAAGTTAGGTTGATTTAATTAGTTTTATCAAAGAAAAAAATAAAAAATGATGAAAATATCTTGCCATCCATTTATCATATGCCACAAGACCACTGAATTTGAATTTAGCCGGCATTGAAAGAGAATATGAGTAGTGGAGAGACCATTTATTTCTCCTTGTACCTAATGCATGGAAGAGGGAACCACCACCAAAAAGGGACCACGCGTCCCATTCTCGATTTTGTTTTTTTTCCTCTAGGTTTTATGGATGGCGTGGGGAGAGGGTATGTTGGTTTTTTAGGGATAATTCATTTTTGTTGAAAAATTAAAAAAAAATATTTTGGGACTCTAAGAAGGAAGAAATAAAATACAAAAGAGGACGTGAGAGTTTTTTCAGTAAAACGTTTTCTCAAAGAGCTTTTTCTTCACTTTTATTTTTTCTACCGCTACTCACTTTCTCTCCTTTCTCTCACCCGCTCTCCATAACTCTTCACTCCATCATGCAAGACCTCACACTCTCTTTATATTTCCTTCACTCCAAATATCCACTCAACAACAACATTCTCCTTCTTCTCTCCCACACTTCAGTTGCGCATACTCCCTCTCCCCACAACTCTTCCCTCACGTGACTGATCTTTCTTCTATGCAGCTGCAACACCTTCACTCCCACGTCCAACAAATCATTGTGACTCACCCTCTTCACACTTCTCTCAAACATACCACAAACTGATCTCTTACCTACCTCACAAAACCACCATGACCACACCCTTTAGTGAAGGAATTTGAGCTTGTTCTTTTGGTCAGTTTTGTGTACGTGTTTGAAAGAGAATTGGTTGTGTGTATTGAGGGAAAAACCAAATGATATTGGAAGAGATATTTGAGCTTTTATTATTGCTGTTTGTTATTGTGCTCCATCGAAGAAGAAGAAGGTGAATAATGGGTGTGTATGTTGAGCATGCTAGATCTGATTTCATGCATTGCTTATTTTTTTCATTTTTATGTGTTTTATTATTATATATATTTATCTATGCAACATTGTGACACATTGAAATACATGAGGGAGTGGTTGAAGCTTTATTCCTCCTACCCCCATATCTCAGGTTTGACCCCTGCCTTCACCTTTTCTCTTGTTATTTCGTGATTTATTTTTTCTTTTCCATTTTGGCAATTTATTTCTTATATATATTTATTGTTGCATTTACTTAGTAGCTAGAGGAAAATGGGAGAGTGGTTGAGACTTTGGTCTCCCAACCCCCATGTCTTGAGTTCAATGCCTTGCTACCACATTTCTCATTTTTTCCATTTTTTCAACATTTGTTTTTGTTTTATTTTTGCATTTTTAAACCCATTTAAATTGCCATTTTTTTAATTTTGTAGCACTCACTTCTTGCTATTTGAATTCATTTGCAATTTTATTTTTGCATTTATTTTTTTCTATTATTTTATCACGATTACAATCATTGTAAATACTCCATATTAATGATTAATACAATGTGATACTTATGGATTTTTGTTCCATTTTCTTTGAGCCATTTCATTGCTAAACATCTCATTTTAATCCATGTATTCGACATTTCCCATGTTGTTATGCCACCGATTATTTTATCGATACATTGATTGTATTTCACCGTGTTTGGACCATTTGCATACGATGTCTCCTTTGTTGTCAATATGCACAAATCGGCTTTGAGCACATTACTTAGGTTTTTGCTTGCACTTATCAATTTCCATTTGTCTTGCATGTCCTTGCATTATGTGACCTACATTCACATCCTCGCATCACAATTTTTATCCGTGCACGCTTCAATTTTACTTTTTTCGATTTAATTATTATGAAATAGTGTTTTTACATATGACTTGTGTTGCTATCTCCGACTCACATGGCTTACTCTTGGGTCTCCTTACAATGAGACATTTTCCTTATGCACTTACACTTTTTACTTATGATTGTTGATTGGGTTTCGATTTAATTATTTCGTTATCTCATATCCCCATTTGACAAAATATACCCTCATTCCCATGATGCGTAATAGTGTTATCGCTTATTTATTTGTTTGCTTGTTTGTTTAGATAGTTCTAACACAAGAATAAAATCAACCTCTTTCTCAAGAGAACAAAAATAAAAACTCAATCCAAAGTTGACTATTTTCTTAATAACAAATTAATCCATTTCAAACCCAATCTTTCAATCCATTCCAATTCTTTCAACCCATTACATTAAAACTCTTTTGCAATCGATCATCAAATGCTCGATCCAACGTTAAGACATTTTCACAATAAAACTCAAAAACACTTAATGCTTATCAAATACTTTTCAATAAAGATTGAAGCTAAACGGGGTGGATACCACGAGCTCCTGACACTAGGATTCGAGATGGATATCTCACACATCCTAGCTCTCGCTATCATTCAAATATGTCAATGTGGTTTCTTCAAACCTTTTCTCAATCAAATATTAAAACATCTAAGAGATATTAAACACTTTTTCAAACAAGATGGAAACGGAACAGGATGTATATCACGCACTCCTGAGGCTAGGATTTGATATGGATATCTCACTCATCCAAGTTCTCGCCATCATTAAAACACATTCAAACCAATCAAACTCTTTTCTCGCCGTCGTGCGATTGATCCTTAAACCCTTTTCCTTAAACAAAAGATACTTTGTCTTGAGACGACGCAAAAACAATGTTTTGTCCACTTGAACGTGTGAGTAAGCTTGTGACGTTGTCCATGAATGTTGATTTGTAAATCCATTCGGTTGTGATGTGAACGTTCCCTTCTCCACTTGTTTTGGGTAGCCAACAATATTTTCATCGATTGACATAAATTAGCTTTTTCTAAAATCAACCAACAAACAAACATTTTCTACTCATAAGTACATAAGCCTTGAATTCTCTATTGCACCCGAAGATACGTAGGAGCATGATTTGTAAATCTTGGCAGACCCATTAATAAAAGAAGTTAGGTTTAGTTCCTTTCTTCACACCCTAATAAAAAATAAAAAATTTAGTCTTATTCTTTTCCTTTTTAATAACTCAAAAAGCCTAACATTTCTAAGCTAACACTAATGCGCACAACTAACCTGACAGTTCCCGTTGAGTACAACGGACGTGAGAGGTGATAATACTTTCCCCTTGCGTAATCGACTCCCGAACCCTGATTTCGTTACGAAGATCAATATCATTATCGTTCTTTCTTGGGTTTTATCGATATTTCTCATTTCCTTTTTAGGAATAAATAAAGTTCGGTGGCGACTTTGTTCAGTCCATCATGCGAGCACGCGATTGCGCTTCGCAAAGTCGTGTTCTCACTTTTTCAAGGTGCGACACATAAGTACTTGTTTGAAAAAAAATTAAAAATTGAAATTTTTAAAGAAATTTTGTCAAAATTTGTTTGTTCTTCAAATGATTTGAAAAAGTCAAATGCAAATGAATCACAAAGCTTAGGTTAAAGACAAAATCAAGAATAATGGCATGATAAAAGGTTTATTCTTTTATCGTTCGTGATTAATGTTATGAGTATCTTCAAATTATAGAATGATGAATTAGTTGATTGTTTAAAGTTTGATTTTACTACTTGTTTAGTAAAAACATGTCAATGTAAGTCAATAAGTATAAACCTAAACCAAGTAGGATGAGTGCATGCCTTATGTTTTACATAAATAAATGTGAGTAGACATGCATTGTAACTATGTTGATTATGCACCATTCTTGATATTACTTGATGTATATGATGTCATGGATATGATCAAGATATTATTTTCTTATTGAGTGAAAAACCACTTGACCATAAAACCTACTTATTAGAATGTGATCCTTTGACAACCTCTTTGAGCCTTAAAATGAAAATCTTTATTTTTGAAAATTTACAACGCTTAGACAATTTTAAAAGAAAAACAATGTTCATATTTTGTCTTAAATATAGGATAACATTAAAAGTTATAGGATTTACAAAAATGATAAAGTCAAGGAGAAGGAAATGTTTCGAAAAAGAACAAAATCAAGTAATAAATTGTGATTGTGATTAAAAAAAAAGTAAAGAAGTCTACTTTAGCAATTAAAAAAAAGAAAGAAGGAAAAAGTAAAAAATGTCTGAGTTTACACAAAAAGATAAATCACCGAAAGAAGAAGTTGTAAAGTGAAAAAGAAAAAAGATATTGGAAAAACAAAGGAAGACACAAATCTTGATCTCTTATCTGCTAGGCACATTTAAATCCCAAAAAAATAAGATTCTTGCAGGCAAATCACGTTACAACCGGAAATAAAGACCTTAGTTATCCATGCTTGATTATGTATCTTGTGATATTGATTAGATGAAGTACAAAATATTTCTTTAGTTGATGAATTGTTTGATAAATGAGAGAAACACTAATCAATTGAGCGATACATAACGAGATCATGATTCTAATGAATAATTGATTGTTGATCAGAATATGTTTTAAAATCATACTTTGGTAAATAATTTTTTTTTATCTTCATATTGTAGTGTATGGATGCTTATAATGTCGATTATAAACTTTTATTTTAAGAAAATCATGTTATACTTCAAAGCACTTAAAAAAACTTCTTGATCAAGTCTTGAAACCTCACATGAACTATGCATATTGAAATATTTTAAATCATTTGTAATGATTTTGTTTGATGACAAACAAAGAGATAAGTTGGGGGGACTTGATAAGTGCGAAAGATATGTAAAATATATAAACACTTATTTTATAAGCAATCAATGAAAAAAAAACAATTTATCAGTACAATAGGATAAAACGTCTATTTGAGCTTTATAATTGTGTACTCATTAAGTATAGATAAAAAGAACCATTGAAACACTAAAACTAGTCAAAAAGCACATTCCAAGAAACTAAAACTCGTTAAACCAAGAACAGGGTCTCACTAAGTGAGGCTGAGCGGAAAAAGAAGACTTAAGTGTCAAGTAACTTCAAGGATAAGCAACAAAACTCGCTTAACGAGGTAAAAGAACTAAGCGGGCTACGGCAGTTCATGACTTCAAGCGTGAGTTACTTAGTGGGCAAGGAAGGGTTTACCCGCTGAGCGAGCTTGACCAACATGCTAAGCTAAGAAAGGCGGCAAAGATTACTTGCAGTGAGTTGCAAAAACTTAGGGGGGGAAAAGTAGGCACGCTAAGAGAGCTTCAAGCCCCGTTTAGCGAAAATACCATATAAGAACCCTATTCTTTCTAGAGATCTAGCTCAACAAGGATATTAACATCATTACAACTAAAACATAAGATGTGTGGTTGTTCCTATTGGAGTTTTACGGAACATGGGCTTAGAATAAGAGAACTTGAGGGAGCATATTCATTGAAGACACTAAGTGGGTTGCCTCAATCAAAGGTAAAAAAAACCAATAACATCTTATTTGATAATCCCACTCGAGAGATGATCATGCTTCTGCTTATGAAGCCATTGCTCGCCAAAGTTTCAATTAACAATAAAATGTTCAGTTGAGTCTTCGTAGATGAAAATATTGTCCTAAATTTTATGTCATTTTAGTGTTGATTCAGTTAAGGAAAAACATGAAAAATATTATTCAATCAATATAAAAATACCTTTCCGAGCATAACATATAACACACTTGAAGTACTTATAATCAATGTTGTGGTGGGGCCAAAAGAGGTAAGATCTAGCTTCTTTGTAATAGATGAAAAACATTCCTACTCTTTCATCTTAGTTAGGGATTAAATCCAATTACTAATTGTGTGTCGTCAACATTTTATCACATGCTTATGTTATGAGTATACGATGGGGTAAAAACTATAAAAACTAACAAGAACCCTTCTTCTGTTAGAAATTAGACGTATTTGCACACATATTAAACAAAGTTGACAAAAACTATAACATTTTTACTAAAATAGTTTTATTAGTCATGTTTTAGAAGTAGTATACACAATAATAATTAAAAAAATAATAAAAAATAATAATTGATTTTATATTCTAAAATTAAAATGACATTTATTTTAAAATAACAAAAAAAGATTAGTTAGTTGTAGTCCAAGCAATAGTAAACAAACACGTTTGAATCATGGACATAACAATCATTAATGGAAGTGAGTGGTTGAGAAGTGTATCTGAGATAATGGGATATGATTGATAAGTTGTGCCAATCCTACTTTGATAAACATACCAAACCAATCCAATATCAACACAAAAATAGTCATAGCACAATGAAATATCGACACCAATATATGCATAGTAAGCCTAGATATAATCACGATATGACTATTAATATAACATACTAACCTACTAGGCTTGCTCGTGCTGTTGTTGTTAATCTCTTAAGCTATCTTGGTCCCTTATTATATCATTTTTTTAGAAAAATTAGAAATATTAAAAAGAGTTTTTGAAATAATAAATTTATTTGAAATTTGTATTAGTTTTATTATTTATAAAATCTCTCTCTCTCTCTCTCTCTCTCTCTCTCTCTCTCTCTCTCTCTCTCTCTCTCTCTCTCTCTCTCTCTCTTCTCCTCTCTCTCTCTCTCTCTCTCTCTCTCTCTCTCTCTCTCTCTCTCTCTCTCTCTCTCTCTCTCCTCTCTCTCTCTCTCTCTCTCTCTCTCCTCTCCTCTCTCTCTCTCTCTTCTCTCTCTCTCTCTCCTCTCTCTTCTCTCTCTCTCTCTCTCTCTCTCTCTTCTCTCTCTCTTCTCTCCTCTCTCTCTCTTCTCTCTCTCTCTCTCTCTCTCTCTCTCTCTCTCTCCTCTCTCTCTCTCTCTCTCTCTCCTCTCTCTTCTCTCTCTCTCTCTCTCTCTCTCTCTCTCTCTTCTCTCTCTCTCTCTCTCTCTCTCTCTCTCTCTCTCTCTCTCTCTCTCTCTCTCTCTCTCTCTCTCTCTCTCTCCTCTCTCTCTCTCTCTCTCCTCTCTCTCTCTCTCCTCTCTCTCTCTCTCTCTCTCTCTCTCTCTCTCTCTCTCTCTCTCTCTCTCTCTCTCTCTCAATATTATGTGTGAATTATTTACTAAAATCAAAATATATTTATAGAAAAAGAGGAAAGGAGACATGGAGTGCGGCCTTTAAAGGATATCCAAATTTTCGTGGCCAATAGAAAGATATTATATTATATATCCACTTGAAAATGTTTGAGAAAAAGACAAGTATCATAATCGTAATGTACTTGTTTGTCTCTTTATTTGAAAATGACTATATATCAAACTATAAGAATGAAGAGACTTACTAATCAATTATATATACAATAACGTGGGAAGAGTTAGGATAACTATAAAGCCATTATGAAAGAAGAGAAGAAGAAAGTGGTAGAAGGGAGAGATATGAACATGGGAAATTTTAATCTATCTCACAGGTAAACAATTCATTTAGTGCTATATCTTTTGAATTATTATTACATAAATTTAGTTAACTTTTTATTATTGAACTAACTCTTCATATACAATCACTCATACATTTTATTACATTGTTTCATTGTTTTTTGTTTTTTATCATTAGTAGTTGAAGGTCCCCAAAGACACCTTGTTTCTGGAAAAGAGAGCAAGTGGAAGCATGGAAAGCAGTTGTTGAAGCAGTTCGGAGGCATTTCTTTTGCTAACTTTAGCATGCTGGAATAGTATCACTATGGTATATCTGTTTTAGACAATTCACTTCATTTTCAATTATACGTTTTTGTTAAACAAAATACCCCAATAATATAAATAATTGAAAATCTATATTTTATCTACAATTAAGAAAATCACACGCCATTTCATGAACCACTATTGCATATTAATATATATTTGAATATATATATATATAATATATATATATATTATATATATATAATATATATAATTATATATATATATATATATATATATATATATATATATATATATATATATTTCACACGTCTTTAAATTTTTGAAAATTTTATATAAATTAATTAAATGCGAAGTAAAACAAATAAAAAATTTATTTTATTATGTATATAATTTATTAGTGAGATATTTGTTTCAACGGGAAGTTGAATTTATATCGTTGTAAGATATATATAAATCAATTCTTAGATTAAGAAATATAATTAAATATATATTATGGAATTAATTATTATGTACTGACAATATAAAAAAATTTACACTATCGATTCATCACTATCACCCATTTGCATTACTTTATAGATTTTTAAAATAAAAGTCAAACTTATTTCAATATCCAACGTCTAGGATTAATTGACGGTGTAAAATCTCTTTACACTCTCAATATATTTCAATTAACTTCATATAATATTTGACTATGTTAATGTATGCTAAATGACTGTGACAAGTTCTTAAAAGTTTATTTTTATGAAAAAATTTAAAATTTGAATAGATAGATAAATACAAATTATAATATATTATTATATTAAAAAATAATCAAGAATAATAAAAGTGACCCATCTTTTAAGATTTAGGATATCAATGTTGAGAGAGCGGAAAATGAGTTCGCGATTAAAGTTTTGCCAAGGATATGTTACTCATGTGCTAAGAGGGCAAAAGTCTTTCATTGAAGTTAATAAAATGGTTCAATCCATCAAAGTTTATTCAGACACGTAGCTCAATCAAATCATTCATCAATAATTAATGATAAATGATAATTGACTATAATATAATTTAATGATAATTTATTAATAATTGATTATGTCAATTCTTAATTAATGTATTATTAATAAAAAATTAATTTTAATACTAGATTATCAATTGTAGTAAAAAATATTAATCAAATGAGAAGTAAGATTTAATATTGCAGAAATTGTATTCGACGTAGAAATAAATTATACACATTAAAGACTTATGATTTATATATAAAAGGATGAACTCAGAATAACATATTTAAATTAATAGAAATACGTTATGAAAGAATGAACCAAGAGTATCAAAATGCTAATAATAAACTCTCACTAATCCAAAATATCACAAAACTGACTCATGAGTACAAGTCTATGGTTAGTGATTCTACTAATGAATTTTTAAATTAAAGGTAATAGATTATACACATAGGTATGAGAATAGTAATGACTTTTATCATATGTACCTTCATAACACTAAATAATATTCGACATGAGTATTGATACTATATTTGTACTTTTGTACTTATGATCAAACAAACGTCGGTGACAGAATAATACAATATTTTTGCATGCTATAGAATTATTGTACATTTTCCAACAACAATGTCCTAAGTTTCAAATTGTGATTCTTGTTGAGATTTAAAGAATAATATATATTTCATATTGGAACCGGAACTAGTGTAGGTTGATGATGTAAGATCCTAAAATTAATGATGTTGGTCTTCAATACAGTGGTACAGGATGGACTTTGAGTGTTATCACTCCAACGTTCAAGTCAATTAGAGAGCTAAAGATAAGTGCAATGAAAGATAGAGATTAAAAAGTGTACCTTGAATCTCACGTGTACTGAATATATACGCCGGATAATTCATATTCAACCATGCATGGTTGGGCTTCTGCATTGGGTCTTTGATCGGCTCAGAACCGTTGCCCCCAAGGCTTGACAGTTGCTTGCTAGCCGAGAAGTCTTTCAGAGTCGTGAGAGGCATATTGTTATCTTGTCTGACTATAATTAGAAGTGGGAAAGCCACTAAATAGTTATATAAGTAATGGGGAATAAATGCATTAAATGTTTTTCCCATCATATTGAAACGTCTCGCCGATTTTTTTGGGCGTGTAACTTTATGCTCACAGGTTAGGGCATGACACATTTCTCTAGAGCGTTCGATTGCACTTGAGTTCACTTGTATTCCCAAGGTGAAATATGATAGTTGATTTCTAATTTTCCGTTTCCCATTAATCTGGCTCGTTGCTTGATATCTTATATATTAAGGTCTCTTGAATTTTTGGGAGATCTTTCTCCATTTATGTCAATCAGTTTCTTTTTGCAATAGTAACTTCCTTCATTTTCAGGAGCATTTCTTTGAGCATTTTCCTTCTCCAAAACAAAACTTTCCATTCCGCATTTAATCTCTACCTTTTTCTTCAAATTCTACTATCTCCAAGTACCCTTCTTACCCTAAGCTTATTTCATATTTCCCAGTATTTTATTTTTCCATGGCTAATATAAATGACCACTCTAGTTAGGGCAGAAATGTTTTCTAGTTCATATTCCCTTTGTCCAATTAACAATCATTTAGTTCCAGCTATTATAATTTTAAGTTGGAGAGGTTTTCTAGTGGTTCTCTTGATATATAAACTTCCTTTAACGAGTCTTCCTTCGACACTCTTCTTTTTATGAGGATGTGGGAGGTGATCGTGCATTTAGTTATATGCATGCTCTAGCTATAGATCTAAGAGATTTAGCCTCTCACACTTTGATTACCCCGAAGATGGAGGTCACTGCTTTGAACATGGAAGAAGCCCAAAATTGCATCAAGACTTATCGTACTATTTATGGTCAGGATCCATGTGATGTTGAGATTAAGGATCATCTAGCATGCGGAACTCAACCTGATGGTGTCAATTGGCTTAAGCCTTTCGAGATCTCTCAAGCTGACAAGATACCCCTGATATTCTAGTGGAACCGGTTAATGGGAGAAATTATAGTTGGGCGGCCTCCGAGATATTAGAAATCCCTTCTTCTCTAAGTGATCATGCAACCATGAGTGCGGCTAACAATAAATTCGTCCATCTCTTTGACTGGTTGGTTCTCCATACAAAATAACACAATAAAATGTGTAGTAATTTTGAGGTGTTCCATTCCTTTCAACAAATATATGTTCACCTTGAATAAACTCGCGGTTTCCTTTATCAAAGTTTGAAGTGGAGGTGTTGAGGTTTTTGAAGGTTGCTCCCTCACAACTTCATTTTGGTGTCAGGGCTTATATAAGGGTGTCCCAATTCTAGATCAAGTGTCAATCTTGAAAATCCTCGTGCTGGTTGTTCTTCCATATTTTCATCATGATATATACCTCTAGGTATAATTTCTGGGATCAAGGGATCATTTTGCTACGTCAAGAAGTTACCAAATTTAGCCATTTTTTTAGAGCTAGGATGATTTTTGGGGGAATTTCGTGTTGGTAAAGCTTTATACTCTGGAAGATCACTCCACGTTATGTTATGTTTCTATTGGATCTTCTCGTTTATGCACGGACATGTTTCAAAAAATATTGGACTATGGTCCATTTCAAACGTGAAACTCGTATGTATGTCGTCCATCTAGATTCCCTCAATCGCGACAAGATTACATTGAAGAAAGATTTGGACACTTTTTATTGGAATCTCAACTATGAGGAGAGGTTTGAACCTATTAAGGTGAAGCCTTCTTTACAGAGAAAATGGTTTATTGACACCCACTATATCATGGGCGCGACCAATAGTCTAGAGAGATTTGTGAGGATATAGTCATCCCCTTAAAGTTTGTTTACATGGGTGTTTGATGTTTGTAGATAAAATTGATTCTAAAATGATTTTTTTGAGGAAGGTATACGATATTTCTAAAGAGCGGGAGACTTATGGTGCCAACGTCACTCCTTCGTCTCAGGAAACCACCCATCCTCTCGTCAGTTCTAACATACTTGCCATTATTGGGGTTTCCCTAGTCTCTCCTGGCTCTGGGAGACCTTCTTTTGGGGTTTCTGCTGCAATTACTGAGGGTCGGGCTCAGTCCCCTCCTACTAATACCAATAGGGGAAATGACAAAGATCAAATTCCTCTATTGGAAGAAGATTTTTCTAAACGGGCCTGGAAATCTGGGGATGCCGCTCTTGGTTCTTCCACTTCTCTTCTCAAGCTACCGACTATTTTGTCTTCCTGAATCCCCCGCACTCCTTATGAGGCCCTTGGTGTGATGTCTAAAGAGGATCTTGCTTACCTTCAAAATATTCCTAAAGCATAGTAGATGGAACTTTTATTAAAAGCCATTTTTTATACTTACTAGATTGGTTCTTTATTCTCCCTAGTTGTTGTTGGTTGGGGTGATGTTTTTCCCATGGGTTATCCCTCTAAAGAAAGGGGTGTCTAGAAAAGTAATTGTGAAGTGGTTGTACAAGAAAGATATAAACTTTAGGAGAAAGTGCCAGGCTGATGCAAGAAAGTTAGTTGTGTCGAGTCTCTTCAAGAGGAAGCAAAAATGTTGGACATATGACTTCACACAAAAGAGGGGGAGGGGGTGAATTGTGTGTTTAAAAAAAAACTTGAGTTTGAAAAACCTTTTGGATCAATTTTAGAGTTTAAAAATATTTTTAGAAAAGTTTTGAAAGAAAGCAATGAAAAATAAAATTTAGAAGATAAAGTCCGAAAAATAAAAATTAAGGGAAGAAAGTGTAGCGGTAAATTCATGACCATCGAGCTATTGGTTAACTCAACGTCAATAAAACCAGAGTCGCCACTGCGCTTTTATTTTTTCCAAAGGAAAAGGGCAAAAGTATGAACAAAATCCAAAGATAATAAGTTTTCAAATAAAAACTAACAAAATGTCAGAGATTACGGGTAAGGGGGTTGGTTACACAAAGGGAAGGTATTAGCACCCAAAGTGTCATAGGTACTCCTATGGAGCCCTTTTTTTGTGTGCAGGTGTTTTGGTTGAAAATGATGTTTGATAAAATTATAGATTGGGGGGATGAGAAAAGAATTCATTATTTACAATTTTTGTGTTTGACAAGACCTTCGGTCTTATGCCTACGTACCAACATAAAAATGAGGGATCAAAACCTCGTAGTTCGTGGTAAAAATTTCAAAGAGATTGGTGGATTTATTTTAAGAAGATCTTAAAGATTTTTTGTTATCAAAGGGAGAATACTTAACCAAACATCCACCGATAATGAGTGTTTTACAACATTTAAGAGGGAGGGCTCCAACTTGGATTCAATCAACAAGTATGCCACTAACCCCTAATAAACGGAAATACTTATAATCAAATATCCTGGAAATGGGAGAATTATATCTCAACCAAAGATAACTCAAATCTAAATGCTCTTTTTTAAAAAAGATTAAAAGAAAAAGGCACAAAATGGTCAAAAGGATTAGATGAGGTTGTTAGTTCTTTTTGTCTTTTGAAATTAAAGTCAATATGGTTAGGTTTATTTACAAGTTCGATTTAAGAAAATGGTTGAAAATTCAATGGCATAAGGCCAAAGTTTCTACTCATTAAAACAAGTCTAAGTTGAAAACACAAACAAAGAAGGTTTTAAAATGAGGGAGAGATTTTGAAATTAAATAAGTGGGAGGATATGAAGAGACTATCCTAGACAAAAACTACAAGTTTAGAGTTGACAAGATCTGACCAATGGGATGCAATCCACAAGACAAGAATGTCAGATAGAAACCTATTTCCTTTAGACTTTTAAGCAAGCAATAAGCATAACCATCCAAGCAATCAATATGAAGATCATAGGCATCAAATAAAGATGGCCAACATCCAAGCAAACACTCCAAAAGCAAGCAGTCTTCAGTGTCTTCAAAATGTATCAGATGAAATATTCCTTGTCGCACACTCATAGAAACAATCATTAGATATAAATAACAAGATCAAAATAACAGCTTAAACACAAAGATAAAATAACAGGTAAACCAATGGGGAACTCAAGGCTTGTCTCAGATGAATGGCATTGGCCAAGATAAATCAGTCTCAAATAATGGCATTGGCCAAGTCCTCAAAGCGTATGGCAGTTGCCTATTCTAAGTCCAAAAGTTCAGATTCAGTCAAAGGCAGGAGTCCAACAATCCATCAACATATTTCTAGGGTTTTTGTTGTTATTAGGTATTTTAAGGTCCTAAGATCACAAACAGAGCAAAATCACAAGCGTAATATATACAAGCACAAAGATATGGCTCAAGTGAGAAAAGTAAAAATGAATGAAACATAAACATTTTGCATGAAATGTAAATGGCAATGAATGGTAAAGGTACTAAAATTTAAATTTTCATTAAGTAAATGGAATTAAAGATAAAGTAATAATAAATAAATGTTAGTCAAATTTTAGTGAAGGATTCAATTGTTTAAGTCATTCTTTGGAGAACACTCAACCATCCACTCACAATCATAAAGACATGAACCAAGACATCATCTATGCAAAGGGATCCAACTTGGATAAATCAACAACTATGTCATTAGCTCTCACAAATAGAAAAAAGGTTAAGTCTTTACACAATAACATGAGGAATGGGAGACTTACAATCTCACTTACAAGAATGTTATTCCTTTTGGGATAGATTTAGCTCTATGTTAAGCAATCGCAATTGAACTTATGTAGAAGTCACAACTATCTGAGGCCGAGCAATAAAACTATTGGTGTTAATGCATGCTAGCGACATGGTACAAAGAACCAAGCTCCTAAAGCATACCACACATAAAAATAAAATGGGATGGACCTATCTCAATCAAGCTCATGTTGATTCATCTCACACAAGATCATTGATGAATCAACTAGCATTTGATTTGTAGAAAAATCATTCGTCAATGATGGATTGGAGAAGAAGGGGGATGAAGATGAAGAGGAAAAGGGAAATAGAAACCCAAATTGATCAAGGGAGGAATTCGATCTGATCAATAATATTCGTTCATCTTGAGGGATGAAGTTTACACTTTATCAATCCCCTAAATCCAATAGTATTGATTAAATGGAAGTTCAAATCAACCATGATCAAGGCCAAACAGAAGATGAAACAACACAAAGTCAACCAAATGGCTCAATAATATTTTTAAACAATTAAAAATCAATTTAAAAATGAAGTAAAATGCATTTTAAAAAGGGAAAAATCTCAAGTCCCTTTAAATTACCAAATAAATGACCAAGGGATTTATCCTAGGTCAAACAAGGTCAAAGGACCTTAGACAAAAAAATTGGAAATTTTTAGAAAGTCAGAAGTATTTAAAAATATTTAAAACTAGTCAAAAATATTTAATTCACAAAAAATATCAAATATAATCCAAAAAATGATTTTAATTCAAAATATAGAAGAGGAAATTATTTAAAGATTTTTGGTGAAAGTCCCATATTTTTTTGGATTAAAAATGAAATTATTATGAATTAAACAAAACAAGCTAATTAAAATAAAAATCAAAAATTAAAATAAAAATAAAAAGAGAAAAAACAAGGGTCGTCAGATCTCATTCATTAATTGAGGTGGCAGATCTGATGGCCACGCGCATCAAGACTTCGGTGGAACCAAGTCAATGTGTGGCAGATGGGGTAATCACAAAGGAGGGCTCAGATTAAAACGCCGGACAAGGATCAGATGGCTGGGACTGATGTCAGCACAACACCGGAGCCATAGCTCCGATCATCTTCTCTGATGGCCTCCACAAGACTGGCCCAACTTCAAAGTTCATGAAAATGGAAGATCCATATACCAATTTAAAGAGAAAATTATTGAGAGCACGGATATGACCTTTATTTTTCCCAATTCTTACTATATAGAGAGATATGTGGAATTGAAAAATGAGGTGGATGAACTGAGTTGCTTCAATTTGACCTCAAAGCAACGCAGTCTTGTTGCCTACATTGGTAAGACTTTAAACAACCAAAAATTAAGAGAAATGATGGAGAATTTAGGAAGAATCGAAGAAGGAAAGTTTTTGAAAATTCACCTTTTGTTTGCAGTGATGAAGCTTGATCTCGATTTCAATTTGCTTGGCCTTGCTTCTACTAGCTTGCAGAAGGTGATTTGGATGTAAAAGGGCTTTAAATTCTTGGAGTTTCAATTTCAAAACAGAATGGGAATCAAAACTCGATTTCAAGAGAAATCTTCAAGAAATTCTATCAATGGAGTGTGGAAGAGTTTTCAGGTCAAAGCTTGGCCCAAGGGTCCTTAATTCTGAGTAGAATGACATGTATTTATATTCTCAGAGATTCATTTCCACACAGTTTCAAAAATTGGCCAAAAAATAGCAATATGGTGTGCATGCAACAAGGCCCAAATGATTATTGAAATAAGTTCAAATTCGTGCGCATGTGATTCTGAAATAAATTCATGAAGCCATGCAATCGTTGGTTGAAAATTGATCACAAAAGTTTCCAAATAGGGCCATGCGATGCACCCATGCGCAAGTCCCTTAAAAATAATACAAATGCCATGATCTTGGACTCTTTGGAAATCTAGAATGAAGGGGAACAACTTTTATGTTGAAACTTTTTCCATTTGGAGCTTGGATCATGATGAATTTTGGTGTGGAAGTTGGAAGAATCAAACATAGTTGAAAATTTTCTAAGTTAAAAGTCAAATTACCATTTTTTCCACCTTGAATAACTTTTGCTATGAGCTTGAAATGACTTTGGTTCTTTCTTCAAAGTTGTAGATATTCCAATCCTATTAAATCTGGTCACAAATTTGACACCATTTTAATCTTGCATGAGGGAGTTATAGATTTTAGAAGTTGAGGAAAATTGCTTGTTCAATGATGATGGCCCAAAATGACCTATAATATTTCCTCTTGGTACATGCCCTTGCAAGTGGAATTTGACCTTTCTCGAAGAATCAAAGTTTGAGAAGATATATTGAAATTGATCATGAAACTTGTATGGTCTTCATATCATAATAATTCATAAAGTTATTGTCCTTGGAAGTTGAGCTTCCATCTAGGGCACGAACAGAATGACATATAATCTTTTACCATAGAAAATGACTTTCCAAGCAAAATTAGCTCTTGGTGCCAACATGAAAGTTGTTTTTAATGTCATAAAGAGTAACATTTAGCTTGGGATAATTTTCATATGACAAAAATTGTAGGAGATAGGGTCTAGGAAACCCTAGATTTGACCAGTTGACTTTCTCTTGTCAACCTCTTTGAACCAACTTGCAAACTTGAAGTTACTTTGCACTTTGGGGATCATGGAGGATCATATATGCTTAATATGAAGCACAATAAAGTATCCCATAATAATTTTGACCAAATGTTGAATAAACTTGCTGAGGAAGACACACAAGATACTCAAATGAATTAGGCTTCCAAGGCAAACAAGCTTCAAAATCTTGATGAACTCTTGATCAAATGACAAATAAAGAACATGGGGATCCATATATATAATGTTTAGAACCAATGTGAACCTTTCCTTGATTGATATCTTACATTGAGGGTCTCAAACCCTAGATGTGAGCTTGATGAGGCACAAGTGGATGCACACAGTCCCTACAAAAGAAATAAAATAATGCTAGGCATGTTTTTGGTATTTTAGTTAGTAAACAAATAAAAACAAAGTATGATACAATCAAATATGCTTGGTGATATCTCCCAATGCAAACCCAATGAATTAGGGGTGAAAAGGATACCAAGTTGTGATCCCAAAGCCAATGCAAATGATGATATGGCACGAGGGGTCTTAGGGTCAAAATTGGGGTCTTACAGAAAGAACACACCAGGAATTATACAGGTTCGGTAAAAAATGACTTAGTCTTGTCCCTAACATTCGATCTTGAGAGAATCCAATAAAATTAAAATATTTTATTAGGTTGAGCTTTTGAACCCCTTTATACAAGGAAAATAAAGTTTGTTGCTAACTTGCAACCAAATTGCGAACAAGGAGAGAAGTGGTGAGCCTTCCTTCCAAATGATGAATCAAAGCGGATACTCTTCTTTCCGCAAGAAGCTTAGAGTGTTTAGCCTTCAAGCTTCAAATCAAGATTTCACACAGATTGATTTTAAACTTGGAATATATTTTAGCATCGGGTTGAGCTCACAAAACGAACCATGGTTTTATAATGGGTTAACCAAGAACCTAAGATATTTTATGTCAGGATTATCTCCAACCTTTAATAAGCTTTTAAAATCAGGTTGAGATTTAACTAAATGGAGACTTTTACACGGGTCGAGCCTTCAAACCAAATTATGGACTTAATAACTAAATCCCCCAAACCAAGCTTTTAATGGGTTTAGCTTCGAACCCATATAAACAATCCCTAAATGGATGAGTTATTCAACCAAGATAAAACAAACTCCCTTGATGAATTTAAAAATCTACCATTCTAGAATTACAATTTCCTCACTTGCAAAATGTCTTTCTCGAAAGTGTCACGACTAAATTTTAGTGAGAGAAAGTAAACAAAAAAATTAGAGAGATAATGAGGAGCGGGGAATGAAAACTCACATTTCTAGATGTGAAAATATGTGGAAAGGACCTCTATTTATAGGTTAGAGGTTGGCACAAAAAATAAAATAAAAATCGGTGCCATAATTGATGAGCTAATCAATTGGCATAATGCTTTAATCAATTGATTGCCCTAAAAACACTTGATTAATAAGTTTTAAAAGGTAAGAAAAGATATATAATCGCTTTATATCATTAATATGTTCTCCTAATAGTTTAAGGTGCATTTTTGCAATAACACAATTGATTGGGTATAAGTGTCAACCGATTGGAAAAGACAAAAAATTGCCCAGAGCTTTTCTAACAACTTCTAACTCATCTGGTGTGACTTAAAGAAACTTTGAAAGTATTTTCTTGACAAATATAAGTTTGAAATTTTGTTTGTGAGAGTGTGTGATTAGACGTATACTTTACGAGAAAACCCTAATGCTAATTACAATGTATATTCACTCAGACACATTTGGACAGGCTTTCACATACTTCAAGACTTTGTCAGATGCTTCAATCTTGTAGATCCTTTCTTGAATTTTTACTTTGAGACAAGGCTTGATTTATATTCTATTTAGGTTTCATCATCATATAATCTAACCTGTCATGCTTTATTTATTTGGTTGCATCTTTAACTACTTTACACTTGACTTTAGTTGTTACCATTAAAGAAAAGTTGTCATCATCAAAAACATGTTCTTCTTTAATGGAATTTCCTTGATAAACAACCTGCAAAAAATTGTTCCACATTCTCCCTCATTTTGATAATGAAAACGCATCTCTCATGGAGGTGATTAAAGAAATAACAAATATATTGTTTGGATTAATTAAACTCCCCCTCAATTAAGTAGAGAGTATACTTTACTCCCTCGGAGATTATACTTTTCCCCTTTGTTGAAATAAAAAATGCGAGTGAAGATGCATTACAATGATTTAAATATGCAAACATATACAAATAAAAATTTAAAAATGAAAACATCACTCTTTTTAATTGAAAAACTGCTAGGAATTCAAAGTTCAAAAGGAAGGTTGGACAACTGAAATAGTATGAAAAGAAATTAAAACATAATTAGACACATAAGTGAGTTTATTTAGTTCCATAAGCATCATCTTTCCTTGAGATAATTTTCTTGATCCCATTCACGTCTTTTACTATTCTCTGTTGGATTTACCATGCCTCGAGGAGAAACTGCCCCGCTGCCCAAATGTTAATTAAATTCTTGAGGATACATGAAGGGTGTCACACACTTTGAGCGTTTTACCCTTGGCTTCGGATAACCCAACTCTCGTGTTCTTGGGTCGGTCGGGACCTCTTACTCCGAGGGAGAATCAGACATCCGTTTTGGAGGATGATTGATCTTACCTTGCCAATCTGACCGACGACTCTCTTAAGGAGGAATGATAAACTTTGGTGTATTATACCCATCGAGCCTATGTCGTTATTGCCATTGGTAGAGCCGTTTGTAGCGAGTTTTTCATGGTCAGTCAACTTTATAATGAAAGACAATTGTTGAAGAGCAATGTTCGTGATCTGACGCTTCAGTGTGATACGTACCTGCAAGAAGTAAAAAGGGCTTCTATTTCTCTTACGGATATAGGTCTCGTATTGAGCACCTTTAAATTCTTTGGCTCTTTGGTTGATCGAGTAAAGCTACTATGGTGAGAAGTAGTGAATGAATACAAAGTATTGCCTTCAGTTTGAGCGTCATTATCTGCTACAAAAGAATCTCTTTTAGCTGTCCAAGGAGATCTCGAGAGTTTGCATCTTGAAAACACCTCTTCGGCTCAAGAGTTGGATGAAGTGGTAGGATTCGGACTTGTGTCTGTCTCCGACTCTTTTGAGAATTATTTATTACAAGTGAAGCCTTTTTACCCTTCTTTACGCATTTTAAGGGAGAAATTCTGGTTGGATCAGATAGTTAAAGATGAGAAAGTTATCCCACTCAAAGATTAGCCATGATCTACCCCTTTTTTTAACATTCTTTATTTATTTGTATCTATAAATGTAACAACTTGCATTGGGGGATGTGCATATATGAATTTAATATTTGGATATCAACATTACCTGATTAAGGTGCACATGTTAGATCCTAAGTGTATTGCTATGGGCTCAACTTTTACCTTACGAGGCTTTAGCTTGAAGTTAATTGGACATCTATGGGTTTGTTTCTACCCAAGGATCGGTACCCCTTTCCTCCCCCAAGTGAGAATTTGGTCTGAGGTTGATGTGTGGCAGATCCACTGTGGCCTCTAGAATGGTTAGCTACCGAGAAGGGGGGATTATTGCCAATTCAGGATTTTCCACTTTCTTTGTGTGTGTCTGGCATTTTGTGGTTTTGATTGCATTAGCCATATTCCTGTGGCATTTATGACAACACCCTTAAGTCTTTATAATGAGACTTCGATTTCCTCGATCGTACCCTAGGCTCATTGTAACCTTTTACAGTAACCAAGAAAAGAGATATTTTGTTATAACATTCTTATTTCTTTAAAATAAATTATCATTACACATTGTGATGATGTAATTTAGTTTCACATAAAACTATTAAAATAATCAGGTGGATTTGCCACTGCTTATTTGCCCCCGTAACTTATAGTATGATGATTCGTAGTATGCTCGAATCATCCACTTTTCATCGTGGAGGTTATGAAACATTAGCTTGGGGTGAACCAGTGATGCTACAACATCTAAGGCTACCACGAAGGATCTACCAAGGATAGAGTTGTAAACTCTCTTATACCACTAGAAATTCATAGTCGACCATTCTAACATCTGTCCCTTTCTCCACGGTAATCAGTAACTCAATGTACCCGCCCCTCGTACCATTGAAGGCTTGTAGAATGAATCTGTCATAGGTCCACAAGTGTTTTTTCTTCAGGTTCATCTTCTAAAAAAGTTATGTGCACATCATGTTACAAGATATGCCACTGTCAACCAGTATTCGAGAGATGTCAAAGTGGTTGATCGTGGTTATTATGACCAACATAAATATTTTGTTTGGGATTCCCTGACCTTTTTACTATTCCATAAATCGAGCATTGGCCTTTCCAGGCCCTTGGTTGAGGTACCTCCACCCTTCTTGCTGACAGACATTAGTTACGCACCTTCTTATGCCCCAACCCCTCTCTAAAGATGTTATGTTACCTCAGTCAATTTTTTAAAAATCTATCACTTCAGGATTTTGCCAGAGCCTCCCACCTTTACAACTACTTTTGTAAATTTGTCTCTATATATGCTCGCAAAGTCTCCTTCTTGTCCTGGGTGATCCTGTTGGGTGCGACTATTGTAGTAGATTGCCTCTTCTGAACGGCGAAGCGAGCGGTGAGATTCTCGCCCAAGTAGGTCCATGAATATATGCTATCGTCAGGCAGATATTTGAAGCAAATCATAGTCGATCTGGTTAGAGTTAGTGCAAAGAGCTTTCACTTTGAAAGGTCATCAATACGATAGTAGTCTAAACGCTTGTCCACATGCTGCACATGCTCATCCAGATCTCTCTTTTTGTCGTAACTCTGGAGCTTTAGAGGTTTCTCCAGCAGTTTCAGTATTTGCTATCCAGAATATAAGAAGAAATATAATGCTTCTTCTGTTCCTTGGTTGGAGTTCGTTCCTCAAGTTCTTCCTCTTTCTCAGGGCATCGAACATCAGTGGAATGTGACTTCCACTTCCTCCTTCAGAACCAGAAGAAAGAGTTTGGTGTTTCTGACTTCTTTGGTGACTCGAGATTTTGAAGCAACTTCCCGATGAGATATTGAGCGATTGGTTTCTCTGGATATGGCCTCTTGCATTGTGTTGTTGTCCGGGTTCCCGTTGTTCAAGCTTTCTGTGAGGCGAAGTAATATTTCTTCTACAACTTGTGAATTTTGTTGTTTAACCATATTGTTAACGTTTTTAGTAGTTCGTTAGCACCTTGCACGCCGAGGTTGGATTGCAACAATCGGAAACCAAGCAATGCTTTCAGTCTAGGTATTATTGGCGATGTTGGAGGTTTGAGTGGTGGTTCACCTTGTTGTAATTGTGAAATATATCCTAAGAATATTAGAGGTTGAAAGACTCCTTGAGATGTTCTAGACTAGACAAAATCTTGATATGATGGTGAAAATAGAGAATCCACGAGAACTTGAACGCTACCGTTTTGAGAAATAAGTGGTGGATCTATGGCAGCTCGAGCGACTCCAACTGCCTTGCGATATGTAGCGGATCGAGTAGCTAAGGAACCTGCAATTGCTGATGGATTTGGACCGAGATCTGAGAAGTGGTGTTACTATTTTATTGGAGAGGATCGAGAATAGAATAGAGTTATACAATTCATATTCAGGATATCTGAATTTTTAGGTCGAGAAAGCTCTAATTTAGTGATTCGAGAGATGAATGTTCGAAAATGAAAAATGCGAGAATCAAATGTCAAATCCCACATACGACGCAATTGTTTTGCGCGGGAATTATAATTGATTGTTGAACGATGGATGTGGATCACAAATGTGGACTTAAGCTTCTGATACGGTGGATCAGAGGTTAACATGTAAGACTAGCACTTCATCGCTCAAGTTAATATGAGAATAAGATGAACTGAATGAGATTTGAATTAGAATTATCTGAAAAATAACATGTTCTCCCCTAAATATAATTCCCCTTCATATAATAGGACAGGACGGTTATAATAGTTTGTTGATCTATTAACATGAATTGAAAATATTCATTCAATTGATCTTAGAATAAGATCATATATTTTCTTGTCTAAAATAGTGCATCTCCTACACATCGGTGTGGCGGGTCATTTTACTTTTTCGGTCTTAATTATCAGACTCTCTTGACGACCATAACAACATTATGCTTTATATTTTATCAAATAAAGACATTATATTAAGTTAACATTTTTTTAATGATTTAATAATCAAAATGTCATATCTTAATCGGACATATTTATTGTTTTTTTTTTTAATGACTCTTTATCATTTTAGAAGCCATATTATATTTTTTCTGTCAAATTCTGATTATTAAATACTACTAATTTAAGAAGGTTTTTAATAATTTAAAATATAATATATGTACTCATGTCACTGTGATTATATTATGACTTAACATTAACATTAAAGTAAATAAATATTACCAAACTTATGTTGCTAATTTTAGTTTATACATAAATAAATAAATATTTTATTATAATGCAAAAATAGTATCAATAAGTAAATTAATATTATATCTATGCACAATTTATTTACAAGTTATTATCTATGCACAATTTATTTACAAGTTATTTTCGTTTGAAAGAGGTACATGTATAGGCATGGCAACGGGGCGGGTCGGGGACGGTTTTTATCTCCACAAACCTAAACCCGAATCCCCAAACAATCCCTGTTCCCCGCCGCAAACCCAAATGGGGATGGAGAATTAAAACCCAAATCCGTCCCAAACGGGTTCGGGTTGGGTTCGGGTATCCCCGCCCCGCCACCATCCATTTAGTAAAATCAATTTTTTAATATAAATATTTACTTTTAAAAAAATCAAACTACATTACAAATAATAAAATAAAACAATCTAAAAAAATTCCGTACATACATTTAAATATATTAAATAATTAATACAAATCAAAATATTAAAACATTGGCCACTTATTTAATATTCTAAATCATCAAAAATAAATAATAGTGTACATAATAAAATAAACGGGGCGGGTTCGGGGTGGGTACTAGTGTCCCCATTACCCGACCCGTCCCCATACTTTATAATCGGGGAAAACCCAAATCCAAACCTAAACTCAGTCAAAGCGGGTTTTCCCCGTCAACTTCGGGGCGGGTTCGGGTGAATACCCACGGGTACGGGTTATGTTGCCATGCCTATACATGTATCAACTCTTCAATGTATGGTGAAAATAAATCAGATCAATTAAAATGAATTTATGAACTAAGTTTAAGCAATATTAATTTTTTTAAAATAAAAAAGACTTAAGTTTTCTATAAATTTATTTAGTTAAAAATGTTAAACTTCAAGACATAAAAAAGGTATTTCAAATCTATTAAGTAGTTTATTTAAATAAAAATGAATATTTTTATTATTTTTATTATATTCTATATTATTATTTAAATTAAAATATAAAATTAAAATTTAATTATCTTAAAAAATTTATGAAAATGGGATGAAAATATTTTATAAACCATGTTATAGGTTGTTTTCATAAATTTTTTAAATAAAATAGTTTTGCAAAACTTACTATTTAAGCTTAGATAAATTATTGCAAATAAACTTTTAATATCATTGATATTTTAGTTTTTTTATCTATATAAATATCGATTGAATTACTTATTTACCTAAGTCCCAATGAAACAAGTTTCAAGTCAATCAAGCTAGGCTTAGATCTAAATACAAGTTTATGGTATACTACGTATTAAAATCAAACTTTAATATTTTTAGTAGGTTGGGCTTGGTGTCGCTGTATTAATAAGTTACTGATACAATCTTAGAATATGTGAGTTGAGTTTAATTCGATCTTATAAAATCGAATTGTAAGGTGATGAATGTTTCAACTTATATATACATATTTAAGACATATATTATTTAATATGAGACTCTTAATAAAATTTAAATTTTTACTAAATCTAACTCGATACACCCCATTTCAAATTCTACAATAATTGTACTTGCATTATAACATTTATATAGTTAATAAAATAAACATATAATGAATAATAGTTTTTTGATTCTAATTAAATATAAAAATTATTTATGACTTATTTCAAAAAATGAAAATTTTTTAATAGTTTATCATATTTTATTTCTTAAACCTCATTAAAAAAATATTTTAAGAATACAAATTCATTTTAAATTTTGAACCTTTTTTAAAATTTTATAAATAAAAAATATATGATAAAAAAATGAATACCACATTGATTTAAGAAATAAATTGAAATTATTTGAATTTAAAATAAAAGATTAATTTTGTAAATCAGAAAAATTAAAGAATCAAAACTATAATGCATATATGTATCAAAAATATAAAACAAAACTTATTTAAAATTAATAATTTTTTTATCACCATCAATATATAAAAATAAGCAATTATAATGCATCAATTATATTTTTGTGTTTCACTTCATTGTTTTCATGCTGTTTTTTTTTATTATTATTATTAAAGAGCAACGTTGAGACATAGTACAATTTATATGCATGCAACATATTGTCATTAATCAATTAAATTTATTTAATTATTTGATATATATTACAAATAAAAATAGTATTATAAATCATAAAAGAAAATAATGTATATCACTAAAAAAAATTACTTAAAAGCTCTTTGAATGAAAAGATAAGAATTTCTTTGGCTAAATTATAATTTTAATCTTTAAGTTAAATCTGATTCATGAAATTAGTCTTTTTGTCTTAATTTCAAATAGTTTTGATTCTTTTTCATTTTTTTATGTTTTTTAACTTATATTTTTATTTATAAATTTCACAATAAATTTATATACGATGATTTGTTATGTTTTACAAGAAATTTATCATTTAGAAAATAGAAACATCATTAATCAAAATTGTATAAATTTAAAATAGATAAATCAATTTCATAAATCAAATAAAATAAAAAAGAAGACAAAAATGCAATAAAACATAAATCTTTTGAGAGAAAATTGTATCATTGACGGTAGTCCGTCCACTCTAATTCATAACCAAAAGAGAATTATTTAATTTATTTAAAAAAAATATTATATATAAAATAATAAATCAATTATAATATGTTAATTATATTCTTTTTCACATTTCAATATTTTTACGTTGTTTTTTTTAGATTTAAAGAGTATGGTTGGGGGTACAACTCATACACAAAACAATAATTTATTATTAGGTTTTTTGTATAAAAACAAGATTTATTATAATATATTAGTAATAATTCATTATAAATGTGAGAAAAATGTACGTCATTGAGAAATTAATTAAATTAGATTTTTTAATATGTTCGACATACAAAAAGAAAGTAATTGCATTTTTTTATTTATCATCTTTTAATTTTAAAATTGTATCAATTAATATTTTGTTCAAATCATATTTTATCATTTATTATCAAGAGAGAAAAAGAAAAAGTAAAATAATGAATATTTAAAAGGAATGATACTTAAGATACAAATATTTTCTGAAAAAATAATAAATTTTATTAAATTTATTAATATGTTCATACAACTTAAAAGGAATGACACTTAAGATTAAGATTATTTAAATTTAATGAAATATTTATATGTTCAAACAACTTTAAAAAAATAACAAATATCAATTTTTTTTTAAAATAATCATCTTTTTGAAATTAAATACGAAAATAACCAAGTTTTCAAATAAATTTCCAAAATAACCATGTTTGGGAGAAGATGCGTCGGGGGAGTTGGCGCATCCCTTGAAATTTTAGGGCACCTTCATATCCCCCTAAGGCAGGCGCCCATGGGGTTGGCGCCCTAGTGAATCTCCCCTAAGGGAGGCGCCCATGGGGTTGGCGCCTTAGCCTCCTCCTAAGGGAGGCGCCCCTAGGGTTGGCGCCTTAGCCTCCAGCTAAGGGAGGCGCCCTTAGGGTTGGCGCCTGAGTGTGTGTGTTTTTTAGGTGCCACTTCTTGTGGCGCCTATGTGTATTGTCGGATTTATCGCCTCTATAAATACGATCACCTTGCATACGATTATTTTCAGTCAAATTCATCTCCTAGTCTATATTTTCACTCAAATTCATCTTCTAGTCTAGTCCAACCATCAATTTTAATTTTCTTTTTTTAACAATGTCTACATACATTCAAAAACGAAATGCTGATGTAATATTTTCTGTCGTTGCGGCTCCGATACAGGTTCGACTTTGGAACACAGATACGTTTAAATGTCTTAATCGGACGTTGTATAGTTGGTTAGAGGGGGAAATTGGAGAGGGTGAACGGATTAGAAGAATACAATGGCTTGTGTCCACGTTCAACTAAAACGGAGAAGTGCGTGAATGGGTGGATATTAAGACCGACCAAGACGCTCGTAGGACGATAAATCCGACAATACACATAGGCGCCACAAGAAGTGGCACCTAAAAAACACACACACTCAGGCGCCAACCCTAAGGGCGCCTCCCTTAGCTGGAGGCTAAGGCGCCAACCCTAGGGGCGCCTCCCTTAGGAGGAGACTAAGGCGCCAACCCCATGGGCGCCTCCCTTAGAGGATTTACTAGGGCGCCAACCCCATGGGCGCCTCCCTTAGGGGTATATGCAGGCGCCAATTTCATTGGCTCCTCCTTTAGGAGCCCAATGCAATTGGCGCCAATACGTCTGGCGCCTGCCCTAAAATTTTAAGGGATGCGCCAACTCCCCCGGTGCATCCTCTTCCAAACATGGTTATTTTGGAAATTTTTCTGAAAACTTGGTTATTTTCGTATTTAATTTCAAAAAGATGGTTATTTTAAAAAAAAATCACAAATATCGGTCACAATGGAAATGGAAGCAATTTTTTAATAGCAAAATAATATATATATAAATATGAAGGAAAAAAAATAACTCATACAATAAATATATAAAGAATTGCAACGGCACAAGAATGTCAAAACAGCAAAAATAAAAATAGACAGACTAACAATAGATTTTGCGATCTGTAAGAAACCATATTTTCGTTTTTCTCAAACAAATTTTAGAAAAATAGAAATTTTGGATTGGTTAACAACCGAATCAAATTAATTTAGGTTTTTTTTAAGAAGATGAATAACTAATGAACATTATATATTCATTTATTTGAAAAATTCTATTTCATTTTAGAACATTGTGAGAAAATGATGAAAGGAAAAGAAGTGATACCCCTTCTCACCCCATACAACATGGGAAAATTTAATCTATCCCACAGGTAAACTATTTATATATTATATAGTTTTCTTGATATAATTTTCCATAATTCTTAATTCAATTTATTTTATTGTGTCTTATTAGGATAGTTTTGGCACCATTAACAAGAACAAGGTCCTACAACTTTGTGGCTCAACCACATGCTGCTCTCTATTACTCTCAAAGAACAACAAACGGTGGCTTCTTGATTGGGGAAGCCTCAGGGATCTCAGACACAGCACAAGGGTAATTTTCAATACTGTCTAAAGTTTTTAGAATGAACTATATTCAGCCTATTCTTCATCTAGAAAATTTTGAAGTCATTCTCAAAGACGGTAATGCAGGTACCCAAATACACCTGGTATTTGGACAAGAGAGCAAATAGAAGCCTGGAAACCAATTGTTGAAGCTGTTCATAGAAAAGGAGGCATTTTCTTTTGTCAACTTTGGCATGCTGGAAGAGTATCCAACTATGGTTACCAACCAGGTGGACAACCTCCAATCTCGAGCACAGACAAAGCACTACAAAAGGAAGGCAGCAGCTCTGAGTACCCGCCGCCTCGACGTCTCGCAATCGATGAAATCTTGGATGTTGTTAATGACTTCAAAATGGCAGCCAAAAATGCCATAGAAGCCGGTTTTGATGGAGTGGAGATACATGGAGCTAATGGATACTTGCTTGATCAATTCCTAAAAGACAAAGTAAACGATAGAGAGGACGCGTACGGAGGAAGCTTAGAAAATCGGTGTCGCTTCCCGCTAGAGGTTGTTAAAGCGGTTGCTGATGAGATCGGAGCTGAAAAAGTCGGTGTTCGGCTCTCTCCTTTTGCTGACTATTGTGGTTGTGGAGACTCTAACCCTCAAGCTTTGGGAATTTATATGGCTGAATCATTGAGTGAATTAGGAATTCTTTACTGTCATGTGATTGAGCCTAGGATGCAAACCATGTTTGATAAAGATGACAGTAATGTGTCTTTGATGCCGATGCGAAAGGCTTTCGATGGAACGTTTATCGTTGCTGGTGGATATGATAGGAGTGATGGAAACAAAGTGTTGGAGAATGATGGTGCAGATTTGGTAGCTTATGGCCGATTGTTTTTGGCAAATCCAGATTTGCCTAGAAGATTTGAGTTGGATGCTGATTTCAATAAGGCTGATAAGAGCACTTTTTACACCAGTGATCCTGTTGTTGGATATACAGATTATCCATTTCTTGAAAATGCCAGCTGAATTATGAGTTTTTCCTCCTAAACTTTTTATCTTGATGAATAGTTGTTGTTGTTGTTATATGTTCAAATTGGAGGGGAAAAAAAGGAGGGAAGGTTATGAGTTAGAAAGAGCCTATGAAACTCATAAAAGTTGCACAGTCGCAGACAGAAAGTAACATTACCACATAAATAATATGAGTATTTATTATAGGATGGAAAAGAAAAATTGAGAGTTGAAAAGTTATAGTTAATAAAACTTATTATGATTAATATGAATGAATTTCAAATATTAAAAATTGAAAGAAAGTAAGTTTATAAGTAATATGTATTGTAGAATTGTAAAGAAATAAAAATGACAATTAGTATGAATAAATTTCAAATATTGAGAATTGAAAAGAAATCATGGAAATTGAAACTAGGAATTATCAGGAAAGAATTAAACATGGCTAATAAATAATCACCATGTAACAAGAAATTAAAAGTCATTAAATAAAAATTGAAAAGTCACCTATCGGGAATAATAAGGATGACAATGGGTATCCATGATCACGGGTACTAGTTCCCAATTACTCACTCTGTTTAGTAAATATGATATTTGTATTTGTCTCATACCCGTGCAGGTATTTTTTAGACGAGTTGATGACTTCTCGGCAAGTTTACCGATAATGTTGCAGTAATAAAAAGATCAAATCTATATTGATTGCTTCTAACAAGACAAAATGCGTGTAATGTATAAAAAGTAGTAAAAATAATGGATTTTCGAGTTTCAATGCGAAAAGTAAATAAAAGTTTAAACAGAATTACAAAAACGGTTAGGTTGTGTTTAGAATTCTCTATTTATCTATTTTGATGTTTGATGTCTTGTATAAATGATCTTATTACTATAACCTCCAAGGCGAATTAACAAAACCATTATAATCGATCTCTCACTAACCACTACTCGGAGCTTCCCATTCCTAGTACGTCAGTGTAATCAGGGTTAGGCGATACACAAAACGTTAATTCTATATGCCAGTACTCGGGGTCTCTGATTCCTATTCAACCAGCGTAAGTACAACAATTGTCCTAGGTCCAACCCATAGGCTAAGAGTAGTATTCCTTATGTGCCCAAAATTAATTTAAAAGGGTATCTCACATAAAAATGATTAAGAACAAAAGCACTTGAATGACATTATATATCAAAAGGTTCATACAAAGTCAAATCAATAGATTACCCAACAATATTGAAATAAGTTCAACATAATACAACCTAACCTATAGGAGCTTAGCTACTCATAATTCAGATTATAATACCACAATTGATAGATGAAAATAGCATATGAATTCCCTTAAAGTAATGGCCTCCAATGGCTTCCAATGCTCTAAAAATCTCTTTTGATGCTCTCAAAATCGTGTTTTTCTCTCCAAAATTCGTAGCCCCTATCAAAGTGCGAAACTCCCCTTAAAAAAAGCTCAGAATGGATCAAATACGACAGAAAAATACCATAAAAATGTACCATCGCGCGGGTGATAATTGCATCGTGCACGATGCTGCATGATGGTGCGTGTTATTTTTTCTGAAAGTTGCCTCTTTTGCTCCCCTTTTCACCCAAATTTTTAATAAGTCCACAATCTTCACACTTAGCTATTTTTTCTTCATTTTTTGGTCTTTCTTCTTCATTTTATCTCATTTTTCACTTGTTTTGATTTGGTTCTTAGAATAAATTCATGCAATGACGGACTGTCATCACAACCCCAAACTTGAATCGTTGTTTGTCATCAAGTAACTCGCCTGCAACTGTAAATTTCAACAGAAAATAAGTCACACAATAACAATCGAACATCACCAAATTAAATTTTTATTTACCTGACCATCGATCTAGCTTCCAAATTCTATCCGAAAAATTCAGAAAACGTCCTCAAACATTGACGAGTACTCAACATGCAAAATCACTTATGATTAGCTTGATCGTGTTGTAATTTAGTTCATTATAAAAATTATAACATACACATTAGAGGTATTTCCAGGTTGTAACTTGGCTTATGTTCGGGTAGGATATTTTTAGGAAAGTAGGTTTAAACCTTTGAGTTAGGTGCCTAATTCTCTTTCTGTTATCATACCTCTTTGTTCCTTTTTGACGGTACTGGAGATCTTTGGTCCTTCTTATACTTTCATTCTTTTTCTTTTCTCTTTTTTTTAAGAAGTGTCTTCTTCCACTTCTTTTTTTTCTCATAAAGTTTGAAATTTCGGCCAATTTTCTATAGTGCCCCAACCCCAAACTTAAAACTTTGCTCACTTCCAAGAGCAACCACAAACTTAATCTTTCTCATACAGATTAGGAATTATACTTCTACCTAACTCCAAAGAGATGGTGGAAAGAAAAGATCTTTCAAGTCATATGGCTAAGAATTTTAGGCTACGTCGCCGAAAGAAAGGCTAAGCTCAAAGTGGTTAGCAATGGATAAACCTATTACTACATGGTGGTTTAAAAAGGTTCAAGGTTATAAACAAAAAACCGTCTCAATGTGTGTCAGTCAAACTAGATGAACTTAATCGAAAATAGATCAAACCAGATAAAATAATAATGCATGAATACAATAAAAAAGAAAGAAAAGTGAACAATGAATATTATTTGGTTCAAACCTTACTAGATAGGGTATATGTAGGTTAAGTACAAGTACACTGATTCTTTTCTCATCCTTCGCCTTCAAGTTGTTAGTTGCTATTGTGACAATCAATTTCTTTTGGATCATATGTTCAATATTGATGACAGTTTGTCATTGCATGAATTTAGTCAAAGAATTGGATCAAAACAAGTAAAAGATGAGTCAAAATGAATAAGAAAGACAAAAGAATGAGAAAAAAATAACTAAGTGTGAAGATTTTGGAATTAGTGAAAAATTGAGTGAAAAGGAGCAAAAAAAAGTGCAACTTCGGGAAATAATCACATGCACCATCGCGCACCACCGTACGCGATAGAACCATAAGTGTTGCATCGCGTATGAGATGAAAGTTATCACGCGCGCGATGGTCCCTTTTTTGGGCTTTTTTTGACGCGTCTGGTCCTTTCTGAGCTCTTTTTAAGGGGAATTTTTGCACGTTGATAAGGGTTATGAAAATTGGATAGAATATCACGATTTGGAGAGCATCAAGAGTGACTTTTAGGGCATTTGAAGTCATTGGATGTCATTACTTCAAGGGAATTATTATTTTATTTTCATTTATCAATTATGGTATTGTTATCTAAATTATGAGTAACTAAGCTCTTCTAGGTTAGGTTGTGTTATGATGAACCTATTTTAATATTGTTGGATTCTATGTTGATTTGACTTTGTATGAACCTTTTGATTTATAATGTTACTCCATTGCCTATTGTTCTTAATTTTTTTATGTGAGATATTATTTTAAATTGATTTTGGACGCATAGGAAATACTGACCATTAGTCTACGTGTTAGACCTAGGGCAATTGTTGTACTTACGTTGTTTGAATAGGAATAGGAGACCCTGAGTAGTGGAATAGGAAATTAATGTTATGATATCGTCTCACCCTTCTTACACTGGTAGATTATGGATAGAAAGCTTCGAGTAGTGGTTAGTGAGTTATTTTGTGAGGGATCCAGCTATAACGGTTTTGTTAATTCGTCATGGGGTTATAGTGATAAGATCATTCATACAAGGCACCAAACATCAACAATAGAAAAATAGAGGATTCTAAAACACAAACTAACCGCTTTTGTAATTATGTTTAAACCATTCTTGACCCACCTTAGGGACATTTGTTGAACTATCCAAAACAATTGCATCAATCATTACTCACCAACCTTGTCGCTTCGCTCATACATATCATGCATCATGCATAACATGAAGCCTTTCCCCGACAAGATTAATGAAGACAAGCCTCGCTTGATACCTTCCAAAATCAAAACTTACTTGGCAAACCCAAAAATCCAATCACCGTCAGATCCAACTTGATCCCATCCAAACCAAATTCTAAAAGCCCATTCATTATTGGCACCTCCCAAAACAAATCTCGATCATTAACCATAAAGCCTAATCATATTTGGCACATGCCATAGATGACACTTCTTTCCATCAACCCCTTGATGACGATGTTCCAAACCCTTTTACATCAACCTTTTTTATGATGATATTCGCCAACAATCTCTCATTGGAAACAAAAATAAATCCCTAGAAAAATCCACATGCCCAGTTGCACTCCCACATGCATTGCATGCATCACTTCATTCATAATTTTTCTGCCGAAACAGAAAGTTCCACTAAGCTCAACCATACTTTGTACAATTCATAGATCACGCATTTACATAACCCCAGCAGCCTGAGCATACATCGGCGTTCTGCATGCATCTCCATTTTGCATACATAATATTGCATTATTGTATACTCTTCATAACGGGGCATGCATGTTTAGCATAAGATGGATCCAAGCCTTTCTCGAGAGCGCAAGGATCCCCATGGACAACCGCAGCAGGACTCCCCAAAGTATCTCCTCTTTATTTTCCTTTTGCAAATAAGGTTGGCCCTTTGACATTACCTTGCCTTTCGCAAGTCCCCTCTGCTCTTTGCATGGGAAAACCCCATTTTGCCTTTTGCAAGTTTCCCCTTGTCTTTTTCCTGGGAAGTATCATTGTCTTTTGCATAGGAAGTATTTCCATACGCTTACCTTTTGTAAGTCCCTCTTGTCTTTCGCAAGTCTCCTTGTTGCCTTTTGCACGAGAGAGTCACCTTTGTCAACTTTGCATGTTAAGCACAAATGAGAGATTGGACGATTGGCATATTCTCTTATAGTTTGTTTTCAAACACCTGACGTAGGTTTGGCAAGTCCCGAGTGGTAGCCATATTTCAAAAACTTCATCCTTGTTGTTGTGCCTGAGGGGTATAATGAGGTTTTCGTACCTACTACAAAGTTCCCTCTACCCTTGGTACGAGGATTATCAAGTCATCTTTACACCCGCCTCTTGCAAGTACCCCTTTGCCTTTTGCACATTTTCAAAATTAAAACCTTCCCAACCGTTGCTAGGGATTGACACTTTCAAAATTCAAACCTTCCTATCCGTTGCTAGGGAGTGACACCTTCAAAATTAAAACCTTCCCAATCGTTGCTAGGGATTGACACTTTCAAAATTCAAACCTTCCCAGTTGTTGCTAGGGATTGACACTTTCAAAATTCAAACCTTCCCAGCCGTTTCTAGGGAGTGACACTTTCAAGATTAAAACCTTCCCGTTTGTTGCTAGGAATTGACATTTTCAAATTTCAAACCTCCCCGACCGTTGCTAGGGATTTACATCTTTAGATTTCAGGTATTCCTAGTTGTTGCTAGGAAGCGTCACTGAACTAAAACCTCCCCAGTTGTTGCTAGGGATTTACATCTTTAGATTTCAGGTGTTCCCAGTTGTTGCTAGGAAGCGTCACTGGACTAAAACCTCCTCAGTCGTTGCTAGGGATTTACATCTTTAGATTTCAGGTATTCCAATTGTTGCTAGGAAGCGTCACTGAACTAAAATTTCCCCAGTCGTTGCTAGGGATCGACTTCTTTAGATTTCAGGTATTCCAGTTGTTGCTAGGAAGTGTCACTGAACTAAAACCTCCCCAACTATTTCTAGGGATTTACATCTTTAGATTTCAGGTATTCCCAGTTGTTGTTAGGAAGCGTCGCGGAAATAAAACCTCCCCAGCCGTTGCTAGGGATTTACATCTTTAGATTTCAGGTATTCCCAGTTGTTGCTAGAAAGCGTCATTAAACTAAAACCTCATTAACCGTTGCTAGGGATTTACATCTTTAAATTTCAAGTATTCTCAGCTATTGCTAGGAAGCGTCAGTGAACTAAAATCTCCCCAGTCGTTGCTAGGGATTTACATCTTTAGATTTCAGGTATTCCCAATTGTTGCTAGGAAGCGTCATTGAACTAAAATCTTCCCAGACGTTGCTAGGGATTTTCATCACCTTTTGAATAAGAAACTCATCTCCAGCAAATTCATATTCCCTCTCATCTTTCTTCTTGACCTTTTGTCATAAAGCTTTTCTCTTTGTTTTTCATTTAAAGAGATACTTGTGTTACACACCATGATATGCATTGCATATTATACACATCATGACATAACTATCATACATCTGACCCATGTTCTCCCCATAGAATACCATAAATAATCCTCTGCAAATGACTTCATGTCAAAGTTATTTGCCATCCCATGAATAACCTTCACAAATACCCATCACTTCATATCATATTCATTCATTTCCAGTAGGGAAAGTTTTTTGATATATTTTGTATTTAATCCTCTCTTAACTTTAATGTGTGGAAGTCGTTGCTATCCATACATTCAGGTTCGAGGAGATTAAATAGGGGAAGTTGTCATACCCCAAAATTCACCCCACCCCATACAACTTTCATCTGACTCATGACCCTATCGCACATGTATGCATTCATTATTTCATCATCATAATTTCATTGAACATTCATAACCAAAGATATATTATACAGACTCAAGGCAAGGTGTTTAACCTGAAAGAAAAATAGAGTTTTCCGGTTAAATCTCTAGAGAAAATACCAGCAAATTAAAAAAAAATCAATTTTTGGTTTGTGTTAATCGGTTAACCAAATCATGTTAACCGATTACACAGACATGATTCAGACTCCCCAAGCAATTTTTGGTCTGCGTAATCGATTAACTAAATCATGTTAATAGATTACACAGATAATGTGCAGGCTTCCTAGGCCATTTTTGGCTATTGTAATCGGTTAACCAAATCATGTTAACTGATTACACCTGCGCAGACAGCAGCAGTAACTCTACTTTTTTTACACAAAGCGATTTCCTTTTTATCCACTTGTTTACCCTATAGATAGGGACACTATTTCCCTTCATTTACCATGCTTTCTAGCCCCAAAAATTTCTGTCCAAACATCATTCAAACCCCTTTTCTCTAAACCTAAGTCAAAACAAAAATCATTCTCCCCCAAAAGTCACCTTCCATCAACTTTTTTCCACTTCACTTTTTCCCCTCAAAACTTCCCACTCTCTAACACTCATAACTCATCCCCTTCATTAATATCCACCATAAATACTTTCATCTCAAACCTCTTGCTTCACATTCAAGCTCAACACCATTTCAACCTAGTTTTTTTCACATTTTTGGGTAATGATTGTAACTTTAACTTTTTAACTTTTTGGTTCTGTTTTGTATTGAAAAAGTGGTTGGTTGTTCTTGGTTGGTCTTTTGAGAGGTTTAGAGTCAAGCTTGCAAAAAATAATTAAGTTTGTTTTACACACTCTTTTTTGAGATTTTTTGCTCTTACTATCTTTTTGTTCACCTCTTTAGTCTTACTTTGTGTTTGTTATCATTTGGTTTTTATTGTTGACTTGTTGTTACATTAGTTTGGTTAATGAAGTCTATTAGATCATGGTCATGTTTTCTTAGAGTTGATTAAATCTCCAATGTTTCAAACCTATTATTATTCATGATACTTTGAGGCATTGAAAGATTATCTCTATTTCAACTATATTTGAGTCATTTGATGCCTAGATGAGACCATGTTCTTTATATTAACTTTCTAATTCATTTGCTTATTGTTATTCCACTGACCACTAACTACTAACTCCTAACATTTACATTATTGCACTTTATTTTCTTTACTATTTATTTGCTCACAATTTATTTTATTGTTCATTTCATTTTAAGTACTTTATGTTTATGTCCATTATTATCTAACCATATATCAGTTACATTAAGTTCTTTTATTATCTTGCTAAATAAAAAAAGAGTAAAAACAAAAGAAAGAAAACAAATGATAATTGTTTGAGTGATATAATCTTCTATTTTTCAAAAGACTGGTAGATGGACTTAGGGTTGTATAACTTTCCTTGTTACAAATCTATTGTTAGATGATTATCAATCATCTTCAATACTTTGCATCAAATGATAAGTTATCCCTTGATGTGCCATATTTTGAGTCTTTTGACCTATGGATAGATAATCCTCAAAATGTTCACTTTGCACATATTACTAACCACCAACTATACTTCACTAACTTTGTTTACCATTAACCTTTGTTATTGTAATTCTGGTACTACTAACTTGTTATTTATTTTATGTAATTTATATTCACTAACCATTATTATTGTGATATTGTCACTATTATCTTTTAATTTACTTTTATGTCATTACCTTGTAATTTACATTCAAGCACTCATTACCATCATCATTGTACAAACTCATCATGCATGTTTATTTACTTATGATTTATTTTATTATCATCATAAATCAAAAACAACAAAAACATGATAAAATGATAAGACCAAAAATATTCAATCCACTCATTAATCACTTGGACTTGGAGGATTCCATTTAGGACCTTTGCTTGGAGATCTTCCTTTACTCTTTTATGATACTTTGTAAACACTTGAATTTTCATTTGTAACTTACATTCACGTTGTAAGAATAGCATCATGGAACCACCTTAGGGGGACATGTTTGTAATACCATTATCCTTTGTTTAGCTTAGGTCACTTTTGCACACACAAGGCTTTCTCTTGGGTTACCTTACAATGAGACCCCTTTATTTTCTTGTTGGTTACTTTGCATTCATGTTGCATAAGTCAAATTTTCATAATCAAATAAACCAAACTCTTGATTTTACGTCAAGTGGCATTTTCATAATCAAATTCAAAAATATAAAAAATTATGATTATTATTGTGCGCCACGAGCCTTAAGTGGTGGAGAATGAGTAAGAATGGAGTATTCCTACCCTTACTCAAATTATTTTAGACACAAGATGTTTGGCTTATTGTCTAGAATAATCACCTTCGCCCATAGACTTTAGTACAATATAATCACAAACACTCTTTTCATAAAACCCTTATTCAAGGTAAAAACAATATAACTCATCAAACTCATTTTTATGCCTTAGGGCATCACCCCAAAAACCCTTTTCTCAAAGGTAAAATCAACCAACCCACACACATTTTCTACTCTGAACTACGGAGATCTGATTCCTCATCTCCGAATGAGTGATACGTAGGCACAAGGGCCCTAATCCTTGGCGAGCACTATAATAATAAAACACCCCCCTTTCACACTTTCTTTTGAAAATAAGACAATGATAGATAAATCCCCATGAACGTAAAACAACCCAAATGGTTCCCATGGAGTATCATAGACGTGAGGGGTGCTAATACCTTCCCCTCGTGTAACCTACTTCCGAACTCAAATATCGGTTGCAAGACCGATTCCTTATTCCCTTTTAGTGCTTCTCGTGTGCGTATCTTTTTAGGTTTTTATCGACCATTTCCCCTCGACTCTCCGATAGGGGCACACAAATAAAATTCGGTGGCGACTCTTATGATCTTACCTCTCTTTGGTATCTCTTTAGTCCCAGTTCGTTATCGTGAAATCCCGGCAGCGATAAATATTATCCAAGAAGTTTTTGCATTTGCTGATGAGTTCAACAAAGCTTGCTCTGTAATGGTGGTTGCAGTTGGGTAGAAGCCTCATCTAGTTGAATGTTAACCTGAACTTGAACTAGACTTTCCAACATTTATATCAAGTAGAGGTCTCTTATTCATCTAAGGAGAAAGAGGTTGTTATAAAGAATCATAAGTACAATATTAATGTCCACTTTAAAAAGAGAACATGATCTAAACAAAATATTTTAGTAAATGTATAATAGCCAAAGATTAAATCAATTACACAAATTGAGAATGACAATTGAGAAACAAATACACTAGAAAACAGATTTGGACCATCTCCCACAAAATCCCTCTATAACATTCTCATTTATCTCTATCTCAATTATTTTCTCCAAACCACCATATCCCTTTTCCCATCTTTTTACTCGTGTCATCCTCCATTTTGGGATGCATGCATGAGAGGATACAAGCTTATGCAAAACATATAATTTGGCATGTGAAAAATGTTGACACATCAAACGGTAGAAAGTAAACTTTATTATGAATGAACTTGGTTTTCCCCCTTTTACATAAGGGTTTCCACTGGTTTCATTTCCAAAAGAAGAGGGGTCGATTGGTCCAGTAGGAATGTTATAATTCGGGGTCTCACCAGCTCTAGGTAAAAGGGTTTGGAAGAGTTTCTCACATCACGTTCGATCCTCACTCACCCTAAGGAAGACTCGCATTTGCTCATCTACCTCTCGGTTACAAAGCAGACGATGAGCTCAGTCATCGTCCAAGAAATAGATAAGGCAGAGAGACCTGTGTGTTTTATAAGCAAGGTGTTCAAAGGCACCAAGACACACAATCAAAATATTGAGAAACTAGATATATACATTGTTATCTTAACAAGAAATATTAGGTCATCCTTCTAGGGTCAAACCATCTTTGTAAAAACCAATTATCCAATTCGATAATTTTTGAAAAATCATGACCTGGCAGGAAGAATGGTATCATGGGTGGTAGAATTCTCAGAATACAACATATAATACATCCCGATAGGAAGCATCAAATATCAAGCCCTATTCAATTTCGTAGTTGAACTCAGCTCACCCATAGATCAGAACCCCCCCCCCCCTTCAGATTGGGCTCTATCTGTCGATGACGCCTCCAACAAAAAAGGAAGTAGTGCAGGAATAGTCCTCGGGGGACCCGATGATATAGTTATCGAGCAGGAGCTGAAATTCGGGTTCATCACCAGTAAAAATTAGGCATAATATGAGGCCCTTAGTGTTGCTATGATCCTTGCATTGGAAATAGGACCCACCAGACTGAAGGCTAAGAGTGACTCTTAGTTGGTCGCCAACCAGGTCTCGGGGTAATATTAAGCCAATGAGCCACGACTGATAAACTATCTACATAAGGTATGGAACTTATCCTCTTGATTCCTCTCTTTTGCAGTAGAGCATGTCCCCCGTGAGCAAAACTTCAAGGCGGACCTCATATCCAAACTAGCCACCTCGAAGACTGTGGGGTTTAATAGAACAACCATGCAAGAGACTCTCGTTGACCCTAGCATCGATGTGGATGAAGTATACTCTTTACAACTCGCCCACGCCACTAGTTAGATTTCACCCATACTACACTACCTACAGTCGGGTAAGCTCCCACCAGATGAGGGAGAAGCGAATAAGATAAGGAAGCCAAGTGCCAAGTATACCATACTCTCAAAAAAACTTTCCAGAATAGGAAAGGCTACCTTCATGTTGCGGTGTTTAGACGAGGATGAAACGGCCATATTGTAGAAGTTCACAAGGAAGCCTGAAGCAACCACGTCGGCGGGAAATCTGTCATTCACAAGCTATTGAAAGCGGGATATTACTTGCCCACTCTAACGAAGAACATATCACTTTCATCAATAAGTGAGATCAATGCCAAAGACATGTTGACCTTCACCACGCCCTGGAGGAGCTTCACCAATCAAGGATCTCGCCCTATAATTTCTATCAATAGGGCATGGATATCATATGATATTTCCCCTTGGCGTCTGGTCAGTTAAAATTCCTAATAGTGGGAGTCAATTATTTCACCAAATGTATAAAAGAAGAAGTAGTATCCAAGATTGCAGCAGAAAGAGTGCGTCGTTTTTACTGGCAGAAGATTATATGCATATATGGAGTCCATGGGGCAATAGTCTCCGAAAATGGGACACAGTCCCTTAGCGCCATGGTCACTGACTTCTGCGTGGACTTTGGCATGAAGGAGAAATTCATGTTCTTGGTGCACCCTCAAGCTAACGGCCAAGCTTAGTCGACAAACAATGTGATTCTTAAAGGACTCAAGATAAAGATTGATGATGCCAAAGGCGTGTGGGTGGAACTAGTCCATGAAATATTATGGTTTTACCACACCATGCCATATTACACTACCAAGGAGACCCCATTCCTCATGGTCTATGGGGAGGACGCAATGTTACATGTAGAGATTGGGACACCTTCACGGTGAAGAGCGTAGTTCAACAGGGAGGCAAGCGAGATAGGTTTAAAATGCGTAGAAGATCTCATTAGGTAGTAACAAGAGTTGCCCACCTTTAAGAATTTTCCACCAAGCACGGGGCCATGATAAGGTACAACTCTAAAGTAAAGCCAAGAGAGATACGGGAAGGAAGTCTTATCTTGAAAGAAGTAGTTCTACATGCACAGTAGGGGGAGCTGAAACCTGACTAGGAAGGATCATACTGCATATATCAAAAGCTCTCACATGAAGCATACAGGTTGCAGGAACTCGAAGGTTCACTTCTTCCCAAGACTTGGAATACTCTTCATCTTCGATATCATTATAGTTAGAACTATTTGTAATTCTGTGATAGATAATATGTCAATGTACTTCTGAGTCATTACTTAAATATTTTATTTCCCACATGGATACCCCCTCTCTAAAAAGCTTCTTATGTTGGACTTCTTAACAAAGGTCATTGCCCTTCTAGATGTTACATTGAGTTGGACTTTATGATGAAGTTCATTTATGTCCCTTAAGGTGCTATAATAAGTTAGACTTCTCGATAAAGATCCTTTTCGCGCCTCGAGGCGCTACATTGAGTTAGACTTCTTGATGAAGGTCCTTGCCGCCTATCGAGGGGCTACATTGAGTTGTACTTCTTGATAAAGGTCATTTTCGCCCCTCGAGGCACTACATTAAGCTGGAATTCTCGACGACGGTTTTTGTTTCCCCTCGAGGCGCTACATTAAGTTGTATTTCTCAACGAAGTTCCTTTCCTCCCCTCGAGGCGCTACATTGAGTTTAACCTCTCGATGAAGGTCCTTGATGGCCCTCGAGGCATTACATTATGCAGGAATTCCACATGAAGTTCTTTGTCTACCCTCAAGGAAATACGAATGCAGGTGTTAGACTTCCACTGGAATGTCCTTGGAGTCATTCAGAATAATACAAACAAACTAAACATTTGTCTGAAGGACTTAGTGCCTCCTCGGGTGGGATAGTTTCCAATAAATCACACCTAAGAGGTGTGACCCATACTCCCGCCTTGGAGACAAGATCAAGGGTCTTACTTGAGGGCTCGATAGGAGTCTTGTCTGAGAAGATAAAATGCCTTGTTTGATGACTTAGTGTCTCATCAACTGAGTTATACATTATTATGCCTAACAACTTATGCTAAAAGGGACTTAGTGCCTTAGAGACAAGATCATCAGTTTTACTTGAGCGCTCGAAAGAAGTCTCGCCTGAGAAGATAAAATGACTCGCCTGAGGGACTTAGTCTCTCATCAACCGAGTTATACATTATTATTATGCCTAAGAACTTAGACTAATTAAACTTTTGCCTTATGGACTTATTGCCTCTTCGGGCGGGATCGTATCCAATAAACCATGCCTAAGACGCGCGACCCATATCTATCCCCAAAGACAAGATCACCAGTATTGCTTGAGGGATTGATAGAAGTCCTTCCTGAGAAGATAAAATGTATCTCCCGAAAAACGTAGTGTTTCATCGTCTGAGTTATTATGCCTAAGAACTTAGGCTAACTAAACTCACGTATGAGGGACTTAGTGCCTCCTCGTGCGGGATTGTATCCAAGAAATCACGCTTAAGAGGACCGACCCATATCCCGCCCCAGAGACGGGATCACCAGTCTTGCTTGAGGGCTCGATAGAATTCCCTCCTAAGAAGTTAAAATGCCTCGCCATATGGGGCTTAGTGTCTCACCATCTGAGTTATACATTATTATGCCTAAGAACTTAGGCCAACTAAACTTCTGGCCGAGGGACTTAGTACCTTCTCGTGCGGGAACGTATCCAACAAATCACACCTAAAAGGTGTGACCCATATCTCGCCTTGAAGACAGGATCACTAGTCTTATTGGATGGCTTGATAGAAGTCTCGTCCTAGAAGTAGAACGCCCCACTTGAGGGACTCGATGTCCCATCAGTCAGGCCACACGTCACGACGCCTAAAGGATATGAAATCTCAAAGACCAGTAAGCTCTTGTTCAAGCAAATCTTAACAAGTTACATTGCATGCACCACGATTCAAGATTCAGGTTTCCCAATGAAGGACAAAAACTCTATGTAGAAAATACAGGTTCTTAGGATACTCTCACGAGTCGTGATCTAAAATCACTTCATCTTCTACCGAATGCCTCGTGCTTGAGGGATTATGTAGTGTTATAATTACAAAGAGAAAGATGATGCCTTTATACCACCCAAGGAGAGGCAAAGGGTGAATGTCGCCCACGGGAAGATATCGCATCGCCCTATAGTCTTCCATCGCCTCTATGTGGGAAACATGGGATAAAACGCTTTCTTGGGCAGAAAGAAAGTCAAGTTTATTAACTGACCAACGACTCCCTTGAAAATAGGAGTTCAACTATCACTATTGACTAAGTGGACGGTGGCCCTTTCCAAGAAAATCCTAGGTCTTATAGAACTCTATAAAGGCATATCCTTTCAAGGGGATGGAGGACATACTCTAAATGATACACCCTCTCCACAACTAAAAGAGCACAATGCTCGTTACCACAAACAATGTAACCGCCCACCTACAATCCTAGTAGCGCGTCCACCATCAAGGGTTCTCACCTCACGTGAGTTCGTACCTTAAATAGCCTCAAACACCACCATATAGGATTTTTCACCGTCGTGAGCAAGTCCTCACAACCGAAACGTGTTATACACATACTAAGGCATCTGAGTCTCCTTGCTCTTGTAGGGAGAACACGCACACCTGTACTTTTTGACAATATAAATATATATAATTCATTTGCTTATAAAATGTAGTTTATGATGTATCCAAGTAATATCAGTCAAAGAAAGAGTGAGTCTTCCACTACTCTTATGCTTCTGATCATGGATCGAGGGAAACTACATCTTGGCTTTCAAGTTCAAACTCAATGGATCTTCTATAAATATCTCAATCCCATAATAGATAAGAAATCAAGATATTCTCTCAAAAATACACGTAGAAACTCTCCACGACAATATATTAGTGAGCTTACATCACACTCAAAAACTCTTATACAGCCTTACACGAAAAAGGGTTATCCCTCGTTATACTTATTTTTAGCAATAACAATATATTTTCAGTTTCAGTTTGTTATCTGGTCTTGTTTTCGGTTAACTAAGCAATTCAGCTTGTGAATCAGGTGTTCTTGTCCTTTATGATGGAATGTCTTAAGCCATTTCGACAATTGTTATTTTTTTTCACATAACTTCATCATACTATCTATAGTAATAATGGAAAAAGGCTCGATCTCTATCCATTTAAAAAATTAGTATGTAGTATCTGGGGTGGTTCTTGTGACAGGTTGAAAAGTCTTTGGCACTTGTCGGATTTATGTATGGCTTCCATTTAATCTTTCATCATTCAGCATGGTCGCCGAGTATTAACCATATGTGAGTACCTTAGACACCAAAATCCTAGGTGAACAACACTTAATGTATATGCCTTTGTGTATACCATGCATTACGTGCTCAGCTTTTTTATCTTCCAAACATAGTAAGAATTTGTCAATGCCATATTAGTAATAGTAATAACACATACTTTTAATTCAAACATGCTAAGTGTATGTATGGTTTGGAAGACTACGATTTTATAATGATGACGCCTTGGATACAAGCTAACTTTGCTAGTTTATCAGCCTTTGCATTTTCACCTTGGGGTATATGACTAATTTGAACTTTTACGAACATCTTTATAAATGAATTAACTTTATTCAAGTAAATTGATAAAAGTTTCTTCATTTGCCTGTTAATATCTTGAAATGTAAAAAACAAAACAAAAAGTTTGAATTGTTGAGTTTAAAAACTTTGATGTGCTTTATTGAATACAAACAAGAATGATAAATAAAAAGGCTAAGGTAAAGATATAAAAAAGAGATTTTTTTATAAAAATAACCCACCTTTTTAAGGAAATTCTCAAAATACCCCTAGTTTTAAAAAAATTCTCAAACTACCCCACTTTTAGGAGGAGGCGCCAATTCAATTGGCGACTTCTCTTAAATACTTGAATGGAGGCGCCAATTGGATTGGCTAGGGCATGTGTCCTAGCCAATCCAATTGGCGTCCATGTGTATTACTTGAGAGGAGACGCCAATTGGATTGGCACCTCAGTGTAAAATGCAATTTTTTTTTGTAAATGGTATACGTGATAGATAAACTTGAAATAGGATCAATCGATATTAATAAAATTTTCTGTTTACACAAAAAAAAACTAATGGTGATGACCGGGATCACCTAACCGACCTCCGGTCCCACATCCCCTAGCTACCCTAACTCGTGGCTCTAACCCACGTTGATGATTCACCACTGGTGTTTGAGCATCTGAGGGGCCAGAAGCGTCACTACCAACTACAGGAGATGGTCTATTGAGGTAGTCAGACAAGTTGTCATAGTCTTTAGTATGCATCGATGGTGTACCGCCGTAGCTGAGCTCATGACTCATGCCAGAGAAGTTGGGTTGTGGTTGACTCATTGATGGGCGACTGAGACGGTTGAAGGGAGACATGGATGTGAATGATGCGTCGAGGAAAGGTTGGAAAGGTTGTTGGGGTGTTTGATAGAGATAGGGTTGTTGGATGTTTTGGTTTTGTGAGGTTTGGGCTTCTTGGCTATGGTAGGAGGATGGGCGGTTGGTGTTGAATGATTGTTGGGTGTTCTGGCTAAGAAGGCTTTGGTAGGGTGATGGGGTGGGTGCGAAGCGATGTTGGGTCTCAGGTTGATGGTCAATTTGTTGGTGGTGGTATGGGGTATGCTCTTGGTATTGGGGTTGGGTGTATGGCATGTTTTGGTTGTATGTTTGTGTGTTGGTTGAACGGAAGTTTGACGGACAGAGGGTTGTATGTATCCGGTCTGACACTGTTGTTAGGGGTTTGATGTTGAGGTGTCAGATGTGTAAGTCATCTGGCGTGGGTCGTACAAGTACATATCCTCGGCGATGAACTGAAAACCAACCGATTTGTACCAAGCCATATAAGTACGACTTGGTTTTTCTTCAATTGGCATGACTGCGTCAGTTAAGACATGGTCATGGCGGTGCTTCCATTTGCGACACTCCGATCTTACGAAGCTTTGCCATAGATTGAAGTTCCATTGGTCGTTAACTTTGCGCATATTCCATTCTCCTAGGCTAGCTGGGGGATCTGGGATGTTTTGGGGCATACCGAACTGTAGCTTCATACGATCACTGTTGTGCATCTTCACAGTTGTGAACCGTATTATCGGTGTGCATGCAGTCCATACGGCCGCGTCTTCAGCGTTGACCTCATGGTCATGATCCAAATTAAGGTATGGACGCCAAATGAACTGAAATGTGAAAGAAGATAGGATTATAATCTAGGTAGAAGAAGTTAACAAAATATAACAAAATAATTAAGTTATTTTCCTTACGTCTGTCGGTCGAAGGTGATCTAACAGGTTGCGATACTGAGTAATACAGTATCTTGGACATCTGTTATAACTCATACCATGTGCAGACCATCTACACGAAAAAAGTCAAAAAATATTAGTTAGAGATAATAATCTTTAAAGAAGTAAGTAAAGATATAGAAATTTAAACAACTTACTTTTAAGCATACGTAAATGTGAAAGGGTTGTTGTTGATGGGTGATCGTGACTTTATGAGTCTATTGGGGTATTAACTGCAAGTGCACAGTTCTATCGCGTAGTTTTAAAAGATATCGATCCCACAGGGACTTATGAATCGATATACCGTTTTTCTAAGGTTACTTCGTAAAGCTAAGGCGGGTGATACTTTGTTGATTATGGGGAAAAGCAAAACTAAAATAAGATCTAGATTAAATATCAAATATAGCGGATATCGGTATGTAGTTCGTCGTAATTAGGGAATCAAATCTTCGTTGGTTTCTTGGTTTTAAAATAAATCTTTTCAGTAGACACTATTGATTAAAAGCCTTTTCTCAAACTCTCGCTCTGTTGAATAGACTATGACTTTATATTAACGTAGCTGTCACTTATTAGTTATATCCAAAATCACTTTTTGAAAACAATAGAATCTATAGAAATTTTTTTTAAGAAAATACTAACCATTTAAACACCCTTATCTCAAACTCTCGCTCTATTGACTTAGATTATATAATTAAACTTAAATGCTTAACTCTCGTCCTCACATTTAACCTTTAAAAATACTTTTTGAAAATGATTAGAATTTAATTAACTCTAAAAATTGTTTTCGCCCTGATTTAAAATTAATGTCCAATTCACACTATCCAGTTAAAAGCTCAAACTTTCGTTCTGTTGATTTTAACTTCTTTATGTCTTTTACTCTCGTACAAAAACTTTAGGATTAATTCTGTAAATTGAGACCATAAAAAGAGTGATTGTATTTTTAAATAAAATTAAACCAACTTAGTTTTGATTCCTTCATTCTGCTTACTTTACATACCGATATCTAAGTTTATTTAGCCAGACATGCTAAACAAGCCTAAACAATAATTATGCTTACATACAGCCATATCAGACAGACAGTATAAATAAATAACAGTGCAGGGCATATGTAGATTAAAACAATAAATTAAAGAACCTGTAAAATTAATAGAAATCTTGATTGTTCTCTAACTTCGATGTTTGAACACTCCACCACAAGCCGGTTGGATTTGTTCTTCACAATCTTCGATCAGACAGTAAAATAAAGGCGAAGGAATAAAATACTATGATCTAACGTAAGGTTAGATCAGTAAAAGGTACACAATAATTTCCGGTGTGGAAACTGTTGTGTGAAAAATTAATTTAATGCTTGGAAAAGAAAAGGAAATAAAAATTGCTAGGGAAGTAAAGTGCTGAAAAAAATAGAAAGTAGTAAAAAATAATGCTATGCCGAAAACTGGAAAATTCAGAGAGACCAAGAGAGCTGCAGGGTTGGATCCTTGGCTCTATTTATATTACTCCCATTTGTAACCGTTTCCCTTTGGTAGGTTTCTCACGTCAATTGGTCAAGCGAAGAAAGAGGAGGAACGTGCTTCCGTTGCTTCTGTTACGCGTCAAACCCAAAAATATAGGAATGGAGGTGTGACGCTCGTCACACCTTGTGTTACGCTCGTAACACTTAGCAGGGGGCGTGACGCTCGTCACACCTTGTGTGGCGGTCGTCACAGCTTCAGCGCTTCTGGCTTGTAATTGTGGGCTGGGCTTTAGCGGAATTTGCTTTTATCATCTTTTTGCACCCCCTTTTCTTCCTTTTTCACTTATGCTTCAAATAAGTTACCTGAGACAAATAGAAGGGAAAATACCACGTAATATCGAATAATATGAAATAAATTGAAACAAATAATAATATAATTTAATTAAATCGAGTCCAAAAATGTGATATTATTTCATGTTATCAAACTCCCCCATACTTAGATCTTTGCTTGTCCTCAAGCAATAAACAATATAGAAATCAGTTTAAAGTATTAGCCAGATGAAATTTCCAAACACACATCAAGTCGTAATAGGTTGCAAGTAAATCTCGTTTAGAAATAACCTGAGCTTAACCTTAACATCAACAACTACCGTTATAACCTCAGATAACCCCACCTTATGCAAACCAGTTCGAGTAACGCCATTATAGCTATCCTAGTTCCTTTACTCTTATTTCACCCGTTTTCATTCTAGCGAAATCACATTAAGCCCTTTATCTTTTCGCGCACATAGTGGAGTACCCGGTTAGTGATTCCGATCCCCTTTTTAGCTTGAAGTTCTGGTACATAAGTTGGATAACTTCGTTAATTAGTCCATTGCAAATTGCGGGGGATCGGACCGTAGTCCGCCCTACCAAGTTCAGCACCAGAAACCGCTGAACCAACTCACAATGGATCGTTCATACAATGTTTTTGTAGGATTCGCAACCTTTGGATTAAATGATCGGGTAAGGATCACCTAACTTAATTAGTGCATTTCCTGATTTTTTTTTTTCTAATATATTGTCTTGGGAATCATTCACTTATATTCATCGGCTCTCCACGTAGTTTGCTATTAGGATGGTGTCGACTTCTCGTATAAACTACTCGGGGTTACTATAAAACTAAAAGTCCAAGGACTTGTATAATAGGTACTTTTCTGATCTAACATGTTGAGGTTTATTTAGAGGGTTGGGGCGGTAATAATTTTTGTCTTAGTTTTACTCAAGTGTGATAAAATAAGCAACCTTTATACTTATTGATTGTGTTAAATTTTTGTTATGGCTCAAGAAAATTGAGGGGAATAGATAATAAAAATTTCTCACACTAGGGACTCAACTTATAATAAATATATATTATAATTTTTTATTTTTTTTTGATAAAAGAAAAGGAAATAACAATGAAAGGGAAAATAACATACTTGAAAAGGGAAGGTTGAAAAAGAGGTAAACAACGTTTCCCCCCCCCCCCCCCCCCCCACACACACACATACACACTTAAATGAAACATTGTCCCCAATGTTTTAGAGAAAAGCGAAAGGAAAGGAAATAAAAATAAATATGCTTAATTTTGCCGACGTCCTCTTGTTCTTGGTCCCGGTGATCGCTGACGAACTTCCAAGTCATCAAACCTGCTGAGCAAATCGGTGAACCGCTGATCGGTTATTGCATTCCTCGCCTCCTGTTGTTGTTGCATCTGGCGCATCAGTTGCATCACTTCGTTGTTCTGCACTTGCATGGCATCAAGTCGTTGGGCTTGATGGTCGATAGCGTCCATGATGTTATCATTAGTGGCTGGCCTTCTTCTTCGACGTCGTCGGGAGGATGGGCCGCTTGCATTATCGGAAGGATATAGCGGGGTTGACTGTTGCTCAGGACCTTGATCACCTTGCTCCATTTCTTCAAACTCGTCTGGAGGCGGGTTTGCGTGTGTAGGCTCGGTAGCTTCGGGAGCATTCAGATCGTAGAGGAATCGGTTGGGGTTGGTGACATCAGTGAGGGTAATGTTGGGTAAAACAACGCTTGGGACTTCTTGGTTGTTTACCATAAGATAATACCTTCCGCCTATCCTATTTTTGATTAAGCGGTTGGACCGACAATAGCTTATATCCATAAATAGGGGTGGTAGAGATTGTAAATTTTGAAGTCGGTCCCCTAGATTCAAACCAAGTGCTATTGTGGTTATTAAACCTCCAACCACAAAAGGTTGACGGTCTCTAGCACATAGGGTGCGGATATGATGAAATAAGAAAGAGGCAGCATTTACCTTTGTATCCATTTCAAAAAGACGCAGTGGAGGAAGAATAGTTCCTTGGCGTTGACTTTGTTGTTGTTCGGTCTTCCAAAAATTGTGTTTTGCAGGATGCGGATAAAATACCGGATGGTTGGGTTATGTATATGCGAAGCGAATAGTACATCCCAGTTGTTGGTTTCCACACCGGATATTTTTCTAAAGAGGTCGAAGGCGTTTATGTGCCACTAGGAGTTCGGAGGGATTCTTGGGTGGACTCGGTCTCCTACAGGGAAGTGTAGCATGGCACTCAATTGGTTCTGGGATAGTGAGTATTCGGTGTTGAACATGCGGAAAGTTGCGGTACCGGTTAAGTACTCGTCTTCATCGGTTGAAGTGGTGTATGAATAGGAACTTAAAAATTCTAAGGTGAGGGATGGGTAGGTAGGTTGATTGTGTGTGCACAAAAAGGTTAAATCAGCAAGCCTAAGTAGCCATTGCACACCTTGAAGTAGTCCTAATTCTTGTAAACAATTTAAATCAGGATACCTGGTAGAGATGACACCTCGTTGTTGAAACCGCTCGAACTGCTCCCGTTGGTAATTATCATCTTTAGATCGGAAGATAATATTTCCGAATTATTGGTTTTCCGCCATATTGATAAGTGGGTTGAAAGAAGGAGGGAGGATGAAAATGGATTTGTATGGAGAAATGTATGGAAAGATGTGGTTTAGGGAATAATGTATGGTAGGTATTTATAGGAAAAGTTTTGGAAGTTGGAAGGGGAGTGGGTGAGAGAAAAATAAATGTGGGTAAATGTGAGTAAATGGGTGAATGAATGGGGAAAATAAAAAGTTGAGAGGTGTAACGGTCGTGTCCCCAACGTTCACCTCTTCTGAAGCTGTCACGCTCGTGACGGGAGGTGTTACGGGCGTCACAGGCATGCGTGTGACGACCGTGATGGCTTGTGTGACGCTCGTCACACAGTCATCTTGCAACGGTCACTTGCGTAGTGATTCATAATTTGTTTTTATTATTATATTTTATTTTGTTATTTTGTTTTGCCTATGTTTATTTTATTTTGCTATTGTAATACTTTTAAATTGCCTTGCATGCTATTCTACTACCATAATATATGTATTTCTTTAACAGGCATAGTAATTATTAGCATATAGTGGATATCATTACTTGTAATTATAGAAATTGCATAGATCAAAATAAAATAGACCAATAATTCAATAGCTTCATAAAATAATCATAATGTAACATTGGAAGACAAAAGCAAACACGCGAAAGAAAAACAAATACTAATATTAAAAATAATGTGAAACAAAACTATAAATAACCTAAACTAAAACTAAGTAACTAAGAAAACAACTTCTAGCCACTTGTAGGATCTCTGGCCGGAGGAGCAAAGGAGTTAACACGGTTTAGCAATTCGTGGAATTGATTTGTCATACTGCTCATGTATCCCAGAAATTCTTGTCCCATATTGGCTAACTCTTCTCTGATGGCGTCTTGTTCTGACATCAAAGCTTGAATGGTGGTGGTATAATTAGCTCCGGGCATCTGATGTCTAAGATCGGGTATTGCCGACTCTTCGGTCGGGATAGGTTGAGGTGGAGGGTCAATATCATAATAACCAGATGGTGTCTGAGGGTCAGACTCAGCATAAGGAATCTGGTCGTCACAAATCTCATAGTCCTGGATGGATTCAGTAGATCTAGCAGGAGAAGGTGTTCCATTCAGATTGTAGAGCCAATTGCTTCGGTTATGAACACTAGTCCTCGGACTAGGCAAGGTGAATAGGCAAAGAACTTGGTTGTTGACTATTAGTTCAAACTCTTCAGGCCCTAGGTTTCTTATAAACATAGTGTTGAAGAGGAAGGGTATACTCATAGGCGCAATACCACAAAAAGGGCTTAAGTCAAGCATGGGTTGGCGTAATCCGATGGCATTACCAATCATGGTTATTAATCCGTCTATTTGAATTGGTGCTCGTTCATCTTGAATAAGGCGATCAAAATTCGCCAACATAAAAGTGGCACCATTCACTGGACGGTTCTGGGAAGCACAAAATATGATGAAGAGTTCATCACGTGATACTGTAGTAATATTTGACTTCTTCCCAAACAGGGTGTGGGCCAGGATCTTATGGAAATAACGGAAGGTCGGGTTATGTATGTTTCCAGAAAGAAACTCATGTTTCTCGGGGTCGTCATTTCCAGTCAAACTTCCCCAAAAATGTTCAAGTTCTCTATATTCAAAAAGGTCTTCTTGGCTCACTGTGAATGTATCAAAAGAGGTAGGGAACCCTAAAAGGTTAGTAAAGTCTTGAATGTTAAATTGATACTCCATGTTGAACATTCTGAACTGAATGAAACCTCTGCTTATTCCTTTTCCATGGCTGGGTAGATAGATCAGGGAGCTAAGGAATTCTAGCGTTAGTCTCCGGTACGTGACGATTTGTCTTCGGATAGGAGTGGTTTCCCACCCTATTTGACTCAGCAAATACATGACACTCTCTCTTAGTCCAAGGGCAGTCATTGCCCAATCATCAGCATACGAGCTAGGTAGCATCTCTCTCTCTGCTAGTTCTTCAAACTTTTGTTTCTGAGCTTTTCCTCTAAATTTGATACCCATATGATCAATTTGTCCCATCAGGTTAGTGTTAACTAAAGAAAGGCAAAAGAAGAATTTAGTCAGGATTTGGCCAGATGCCGAAAGTGGGAAAGAAGAAAAGTTTTATAAATTAAAATAAATGAAGAATGAATACTAAATAAAATTAAGATAGAAAATAAAATAGAAAGTTGTGGGTTGTCTCCCACGAAGCGCTTTGTTTAATGTCGCAAGCTCGACATAAAATTAGTAAATGTTAATCTATAGATATAGGAGACAATACGTCTAAGTGCAAGACTTGCGAGTCTTCGTTGTTTTTATCATAGTGATAATGTTTCAGACGCTGCCCGTTTACGATAAATGCTTCCATAGATTTGCCTTTAATTTCCACCGCTCCACTAGGGAAAACATTAGTAACTTGGAAAGGGCCTGACCATCTAGATCGTAGTTTTCTTGGGAATAACTTTAGCCTAGAGTTAAACAACAGGACTACGTCGCCTTGTTTGAAGGTTTTCCTTGATATGCGCTTATCATGCCATTGTTTTGTCCTTTCTTTGTAGATTCTGGCATTTTCGTAAGCGTCTCGTCTGAGTTCCTCTAATTCGTTTATGTCAAGGATTCGCTTTTCACCGGCGGCCTTATAGTTTAAATTTAAGTTTTTAATAGCCTAATAGGCTTTATGTTCTAACTCTACCGGGAGGTGGCACGATTTACCATAGATGAGCTTAAATGGGGTCGTTCCTATGGGAGTTTTGTAAGCAGTTCGATATGCCCATAAAGCTTCAGGTAATTTTAATGACCAGTCTTTCCTTGAGGTGGCGACTGTTTTTTCCAATATTTGTTTAATTTCTCTGTTCGATACCTCCACTTGTCCACTGGTTTGAGGATGGTAAGGTGTTGCTACTCGATGTTTTACACCATACTTAAATAGTAGTTTTTCGAGTATCTTAGATATGAAATGCGATCCACCATCACTGACGACTATTCTTGGGATACCGAATCTTGGAAAGATTATGTTCTTAAAGAGTCTAGTTACTACTCGTGTTTCATTTGTTGGAGAAGCTATAGCTTCAATCCATTTTGATACATAGTCAACCGCTACGAGTATGTACTTATTACCGAAAGAAGATGGAAAGGGTCCCATGAAATCTATTCCCCACACGTCGAAAATCTCTACTTCCAAAATGCCCTTTTGCGGCATCTCGTCACGTCTAGATATGTTTCCTGTGCGTTAACATCTATCACATTTCTTGATAGCAGCATGCACATCCTTCCATATGTTTGGCCAATAAAGACCGGCTTGTAGGATTTTAGAACGGGTCTTGGATGTACTTGCGTGTCCACCATAAGGGGCGGAGTGACAATGTTGGATTATACTTTCTACCTCTTCTTCAGGTATACACCGATGGAAGATACCATCAGGGCCTCTTTTGAAAAGTAAAGGGTCGTCCCAGTAATACTGTTTCATGTCATGGAAGAATCGTTTCTTTTGTTGGTAGGATAAATCAAGTGGAACCACTCTGGCGGCTAAATAATTTACAAAGTCGGCGTACCATGGTGTAACGCATACAGCCAAGGTGGTCTCTACCTGTTCATCAGCTTTATTTTCTTCCAAATTAGCCATAAGTTTATCGTACGAGAAGTCATCATTGATCGATGTTCTTTCCGGTTCCAGGTTTTCAAGTCTAGAGAGGTGATCTGCTACTACGTTTTCAGTTCCTTTTTTATCTTTGATTTCCAAATCAAATTCTTGTAGCAACAAGATCCACCTTAGGAGTCTAGGTTTAGCATCTTTTTTTGTTAAGAGGTACTTAATGGCGGCGTGGTCAGTGTAAATGATTATTTTAGCTCCGACCAAGTAAGAACGAAATTTATCTAGTGCAAACACTGCTGTTAAAAGTTCTTTCTCGATCGTGGCGTAATTCATATGTGCTTCATCTAGAGTTCTACTTGCGTAATATATGACGTGAAGCTTTTTATCTTTTCGTTGTCCTAAGACAGCACCTACGGCGTAATCGCTTGCGTCACATATTATTTCGAAAGGTTCATTCCAATCTGGAGCCTGCATTATGGGCGCGGAGATCAATGCTTGTTTAAGCGTTTGAAATGCTTCTAAACATTTATTGTCGAAAATGAATTCAGCGTCTTTCATTAATAATCCGGTTAAAGGTTTAGTTATTTTAGAGAAATCTTTAATGAATCGCCGGTAAAAATCGGCATGTCCTAAGAAGCTTCGTATTTCTCTCACGGTTTTCGGAGGTTGAAGGTTTTCGATTACTTCTATTTTGGCTTTGTCTACTTCGATTCCTCTATTTGATATGATGTGTCCTAAAACAATTCCTTCTTGTACCATAAAGTGACATTTTTGCCAATTAAGTACTAGGTTTACTTTTACACATCGTTCTAGAACTCTTTCTAGGTTCTCAAGACATTCTTCGAAACTTTGTCCGCATAGGGAAAAGTCATCCATAAAGACTTCCATGATATTTTCGAGAAAATCGGAGAATATTGCCATCATGCACCTTTGGAAGGTTGCGGGAGCATTGCACAAGCCAAACGGCATTCGTCGGTAAGCGAAGGTACCAAAAGGACATGTGAATGTTGTCTTTTCTTGGTCATCAGGATGAATTGGTATTTGAAAGAAGCCTGAGTAACCGTCGAGATAGCAGAAATGAGAATGCTTTGCTAATCGTTCTAACATCTGGTCTATGAATGGTAAAGGGAAATGATCTTTTCGGGTTGCTTTGTTTAGTTTCCTATAGTCAATGCACATTCTCCATCCCGATTCGATTCGTTTGGTTATAGTTTCTCATTTTTCATTTTTGATAACTGTTATACCTCCTTTCTTTGGTACTACGTGTACGGGGCTAACCCATTTGCTATCAAATATAGGATATATGATACCTGCCTCTAATAACTTCGTTACTTCCTTCTTCACTACCTCACTCAGGATTGGGTTTAGTCTCCTCTGATGTTCCCTAGAAATTTTACAGTCTTCTTCTAGCATGATGCGGTGCATACAAATAGAAGGACTTATCCCTTTAAGATCAGTGATGTTGTATCCTAGTGCAGTTGGATATTTTCTTAAGATATGCAGGAGTTTTTCGGTTTCGAGTTTTCCTAGGTCTGCATTTACTATCACTGGCCGTTCAAGTTCTAAGTCTAGGAATTCATATCTCAGATTTTTGGGAAGTGTTTTCAGGTCGAGGTTTGGTTTCTTAAGGCATTGCGTAGGATCCGGTGTTATTGCTAAACATTGGTTCAGTCCGTCTTCTACACGATAGTCAGACAATTTGTCATTTTCCAATTCTGTTTCTTTTATGCATTCATCGATGATATCCATGAAGTAACATGTATCTTCTATTGCAGGTGCCTTCAAAAATTTGGAAAGAATGAACTCAATGTTCTCTTCTCCTACTTCGAAAGTGAGTCGTCCTCGCTTTACGTCTATGATGGCACCGGCGGTTGCTAAGAATGGTCTTCCCAATATAATGGGTGTAACTTCATCTTCTCTTATGTCCATAATTATAAAATCGGTGGGAATGTAGAATTGACCTATGCGCACGGGAACGTTTTCAAGAATTCCTACAGGATATCTTACGGAACGATCTGCTAATTGCACAGACATTTTAGTTGGTCTTAATTCTCCCATTTCCAGTTTCTTGCATATGGATAAGGGCATAACACTGATACCGGCTCCTAAATCGCATAAGGCTTTATCTATGACAAATTTTCCTATGTGACAGGGTATAGAGAAACTACCAGGATCTTTAAGTTTTGGAGGCATATTCTGGATTATGGCGCTACACTCAGCAGTGAGTGTAACGGTTTCGCTATCTTCAAGTTTCCTTTTGTTAGATAAGATTTCTTTTAAGAACTTAGCATATGAGGGCATTTGTGTAATAGCTTCTGTAAAAGGAATTATGGCGTTTAATTGTTTTAGTAGGTCAACAAATTTTTTAAATTGGCCTGCGTCTTTGGTTTTAATAAGCCTTTGAGGATAAGGGATAGGTGGTTTATAAGGCGGTGGAGGTACATAAGGTTCTTTCTTTTCTACAGTTTCCTTATTACTCTCTTCCTTTTCCTTAGGTTTATTTTCTTCCTCAGTTGACTTTTTAGAGTTTTGGTTTTCAATTCTTGGATCAGACGGTCCTTCTACCTCTGTTCCACTTCTTAATATAATTGCATGAGCGTGGCTTTTTGGGTTAGGTTGGGGCTGTCCAGGAAATGTACCAGTTGGGGCAGCAGTAGGCGCTTGTTGTTGAGCTACTTGTGATATTTGCGTTTCCAGCATTTTGTTATGGGTAGCCAGGGCATCTACTTTACTTGCTAATTGTTTAATCTGTTCGTTAGTGTGTACGTTCTGGTTTAAGAACTCTTCATTGGTTTGCTGTTGGGAAGCTATGAAGTTCTCCATCATGATTTCCAAGTTGGATTTTCTAGGAACATTATTGTTAGGCGTAGATGGGGTCGGCTTTTGATATCCAAGGGGTATAGCTGGGGCTTGACTGGGAGATTGACCTGGTGCGTATAAAGCATTATTACTCTTATATGAAAAATTAGGATGGTTCTTCCAGTTTGAGTTATAGGTATGCGAATAGGGGTTTCCTTGAGCGTAGTTCACTTGCTCCGCTTGGATTCCTGTTAGGAGTTGACAATCTGTAGGAGTGTGACCTTGGATTCCACAGACTTCGCAATTTTGAGCTGCGACAACCACGGTGGCTGGAGGTGATACATTTAAACTTTCAATTCTCTGGGCCAGAGCATCCACTTTTGCATTAACATGATCAAGGCTACTTATCTCGTACATGCCGCCTTTCGTTTGAGGTTTCTCTACCATTGTTCGGTCGCTTCCCCACTGATAATGGTTTTGAGCCATGCTTTCGATAAGTTGATAAGCATCGGTGTAAGGTTTATCCATAAGCGCACCACCTGCGGCGGCGTCTATTGTTAACCTTGTGTTATATAAGAGACCATTATAGAAGGTATGAATTACCAACCAGTCCTTTAAACCATGGTGTGGACAAAGTCTCATCATGTCTTTGTATCTTTCCCATGCTTCGAAAAGAGACTCGTTATCTTTCTGTTTAAATCCATTTATCTGGGCTCTTAGCATAGCTGTTTTGCTTGGAGGAAAATATCGGGCAAGAAAGACTTTCTTCAACTCATTCCATGTGGTGACTGAGTTGGAAGGAAGAGACTGAAGCCATCTTCTAGCTTTATCTCTTAACGAGAAAGGAAAGAGACGAAGTCGAATTGCCTCTGAAGTGACACCATTAGCTTTAACAGTATCGGCGTATTGGACAAATACGGATAAATGAAGGTTTGGATCCTCGGTAGGATTTCCAGAGAATTGATTCTGATGTACTGCTTGTAACAGCGAAGGTTTAAGTTCGAAATTGTTTGCTTCGATTGCGGGTGGAGCAAACTCGAATGTGGCTCATCTTGCGATGGAGCGGCGTAATCTCGAAGAGCACGAGCTGGTTCTGCCATCTCGGGTATCGGTGAAGGAAGAAGATTTTTGAGGTCGGGCACTTCGATAGGAGGAAGATTGTTTGCAGCACGATATTCTCGAATTCGTCGTAAGACTCGGAGATATAGTTCAACGTCGTTGATTCGTAAGTAGAACGGCTCGCCTTGTGAGCGAGTGTGTGGCATACAAATCAACGAAGGAAAGAAATAAAAATTGCCTTAGTCTCTACAGTGTAACGGAAGAGTTACGATATCGACTAAATAAAAGTCCCCGGCAACGGCGCCAAAAACTTGATCGCGACATTATGAGTCTATTGGGGTATTAACTGCAAGTGCACAGTTCTATCGCGTAGTTTTAAAAGATATCGATCCCACAGGGACTTATGAATCGATATACCGTTTTTCTAAGGTTACTTCGTAAAGCTAAGGCGGGTGATACTTTGTTGATTATGGGGAAAAGCAAAACTAAAATAAGATCTAGATTAAATATCAAATATAGCGAATATCGGTATGTAGTTCGTCGTAATTAGGGAATCAAATCTTCGTTGGTTTCTTGGTTTTAAAATAAATCTTTTCAGTAGACACTATTGATTAAAAACCTTTTCTCAAACTCTCACTCTGTTGAATAGACTATGACTTTATATTAACGTAGCTGTCACTTATTAGTTAAGTCCAAAATCACTTTTTGAAAACAATAGAATCTATAGAAATTCTTTTTAAGAAAATACTAACCATTTAAACACCCTTATCTCAAACTCTCGCTCTATTGACTTAGATTATATAATTAAACTTAAATGCTTAACTCTCGTCCTCACATTTAACCTTTAAAAATATTTTTTGAAAATGATTAGAATTTAATTAACTCTAAAAATTCCTTTCGCCCTGATTTAAAATTAATGTCCAATTCACACTGTCCAGTTAAAAGCTCAAACTTTCGTTCTGTTGATTTTAACTTCTTTATGTCTTTTACTCTCGTACAAAAACTTTAGGATTAATTCTGTAAATTGAGACCATAAAAAGAGTGATTGTATTTTTAAATAAAATTAAACCAACTTAGTTTTGATTCCTTCATTCCCCTTACTTTACATACCGATATCTAAGTTTATTTAGCCAGACATGCTAAACAAGCCTAAACAATAATTATGCTTACATACAGCCATATCAGACAGACAGTATAAATAAATAACAGTGCAGGGCATATGTAGATTAAAACAATAAATTAAAGAACCTGTAAAATTAATAGAAATCTTGATTGTTCTCTAACTTCGATGTTTGAACACTCCACCACAAGCCGGTTGGATTTGTTCTTCACAATCTTCGATCAGACAGTAAAATAAAGGCGAAGGAATAAAATACTATGATCTAACGTAAGGTTAGATTAGTAAAAGGTACACAATAATTTCCGGTGTGGAAACTGTTGTGTGAAAAATTAATTTAATGCTTGGAAAAGAAAAGGAAATAAAAATTGCTAGGGAAGTAAAGTGCTGAAAAAAAATAGAAAGTAGTAAAAAATAATGCTATGCCGAAAACTGGAAAATTCAGAGAGACCGAGAGAGCTGCAGGGTTGGATCCTTGGCTCTATTTATATTACTCCCATTTGTAACCGTTTCCCTTTGGTAGGTTTCTCACGTCAATTGGTCAAGCGAAGAAAGAGGAGGAACGTGCTTCCGTTGCTTCTGTTACGCGTCAAACCCAAAAATATAGGAATGGAGGTGTGACGCTCGTCACACCTTGTGTTACGCTCGTAACACTTAGCAGGGGGCGTGACGCTCGTCACACCTTGTGTGGCGGTCGTCACAGCTTCAGCGCTTCTGGCTTGTAATTGTGGGCTGGGCTTTAGTGGAATTTGCTTTCATCATCTTTTTGCACCCCCTTTTCTTCCTTTTTCACTTATGCTTCAAATAAGTTACCTGAGACAAATAGAAGGGAAAATACCACGTAATATCGAATAATATGAAATAAATTGAAACAAATAATAATATAATTTAATTAAATCGAGTCCAAAAATGTGATATTATTTCATGTTATCAATGGGTGCTAGGGACGATAGTCTTGACCAACCCCATGCTTGTAGTAAAACAGCATATCCAGAAAAATGTAGATGTGTCTTTGTGTGAGTTTTTGCACAAGGAGTTATAGAGATAGGCTAGACAAGCAGATTCCCAACTGTAACTTCTTATTCTATCTACATGTCTAAGTAAAGGTAAATACATAATATGCATGCTAGAACCACTATCTTCGGGAAATAAAAACGAGTCAATTAACAGCATAATGTAACACCTAGTTTTTATTATTCAAGCATCTTCGGTAGAATGTTCATCTAAGTATAAACTATTATAGTACGACTTAAGGCGTGAAAGTAGTATACCTTGACCTCTTGCGTTATCATCTAATAAATCAGTCTCCAAGAGATCCATTAAAATTGAATTTGCATAGTTGGTTTTACCATTAACAGCCTTACCTTCAATGTGCAGTCTCAAAAGCATGTAGACGTCTTCTAACGTCACGGTACACTCACCGTTTGGGAACCAAAATGTGTGTGTCTCTGGTCTCCATCTTTCGGATAAAGCTAGAATGAATTTTTTATCTACGGACCAAGACAAAATCTTGCTTATATGACCAAAATCGGCGAGTTCAACATAAGGTTGAATCATCGGGTTCATATGGACATATTCGTGGACCCGAGTCCGGAACCTTGATACATCCTATAAAAGAAAGAACAAAAAACTTGACTAAGTTGGTATGTTAAAATAAAAGGGGGTTGGTGAAGATGAAAGAAAAAAAGTTAACAAAAGAAAAAGAATACAATCCTGTATAGGATCGGGTATTGTGTCAAAGATCACGTATCAAAATCCAATATTTTTTTAGAATAGTCAATGCAAGTTTTTTCCCCTTAAGGTACGAGACGATGAAGATGTTGATTACATGTTTGTTAGTCATGGACATTCAGGTTGCAACTATATTGAGTTGTACATTACTCTTCAACCATGTATACCATCTCAGCAGTCTCAAATAACCAGTCAGGATGAATCTGGTGAATTTGATCCACAATGGTCAGATGACGTCAACCCAGAAGCAAAAGCAGAAGTGGACGTCGTTGATAAAGAAGAAGAGGAGACCGAGATACAGGTTGATCACATGCAGAACAACGACATTGAAGGTGATGATCAACCACCACCAATACCTCCTAGTCATGTCTACAATCCGCCTCAACATATTGCAAATATGGACCTGCACGACGATGAAACATCCAACAGTGTTTTCTATAATCCGTATCTGAGATCAGAAGGCGAATTAAAGGTGGGAGACATGTTTCATACCAAAGAAGAATGTGTTCTAGCTATCAAAAAATTCCACCTGAACAACTCTGCTGATTTTACAGTGAAACGCACTAATTCTAGAAGGTATGTTATCGAATGTTGTAACATGCTTTGTAAGTTTCATTTGGTTGTGTCTTACAAAAAGAAAAATAACTCTTGGGAGATCGCTTCAATAGACCCACCTCACAGTTGCATTTCAACTAACGTTGAACAAGATCACCGTAAACTAAGCGCTGCGTTGATATGTCAAGACATTCTTCCGTTGGTTAATAAAGACCCATCAGTAAAGGTGAGTATAATTATATCCCATATTAGAACAACATATAATTATACTCCATCTTACAAGAAAGCCTAGATTGCGAGAACAAACGTTGTTGAACAAGTATTCGGCAGCTGGGAGGATTCATACAAGGAATTGCCACGGTTTTTATGGGCACTAAAAACATATGTCCCAGGAGCAGTGGCAATTATGGAGACATTGCCAGCGATGATGCCAGACGGAACCTGTGCTATAGGTAATAGAATATTTCACCGTCTCTTTTGGGCATTTGACCCATGCATCAAAGGTTTCGAATTCTGCAAACCTATTATTCAAATTGATGGCACTTGGTTATACGGAAAATACAATGGTACTTTGCTCATGGAGGTTGCACAAGACGGTAACAACAATGTCTTTCCCATTGTCTTTGCTCTGGTTGAAGGTGAAACGGCTGGTGGATGGGGTTTCTTTCTTCGACATCTCAGAATGCATGTGGCTCCACAAGCCAATCTCTGTTTGATTTTTGATATACATGTTGCCATTGAGAGTGCCTACAACAACCATGACAACGGATGGCATGATCCTCCTTCTACCCATGTCTATTGCATCAGACACATTATACAAAACTTCATGCGTGCTATAAAAAGATAAGAATCTTCGCAAGAAGGTGGTGAATGTTGGGTATGCTCTAACTCAGCCGTCATTTCAATATTATCGTGATGAAATTAGACTGTCTAATGAAGACGCGGAGAGATGGCTAAATAACATACCAGTAGAGCAGCGGACAAGGGCATTTGACAGAGATTTTCGATGGGGCCACATGACAACAAACCTTGTGGAGTGCATGAATGGGGTATTCAAAGGAATTCGAAATCTTCCGATAACCGCCTTGGTAAGATCGACCTATTATAGGTTGGCTTCTACGTTCGGAACCAGAGGTGAAAGATGGAGTGCGGTTTTAATGTCCGGGCAAATACTCAGTGAGTGTTGCATGAAGGTCATGAAAGAGGAGAGTATCAAAGCTAGCACACATGCTGTAATAGTCTTTGACCGTCATAGGCAAAATTTCAACGTCCAGGAAACAATGGATCACAACACGGGGAGACCAAATTTAGCCTATGATGTTAGACTAAACAGAAGTTGGTGCGATTGTGGAAAATTCCAGGCCTTCTGAATTCCTTGCTCCCATGTCATTGCATCATGCGCTTATACTCGTCAAGATCCTTACAGCCATTTATCTGATGTATACAAGACCGTCATCGTTATGAATGTATATAATTAAAGCTTCTGGGTACTACCAATGGAGGAATACTGGCCTCCATATGAAGGTGATATAGTTTGGCACAACGACGAGATGCGTAGAAAGAAAAAAGGAAGGCCAAACGGCACACATATCAGGACAGAAATGGATTCCACAAATAAAATGATAAGATTATGTAGTATCTGTCATCAACCAGGACACAACAAGAACAACTGTCTCAATCGAGGAACATCATCTGGGTCTTAAGCTTTGTGTAACATTGTATTTCTGTAACCTTCAATCATTATATATCATTAAGTTTTTGTTACAACGAGGTTCATAACAAACATAAGTACAAAATAAGCTATCTGAAAATAGAAATATTTCTAACTGATTACAACAATCAAATTGATGTCATATCGACCGAACATCATTTCCCTAGCATCCTTATCAGTCTTCATTCGCACCCAACCAAAGATATTGTCGAGTCTCTCAATACTTATAATTTTTTTCCCTTCTGGTATTTTCCCATCTAACCAACGAACCAGCTCCCTCTTCAGTTGATCGAACATAGTGATGTTCCAGAACAGCATCAGCATTTGAGGTTTGTCTCTTGCATAAATCACCTTTCCGTATCGGCGACGAACACCAAACATGATTGCCAAATGATTAATTGATATGTGGAACAATGACTCACACAATGCATCTATTTATAACACAAAAAATTCATTTTACACTAAGGCGTCAATCCAATTGGCGCCTCCTCTCAAGCTATACACAGGGGCGCCAATCCAATTGGCTATGGCACCTGCCCTAGCCAATCCAATTGGCTATGGCACCTGCCCTAGCCAATCCAATTGGCGCCTGCATTCAATTTTTAAGAGGAGTCGCCAATTGAATTGGCGCCTCCTCCTAAAAGTGGGGTAGTTTGAGAATTTTTTTGAAACCATGGGTATTTTGGGAATTTCCTTGAAAATGGGGGTTATTTTTGTAAAAATTTCTAAAAAAGAGAGAAGGCATGCAATACCAATATTTATTTAGGTTCACCCACAATCTAGAGCTAAATTAAGTTTCCTCACAACAAATATAAGGGAAAATTTTACTTCATACCCCTACGTTTAGCCTCATACCCCTACAATTTTTTTAAAATACCAATTTTACCCTTAACTGGTTTTAACCAATTTACCATTTCATTTTTACCATTCAATTGAAATTTCCAAAAATTACACATTCCACCCTCGCACCGGAACTCTTGGAAAAAGACTTCTGGTATGTATTTTTTCCAAACCGAAAGACTTCACAAAAGACATCTGGAACACACCAAGTAGTAAACCGGAAGACTTCAAGAAAGAGTTCCGGTTCTTTAATAAAAAAGACACTTTCCGGAACATTTATTGAAAGAGTTCAGGTAAACAAAGTGACACGTACCGGAACTCTTTGAAGAAGTTTTCCGGTTTGTGTTTTATGTATTCCTGAACTCTTTTTTGAAGACTTCCGGTATGCAATTTTTTTTTTATTTTAAAAAAAAATTGTGCAGGAATGGAAAATCTTCCCCAAATATGTGTAGATACTTCTGATGCGTTTATAACGACTGGAAGATTTAGTACACGAGAAGAGGTGATCAGATGGATTAAAGAGGTTGGAATTGATAATAAAATAACTGTTATTATCAGTCGTTCAGATACTGAAACAGGGAAGAGAGGGAGAAGTAATAAATTAATATTTGGTTGTGATAAAGGTGAGAAACACAAGAGTACTGATAGTGGAACCCAAAGTGCGTCCAAGAAATGTGGATGTCCATTTAAAATCAGGTCGACTCCGGCGAAAGATGGGTATGGTTGGAAGATTGATGTAAAATGTGGGTTACATAATCATGGTTTACCTGATAGATTAGAAGGTCATTTCTTTATTGGTAGGTTGCTCACAGATGAGAAGCAACATGTCGCTGATTTGACAAAGAGACATGTACCACCTAGACACATATTGCTTTCCTTGCAAGACCGAGATCCTGAGAATGTCACGTGGATTACGTAAGTATACAAACATAAGAGTGTGATACAAAAAGAGATAAGAGGTCCTAGAAGTGAGATACAACATTTGTTTAAGCTTATTGAGGATGCAGACTATGTGTATTGGAGTAGAAAAAAGGATGACTCGAAATTTGTGAGAGATATATTTTGGGCCCATCTTAATTCAGTTAAGTTGTTGAATATTTTTCCGATTGTGTTAGTTATGGATAGCACCTACAAGACAAACAAATATAGACAACCTTTGTTTGAAATTGTTGGCATGACATCAACCGAGTTGACTTTTGCTATTGCATTTGCGTATATGGAGTCTGAGCAGACAGAGAATTTTTGCTGGGTATTGGAGAAACTAAAAGAGTTGTTTGTGAAGAAAGATTTGTGTCCACAAGTGATTTTGACAAATAGAGATCTTGCTTTAATGAAAGCAATTGAAATTGTGTTTCCCAGGTCGACTAATTTGCTATGTAGATTTCACATTAACAAAAACATTGGTGCCAAATGCAAACAACATGTGGTGAATGACCTGCAAAAGACGATAGACACATTATGGATGGAAGTTGTTTGGGCTAGTGATGAGGTTGAGTATGGTCAACGATTGCATCAACTTAAGCAAGCATGTCTTGATTATAGTGGATTTATTAATTATGTGAAAGACACATGGTTGACTCCACATAAACATAGATTTCCTGGAGCATGGATTAATCGAGTGCTACATTTGGGTAACACAACGACTAATCGGTACGTGTTATAATTTTTTATGTGTTATTTTTATATGTGATGTTTTTTCTATGTATTTTTTATGTGTTATTTTCAATATTTTTAAGGTTGAATCTGCTCATTGGAAGTTAAAGCAGATGTTAGGAAACAGTATAGGTGACATGGTCAAATATTGGGAAGCTATGAATAACAACTTGAGGTTACAACTGGAAAACATTAGAGCTTCTTTTCAAAAGAGTTTTTACGAAGTTGAGCACGCGCACATAAGTCCCTTTTATGGTTATTTGCGTGGTTTCGTATCTTGAGCTGCTTTGAGACATATTGTTGAAGAGTTATTAAGAGTTGATTATTTTGGAACTAACAGGCAAATATGTGTTTGTACTCTTAGAACATCTTATGGGTTACCTTGTGCTTGTGAGTTAGGAAGAGACGCACTAGGTGGTATACTGATACCCATAGATGTTGTTCATGTTCATTGGAGGAAACTAACTATGGAAGTTAGTTAGAGGTAGGTGTAGATGATGGATCAGAGGTGGATATGACTTGTGCAATGGATGAATTATGAAAACGATTTAGGTCATTAGATGTTATTGGGAAAAGGGCATTAAAGAGTAGGGTATGTGAACTAACATACTCAACGATGACTCCATTGTGTCCACCACCCGAGAAACTAAAAACCAAAGGAGGAGTGAAGAAGAAAGGGAAAAAACCAACAGAATATGATGTTTATAGGGACCCTTCGTATCATGAGTATGTTGATAAGGCATCTCAATCTTCACAAAGGCAATCTCAATCATCACAGACTTCGAAGAAGTTAAAATTATCAAAGAAGCAACCACAATTCCCTCTTCAATTTCCTAATCATATTAGGTCATACATTGAAGATGTAGTTAATGTTGAATCAGATGGTAATTGTGGATTTAGAGTCATTGCATCATTGCATGGATATGGTGAGGATGGTTGGTCAATGGTTCGCAGAGAGTTGGGGTTGGAAATAATAGACAAGGATAGGTCAACTTTGTATGACAAGTTATTTTCTAATCAGTTGTCAGAAGTGACAGAATCTTTGATGATAGAATTATTTGGTTCATATCCACCTGAAAAATGGTTGACTCTACCAGATATGGGTTACTTGATAGCGAATCGCTATAATGTTGTACTTGTCTATTTAGGCAATCTGTGCATGACTTTCTTTCCTATGACAAGTTCACATTCACCAAATGTCTCTATTTATTGCATTGGTTTTGTTAACCAAAATCATTGGGTTCAGGTACGTATTTTGTATGACTTAATATTTTAATTATTTCACTTAATATTTTATATCACTTAATATTTTAATTATTTCACTTTATCATGTTAACATGAAAGAGGGGTTTCCGTTGCCACCGGTCACATTAGATTGGAAGAAGTTTCGTTCTCATACAGCAACGTCTTGAATGTTAGGATTTGCAGGACGTCTACAACATTGGCAATTACTTACGCCTATATTAGCATGAATATGTACTCAAAACATGAATATGTAATCAAAACATGAATTTTATATTATGTCTATTATATTCAGTTCTAAAACTTAATACATAAATCAATGTGAACGAGAAATGTGCAAAGCTTCAAATAAATCACCAAACTGTGGATCTTTCTCTTTGGCATTAACCTGTCTCAGATAACGATGAATCAATGTAGATACATGAGCCCAATTAGGATCAGATGGTCCGGCATCATAAACAGGAACTGGTACCTCTCTTGGATCGTCACGATGGGGAGGGACCAACCGTGGATGCGAAACACAATAATACCACTCCAGATAATCATTTTCTACATCAGATGGAGTGGTGGCCAGGGTAGTTGGATGGATCACAGCGATAACGCTCTGATGGTAACCAATCCAATCAACATCAATATCAGTCGCCATCATACAATCAAGAGGTGGGGATGGAACATATTGCTTGTATCCTAACTGACGTAAACATCTGTCAGGCAAGTATGGAACAACTGTGTCACCCCACTTCAAACACCCCTTGTAGAGACATAACCCATCAAACTTTCGCCATGCTCTAGGATCCTCAAATGGACGCCATATGACGCCGGCAGGTGTCAGCTCGTCCAAAATAGGTCGTAAATCATCAACCTTCAGAACTCCTTTCCTATAGGACCATCTCATCGCTCGAGGAAGACCACAATTATCAGCTGGTTTCCAATTCTCCCCTCTTTTTCTAATAGTTGGAAAGTACTCGTGAATCCAGCACTGTTACAAAATAAAAACATAATAAACAAAATAAATTAAGTTAACATACTTTATAAAATGAATCCAACACTTAATAAACAAAATTAAATTATATACATGTAGGAGAGTAGGATATCCACCGAGTTGTTTGCAATTGAACATGGACGCGTCTCCAAGATATATGTATAGGGTAACTAGTGCAGTTGCTCCCCAACTATATCCCGAACATCTATCTAAGTTCGTAAAAAGTAGGAGAAATTGTGCCTCGACAAGTGTAAAGGTCTTGTCGGCAAAAATGGTGGAACCCACCAACATCAACAGATATGCTCTGGTCGCATATGCCCAGCTGGAAGCAACTCTATGTTGTACGAATAAATCGTATAACCACTCCAACTTATAATACGAACCCCTACAGCTATGAACATGTGATTGTGTCTCATCCTGTGACACTTCTAAGTAGTCAACAGCAAGTTCAACAACTATCTCTTCAGTGACATCCTGAGGACTCCAGAAGACACCCCTGATGGGCAAGTGAAGCAGACATGAGACGTCATCTGAAGTAATACTCATTTCACCAAACGGCATGTAAAATGAAGATGTCTCTAGATGTCATCTTTCCACAAATGCAGACACAAGATTTGTGTCTATCTTGTTCAAACTAATTCTCTTAAGTGAAGATAAACCAGATATAGATACCCAACTCTCCACCTGTTGTGGAAGAGCTAGTGGAACCCTAGATGTCAGCTTTAGTCCATGTCCAGCAACCTTTAACTCTTTCTTTGGACCTCTTTCCTAAAAACAATTAAAACACATATTAGAAAACACAATATAAAATATTCAAATATTATTCGTTTTAAAATATGTCTCGTTTATTTACCTCACCAAACCATAAATGACGAGCAACATGATGCTCGTACTTCACCAAAAGAGACGTATCGTACGGCCCTTCTGGATATCCAACCGGCTCTGCTGGTCTGGAATCCTACCATCTGCACCTCGTCTTCGAACCACTACAAAAAAAATATTATAACAAAATAATTAAAAATTAAAAAAATTAAAAACTAAAAAAGAAAAGAAAGAAAACGCACCGGAACACGGTGTGTAGAAAAACAAGGTTGACTACTAGAACACTTCTTAAAAGAGTTTCGGTTTAGTTCATCCAAACCAGAAATCTTTAAGAAAGAATTCTGGTACACAGCGAACCAAACCAGAAGACTTTCTAAAAGACTTCCAATTCAATACCCCCAAAATGCAGCGAATTGAAAGACTTTTGATAAGTGTTCCGATATACAATTTGTAAACCGGAAGACTTACTCTTAGTGTTCCGGTTTACAATGTCAAAAAATGCCAAAATTTCTCTTCCGGAAGTCTTTAAGCGCAAATGGAAAAAACTTTCATTTCTGAAAAATATACCCTATTTATATGAGTATTTTTGTCAAAAAAAATTATTTGTAAGGGTATGGGTACAATGGTAGGGATACGAGGTAAAATTTTAAATATAGGGTCATCTATAGGCAGTGTAGGAAAACGGTGGCCAGTGGTTAACTTTTAGGCTTTTACTGGATTAAAAAGCATTGATCAGAGGGTCATCTATAGGTAGTGCAGTCAAACGATACTTTACATGTGTTCTCCTATTCGCTTGTTGATCATTTTATTAAATGGTGTGTTGTCATATACTCCCTCCGTTCCTTTTTAAGTGTCATTTTTTGACTTTTTACACATACCAATGAAGCTAATCATTATTGTTACTTTTCAAATAATAACTCTTGTTTTACCTATAATACCCCTATTATTTATTATATTCATTTTACTTTTTTTCTATCTATATAATTACTTAGGAATAATTTTGACAAAATTGCAATTAATATTACCTTGAATTTTGCAAGTGACAATTAAAAAGAAAAAAAAAATATAAAAAATGGACACTTCAAAAGAAGCGGAGGAAGTACATCTTAAATTAATATGAACATAAATATAAAAGTAAATTTTCTTTTCTTCTTTAGTATAACCTGCATAGGGAGTTTTAAAAACTTTGTACACATAACAAACATTAGTTAATGTTTGTATAGGAAAGTTAGTTTTAAAACACTGTCTCAACTTACGAGTAGATATTACTAAGGCAAACATAAAAAAAGTATTTTAACCCCATGTGTACTCAGGTCATATCTGAAGATGAGGATATGAGCCTCTTCCAATCATTGAGGTCATCTTCACATAGAAGAGAAGTATATTCAAACAATTCTGAACTTCTAAATTCAACTCCGTACTATATAACATACGGTGAGTATCTAAAATTCGTGACATAGACGTGACATAGACGTGACTTTCATTTGGTTAAATTTCATCTAAATAATTCATATGCATTCAATCAGCTAAAAGTCTCAAAAATTACACCAAAGGCAGTTACCAACTGTTGAGGTAAAGTCCACGATTAACTCAATGTTAAAATTAACTTTAATTTCTAGGAATTGCTCAACATCTGTGAAAAATCAATCTCTCAATTTATAAGGGATACAAACAAACAAACCACATGCAAGTAATTAACATCCACCACTCAAAGGATCAAAATCATAGCAGACAATTTTGGAAGGAGGCATTCACACCTAAACTACTCTTGCTGTTAGAAATTATGAATTAAACTCAAAGCACAAACCAAAAGTCAAATTAAAATTTACTAATATATCTTAATTCAAAGTTGTTTCAAAGAGGTTTAATAGTGCAATAGAGGTTTAAAACAGGTTCGTGATTTACTACCACAAAATACAGAAACTGTTGTGATCAAACTGACTCCAATAGAGGTTTAAAACACTTTCATTGGTAATTACCATAGAATACTGAAACTATTGTTATCCATGAGTCCAATAGAGGTTAAAAACATGTTCATTAGCAATTACCACAATACTGAAACTATTGTGATCCAAATGAGTCCAATAGATTGGTTTGAAATTTTGCAGCTCATTATTTGAAAGTAATGCTTCATTTTAGTTATAATAAATAAGGAACAAAAGAATTTTATAGTTAGAATTAAACCATTGACAGAAGTTAACAAAATCATCAGATAATGGACAACACCAAACAATGATACAGCACAAAGGATATGAAAAGCTAATAAGGAAATTATGTTAATACAAACATCAAGAGATTCCATCATGAAAATCTAAAAGCTCTACAAAAGATAAACATCTCTTAACTAAAGAGTTGGCCTTAAAGTACAAATAAAAGTTTGCTCCCTCATTTTTAACTATTCACGTTTTGAACAGACAAAACATTAGCCAAGAGCAGCAAAATATTTGGGTAGCAAGACATTTTTATCATAAAATGACAATCATCTACATAAGATGATCAAATCATCAGCATAGCATCCTACATAAATGTTATCATCATCCAATTTTCTACTCGTCATCATCCTCCTGCACAGAAACATATATAACAAATTATCAACAATCAAAAAAATGACTTACAAATGAATAAAATAAATAATTACTCAATAGAAAGACTAGACCAACCTCCTCACTTTCTTCCTCATCATCATTCTCATCATGCACCTCAGATTCTGATTTCTCGGATTCTTCTTCTTCTTCAACAGCAGCTGGACCTTCAGCCTGAAAAAAACAAAGACTACACATGAGAACTAAATCACTCAATTTGCGTGTTAAAACAAAAAGTCAAATTTTACCCACTTGTTTCTTGTTATAGGACTTCATGCTCTTCTCATATTCAGCCTTCCTTTTCTCTGCCTTAGCAGCATATGGTGCTTTCTCCTAAAAAATCCAGCAATAAACACCTCAATCACAATAAAAATACAACTATCACAAACAGAAAACAATGAACAAGAAACAAAAAGATGCATACAGCTTCAGTCATTGACTTCCATTTTGCCCCAGCAGCTTTGCCCACCTACAAAAGTTTTGCACACATAGATAAGTAACTCGTCCCTATAGCATGTGATGTGAGTACAACCAAAACAACAACAACCACATAAGCTACTTACTGCAGACACAGCTTTGTTGTCAGGGTTTTCCTTTTTGAACTGCTTCCTAAAGTCCTCCCTTCAAACACCACAAACAAATTTCAGAATAACCATCAAAACAAAAGTATACAAAAGTATGTCAACATCATGTAGTCATAACTATTTTCACGAATCACAAAATAGGTCAAACATGACTAGCTTCACATGCATGAATTTCCTTTTCATATAAAAAACTCCGATTAAAATACAATTTAAAAATATTAGTAACAATTATAATAGTCCTAAAAGGAATATGTAAAAGTCAACATATAAATTACTACCTATAGAAGCAACAAAAAATGAACAAATTTCTGTGAAAAAGCGAGAACACGTCAGAAATCAAAAGGATCGGAAGTAAGAAAATATAATTACATGAAAACGAAGAAAGCACTTGGAGGTCTCTTCGGCTTGTTAGGGTCCTTTGGTTCCTTTCCCTTGGCTGGTTTCTTTCCGCCCTTTGTGGCGGGAGCACCCTTCTTATTCACCGCAAGCCTAACATCATCAAAATCAAAAACAACAAAATCAACATGCATAGCATTAAATTATTTTACCGGAATACACATCACGATCCTTTTTCTCGGTTTCCAGATCTTAGATCTGGAAAAATACCAAACCCTAATTTAGTAGTTTTTTTCAGTTTTCACAACCGATTCGGATGATAAGAGAAATAAACGAGTTAACGATGAGATTAAACAACGATTTATACTTACTTCGTTTCAGCTTTCTTCGATTCACCCTTGGACTTTCCTCCTTTCATGATGAAACCTAAAATCAAACGATCGCGTTAGTTTTTCAGCGAGAAGTGATAGAAAATCGAAGAAAACGCGAAAAACGACGGAGATTGAGGGAAAAACCGTACCGAACGGTGAAGAGAGATAGATACTAGGGTTTGGGAGAGAGGGAGAGAGAGAAGGTGTTTGTGATATGCGTTTGTTGTGAATGAGACTATGACATAAGGCTAGGACAAATGCGGGTGGATATTAAAGGCCTTAAAGGGAAATTGAAATTCAATTGCTAATGAAATGAAAATGAAGGGAATGGTAGGGGTTTAGGCGGGAATTTAAATTTTAATGCCATGTCATTGATCCGTGTGAGTGTGCGTTATTGCTAAGCGTTTCTATTTTGTGTTTTCTGTGTGCTTTCTCATGGATCGTTTCTCTGTCGCCGGTAAGCTTTTTCACCTAGCTCCGGTTTCTATTTTTTTTTATTTGGATTGGGCCAGTCAAGTGTAGGTTTAGGCCCATTTATTATTGGTGTTACTTTATTTAGGAAATTTCTTAATTATTTTACTTATACATCACGCAAAAATATTTAAATGTCCTCAAATTTTGGAAATTAATCTTCAGACACATATTAAAACTTTAATAAATTGGTGATACATCTTCTTAACAATTTAAAACATATACGTTGTATCACATTCATAAGTCATTTTATAAGTTTATTGTACCGGAGATGCATCTCCGTTTATTTTACGGAGAAGTATCTTTGTAACTTATCAGATCAGAATAATATATGTTATGTTTTATTTACGTGTATTCAAATGAAGATTTAAGTCATACAGTCCATATAAACCATATAATCCATATGCAAAAAATGACGCATATAATATCAGATGGTTCAAATGTCATATATAAATAAAGTTGAATGCAATGATAAAGTGGCATGAGGTGAAAATAAAATACAATTCATAGTACAATTCATAAATGAGAAAGGAGAAGGACTTTTGCGCGATATAAGCTTCAAAATACCATGGAGATGCATCTCCGAAATAAGTTTGAAGATGCATCTTCGGGATATTTTAACGTTAATTGAGATGTGGGTGCGTCAGAGATGCATGTGTTTTCACGTGGTGCCTAAGTAACATATAGGGTGCATTAAGAAATACCCTTTATTCCCATGTTATTAAAATAAAAAATGTCTCTTAATTCCATAAATGAATCTTCGAACGCACCTATAATACATACACTTTAATACTTCGTAAGTGAGTCATCCTTATTTTGTTCAAAGTTATTTCGAAAATGCATCTCTGAAATATTTTCAGAGATGTACTTCCATAACTTCTCTACATATTATACATATACACCTATAATGCATGTTATATCTACATTTATTTTATTTTATTATGGTTAAAAAAATTATATATATATATATATATATATATATGTGTGTGTGTGTGCGTGCGCGCGCACGCACGCATTTTTGTGTAATTTAAGGAATACAAACATCTTATATTTTTATTGTATTGCGACTTGGCGATGATGTACACTAATCATGTTTCCTGATTCTTAGTGTTTTTGAATCTCATCTTTCCAAGACATTTTAGTCTGATTAATGGCCACAATAATCCACAAGCTTCAGGCATGAGGTTTATCTATGAAGAATTAGGCTCCTTAAGTCATGTTGAGGTGTGCCCAAGCCACCTTAACCCTAACCTCACCCTCAAGCACCTCACAAAGCTTAGAGGATCACTCAAGACATCTCACCCACTCCTCAAATCCAATTCGGATGGTGAGTCCCATTTGAAGAAGCTTCAAGATTCATCTGGTCACCCAAGGATCAGACCCTAGTTTTTGACCCTTCTCTTGGCATGTACAAGTCATGGTTCACCATGGTTCTTGACCATGACTTTGAAGAACCCTAAAATCCAAAGTTTGTTCATGCCCCACACCTTTGAAACCTCGTAGTTCTAGGGAGCCCTTTTTGTGTGCATATGTATTTTGTACAAAGTGATGTTTACAAACAAATAGAATGTGGGGATGAGAAAAGAATTCATTAATTATATTTTTGTGTTTGACAAGACCTTCGGAATTGTGCCTACGTACCAACATAAAAATGAGGGATCAAAACCTCGTAGTTCGTGATACAAATTTCAAAATATGCATTGCTTTTAACAAAAATTAAGTTTGAAAGGCACAAAGGCCTAAAAATGGTTTGAATGAATTAGTTCTTTTTGGCTTTTTGAAAGTTTAGGTCAAGTATAGTTAAGTTTATTCACAAGTTGGATTTAAAAATGCAATGGCATAAGGCCAAAGTTTCTATCTTTTTGCAAAAGTGGTCAAAGTTTAGAACAAAAGTAATTCACACAAATAAGATTTTGAAAAAAATGGAGGGAGAGATTTTGAAATTAAAGAAATGGGGAGAAGATGAAGAGACTACCCTATGTACAAAATTAAAAGTTTAGAGTTGAAAAGATCTGACCAAATGGGTAGCAATCCAATAGACAAGAATGTCAATAGAAACCCAGAATTCCCTTGGACTTTTAGAATCAAGCAACACATAAATGCACAATTATATTATCTTGAAGAGCAAGGCATCAAATAAAGATGGCCTCATCCAAGCCTATCCATTCCATGATCTTCTTCAAAATAACTCATGCAACAGATGAATTCCACAAGTCACAGGTTTAAAATAACAGCTACATAATGATCATGTTGCAGATGAACTCAGAGATGTTTTCAAAGATGTATCAGATGAATTTCAAATTGCAATCACTTAGTTCTTAATAATTTGGCATTGGCCAAGTCCAATAGCATAGGAAGGTTGCCTAGATTCTAAGTTCATTTGTCCAAGATCAAGCCAACAGTCCACTCAAAAGTTTTTTAGGGTTTTTGTTATTATTATGTACATTCATGGTCAAAGACCACACAAACAAGCAAAGGATACACAAACAAAATATATCACACAATATGGTCCAAATGGAAAAAGTGAAAATTGCATTAACATAAACAATTAGAATAATATGAACAATGGCAAATGAAATAGAGTGCTAAAAGTAAATTGCATTAAACTAAAGGCTTGAAATTAAAAGTTAGTAGTTAATAGGTTAAGAGTTAGTATTGTTTTGTTTTTTCTTTTCATTTCAAGACATTCTTTGGAGAACACTCAATCCACTTATCACAAGCATGGATCCTTGAACCAAAACATCTTCCAAAAGGAAGGAAAGAAAGCCAAGTTTCCACACAATACCATGAAAGAGGAGAGACTTACAATCTCACTAACTAGAATGCTTATGCCTTTTATGTCATAAATTTAGCGTTATGTTAAGCAATCGTAATTAGACTTATATAGAAGTCACAACTATTTGAGGTCGGACAATAGAATTTTGGTGTTAGTGCATGTTAGAGACATAGTATAATGGACTATGCTCATGAAACACACCACACACAAAAATAATATGCAAAAGGTGTTGTGGCCTAATCTTATCCATACTCATGTCAATTTTTCAATCAACTAGCATTAGAACTTTGAGATGTCATAGGCCAAATGGAATGAATGAATGAAGAAGAGGAATGAGATGAAGTGGGAGGGGGATGAATGAAATCACAAATTGGTCAAAGGAGGACTTTTGCCACATTAATATCATTCATTCATTTTGGGAGATGGAATGTACATTCCATCAATCCCCTAAATCCAATGATATTAATTTGACAAAGTCAAATCAACCTTGACCAAGACCCAACAACAAGAGTCAAACATAAACAAAGTCATCACAATTGGTCAACAAATTCATTTGGCATTTATTCAATTTAAAAATACTAAAATAGTGCATTTAAATTAAATATGGTTTGTCCAAATCCTAAAATCTCATCAAAACACCAAAGAAATGGCCATGACATTTATCATAGGTCAAACAAGGTCAAAGGACCTTGGGGAAAAATTTTCATAATTTTTGGACATTTAAAAATATTTTTAAAAAACAAAAAACAAATGCAAAATCAATTAATTCATGAAAAATATTAATAATGATCCAAAAAATAATTTTAATTCAGAATATGAAAGAGAAAAATATTTGAAATTTTTTGGTGAAAGTCCCATATTTTTTTGGATGAATATTGTATTTAATATGAATTATTGAAAATAATGCAATTAAAATGAAAATTCAGAAAATCAAAAATACGTGGACCACTTGATCTCCCTCATTAATTGAGGTCGCAGATCAAGTGGCCAGGAGCGCGCTATCTACCATAGTCCTTAGTCAGCGCGTGGCAACTTTGGTAATTAAAACCAATGCCTAGGATTAAAACAAAATGAATGAATCATGTAGTTCAGAGTCTTGCCAATGCATTGCTGGAGCCAGAGCTCCGGTCATCTTCTCCGATGGACCTCACCGGACTGGTCCACCATCAATCGTCACCAAAATTAAAAACAAGGACATGATCTTAAAGAAAAAATGGCACTGAGCTCAAATATGGCCTCAATTCACTCTAACTCCAAGTATATTGAGAGATACATGGAGTTGAAATTTGAGGTACATGAACTGAGTTGCTTCGATTTGGCCTCAAAGCAACTCAATCTTCTTGCCTACATTAGTAGGACTTCAGACAACCAAAGAATCAATAGAATTGAGCAAGAATTTAAGAGAATCGAAGAGTTCAAAATTTCTGGAAAATACCTCCAATGGAGGTCTGGATTCAACTGATATTGATCTTACTTGTGCTTGGTCTCACTCCACTTGTTTGCAGAAGAAGGATTAGATGCTTGAAAGGTTATGGATTCCTGGAGATTTGAATTTCAAAATAGTGGAAATTCAATCTCAAATTCAAATGAGTTTCTCAGGATTATCCTTTGCAAAGTGAGGGTTTAAGATGGGGGATCAAAGCTGGCGCGAACGTGTGTTCATTTCTGAGCAATTGAAGCTCTATTTATAGCCAAAACAGTTGATAATCGCACACTTCAAATAACTTTCCAATTTTGGCAAATGGTGATGCAAGGGTGCATGGGCGTGCACAGACCCATGAAATCATTTCTTGAGGTCCACAAATGAATATTGGATTGTCTAAATTAAGCTTGGATTGCAAGGCAAGTGTGCATTGATGTTTGAAGTTTGATCTTTGCCAAGTGATATCACCATGTTCATGCCATGCGCAACCTATGGATTCCTTGTCCAAAATGTATGAATTTGAGCTCTTTGGAAAGGTGAGATCAAGAGGAACAACTTTAATGTTCAACACTTTTTCATTTGGATCTTGGAACTTGGAGAAATTTAAGGTGGGAGTTTGGAAATTTTTGACATATCAATTTTTTTCTAAGTGTCAAGCCATATGTCTCAATATTCCACCTTGCTTGACTTTTTATATGAGCTTCAAATGAGAAAAGTGTATTCATCAAAGTTTTATCTATCTCAAAGACCTTCAAAATGGTCACCAATTTCATGTCATTTGGATTTAAAGTGATAGAGTTATGCATTTTTGAAGTTTGGAAAAATCACTTTATCAATGGTATAAGTCAAAAGTGACCTATAATGTAACCTTATATCACATGCTCAAAAAAGTTGAATTATCTCCCACTCCAAACATCAAAGTTGAAGTAGGCACATTGAATTTGATTATTAAACTTGTAAATATTTCATATCATAAAAATTGATCAAGTTATGGTCTTGGGAAGTTGACTTTCAAATTAGGGTTTAGACAAAATGACCTATAATGTTTCAATATAGAAAATGATTTCCCAAGCAAAACTAGCTCTAGGTATAAACATGAAAGTTGTTTGGAATGTCATTTAGAGTAAGTTTTCTCTTGGAATCATTTTCTTATGGTGAAAATTGTAGGAGATAGGGTCTAGGGAGACCCAGTTTTGATTAGATGAATCCATCTGGCCAACCACCATCAACCAACTTGCTAACTTCCAATTCTCTTGACTTTCTTGGCTCATGGTAGATCATATATGCATAATATGATGAATTTTGAAGTGTACCTTGAGAAATTTGATCAATCGGTGAGATAGCTTGTTGGAGAAGTTACTTAAGATACCCAGTCAAACTAGGGTTTCCAAGGCAAATCACCCTCAAACTCTCGAAGAAAACTTGATCAATATAATATGTAGAGGATAATGGGAATAATATATGATGTTCATAACCATTATTGAATCAATTATTGGTTGTGCTCCTTGTTCATGAGGGTCTCAAACCCTAGATGTGAACTTGATGAATCAATGAGATCATGCCCTTCCTACAAAAGAGTTAGACAAATGCAAAGACATATTTTTGGTATTTTGGTTAGTGAAATGATAAAATACAAGTATGGTATAATCACAAAGTGCTTGGTGATCTCTCCCAAAACAAACCCAATGAAAGAGGGGTAAGGAGGATGCCAAGACATAATCCCAATGCTAATGCTTATGATGGAATTACATGAGGGATCTTAGGGTCAAAATTGGGGTCTTACACTTTTCCATTGAGAAGCAAAGTTCATTCTCCATGTTGATGTTGAAATGATGGAAAATCTTTGTCAAGAAGTGTGCATATGGCAAACCCTCAGCATATTCATCATGAGACATCATATGAGAAAGAATTGTATGCCCCTAATCAACACGAAAGTTATTTTTAATGGCATATATGAGCATCATTTCCGGATCTGTTATAGTGCAATGATTTGAGAATCTAGGCACAATAACATAAACTAGAAAATAGTGCAACATTTTATCATCAATAGAGAACTTAGTTGGGGACCAGTACATACGTTCTGGGTGATCTCCTCCAAAGCTCTTCTTCCTCTTGTTGTAAAACTAATGCTCAGACAAACGACTAAACCTATAGTAGAAGGCATGTTTGCTATAGTCTTCCCATAGAGCCTTTGTTCCAACAAACTTGTGACCACCGGTAGGAATTTCGAGGATAACACTTAACTCAGCAGCCGTCATGGAGATTGGAACTCCCTTCACCACAGATGTTAGTTTCCATTTCTTATTCACCATGTTGGAATATAATACTTTGATCAATTCGGGGTAAAAATTTGTATTATAACCGATGAGGTCACTCAATCCCAATTCCTCAAAAATAGTGGAAAAACTGAACACATCTTCAGGAAAAGAAACAAAAGAGCCATACTTTAGTTTCATGATTTTCTTTTGGAAGAAGTATTTCTCGTACCTTTCTTGTTGACTCTTGGTGGTGAAAAGCCTTGACAAATCTAAAGGGCCTCTAGAACTAGAAGCCTTGCCTTTGCCTTTAGATTGAAGTTGAGAGGCCATGAAGGTTGCTTGGAGAAAAACAAGGGATTGAAGGAGAAAGCACAAGCCTTTGAGTGTATGAGACAAATCGTGTAGCAATGCTGAAAACTTCTTGTAGAAAGGTGTGATTTTATGGTGATAAAGTGTAGTAATGATGGGAATATGAAGAATCAAGTGGTTGGACCAAGAAAATAAAAAGCAATGAATAGAAATAAAGTGACATAAAGACTATTAACAAGACTTGGTAAATAGCATGTACTTGAAAATAGGAAAAAGAGAAGGAATAGGAGAAAAAGTAGTAAAAGACAAAAATAAATAAATGATACACGGTATAGTGTATCAGTAGAAATAGCAGGAAGCACATGTAAAGGAATATTTGGAAAGAAATCATGCGCATGCTGAACAAATAAAATTAAAAAATTTAATGACCAATCGATTGACACTCGTGGACCAATCGATTGGTATAGTGAAAAAGTTGGAAAAAAAGAGAACCAGTCGATTGATGCTTGGAATCCAATCGATTGGTTGATGAAATGAATTTTTAAAAAATAAAAAATTTAAAGAACCAATCGATTGACAGTAGAATGTAATCGATTGAATGAACTTATTGTAAAACAAAAAATTGAGAAATAAAGAGGGACCAATCGATTGACACATGACCATTAATCGATTGACACCAAACAAATTTTGATAAATGCTTAAAATTAACACATCAGCAAACATACTTATTAAAATAAAAACATTTTCAATAACATTAAACAAGTAATAATTAATTACTAAATATTATGAGAAAGAGTTCATGTACCTTTTGTGAACCATTTGAGAGTCTTGATTCAATTAAATGTCATTTTTGCTTAAAATACCAAGATCCCTTCTGATTTTATAGAATGCATCTCTTGCCAATGGTTTAGTGAAGATATCTGCGAGTTAATTTTGTGTATCAATGAAGGATATCTCGATGTCTCCTTTGAGAACGTGATCCCTTAGGAAGTGGTGACGAATGTCTATATGCTTGGTTCTTGAATGCATTATCGGATTCTTTGAAATATTGATGGCACTTGTGTTATCGCATTTGTGAGCAATGCTTCCAAGGTTTATACCATAGTCGCGAAGTTGTTGCTTTAACCAAAGAATTTGAGAACAACAGCTACCAGCGGTGATGTATTCTGCTTCAGTGGTGCTGAGAGCCACACTCGCTTGCTTTTTACACGACCATGAGACTAGAGCATTTCCAAAAATGTGACATGTTCCACTCGTGCTTTTTCTGTCTGTTTTGCATCCTGCATAATCTGCATCATAAAAACCAACAAGACTACATATACTATCTCTGGGGTACCATAAACCAACATTGGATGTTCCTTTGAGATACTTCATTATTCTCTTTACAACAGAGAGATGAGATTCCCTTGGAGATGCTTGAAATCGAGCACATAAACAAACACTAAACATAATATCAGGTCGACTAGCATTTAGATATAACAAGGAACCAATCATACCTCGATATTTAGTTATGTCAATTGGTGTTCCGGATTCATCCTGATCAAGATATGTCCCTGATCCCATCGAAGTGGCTATATCTTTGCAAGCATCTATGTCGAATCTTTTGAGAAGTTCTTTGCAGTATTTAGATTGATTGATGAATATCCCATCCTTTATTTGTTTGATGTGCAACCAAAGGAAGTATTTCAACTTATCCATCATGGACATTTCAAATTCTCCTTGCATGATTGTTGAGAATTCTTCACATAAGGATTCATTTGGGGATCCAAATATGATGTCATCTACATAAATTTGCACTAAGATAGTATGATGGTTAATTCTTTTGATAAACAGAGCAGTATCAACTTTACTTTTTTCGAACCCGTGTTTGCAAAGAAAATTACTTAACTTATCATACCACGCCCTTGCTGCTTGCTTCAATATGTACAAGGCCTTTTTGAGTTTGTACACATGATTGGGATGTTTGAAATCTTCAAATCCTGGAGGTTGACATACATACACTTCTTCAAGTATGTATCCATTTAGGAATGCGCTTTTGACGTTCATTTGGTACAACTGAAAATTCAAAGAACAATCATATGCCAACAATAATCTAATTGCCTCTAATCTAGCAACCAGGGCAAAAGTTTCTTCAAAATCAATACCTTCTTCTTGATTATAGCCTTGGGCTACCAATCTTGTCTTGTTCCTTACAATGATACCATTTTCATCTAACTTGTTTTTAAAGATCCATCTAGTACCGATAACATGCTTACCTTTTGGTTTATGAACTAGATCCCATGCTTGATTTCTTTCAAACTGATTAAGTTCTTCTTGCATGGCTAGAATTCATTTATCATCATCTAAGGCCTTTGTGATTTTGGAAGGTTCAATTTGAGAAACAAACTCCATGTTGAGACATGCATCTTTAAGATTCAATCTTGTTGCAACACCTTGACTTATATCTCCAATGACTTTATCAATTGGGTGATCCCGATGAGTTCTCCATTCTTTAGGTAGATCATTATCATTTGACTTTTGTTGATCTTTCTCATCTTGATTTTTGGATGATCATCATTGTTTCCACTTGAAGTATCGTTTTGAGGAACTTCTACAAAATCATCATCATCATCGTCACATAAAACAATATCCTCCTTGGAGGGGTTAGATTCATCGAAAGTAACATGCATAGATTCTTCAATTTTTATATTTCTTTTATTATATATTCTATAGGCTTTACTAGTAAGAGAATATCCAAGAAATATACCTTCGTCGGACTTCTCGTCGAACTTACCTAGATTGTCTTTGTCATTGTTGAGGACAAAGCATTTGCATCCAAAAATATGAAAGTAAAAGATGTTTGGTTTCCTTCCTTTGAAGAGTTCATAAGGGGTCCTTTTCAATATAGGTCTAATAATAATTCTATTACTTACATAACATGTTGTGCTTACCGCATCCGCCCAAAAATACTTTGGAAGATTTGAGTCGCTCAACATCGTTCGTGCAAGTTCCACAAATAACCTATTTTTTCTCTCCACCACTCCATTTTGTTGAGGAGTCCTTGGTGCCGAGAAATTATAAAATATTTCATGTTCTTCGCAAAACTCTTCGAAGGAGGCATTTTGGGATTCTCCACCATGGTCGCTTCTTATGGAGGCAATAGTTAGCGATTTCTCATTTTGGATTTGCTTCGCATATTTCTTGAATGCCTTGAATGCATCATTTTTCTGCACTAAGAAGAAAGTCCAAGTGTATCTAGAGTGTAAGACCCCAATTTTGGGCCCTAAGATCCCTCATGGCCCACATCATATCATATCATGGCCTCAAGGATCATTGCATGCCCTAACTTCCCTCCTAGTGGGTAGGTTTGCCTTGTGAGTGTGGTTCTTGATCACCAAGCATGTCTTGCATTTGTATATCTTTGCTTTTCATGTGTTTACTGACCAAAAAGTACAAAAATATTGTCATTTAACATTGTTGCTTGCAGCTGAAGCAACCATCAGTCAATTAGGTCAAAATCAGTCAAAGTCAGTCATTGCAGTGGATGGTGGCCATTCTTGCAGAATTTGGGCACCATGATCAATAATCAAGAGTTCATATGACTTGGGACATCATTTGGAATCAAGTTCTCATGGAATTAGGGTTTGGAATTCATCAGAAGTGGTTCAATCATGCAAAACCCTAGAAAAGTCAACTGAAAGTCAAACTTGGTCAACTGTCCATTTAATCAGTGATTTGAGGATGGGATTTGGTCTGAGAGGTCTCATTCATGCCTATATAAGCTTCATATATCATGTCAAGCATCCACAGTGAAGAAAATAAAGTCAGACAAGAAATTTCCCAAAATAGAAAGTGGACCTGTAATTCTAACTGCCAAAAATGGAAACTTCTTGATCCTCAACTTGCATCATGATACAAGCTTCAAATGAATTTTTGCCCAACATGAAAGTTGAAGATCTTGTTCTCCCATTTCCAAAAAGTCCAAGAACTCTCAAATCCCATGTATGGTTGGCAAGATATGATCAATTCATTTTCACAATTTCATGAACTTCAAAGGGCCATATCTCATGAACCACTTGGCCAATTTTGGTGGGGTTTTTTCCTACAAGCTCCATTTGTTCCCCTCTTTCCAAAAATTCATTCATCATTCATCAAAACCACACCCTGCAAAATGGCATTTTTGGACTTGCTTAATTAATTTCAAGTGGTGCAAAAAGTTGACTTTTTAAATGAGGGATTTTTAAACAATTTGGCCATTTGGGAATTGTTTGGAATGACATTTGAAGTTTGTTCAGGGCCCAAACTCGGCCAGACTTCACACCCCATGTGCAAGTGGATGCAAAATTAGCAAAAGGCAAATTTGGTTCATTTGGGATAAACAAGCTTAGCACATCATTAACCAACCTTAAACAGTGATATATAACTTCATTTTCTGTGAATTGGAACCCTAGCAGCAGCCATCTATCAGACAAAAAACTCATTTTCTCAAAATCACTATTTTCTCATCTTTGCAATTTCTGCTCAAACTTCCAAAAGAACTCGAGCTGTCTTGTTAGTTTCCTCATGTGCTCACCATTTTGAGTTGATTGCAAGCTTCATTTTCCTACTGGAATAGCATTTCGAGCACTGTTTCATCCAAAGCTCCATCAATGGTGATTTTTGTTTTGAGCATCTTCAGAGACTGTTGAGCTATAAGTCGTTTTCCAGTCATCATTACCAACCACAAGCTCCATCTGTTTCGAGCATTGAAGGCCAAATAACCACTACAACTCAACTGTTCTTCAATCTTGGTAACATTTCGAACCTCTCTTTTTTCCAAATTGTGCCATGCTTTAGATAGTTTATGCCTTGCTGATTTTAATGAGCTATGGATTGCATGAAATGGTTGGATATTCACTGACTTACATGGATTTAAAGTTTCACTCATGAACTTGTTCTTGCTTCTTTCTCTTTTGTGAGCTCGAATTAATGATAATGGATGCTATATTATGAATGTACTTGGTTTGCTGTTTCGATTGCCATGCTTGTTGTTAATTTCTGGGAACAAATTTCTGCTGCGATTTTCTGGATATGATGATGAATACTGTAGCTTGAACCCTAAACACTGTTGTACTGTTGGAAACCCTAAAATTTCCCAGAACCGTTGAAACGCGCTTGGTCTGTTTGGTTAGTTTGTTTTGCATGCGCAGCATTGTTCCAAAGCCATACTACCTGTTACTGCTTGACACGTCTGGAAACCAAAACTCACCGTTTCATTTAAGTTGGCCAATATTTACCATACTGCCACCGTGCCTAATTTACTTAATTAATCATGTGTTAAATAATATTTATTCATTATTCATTTCATTTTGGTTCATCATCTTACAAAAATCACAATTCACTCATTTTAATTCCAAAATTCATGAAAATTTCAGCATTGTGTCCTGTTTGATGTCTACTATTTTATCATGATTTTTAATGATTTTTTGGTTGGCTGGATTTTTAATGGCACTAGGTTTCTTGACATGTATGCACATTTTGTACCTTTTGCCAATCCTTTTGTGAAATTGTGATGATGTACCCAATGCCCCTGAAATTTTTTGTGGTTAATCTACACTCATTCATGTTTGTTTTGATGTAGAGTTCTTGAATTTATCATATGTCGTTTGTGAGATATGAATTTTTGAAGTAGGGTGTGACAATTTGTGTCACGCCAATGATATGCAAGTTCATGATTTTTGTTGACATGCTTCCTGGCTTCCAATTAATGTGAAATTTTGCATGAACCTTCTCTTATATGTCTAGTTTATGTGTGAATTTTCCTGGAATTAATTATGCCATTTCCTAATTGTTTGAGATTTTTCTTCCCTGCCTAGTCAATTGTTGACTTTGTGTGATACATCTTGCCATTTCATTTGGGAAATTCTCATACCTTATTGGATGATCATGACATTTTACATGTGCATACTAGACATCTTGAGCTTTGCATTGGTGTTGATCCCATCCATTTCTCATCTGTTTTCATTTAGTTATGATTTTTTGAAATTGATACATGTATATTTGACTTCTTTGGGCATGATTGAAATTGTTTGGACTTCCTGATTTTAATTGACCATCTCCCCATGATTCAATTGAGCTGAAATTTTATATGCATGTTATGTTATGGATTGTGATTGAGCATGAATTATTTGGTGATTTTTGGAATTGACTATGTTTGGTTTTGAGCTAAGTCATGTATATTTGACTTCTTTGAGCATATTCAAATTTGCTTTGACTTCATGATTTTCATTGACTGCCTTCCACTTGTCCAATTGTGATGAAATTTCACATGCTTACCATGCTAGGTGTTAGGATTGATTATGAATTATTTGGTGATTTTTGAAAATGTTTGAGTTGACTTTTGATGCAAGTCTTTTTGTTGACTTTTATGTGCTCTCTTTTGCCATGCTTTGCCTTCTTTTGTTTGTGAAATGATGATGATGCATGATATGAACTTGAGACCAATTGGGCTTGCTTCTTAAATGTTTGAACTTGATTTTGGTTGACTTTCCTTTGCTGTTTTGACTTTCTCATTTGTTTTTGACCTTAGGCTTGTCCTAGTGGTCCTTTGGGCTTATGATTGAGTTCATGTTTCAGGTTAAGCTACAAGTGCTTCAAAGAAACCATTACAAATTTGATTGAGCTTGATTGTATATCATGAGCTAACCTTTGTTTTGTAGGTGTTGTGACTCATATGATTTGAGTCTTGTGCTTTGCACACCTGTCCCTCTGTGTTGACTGTTGTTTCCCAATTCCTTTTGATTTAAACTGTTGAACTGTGTACTGATCTGTTTGACTATTTTAGGTACCCTTAGTTGCTTAAGTTCTTTGAACTTGCTTTGCTTTGCTATTTAGCAATTTGCTTTGAGGTAATCCCTTGTTCTTCATGTAGTCTGGAAGACCTGGCCTGTTACTTGGCCAGGCAACTGTCTGAAGTCCTCCTTAAGAGGCAATGCTTGTGTGTGTTTATATTTGTCCCAAGCAGGAAAAGTCCTTCAAATAAGGCAATTGGTAGATCAAAGGGATAAGCAACCTATCCCCTACTATTCTGTGAGTCTTCTCCTTGCTCCCATTACATGGTTGTAGCATTGAGATCAAAGCCCAAGATCTATAGAGTCTAATATGTGGAGAGAGTTCCTACTTTCTGAACTCCCACACTCTCTGATATTCAAATGCTCTCCCTGGCCAGGGATAAGAGCAATGAGGCACACCCCTCATATCCTTTCATCTGCTTCACCTTAGCCCCTCAATGGCAAGGTTAAGAGCATCATTAACCTATTCCAGTTGGCTTCAATGCCTAACCCTTTGTATGAGCCTCATTGTGTGGTTATAGTGTGTGCTGAATGCTTTCATTGATTGATCACTTGCTTCATATACACATGCTTGCTTGTATGCTCTATGCATTTATCATCATTTATTGCTCATCAATGCATAATCATCTCATTTGTCTTTGTGACATTATCATTGTTGTTTGCCCATTGAGGACAATTGTAAGACCATTCATTGGCCATTGTTCCTATGATATGGAAGTGAGTATAAGACCATTTCATTGGCCACTCATCTTATCTTTGCTTGTTGAATTTGTTTGATTGTATGTGAGGATGCAATTATAAGTCCCTGTAAGTTGGCATTTGCTTTCCTGTGATCATATGTTGCTTCTGTTTGTTTGTGTGAGGATGCAATTATAAGTCCCTGTAAGTTGGCATTTGCTTTCCTGTGATCCAGTTGCTTTGTTTGTTTGTATGTGAGGATACAATTATAAGTCCCTGTAAGTTGGCATTTGTATTCCTAGGACCATACTGTGGAAGTTAGAGTAAGCCCAGATAAATTGGCATTTGACATCCATGTTTTGTTTCTGTTTGTCTATGTGAGGATGCAATTGTAAGTCCCTGTAAGTTGGCATTTGCTCTCCTGTGATCATAAGTTGGTTTGTTTGTTTATATGTGAGGTTGCAATTGTAAGTCCCTGTAAGTTGGCATTTGCTCTCCTGTGATCATAAGTTGGTTTGTTTGTTTATATGTGAGGTTGCAATTGTAAGTCCCTGTAAGTTGGCATTTGCTTTCCTATGATCATATGTTGGATATTGGTATAAGTCCAGACAGATTGGCATCCGGTATCCAAGTTTCATTTTGTTTTAGGAGATTAGTATAAGTCCATTGAGTGGCCTCTGATATCCATTTCTGTTTTAGGAGACTGGTGTAAATCCATCTATTGGTATCCGGTATCCACCTTTTATTTCTTTGTTTGAGGAGATTAGTGTAAGACCATTGAGTGGCCTCTGATATCCCGTTATGTTTTAGGAGATTGGTATAAGCCCAGTGATTGGCATCCGATATCCGCTTTTGTTGACTTTCTTGTTTGTTTGATATTATCCATTGCCTATTCCAAAGGACACACTTGAATCATCTTCTATATGATTTCAAGAAGTGAACCTTCTAAGAAGTTTTACAATCCATCTTCATCCATTCATCCTCATTATGTCCTAAACCTTTTCACACATTGATTTCAAACTTGACATAGATATTGTGCAAACATCTTCATGTTTTCAAACTAAAAACCTGGACCCCAAGTCCTTGACTTTTTTCAAACTCCATTTCATAATACTTCTTTGAATTAATCTTAATCATACTTTGACTTCACTTTCATAATCACAATCAATTAACTTCACCCATTCACTTGTTTTGGCTTTGTCCATTGTTAATCTTTTCATGCATTAGCCATAGGTTTCAATTATCTTTGTGGTTGATGTAAACCTCACCTTATCTTTAGTGAGTCGACAGTAAGACTTCCGTACTGAAAACAGGGTTAACCCCTCTAGTACGTCGAAGCTATCCTCGCATGGTGGATGTTGGTCTTGGTCGAGTTTTCTCCCATTGATAATGAAAAGCCTCAGTGCTATTGTTTAAAATTGAATCCACCAACTTTTGGAAATCTTTTAGCCGAACTACGGCGTTTTGATCCTTACCTTTGATGGAAGGTACGTAGGCAGCGGGTTCATCCGTTCAAACCCAATAATAAAATTGTATATTCTTTTCTCATCATCCCAATCATGTTTGCACAATATTTATGTCAAAAACAAATAACAATTTTATACAACAAGTGTGAAAAGGGCTCCCTAGGAGTACCTAGGACGTAGTGGGTGCCTAACACCTTCCCATTGCGTAATTTACCCCTTACCCAGACTCTTTGATCTTTTTATTAGTTTTCTACGTGTAAAACTTCTTAGGCTTTTGTTCGCTTTTTAGCCAGTCCTTTGGATAAATAAAAGTGTGGTGGCGACTCGAAAATTCATTGTATCTCTTGCTTATGGTTTAATCGATAAATCATATAGCGACGAATACACCGCTACATAGAGAAACCATCAACAATAACTAAAGCATATACATTACCTCCGAAGCTTCTTGTTCTTGATGGACCAAATAAGTCCATATGCAACAATTGTAGTGGCCTTGTAGTGGACACCACATTCTTTGATGTAAAAGTTGATTTGATTTGTTTCCCCTTTTGACAAGCATCACAAAGTCTATCTTTGACGAATTTTATCTTGGGCAAACCAATAACAAGATCATGCTTTATAAGCTTATTCAAGTGTTCCATATGGATATGTGCGAATCTTTTATGCCACAACCATGACTCATTATTGCTTACCATAAGACATTTTACCTTCAAAGAAACATCATCAAGGGAAATCATAAATATGTTATTAATTCTTGTACCTTTGAGTTTTACCTCATGAGAGACTTAATCTTCAATTAAGCATTCATCTTTGGTGAACTTGATTTTGAAGCCCTTGTCGCAAAGTTGGCTAATACTTAGAAGATTATGCTTTAGTCCTTAGACATAAAGGACATCTTCAATGAATGTGAAAGGTGGTGCTCCAACTTTGCCTAAGCCAAGAATTCTCCCTTTGTTGTCATTACCATATGTGACATAACCCTTGGCCTTCAATGCTAGATTTGAAAATTTGTTAATGTCTCCCGTCATATGCTTGGAACAACCACTGTCAAGATACCAAAGGTTTGAAGTAGTTTTCAAGCATACCTACAAAACAAAATTAAGTTTTGTTAGGTACCCAAATTTCTTTGGGTCCTTCATAATTAGTGCCTTTCTTTACCCATACATAATGCCCACTTGCTACGCTGAAATTTCTAACATAACACACATTTGGTGTATGGTCAATTATTCCGCAATAAAAATAAGTAGGTTCAAAGTTGCTTCTATATCTAGGAACATAAGATTTCTTTTTAGGAAATCTTTTATTTTTAGGATAGTGATGAACAACTTTAGGCTTGTTTAATTTCTCTTTGGATGATTGGTCATTAGCCTTAACAAAAACAATTTTACTGGTACTTGGTTTGGAAAATTTTGAGTAACCAAGACCACTTTTATCATTTGAATATCTTTGTTGGCTAAGGACTTATTCCAATCCAATTTGTCCTTTTTCATATCTTTCAAGAACTCTTTTTAATTATATGATTTGGAAAGAAAGTGACTCACAGTTTTTACATTCGAAATTCCATTTTTCACTAATCATCTTTTGTTTTTCATCGTTGACATCTTTTTCAATTGTCACGATTTTTTCCTTCTAAAGATAAAATTGTTTTCTTTTGAGATGATATAGTTTTATACAAAATTTTGAATTCTTCAATAAGTTCATTTATAGCACCTTGTGCATCACTATCGAAAAGAGAAAAGTTGCTACTAACCTCATATTTTTCATCGTCGGAGTGGTGTGAAGCCATTAATGCTAAATTTGCATATTTGTCGCTCTCCGACTCGAATGAAGAACTTATCTCATTATATTCCCATGAAAGATATGACTTTTTGTTCTTGAAATCCTTCTTTCCTTTAAAGCCCCATTTCTTTGAGAGTTTCGGACAATCTGGTTTTATATGACCTTGTTTTCCACATTCATAACATGTGACTTCTTGTGTGAAAGTGGAAGCCTCCCTTTTCCTGAAATGTTTATTTCTTTTAGCATGAAAAGGTTTGTCATTTTTACCAAAAAACAAGCCTTTTAACAAGGAGCATGAAATTTTCATCTTCCTCCAATGCGGCCTCATCTTTTTCTTCCTTTAATTCAACTTTTAAAGCAATTCCTTTGGATTTCTTATTCTAATTTTCATGCTTTTCAAGTCGTCCAAGTTCAAGTTCATGTACTTGGAGTTTTCTGAATAATGATGCGGACGCTATTGTAGAAAGACTTTTCTTCTCCGATATTGTAGCGGGAAATTCATGATCATCAAGCTATGGATAAGCTAGACATCAAATAACAAGAGTCACCACAGCGCTTTTATTGTTTCCAAGGGAAAAGGGAAAAAGTACGAACAAAACCCAAAAGTAAGAAGTTTTCAAATCAAAACTAATAAAATGTCAGAGATTACAGGTAAGGGGGTTGGTTACACAGAGGGAAGGTGTTAGCACCCAAAGTGTCCTAGGTACTCCTAGGGAGCCCTTTTTGTATACATATGTATTTTGTACAAAATGACGTTTACAAACAAATAGAATGGGGGAACGAGAAAAGAATTCATTAATTATATTTTTGTGTTTGACAAGCCCTTCGGACTTGTGCCTACGTACCAACATAAAAATGAGGGATCAAAACCTCGTAGTTCGTGATACAAATTTCAAAGTGGATGCATTGTTTTTAACAAAAATTAAGTTTGAAAGGCACAAAGGCCTTAAAATGGTTTGAATGAGTTAGTTCTTTTTGACTTTTTGAAAGTTTGAGTCAAGTATAGTTAAGTTTATTTACAAATTTGATTTAAGAAAAGAAGTTTGAAAATACAATGGCATAAGGCCAAAGTTTCTATCTTTTTGCAAAGTGGTCAAAGTTTAGAACAAAATAAGTTCAATCAAAGAAGATTCTGAAAAGGGAGGGAGATATTTTTAAATTTAAGAAATAGGGAGAAGATGGAGGGAATAATCCTATGCACAAAATTAAAAGTTAAGAGTTGAAAAGATCTTACCAAATGGGTAGCAATCCAATAGACAAGAGTGTCAATAGAAACCCAGAATTCCCTTGGACACTTAGAAACAAGCAACACACAAATGCATAATTATATTATCTTGAAGAGCAAAGGCATCAAATAAAGATATCCACATCCAAGCTTTATCCATTCCATGATCTTCTTCAAAATTAGCCCATGTAACAGATGAATTCCACAAGTCACAGGTTCAAAATAACAGCTTCACAATGATCATGTTGCAGATGAACTCAGAAGGATCTTGAATGATATATCAGATGAAGTTTCAAATTGCAAGCACTTGATTTCTCAATAAGTTGGCATTGGCCAAGTCCTTTAGCATAGGAATGTTGCCTAAGTTCTAAGTCCATTGGTCCAAGATCAAGCCAACAGTCCATCCATTTTTTTAGGGTTTTTGTTGTTATTATGTACATTAATGGTCAAAGACCACACAAACAAGCAAAGTATATACAAACAAGATATATCACACCATATGGTCCAAGTGGACAAAGTGAAAATTACATTAACATAAACAATTAGAATGATATGAACAATGGCAAATGAATAAAGGCTAAAATTAAATGACATTAAAGTAAATGACTTGAAATTAAAAGTTAGTTGTTAATGGGTTAGAAGTTAGTATTGTTTTTGCTTTGCTTTTCATTTTAAGACATTCTTTGGAGAACACTCAACCCACTTATCACAAGCATGGATCCTTGAGCCAAGACATCTTCCAAAGGAAGGAAAAAAGGTCAAGTTTCCATATAATACCATGAAAGAGGGGAGACTTACAATCTCACTAACTAGAATGCTATGCCTTTTATGTCACAAATTTAACGCTATGTTAAGCAATCGTCATTGACCAAGGCCCAACAAAAGGAGTCAAACACAAACAAGTCATCACAATTGGTCAACAAAATTATTTGACATTTAATCAAATTAAAAATACTAAAATAAGGCATTTAAATTAAATATGGTTTGTCAAATTCCTAAAACCTCATAAAAACACCAAATAAATGGCCATGAGATTTATCATAGGTCAAACAAGGTCAAAGGACCTTGGAGAAAAAATTTCAGAATTTTTGAAGACTTAAAAGTATTTTTAAACAATTAAAAACAAATGCAAAATCAATTTAATCATGAGAAATATTAATAATGATCCAAAAAATAATTTTAATTCAGAATATGAAAGAGGAAATTATTTGAAATTTTTTGGTGAAACTCTCATATTTTTTGGATCAATATTAAAATTAATACGAATTAATGAAAATCAAAGGAATAAAAATTAAAATAAGAAAATCAAAAAAACGTGGACCACTTGATTTGCCTCATTAATTGAGGTGGCAGATCAAATGGTTGAGCGGGCGCGTTCCATGATGCGCCTGAGTCAAACATCCACACGCTTGGTAATCAATATGTATGCTCGTGATTAAATCATTTTGAATCCATCTAATGGCTCTGGACCGTGCCACATCATTGTCGGAGCAAAGCGCCAGTCATCTTCTTAGGCGACCTTGGCCGGACTGGTCCATTCATCACCACATCATAAATGAAAAAGGAGGACATGATCCGAAAGAAAAAATGGCGTAGAGCACGAATATGACCTCAATTTTAACTAACTCCACATATATAGAAAGATATGAGGAGTTGGATTTTGAGGTATGTCAACTTAGTTGCTTCGATTTGACCTCTAAGCAACTCAATCTTCTTGCCTACATTGGTAGGACTTCAGACAGCCAAGGATCCAAGAGAATTTAGTGGAGTTGAGAGAGAATCGAAGAGATGAAATTTTCTGGAAAATACCTTCAATGCAGGTCTGGATTCACTTGTTCTTGCTTTGGCTCGTGCTTGATCTTGCTCAGTATGCTTGCAGAAGTAGCTTAGAATGCACAAAAAGTCTTGGATCCCTGGAGTTTTGAATCTCAAAATAGTGAGAATTCAACTAAATTTCCAAAGGAAATTCTCAGGATTATCCTCTCAAATGGAAAGGTTTAGTGTTTGGGATCAAAGCTAGCGCGAAGGGGTCCTCAATTTTGAGCATATGGAGCTCTATTTATAGCTGGATCATGTGATATTTGTACCTTCTAAATGAGTTTCCAAAATTGGCAATGAGTGATACATGTGTGCATGGGCGTATACAGGCCCATGAGATCATTCCATTCAATCCATAATTGAGTGTGAACAAGTCTGAAATCATATTGGAGTGCTAGGCAAATGTACATGGAAGCTTAAAGTTTGATCTTTGCCAAATGATGATGCAATGTTCCAGCCATGTGCAGCCCTAGCCATTCTTGTCCAAAATGGATGAAATTGAACTTTTTGGAAAGTTTAGATCAAGAGGAACAACTTTCATGTTCAAAACCTTTTCATTTGGAGCTCGGATCATGGAGAATTTTGAGGTAGAAGTTTGGAAATTTCAACATGTTGAAATTTTTTCTAAGTGTCAAGCCATATATCTCAATATTCCACCTTGCTTAACTTTTTATGTGAGACTCAAATGAGAAAAGCGTCTTCATAAAAGTTGTATCTCTTTCAAAGAAATTCAAAATCATCACCAATTTCATGTGATTTGAATTTGAAATGATAGAGTTATGCATTTTTGAAGTTTGGAAAAATCACTTGCTCAATGGTATAGGTCAAAAGTGACCTATAATGTTACCTCATATCACATGCTCAAAAAAGTTGAATTAGCTCGCACTCTAAACATAAACGTTGAAGTAGACGTCTTGAATTTGATTCTGCAACTTGGAAATATTTTATATCATAAAAATTGAGAAAGTTACGGTCTTAGGAAGTTGACTTTCAAATTAGGGTTTAGACAAAATGACCTATAATGTTTCAACATAGAAAATGATTTTCCAAGCAAACATAGCTCTAGGTCTCAAGATGAAAGTTGTTTGGAATGTCATTTAGAGTAACGTTTGTCTTGGAATAATTTGAATATGGTGAAAATTGTAGGAGATAGGGTCTAGGGAAACCCAATTTTGATAAGATGAATTCATCTGGCCAACCACCATCAACCAACTTGCTAACCTTCAATTATTTTGACTTTCTTGGCTCATGGTAGATCATATATGCATAAGATGATGAATTTTAAAGTGTCCCTTGAGAAATTTGATGAGTTGGTGAGATAGCTTGTTGGAGAAGTTACTCAAGATACCCAGTCAAACTAGGGTTTCCAAGGCAAATCACCCTCAAACTCTTGAAGAAAACTTGATCAATATAACATGTAGGAATCAATGGAACTCATATATGATGCTCATAACCATTATTGGATCAATTCATGGTTGTGATCTTTGTCATGAGGGTCTCAAACCCTAGATATGAACTTGATAGATCAATGGACACCATGCCCTACCTACAAAAGAGTTAGGCAAATTCAAAAACATATTTTTGTATTTTGGTTAGTAAAATGACAATATACAAGTATGATACAATCACATGGTGATTGGTGGTCTCTCCCAAAACAAATCCAATGAAAGATGGGTAAGGAGGATACCAAGGTATGATCCCAATGCTAATTCTTATGATGAAATTACATGAGGGATCTTAGGGTCAAAATTGGGGTCTTACAGATACGGCCGTAACTTTAGGTTGTCATTCTCTCGTCAAGGATCTTAGCACTTTAAGGTTGAGATCATCATTTGTGAAGGTCTTTCCAAGAGTAATTAAGTGATTCGTTAAGTGAACAAATCTTTTCTGCAAAGCAACAATGGATTCTCTGGGCTGCATTATGAATATTTCGTATTCTTGACTCAATGTGTTTAATCTGGATCTTTTAACTTCGGCAGTTCCTTCGTGAGTCTCCACCAAAGTATCCCATATTTCTTTCGCAGTTTTGCATTGAGATATGCAGAAGAACTCGTCCTTACTTAATGCACTTTGAAGAATATTGATGGCCTTCTTCTCATTAAGTATTCTCTTCTTATCGTCTTCATCATACGAGCTTTTGATCTTTGGGGTGCCAACACCATTGACCACACTTGTCAGATTATGCAGACCATTTTCTACGGTTTCCCAGATTCCATCTCCTTGTGCTTCTAAATATACTTTCATGCGAATTTTCTAGAAGTCGAAATATTCTCTAGAAAATAGAGGTGGTTTGTTGCTACTACCTCCATATTTAAACATCGGATTTGCGCTTGCGGAAGCCATCGCCTGGATTTATGGAGCAAGTTACCAAAACTTACTCTGATGCCAAATGTAAGTTAAGAATGAGCCTAAGAGGGGGGGGGGGTGAATTAGGACTTTAGAAAATTTATTCTGATTTAGTGGATAAAGGTTCTTTTCTTTTCTGGATTTGTGAGATGATGAAATCGGTAAAGAGCGGAAAGTAAGGAACACCAGGAAGTATACTGGTTCCCCTTACAATTTGAGAGTACTCCAGTCCCCTTACAATGTGTAAGAGATTTTATTATTGTTAGATCTCCTAAAGCAAGCCTCTAACTAAGTGATCAAGAACAATCCTCTTGAAAATTTAACTTACAAGAAAAGAAAACAATCATTCCTTTTCTTGACACTTATATCCAACAATCTTGGATAATAAGCAACACACCTAAAACCAAACAATCCTTGGTACTTAGGATTTTACAAAGTAATTTTGATTGAATATGAATAATTGTATTGGACAAGATTTTAATCAATTGATTAGAATCTTCTTCTCTTTCAATATGAAGGTTCAAGACAAAATAATCTATAAGTGCTCAAGAATACTTTTGAAGAAAATGATATGAAAATTTATTTCAAAAGTATATGAATATGAAAATATAGATGAAAATAAATGTATAGAGGTTTTGTAAATTGATTTGAAAAAGGTGAATTTGAAATGAAAATATAAAGAGTATTTATAGTATGAATGTATCCGTTCAATCATAACATGACAATGGTTAAAAGAGAAATCTGAGAATTGTTGATGAAAAGATGTAAGGTTTTGTCATGAAGAGTTATGATGAATTGGTGCAAGGAGTGGAGAAACAAAATTCAGATTTTTCAAAAATTTCCCAGCATCAATCGATTGACTCTCATGACCAATCGATTGACATAAACCAAAAACTGAAAAATACACCAAGATCAATTGATTGACATACATCACCAATCGATTGGTCCAACTTTGAAAACGAAAAATGCTAAAATAGAAAGTTTGATCAATCGATTGCAATATAGGATCAATCGATTGACACAGGCAAAACTTTGAAAATTTTCTAAGTTAATTTTTTTTTGAATATGCAATGTTTTAAACATCATTTTCAAACAAAAAATCATGATAGAAAAAGTTTTATAATGATCATATAATGTATGATAAAAAGTTTTGAGCACTAGGAGTATATTATCAAGAATTCCATATACCTTTACTAGATCCATGAAAAACTTGAGCATAGTTGATATAATCTTCTTTTTCCATTCTTTTGATATGGAGGGCTTGATATGTTATCTTCATCAAAAACTTGAAGGAAGCTTGTCTTCACAGGTATTTGGATGTTCTGATTGCAAACCATGTGGGAAAGACTCTATACCCGAGTCTAGAGTGAAAAAACATAAGATAGGACAATGGTTGAGTAGTACAGACTCCCGGGGTGAATACTTTGTAAGAGTAAGTATGAGAACCTCACTTAGAGTATATCCTTTTGCAAATATTATCCCCTGAGGTGTATACTTCACAAGCTTCAATATTTCAAAGGGATCCACGCTCTAAGGAACTTTTAGAACATCGAACCTATGGCCAACTAGGAATGATGGTTGCGTAGTATGGACTCCCGAGGTGAATACTTCATAAGAATCAATATGAAAACCTAACTCAGAATAGATTCTCTAGAGTGAGTTGAAGACCGAAAAGCATTTTTTGTAAGCGTCAAACATTCTTTTGAATCCATGACTCTGAGTACCCTGTCTAGAACCAAAGTCGATGGTTGCGTAGTACGGACTCCCGAGGTGAATGCCCCGTAAGGGTCGGTATGAGAAACTCACCCAAAATAGATTTCCTTGATGAAGTTAATGACCGGAAAACATTTTCCGTAAGCGTTAAACATTCTTGTGTATCAGTGACCCTAGGGGTCCTTTGTAACAAAACTCTAGATCATACCTGGTGAGAACCCTATTTTGGAAAGCAATAAGATTTATCCGTACCTCAGACCTTTGAACCTGTACCAAAAACATTGCATTCATCCATTCATTGCATATGAATAAAAAGTAAAACTCTTAGTTTGTTTCATATTGTTTCAGGAATTCAAGACTTGTTAGCAAAATGAATCCTGAGAGAAGAAGCACTTTTTAGTTCAAATACAAGAAAGTGGACCTAGCCAGCCTGCAGAAGTTGAATGCCAAAGTGACACCGATCAAACTCAACAGCTTTGTGCAAGACTGTGGAAGAATTTTGGACATCTTAGATGAGAAGATGGACACGATGACTGCGGTGACTATTGCTCAGTTCTATGATCCACCTCTATATTGTTTCACATTTTCTGATTTCCAATTGGTTCCTACCTTGGAAGAGTTCGAGAGGATTGTAGGCCAGAATTTGAAGGATCATAATCCATTTCCTAAGTTTGATGAAGGTATTCCTCCCAAGAGGATAACTTTAGCTTTGGGATTGAAGGTTTCTGAGGTTGTAGAAAATTGGGATGTGAAGGGAGCTTTCAATGGTTTTTCTAGAAAGTTCTTGGAAGATCAAGCTAAGAAGATAGAGAAAGAGGGGAATTGGAAAGCTTTATATGTCGTGTTAGTTGTGTTGGTATATGGGATAGTTCTCTTCCCAAATATTGACCATTTTGTGGACCATCTGGTTGTGAGGATCTTTCTCTATAGTAAACATGTACCATTCCTCATAGCAGACCTTCATTATGCTCTCCATGAGCATCATGAGAAGAAGGGAGGAACCATTTTATGTTGTGTGCAGCTGTTGCATGCTTGGTTTAGATCTCATATGCCTGAAGAAGGCCATTTTGTCTCAAAGGAACTCAAACCCTCTCAGAAGTTAGCTTCTCTCACCTCCAATCATGTTAAGTGGTATATCAGGGATTGGGAAACTAAGGATGTTATTATCAGCATTTGAGACTTCCCCAATGTACCTTTGATAGGAACCAAGGGTTGCATCAACTACAAACCTGTGTTATCCTTGAGGCAACACTATTACCCAATGAATGACCCTCCAAGAACTGAAGCTTTAGAGCCTTTCATCTTGCACAGTGCTAAAGCAGATCACCCCATGATGAAGAAGATCAAGAGGTCATGGTAAGCAATTATCAGAAAGGGTAAAGAATTAGGTAAAAGAAATGTCATCGCTCGAGAGCCTTATACCTGTTGGGTGAGAGAGAGGGTTCAAATGGTTAAGCTCCCTTTTCCATTTGATCCTTCTATCTATCCGTTGGTTCCTGAGCCAGAACCCATATTACCTGAAGATATGGAGAAGCTTAATGCCCGTATTAAGGAGCTGGAATTGGAGAATACTGACTTAAGGATTAAGCTCGACCGAGTCTCTGTGGAGAATGGAGATCTAAAAGATAGTCAGCAGAAGAAGGAAAAAGAACTTGAAGTTTCCAACAAAAGGGCTAGGGAGTTTGAGGCAAGGATAGAAAAGTTCGGACAAGCACTCCAAGGTACTAAATCTGTGTTCAAGACGAAGAATGAAGAGTTGGATCAAGCTGTACTCCAGATAAGCTCAACAAAACTCTGGAGTTGACTCTTGAAATGAAGAGGGAAGCACATTTGATTTTTGAGATCCGTGCTCGTGAACTTGAGAACATTATTCAGAGGTAAAAGGATGCTTTAGAATGTGAGAAGTTGAGGACTGAATAGTCAGAAAGAGTTTGTACACGTTGGAATTATCAGTTGGAGCAAGCCGATATCAGGATCCAGGCACTTGAGGGTATGGGTCAGGATGTTGCTTATCTAATGTTGCTGAATGAGTGCAGATACTAGAGAAACCTCTATAGAGACATAGAGGTGACCAAGGCTGGAGACTTGCGCATCATTCAAGACCTTCAAGGACTTTACACTGAGTGGAAGGGAAAATTTCTGAGGCTGTCCAGATTTGCAAATTCAATCATGCAAGAGTTACCTAGGAAATTGCAAGAAGATGATTAGTGCATGTGTCCTGAAAACACTAAGCATCAAGTCTTTAATTTCATTAAATTTTGTAAGATGATGTTAGAGGGGCTGACTACCGACCTTGCTACGGTTCAGAAGGCCTGTATGCCGTATGCATTTGCTTGTATTTGAAATTTGTTCTAAATTAATGAAAAATCGCTTTTGAGATTCATTTTATTGTGTTTTATTGCTTTATTGCTTTGAATACTTGCGAACAAATGTTTTGGTATTTCTGAAATGAATAATTGAAACTAACCAAGAGTTTTCCAAACAAGATGCATCAATACATGCATTCATACATTTTCAAAATAAAGTCTCACTTCGTCCTTTCTATCTCCAGTTTCACGCTGAATCTTCAACACTCGTACAATACTCACGCCCGAGCAAGACAAATGATGGCTGAACAAGAACAAGAAAGCGCTCGAGCTAGAGCTGAATTAGACAAGACCAAGGGAGCATGTCCTAGATGAGAGAAATTCTCCAAGCGTTGACTTTTAGATTTGAAGCTCCACAAGTGACCGTGATTTTAGAAATCACGGGCCCAGCAGTCGAAGTCCTGTAACACCCTTCTAAAATACCCCAAATATGTAATTAAAATAACAACAACAAATATCAGAGTAATTATGCACCAAGGGTGTCACACAACACTTAACAACATAATAACTGTCATGCTCATTATTTAATCAAAATAACATTTTTGCACAATTCGCAGCGGATATAAATCAACTCAACCATTCCACAAACATATAACGTATTACATGAAAAATGGTTCAACAACCGACAATAAACAATTAAAACATCCCGTCCCGATGTTACATCTATCAGAGCACGACCCACTAAGTAGACTACACTAGACTCCAAGCATTAGCTTCTACTCAACTCATTGCTCGTTACCTGAAAAATAGTTGTAAGGGTGAGTTCCTCAATCGATATAACAAACATTATAAATTATCATGTTATGTTAAGTAAATTTATACGTTAATCACCCTAATCGTATCATGCATTCAGTAACGGCACATCAACTCAAATATCATACTCAATAACAACGTAAAATGCAACTCAATAACGACATAAATTGCAACTCAACAACAACATAAAATGCAACTCAAATGAGACTCGACTCGTCATGCATGTGGTACCATTCGGAGTAAAACTCCCAACTTAAATCATTGCCATTTTAGTGGGCATCAAGGCATAAGCCTTCAACTTTCAACTTAAAATTTTGCCAATCCAGGCCAACGTGGTGTGAGCAAAGCTCCGACTTAATGCATATGAATGTACATGGCATACACGACTTTAAACTGTCAACAACATAATAATAATATCAACACAACAACGTTTTCAACAAAAAATCAACTTATAATCAACTTTGGCTCATCAAGCCTACAACTCAGTATTTTCAACAACTTTAACACAACTTATCAGCATAATTGTATCAACACTTCACAACGTAAATCCAACAAAATTACTCATCACGATTAACTATAATAAGCCAATCACCAATTAGGTTCACAACATTAAAATATCAAATTTTCTAATTTCCAACAGTGTTAACCGGTTAACGCCCTGGGTTAACCGGTTAACGCAGGACAAAAATACATTTTCTGGCAAAACGCAACAGTGTTAACCGGTTAACGCCCTGGGTTAACCGGTTAACGCAGGCAAAACAGCATATTTCCACAAAACATAACAGTGTTAACCGGTTAACGCCCTGGGTTAACCGGTTAACGCAGACAAAACAGCAGTTCCTGCGCTAACACAAGACAGAATGCAGAGTTTCCGCATTTTCCGCCGTTGGAGGACTTCCGGACCTCCGATTCAATTTCCGTAAAAAGCTACATTATCGGAAAATCACGACACATACAATTACGGACTCAATTACAGCTTAAACTCAGTTTATTCATCACAATCTTTCAGCATTCAACAATCCCAATTAGGGTCAATTCAACGGTTTCTCACTACCCATGACATGTTAATCTATAATACCCATTAAGCGACGATAAACCCCCCTTACCTGAGATAATCCGGCAATCTCTAAGCTTCAAGCTTTTCCGTTCTTCAACCTCTGCTTTTTCTCCACTTTTCACCTTTCAGCCGCTTCTCTGTTTCACGTGAAAACTCTTTACCAACAATGAACCCTTTTTCTCTTATTCCAACTTATATATTTTCCACTAATTATTATTCCAAATAATAATAATAATAATAATAATAATAATCCAATAATTCAATTTATTTAATTAAATTATTAAATATATTATTAACTTAATTAAATAATCCTCTTATTTAATTCGGGGTGTTACAACTCTCCCCTACTAAAAGAGTTTTCGTCCTCGAAAACATACCTCAAGCAAATAACTCTGGATAAGACTCCTTCATCTGACTCTCAAGTTCCCATGTCATGCTTTCGCCCGCAGCTCCCAACCAAACGACTTTAACCAACCCAATCTCTTTTCCTCGAAGAGTCTTTGTTTCACGATCTTCAACTCGCACAGGCTTTGTCTCTACTGTTAAATTATCTCGCACTTGCACATCATCCATACTAACCACATGAGACGGATCTGAGATATACTTCCGAAGCTGCGACACATGGAATACATCATGCAAATTCGAAAGATTAGGTGGTAATGCCATCCGATAAGCAACTCTTCCAACCCGTTCTAAGATTTGATACGGACCAATGAAGCGAGGAGTGAGCTTTTTAGACTTCAAAGCCCTCCCAACTCCGGTCACAGGCGTGACTCTCAAAAACACATGGTCACCAGCTTGAAATTCTAATTCCTTCTTCCGCTTGTCATGGTAACTCTTCTGCCTACTCTGAGAAGCTTTCATCTTCTCTCGGATAAACTTCACTTTCTCGGTAGTTTCTCGAACTAACTCTGGTCCAAGTACTACAATCTCACCAGATTCGTGCCAACACAACGGAGTTCTACATCTACGACCATATAATGCTTCAAAAGGCGCCATTCCGATACTAGAATGGTAACTATTATTGTATGTGAACTCGATCAATGGAAGATAAGTGTCCCACGAACCTCCTTGTTCAAGAACACAAGCTCTCAGTAAATCTTCCAATGACTGAATAGTTCTCTCTGTTTGGCCATCAGTTTGAGGATGATATGCCGAACTCAACCTCAACTTAGATCCCAACGAATCTTGCAGACTTTTCCAAAATCCCGATGTAAACCTCGGATCTCTGTCCGACACAATACACAGAGGAACACCATGCAACTTTACAACTACTCGGATGTAAACCTCTGCCAACTTCGCAATTGGGTAAGTGATGTTAATAGGTATGAAGTGAGCCGACTTCGTGAGCCTATCAACGATCACCCAAATCGAATCATGCCCTCGTAAGGTAGCAGGCAGCCCCGTTACAAAGTCCATAGAAATGCTATCCCATTTCCATTCTGGAACTTCCAACGGTTGCATCAACCCAGCAGGCTTCTGATGCTCAATCTTCGACTTCTGACAAGTTAAGCACGCATACACAAAACGAGCCACATCTTCTTTCATTTCGGGCCACCAAAATAATTTCTTTAAATCCTGATACATTTTAGTAGCTCCTGGATGAATACTCAAGCTGCTTCTATGACCCTCCTCTAGAATACTTCTCTTCAAAATTGCGTCGTTAGGAATACAAATTCTTTCCCCTAATTTCAACACACCTCTCGCATCAACCGTAAAGTCACTTTTCTCTGATTGACCACAACGATTAAGGATATCTACTAATTTCACATCCAATTTCTGTGCCTCTCGGATACTATCCATAAAATCATTATTAATCTTTAGCATTCCTAGCATCACACTCTGCGGTGTTACTTCGCAAACCAAACTCATATCCCGAAATTGCTCAATTAATTCCAACTCCTTAATCATCATTGCTGACACATGCAAGGTCTTTCTACTTAAAGCATCGGCCACAACATTTGCTTTTCCTGGATGATAATTCAAACCGAAATCATAATCCTTAAGCAATTCGAACCACCTACGTTGTCTCATGTTCAGCTCTTTCTGATCAAATAGATACTTTAAACTTTTATGATCGCTGAAAACTTCGAATCTGGAACCATAAAGGTAATGCCTCCAAAGTTTTAGCGCAAACACTACAGCAGCAAGTTCAAGATCATGCGTAGGATAGTTCTTTTCATGAATTCTCAACTGTCGCGACGCATAAGCAATTACTTTATTATTTTGCATGAGCACACCTCCCAAACCCATCAACGAAGCATCACAGTAAATTATAAACGGTTCCCCCGATTTGGCAAAGTCAAAACCGGCGCCGACGTCAACCTCCTCTTTAATTCATTAAAACTCTCTTCGCACTGAACATCCCACACGAAAGCTTTACCTTTGCAAGTTAATTTAGTCAACGGAAGTGCTAACTTAGAAAATCCTTCAATAAATCTTCTATAATATCCAGCTAATCCCAAAAAGCTTCTAATCTCGGTAACCGACTTAGGAGTTTCCCATTGCAATACAGCTTCTACCTTGGAAGGATCTACAGCAATACCTTTTCCTGAAATTACATGGCCGAGAAAACTGACTTCTCTTAACCAAAACTCACACTTGGACAACTTCGCATACAATTTCTTATCTTTCAAAACCTCCAATACTAATCTCAAATGTTCCTGGTGCTCTCCTTCGGACTTAGAGTAAATCAAAATATCATCAATAAATACTACCACAAAATGATCCAGATAAGTATGGAAAATACGATTCATGTATTCCATAAATACTCCCGGCGCATTAGTCACACCGAAAGGCATCACAGAATACTCATAATGTCCATACCGAGTTCTGAACGCTGTCTTCTGGATGTCTTCATCTTTCACTCTGATCTGATGATAGCCCGATCTCAAATCAATTTTACTGAACACACAAGCACCCACTAATTGGTCCATCAAATCATCTATCCTCGGTAGTGGATACTTATTCTTGATCGTTACTTTATTCAATTGTCTATAATCAATACAAAGCCTCATACTACCCTCTTTCTTCTTTACTAGTAACACTGGAGCTCCCCACGGTGACACACTTGGTCTTATAAACTTCTTCTCAAGTAAGTCTTCCAATTGCTTCTTTAATTCATACAATTCAGATGCCGACATTCTATACGGTGCCATCGAAACAGGCCTAGTACCAGGTACCAGATCAATAGTAAATTCAACTTCCCTCTCTGGCGGCACACTAGGAATTTCATCAGGAAAAACTTCAGGGAATTCTTTCACCACTAACAGTTCCTCTATCTTAGCTTTACTTTCAACCGACAATGTCGCCATCAAAGAAAACATCTGAGCTCCCTCTTTCATCAATTTTCGCAATTCTCTGAAAGGTAATAAGTCAACTCCTTCCTCTTCAGGAGTGGAAAACCTCACCGACTTATGATGACAATTTATATGAACATAATTATACTCCAACCAGTTCATACCAAGAATTACATCCATCCCATCCAACTGCAAACATACTAAATCAACATAGAAATCTTTATCGAAGATCGACAAAGGACATTTTAAACATACCAAAGAAGTAGTTACTGATCCCTTAGCTGGGGTCTCAACAATCAATTCGCCATCCAAAGCGGACAATTTTAAACCCAGTCTTCGAGCACAGTTAGCAGAAATAAAACAGTGGGTAGCACCGGTATCAATAATAGTAATTAAAGGAGTACCATATATGAAACATGTACCTCGGATAAGTCTGTCCTCACAGGAGGTTTGAGTTCCGGTCAATGCGAACACCTTCCCAGTCTGAGATTTCTTTGGCTTCTGACACTGACTTCCAATATGCCCTTCTTCGCCACAATTAAAACAAATCATTTCCTTGTGCTTGCAATCAGCCATTGCATGACCAGTCTTACCACAGCGAAAACACCTCTTTACTTTAGCAGTGCATACATTACTCTTATGACCAGCCTGACCACATTTGAAGCAAACTATACCAGCAGGAGCACCTCCCCTACTAGTCCTCTGAGCCGGAGCAGCTCCTTGTTTCCCTTTTCCCACTGGAGCATCATACGGCTTGCCACGGTTTTGATGCTGCTTTCCCTTGCGGTCACTGACCATCTTGTAATGAGCATTATTGTCCTCTTCAAATATCCTGCAGCTATCAACCAGTTCAGTAAAAATGCGTATCTTCTGATACCCAACAGCCTTCTTAATTTCAGAGCGCAATCCGTTCTCGAACTTGATGCACTTTGAAAATTCAGCACCAGCACCAGTGTAATGAGGATAAAATTTGGACAGCTCCACAAATTTCGCAGCATAATCAGTGACAGACATGTTTCCTTGCTTCAGCTCAAGGAACTCGATTTCCTTCTTACCACGGACATCTTCCGGATAATACTTTCTCAGAAATTCCCTACGGAATACATCCCAAGTAATGTCTTTACCTGCCACGGTCAACCTCTCGTGAGTCTCTAGCCACCAGTCATCAGCTTCGACTGCTAGCATGTGAGTACCATACCGAACCTTCTGAGCTGGAGTGCAATCCATAACACGGAAGATTCTCTCAATCTCTTTCAACCATCCCAAGGCTGCATCTGGATCATGCTTCCCTTTAAACACCGACGGGTTCTCTCTCTGAAAAGTCGCCAAGCTACGTGATCCAGCATCACCACCAGCATTTGGCAAGTTCTGCACAGCTTGTGCCATCGCTTGCATTGCGGCAGCCATTGCAGCGTCATTCCTTCCAGCCATTTCAACTTATCACTACAACACAACTTAAAAGTTAGACTAGTAACAATTACACAATTGTTAGACTGTAACGACACGACAACTGGCCGGACAGACCGACCTGCTCTGATACCACTAATGTAACACCCTTCTAAAATACCCCAAATATGTAATTAAAATAACAACAACAAATATCAGAGTAATTATGCACCAAGGGTGTCACACAACACTTAACAACATAATAACTGTCATGCTCATTATTTAATCAAAATAACATTTTTGCACAATTCGCAGCGGATATAAATCAACTCAACCATTCCACAAACATATAACGTATTACATGAAAAATGGTTCAACAACCGACAATAAACAATTAAAACATCCCGTCCCGATGTTACATCTATCAGAGCACGACCCACTAAGTAGACTACACTAGACTCCAAGCATTAGCTTCTACTCAACTCATTGCTCGTTACCTGAAAAATAGTTGTAAGGGTGAGTTCCTCAATCGATATAACAAACATTATAAATTATCATGTTATGTTAAGTAAATTTACACGTTAATCACCCTAATCGTATCATGCATTCAGTAACGGCACATCAACTCAAATATCATACTCAATAACAACGTAAAATGCAACTCAATAACGACATAAATTGCAACTCAACAACAACATAAAATGCAACTCAAATGAGACTCGACTCGTCATGCATGTGGTACCATTCGGAGTAAAACTCCCAACTTAAATCATTGCCATTTTAGTGGGCATCAAGGCATAAGCCTTCAACTTTCAACTTAAAATTTTGCCAATCCAGGCCAACGTGGTGTGAGCAAAGCTCCGACTTAATGCATATGAATGTACATGGCATACACGACTTTAAACTGTCAACAACATAATAATAATATCAACACAACAACGTTTTCAACAAAAAATCAACTTATAATCAACTTTGGCTCATCAAGCCTACAACTCAGTATTTTCAACAACTTTAACACAACTTATCAGCATAATTGTATCAACACTTCACAACGTAAATCCAACAAAATTACTCATCACGATTAACTATAATAAGCCAATCACCAATTAGGTTCACAACATTAAAATATCAATTTTTCTAATTTCCAACAGTGTTAACCGGTTAACGCCCTGGGTTAACCGGTTAACGCAGGACAAAAATACATTTTCTGGCAAAACGCAACAGTGTTAACCGGTTAACGCCCTGGGTTAACCGGTTAACGCAGGCAAAACAACACATTTCCACAAAACATAACAGTGTTAACCGGTTAACGCCCTGGGTTAACCGGTTAACGCAGACAAAACAGCAGTTCCTGCGCTAACACAAGACAGAATGCAGAGTTTCTGCATTTTCCGCCGTTGGAGGACTTCCGGACCTCCGATTCAATTTCCGTAAAAAGCTACATTATCGGAAAATCACGACACATACAATTACGGACTCAATTACAGCTTAAACTCAGTTTATTCATCACAATCTTTCAGCATTCAACAATCCCAATTAGGGTCAATTCAACGGTTTCTCACTACCCATGACATGTTAATCTATAATACCCATTAAGCGACGATAAACCCCCCTTACCTGAGATAATCCGGCAATCTCTAAGCTTCAAGCTTTTCCGTTCTTCAACCTCTGCTTTTTCTCCACTTTTCACCTTTCAGCCGCTTCTCTGTTTCACGTGAAAACTCTTTACCAACAATGAACCCTTTTTCTCTTATTCCAACTTATATATTTTCCACTAATTATTATTCCAAATAATAATAATAATAATAATAATAATAATCCAATAATTCAATTTATTTAATTAAATTATTAAATATATTATTAACTTAATTAAATAATCCTCTTATTTAATTCGGGGTGTTACAAGTCCAACTTCAGAGGTCTTTACCTTCAACCTTATCTCCATATGGGTTACCTTATGACTTCATTCCTCGAGCAGAGGTAGTGCATAACATGGGGCAATTTGTCCAACAAGCTGTGTCGTTTCCTGTTTATACCGATGCACGCCCAATCGTCCACACTATTGCTCCACCAGTTGCCTATGCTAGGCCTATTCCGCTTTTTGAAGATCAATATCACCTGTATCAGACCGCCGAATCAACTATGAGTGGTGATGAAGTAAGATTTAAAGATTTCAGAGAAGTGAAGGAGAACATGCAAATCCTTGAGAAGAAGTTTTGAGCGTTGGAAGGAGACCACGTCTTTGGTTCTGCTGCCAAAGAAATGTGCCTTGTATCGGGGTTGGTGATTCCGACTAAGTTTAAAACTCTGGATTTCGACAAATACAAGGGGCATACTTGCCCAAAAAGCCATCTCATAATGTATTACCGTAAAATGGCTGCTCACGTGGAAGATGACAAGCTGATGATCCACTGTTTCCAAGATAGGTTGAGTGGGGCTCCTTCCAAATGGTATTTGAGTCTGGATCAAAGTAGGATCAGATGCTTCCAAGACCTATCTAACGCGTTCATCAAACACTACAAATACAACATGGACATGGCGCCTGATAGAAGGCAACTACAAAGCATTTTCCAGCGCGATAAAAAGTCCTTCAAGGAATATGCATAGAGATGGAGAGAACTGGTTCTCAAGTTTAACCACCTCTTGCCGAAAAAGAGCTAGCTGAATTATTCATTGACACTATCCAACCCCAATTCTACGAGAAAATGGTTGGAAGTGCTTCCTTGGGTTTCTTCGAGCTTGTTGCTATAAGAACTCGCGTTGAATATGGTTTGAGAAATGGTAAACTTGTAGTTGTGGCTGGAACTTCAAGTGCTAATCCCAAGAAGTTCTATGGAGGGTTTCCCAAAAAGAAGGAAGGTGAGACCAATGTAGTGTCTAGTGGCTAAGGAAGAGCTCCTCCAAGAAGAAGACATCAACAACAATATTCACAACAGCAGTATGTTCAACAACCTTTTCCATATTAGCAACCTATAGATCCCGCTCAGTACACCCCACAACCGTACATAGTCGCTGTGACGCCCGCCTTCAATCAACAACCTGCTCAGGCTTATCAACCAGCTCCAGTTTATCGACCAGCTCCAGCTCAACAACGTGCTCCTTGTCACGGTGAGAATCGGAGACCAAGCTATTAGATTAACTTGACTCGTAAAACATTGTGTCATACCCCAAAATTTGCCCATTAATCTTGCAAAACATTTCTCGAAGCACTCTAACTTATTCTGCAAGGCACTGACCTTAAAGGAATAAAAGACCCAGCTCACAATGGCCAAATCCAGAAAAAGGCCCAAACTAGCTTGCTCGCTAGGCGAGCAACTCCTTCACCTAGCGAAGCTTGCGAATACCAGAATTATTGGGCCGCATTCTGAGCCCATTAGGTCACAGATGGCCTGCTCGCTAGGCGAGCATATCCTTCTCCTAGCGAACCCTTCGCTACACGCTCGCCTAGCGAAGCTTGCGAACACCAGAAATTCTGGGCTTCATTCTGAGCCCATTAGGTCACAACAAGAGCATTATAAATAGCCAAGCTTCAGTCAGAAAAAGGGAGAACGAAAACAGACGAAGACGGACCGAAACCCTGGCATAGAAACCCTGGAGACCAACTCAGAGAATTCAGAGTAAAGAAACCCTGAAGGCCGCTCATCCGCACCAAGGTTGCATCCGCCCAATTCGACCCGATTTGCCAATCCAAAGCTGCAATTCCATTGCAAACAGGTTTGCGCATCACTACTGTTTTATGCTTTTAATCGGTAATCGCTACATACATAAGGCATCATGATTAAATTTTCGGATATGTAATTTGATTTCACATGTGAATTTAAGTATGCCTGAATATCCTGAATGTTTGTCCATGCTATTCCTGTAATTAAATGCCATAAAGTTCAGGGTGCCGGAGATCATGCTGCTATCAAACTCAAAACCCGTAGCAGCTCGCTAGCACATCGCTAAGCGAGCCTGTAGCGAGCACTCGCTAAGCCTTCGCTAGGCGAAGCAGGAGCGAACGGGACAGTGGATGTTTTGTTTCTTTTCTGTTCTGCCTTATGTTTATCTAATCAAGATTTATTATAATTCTGCATTATTTGGCCTGACTGTTGTGTTTATTTTGTGGTGCAATTTTCAATTGTACTTTATCTCGATGTTCTAACCCGTGTGCTGAATTGTGTAAAGGCTTACACATTCCCGAAGAAACGGCCGGCTAAGTATTCCACTTTATTTGTGGGATACCCTTATGGAGATGGATTCTGAATTACTTAATTTTAATGTGGAGATACATCCTAAATTATCTAGCTGATTTTAATGTATTGATTTCATCGATTTTAATGTGGACCTAATTACTTAATCGATTACGGCTATCTAATTAATTGTAAAACTTTGCCTTTAAATATGTGATCTTGGACCTCTCTTTGTTGCCTTACGGTATTATGGTCATGTCCCGCGAACGTGGGGATACACTTAGCAAAGACCCTTCGGTTAAATCATCATGTCCCTATAAAATAAATCATAGCCCCTCGGATATTGCCTTCGAATATATGATTTTTGTCCCCCGATGACCCTTCGGTGTAGCCTACGGTTAAATGATGATAGTCCCTTCGAATGCTAAGGTATCCTCACAAATGTTGCCTTCAATGACCAATCGATGACCCTACGATGACCCTTTTACATCCAAAGGATAAAACTACTTACTTCTCAATAGTAAGGACAGTTTTACCCTCATAAGGATAGGAAATGCCCATAAAGACCTTGGGTAGGTATAACTCTTAATTGCTTACTCACAATTTAAAAATACTTTTCACACTTCACAAATACTAGAAAATCACCACTTGGTATACATTCATACTAGAATCATTACTGAGTTATATTTTTCTAAACCATTTTCAAAACTAAACAAGATAACCACTTTGTATACATTCATACGAGAATCATTACAAAGTTAAATTCTCTTTTTCAAAACATTTTCTAAACAATTCACGAACACTTTTTCAGACAAGAAAAATAATATAAGTGATCAAGCAATTAAGAGCCCATGGATAACCATGGATACAAAGGGTGCTAACACCTTCCCTTTGTATAATGTACCTCCCGAACCCAAAATCTAAATTAAGGTCTTTCCTGTTCTTTTCCACCTTTCCTTATTGGATAAAAGAAAAGTCGGTGGCGACTCTTGCTAACCGCGACATTTGCTTTCCAAAGCAAAACACATAAAAGTCAGTTCACCGTATGACAGAACTGGCGACTCTGCTGGGGAATAACTTAAAAAGAGAGGTTACCTTAAAAACAAGATCACTTATTCAAATTGTCTGATTTACTTTTAAGGGATTGCTTGGGTATTTTCGAGTGAAAGATCCTACACCCGGATCTAGTGTACCTTAGGTAAGTAGCAATAGATCATCGCGACTATCCGGCGTATACCGGAATGGTTAAAATGATGGCTACGGTTAATGTGACACTTTGGATGTCCTGATGTTCCTCATGTTTACTTGAGGAAAAATTTGGCTTCCGCGTGGTGTCATCAAAGCGTTAACCAGACCTTTAGAACCCTAATTGACTCATCCTAGCCATTAGAAAGTAGTGAGATAACTGACTTCGGTTCCGACTGGGGTTGGTTGAGACTCGATACTACACTCCTTGAGATTGGACTTTAAGGAAACTTCGGTCAACCACTTGGTGTTGCACTGAAGTGGACTTAAGGAAAGGTCGATGATTTGAGATCCTTCTAGAACCCGGTTACTATTCTAGGACAGGTTAAACCAACCAAACTTCAGTGGGGAGGGTACTTACCTATGGAACTCATGCAAGCCTTAAAACCTAGGAATGATTGTTGTGTGACTTGTTTGTGCTTGTTACTTACTTAACATCATAACATCATAACATCATAACATCATAACATCATAACATCATAACATCATGACATCGTGACATTGTACTAACCATTTCAAGGACTTTAAACCTTGAAAACATTTCATACATTGCATAGCATAACATCACATTGCATAACAGGTACTCTAAAGGGATCAGTGTTCTCACGGTTTTCCTCCAAACAGAAAAATGGACCTCAAACAAGCTGTTAAAGATCTCCAGGCTCAGAATGCTCAACTCCAGGAGATGATCTTGAACTTATCCAAGGGGCAGGAGGAACTGAAGGCTCTCTTGCTCGAGAAGGAAAAAGACAAGAAACCTGTGAGTTACATTAACCCAGGAAGAAGGCTTAAAGGACAGGCTGCGGGAGTCAAGATTAGACTTCCAAAGGATCAAGAAGAGGAAACAGAAAATGATTCGGAAGATGAGAATGCTAATCCTTTCAACCATGAGGACGATGATGAAGATTATGAAAATGAACTGTACTCTCCAAAAGAGGATAAGTATAACTTGCTGGAAGAACGCATGCTAGCTATGGAGGGTCAAAAGACGCCCAGTCTGGATTTCGAAAGCTTAGGTCTGGTCTCTGATGTGGTCATTCCCCGCAAATTCAAGGTCCCTGCTTTCACTAAGTATGATGGGGCATCTTGCCCTCAGGTGCATCTGAGAGCTTATGTGAGAAAGATTCAGCCATATACCACTAATAGGAAACTATGGATCCATTTCTTCCAAGAGAGTCTGTCTGGCACACAGTTAGAATGGTACTATCAGCTCGAGAGCTCTGACATCCACACCTGGACTGACTTAGCGACAACTTTTTACAAGCATTACCAGTATAATTCTGAATTAGCACATACTCGGTTACAGTTGCAGAATATGACTATGGGATCTAAAGAAAGCTTCAAAGAATATGCTCAAAAATGGAGAGATTTGGCTGGCAGCGTCAAACCTCCTCTGACTGACAGAGAGTTAGTGGACATGTTCATGGGCACACTGACTGGCCCATTCTACAGCCATCTATTGAGAAGTTCCTCATCGGGTTTCACTGAACTTATATTAACAGGTGAACATGTTGAAAGTGGCATTCGAAGTGGGAAGATACAGGCGACTACCTTTGATCCTCCGGGGACTCCTAATGACATCACTTCCCCTCTGCCTAACCTTGACGAGACTGTTAATGCTGTGGAAGATGCTGATAACGATTGTGACTTGGATAGCTGGATTTTCCCAACAATTGGTGACAGACTCAATAATTGGAAGGCTGAAGACACTATCACGATTTCCTTTAGTCAGGAGTAATTGTTATTGCTATTTTAGCATTTTAAAGCATTGTGTCTATGCCCGGGGCACAATAGCTAATTTTGCAAGGGTTTTGTCATTTTCATAAGCATATTCACATTCAATGAATCAATGGACTTTTCGCATTCAAATATTGCGCTCTTTATCTTTCTTGTCATTTTTCAAACAAACTATGTTTTCTTGCACACACTCACGTAACGAATTGCAGATCCATACCCGCTCTGGATCCTGTTGATAATAGTTCTACTACTGTTCATTATGACTTTGAAAATCCGATCTACCAAGCCGAGGATGGAAGCGAGGAAGATTGTGAAGTACCTGAGAACTTGCCAGACTGGTACTGCAAGAAGAAAAGACTATACAGCCGCATGAGGAGTCAAATGAAACCTAGGTACTGAAGTAGACAAGAAAATTACTGAGGAAAAATCAGGAGACAATATGGAATGATGAATGTCAAGAAGCTTTTGACAAAATCAAGAAGCCTTTCCATGAACCTCCAATTCTGATGCCACCAATTGAAGGAGGACCTCTAATCATGTATTTGACCGTGTTAGAAAATTCAATAGGGTGTGTGTTGGGGCAACATGACGAGTCTGGTCGAAAAGAGCATGCAATATACCACCTTAGCAAAAAGGTACGGACTGTGAAACAAGATACTCACAGCTCGAGAAAGCTTGTTGTGCTTTGGCCTGGGCTGCTCGCCGACTAAGACAGTATATGTTGAATCGTACCGCTTTATTGATTTCTAAGATGGATCTTATCAAATACACATTTGCGAAATCTGCTATCTCCTGAAAGAGCTATCACTGATAATGGTGCTAATTTGAACAACCAGATGATTACTGAACTCTGCACGCAGTTCAAAATAAAACACCATAATTCCGAAGTGGCGACTTGGTAATAAAGCGTATCATTCTACCACAAGGTGATTCTAGAGGCAAATGGACTCCCACATACGAAGGGTCATTTGTAGTTAAGAAGGTATTCTCTGGTGGAGCCATGATGCTTGTTACAGTGGATGACGAAGAGTCCCCGCATCCCGTGAACACGGACATAGTTAAAAAATACTATGCATGTACACCCGGCAAGTCGAAAACCTGAAAAGGCGGCTTGGGCAAAAAAGGGTATCCTGGTGGACTGAAAACCTGAAAAGGCGGTCCAGGCAAAAATTAGGGATTAAAGCGTATGACTATGTCCCGTTCTCGGTCAGCTTCACCCAAGTCAAAGGGACTGAACAAGCCAATCACTTCTATCCGACAGCAGAAGATGAGATGCTTGAAGACATAATGACAGTAGCAAAATTAGAATCAATAGGACTTTTTCTGCATAGCTTTCTCTTCGTTTTCTTGGCAATTTCCTCTTACTAGGATTTCTGTCTCCTTGTACACAAAATTGCCTGTCTATAGGCCCTCTTTCAAAATCAATACAATTTCATTTCCAAAAAGGTGTTTTGTTTACTTTCTCTGTTTTGCTTGCATAAACGTCCATTGATTTAATTTGAATTGATATGTGCATGTGAATATGATCGATGTTTACCAAAAATGCATGCATAAAATAGAAGTAGCAATTACGAAAGACTTCAGGATCAAGGAGAAGGTCTAACCATGCTTCCCAATAAATCCGTTGCTAATTCTATTCCTCAGCAAAGCCAATTATTCCCCGGACAAGTTAATCATCTCTTCCATCCCCAGCCAGGCTTCTGTTGAATATTTCTCCCATCAGACAGAAATCCAATACCCCCAGCTAAGAAAGGATCACCGATACCAGTATCTCCAACCAGAAGACTGAGATTTATTCCCCCAGCGGAGTCCTCGGGAAGAACTTTTCAGATGCATAATTCATTCATTACATCATTTCACAGCATACGCATGCATACATTGTTCGCATTTATTGCCAAAAGCATAAAACATCTCATGCATCATGACATGGCATGAAGCTAACTTTATTTTTCAGGTTAATTATCCTCCTAAGGATGGTATCTTTAAGCCCATCCCGGCCATTTATTGCAAATACAGCATCTACAAATACGATCAGATATAGCCTGGCATACGGTTCATTCTGATTCAGCTCAACATATGACTCCTTCAACTCAGATACGATCTAACGTACGATCCATTATGACCTTCAACTACTCAAATACGGTCTAATGTACGACCCAGTTAGACCTTCAAGTCCTCAGATGCTACCTAGCGTACGGTACATTTCTGAAGTGTAGTCTAGCGTACGACTACCCCTTTCATCATCAGATTCAGCCTAACGGACGGCTCATTCTGCTCAAATACGGTCTAATGTACGACCCAGTTAGACCTTCATCTCCTCAGATGCTACCTAGTGTACGGTACATTTCTGAAGTGTAGTCTAGCGTACGACTACCCCTTTCATCATCAGATTCAGCCTAATGGACGGCTCATTCTGCTCAAATACGGTCTAATGTACGACCCAGTTAGACCTTCATCTCCTCAGATACAGCCTAATGGACGGCTCATCTTGCAACTCAGATACGATCTAGCGTACGATCCATTCTGATCTTTCATCCCCAGCGAAGTCACCCGCCTAATGAACAACTCACTATGCTATTCAGATACGGTCTAGCGTGTGATCCATTCTGATCCCTTATCACCAACAGCGTATAACACACTCTGACTCCCCGGCGAAGTCGACAGCCTAATGGATGACTCACTATACGGTCTAACGTACGACCCGGTATGACACCCATGTCTTCAGATATCGTCTAACGTACGACACAATCTGAAGCCCTCACCATCAAACTTCCTGGATGGCATCTTTAAGCCCATCTCCATCAAGACTAATTGACAAGTGCAAATTTTTGGGGCATTCTAGTGTTCAATAATCTTCCACCTCCAGACCACGAATGGCATACTTGCCATCCTAACTCTCTCGGTTCAAGAATATTGAACAGGGGCAGCTGTCATACCCCAAAATTTGCCCATTAATCTTGCAAAACATTTCTCGAAGCACTCTAACTTATTATGCAAGGCACTGACCTTAAAGGAACAAAAGACCCAGCTCACAATGGCCAAATCCAGAAAAAGGCCCAAACTAGCTTGCTCGCTAGGCGAGCAACTCCTTCGCCTAGCGAAGCTTGCGAATACCAGAATTATTGGGCCGCATTCTGAGCCCATTAGGTCACAGATGGCCTGCTCGCTAGGCGAGCATATCCTTCGCCTAGCGAACCCTTCGCTACACGCTCCCCTAGCGAAGCTTGCGAACACCAGAAATTCTGGGCTTCATTCTGAGCCCATTAGGTCACAACAAGAGCATTATAAATAGCCAAGCTTCAGTCAGAAAAAGGGAGAACGAAAACAGACGAAGACGGACCGAAACCCTGACATAGAAACCCTGGAGACCAACTCAGAGAATTCCGAGTAAAGAAACCCTGAAGGCCGCTCATCCGCACCAAGGTTGCATCCGCCCAATTCGACCCGATTTGCCAATCCAAAGCTGCAATTCCATTGCAAACAGGTTTGCGCATCACTACTGTTTTATGCTTTTAATTGGTAATCGCTACATACATAAGGCATCATGATTAAATTTTCGGATATGTAATTTGATTTCACATGTGAATTTAAGTATGCCTGAATATCCTGAATGTTTGTCCATGCTATTCCTGTAATTAAATGCCATAAAGTTCAGGGTGCCGGAGATCATGCTGCTATCAAACTCAAAACCCGTAGCAGCTCGCTAGCACATCGCTAAGCGAGCCTGTAGCGAGCACTCGCTAAGCCTTCGCTAGGCGAAGCAGGAGCGAACGGGACAGTGGATGTTTTGTTTCTTTTATGTTCTGCCTTATGTTTATCTAATCAAGATTTATTATAATTCTGCATTATTTGGCCTGACTGTTGTGTTTATTTTGTGGTGCAATTTTCAATTGTACTTTATCTCGATGTTCTAACCCGTGTGCTGAATTGTGTAAAGGCTTACACATTCCCGAAGAAACGGCCGGCTAAGTATTCCACTTTATTTGTGGGATACCCTTATGGAGATGGATTCTGAATTACTTAATTTTAATGTGGAGATACATCCTAAATTATCTAGCTGATTTTAATGTATTGATTTCATCGATTTTAATGTGGACCTAATTACTTAATCGATTACGGCTATCTAATTAATTGTAAAACTTTGCCTTTAAATATGTGATCTTGGACCTCTCTTTGTTACCTTACGGTATTATGGTCATGTCCCGCGAACGTGGGGATACACTTAGCAAAGACCCTTCGGTTAAATCATCATGTCCCTATAAAATAAATCATAGCCCCTCGGATATTGCCTTCGAATATATGATTTTTGTCCCCCGATGACCCTTCGGTGTAGCCTACGGTTAAATGATGATAGTCCCTTCGAATGCTAAGGTATCCTCACAAATGTTGCCTTCAATGACCAATCGATGACCCTTTTACATCCAAAGGATAAAATTTCTTACTTCTCAATAGTAAGGACAGTTTTACCCTCATAAGGATAGGAAATGCCCATAAAGACCTTGGGTAGGTATAACTCTTAATTGCTTACTCACAATTTAAAAATACTTTTCACACTTCACAAATACTAGAAAATCACCACTTGGTATACATTCATACTAGAATCATTACTGAGTTATATTTTTCTAAACCATTTTCAAAACTAAACGAGATAACCACTTTGTATACATTCATACGAGAATCATTACAAAGTTAAATTCTCTTTTTCCAAACATTTTCTAAACAATTCACGAACACTTTTTCAGACAAGAAAAATAATATAAGTGATCAAGCAATTAAGAGCCCATGGATAACCATGGATACAAAGGGTGCTAACACCTTTCCTTTGTATAATGTACCTCTCGAACCCAAAATCTAAATTAAGGTCTTTCCTGTTCTTTTCCACCTTTCCTTATTGGATAAAATAAAAGTCGATGGCGACTCTTGCTAACCGCGACATTTGCTTTCCAAAGCAAAACACATAAAAGTCAGTTCACCGTATGACACATTGATATCACCACCGGACTTTTATTTTTCCAAAGGAAGGGAAAAGATTCAAAATAAACCCAAAATAGACATGCATAGCAAATAGTAAAACTAGGAGCAAAGCAAGTAGAGATCGAAGGTAAAGGGTTTGGTTATGCAAAGGGAAGGTATTAACACCCTAAACATCTATAGTACTCTACAGAAACCTTTTGATTTTATCTATGTTTTTAAGAGTTGTTTGCATTTTTTTTATGGGATAATAAAAGGGGTAAAAAATGTTTTTTTTGGAAAGTTTTACTTGACTAAAGGTAAGTCAAAGTTTGAGTTGATATGCTTCATGTGTACTAAAACATTTGTAATTGAAAGATCCATTGACTAAAAGCAAGTCGAAGGTTGTGTTTGAAATGCTTCATGTGTACTAACGTATTTTCAAGTGTAGTTGAAAGATCCATTGACTAAAGGTAATTCAAGGTTAAATGGGTGTTTTAGTTTGAAAAGGGGGTAGGGTTAATGCATGAATGGGAAAATAAAATCAACAAACAAACAGACAATATATGACTAAGAAGTCAACATAAGATCCTTTCCTTTGGATGTAGGTAAATAAAGATACATAAATTGGTAAGCCATGAACAAGCTACTTACATGTTTTTGAAGTATGATGATCATAAACAAGACATGACAAAGTTTTACATAACACCACAAGAGATATCACATGAACAAGTATGAGATACATATTCAATTATCATGGGAGTTTATAAAGGAAATACTTGGATGAAGTGATAAACAATTACAAGATATGGATATAACATCACAAATTAGGATAGAATTATAAGACATGATTTAAACAAGTGCACATTACTCAACACAAGGGTATCAAACCACATAAGACAAGTATCATAATCAAGATATTGGTTATCAAGTCAAGTTGTGACGAGAGAAGGATATTCAAAACATGGATCATATGAACATGGTATGTACAACATAAAATCTTAAATGGATCACTATGCATACAAGTTAAATAAGAGGCAAGAGCACGTTAGGGACAAGTTTCCACCTAAACCCTAATCATGGCATGAATAAGAAACAAGCAAGTGGAAACCCTAATCATCTCCTAACCATTCATTCAAACATGTTTTCAAGGTGAATCAATTTAGACATGATATGAAAATAATCAAGTTTAAACATGTTAAGTACAACAATCAACACTTTAAAGAGTATGTTATGATCATACAAACATTCAACAACAAGGTAAAACAAAAGATAAACCAAAGAGATTGATTAGGATCCTTAAAAATACCTTAAAAAGCACATGTTTTCTATCCAATAAAAAGTGGTAAAATAAATAATATTTTTTTGGATTTTTTGGTATCATCATAAAATATACATTCTTATGAACACATGGCAAAAATAATGGGTCAAAAAGGTTAAGGGATCATAAAGTTATGGGCTTTTGAAGTTATGAAGAAAAATGAACATTTAACAAGTGAGAAAAAATAAACATTACGCTGGCCAAGTTCGAACCCACGTCCTTGGGGTTCCATGGACTTTTTCCAATGCCAACTCAGCTTCATTTTCAACCCCTCTCTCTCATTTTCGTTTTCTTTTTCCCACTATTTTTCCAATCTTCCATCAATCATATCTCTCTCATATCTCAACCATTTTTCATGAAATAAAGATCAAAACCGCATAGAAAAATGCAAGGAACACAATGGTACCATATGTTTTGGCTAATACTCAAAGATGGAGATGCACGAAGGCAAAAACTAGAATTGAAACTTTAGGTTTCATGCAAGATAATTTCACATAAACAACAATATAAATGACATGTAAGCTAATGATCCTTCTTAACACAATAAATGCTACATATTTGCTTCAGAAATCAAAATGAAATGACATATGTATGATGAGTATCAAAGTGCAAGAATATACCTATTGGAGCAAGGTCTAATACCTCTTCAATACTACTTCCAGCTACTGTTTGATGCCTCTCCTAATGCTTATGAGTTCCCAGAAGATGATTGGAACCTTTGGTTTACAGAATGCACAAGCCAAATGAGAGAATGGTGGTTAAGGTTGAAAAGCTCTCAAGAATGGAGTTTTCCTTAGAAAGCTTGGTGTGTGGATAGATGAGGCTTTGTCCTCTATTTATAGGGATCCTTGAGGGTTCAAGAAGCCTTAAATATCATAAAATAACCATGGCTTGTATTGGTTTGCTTGCTTGGTTGGTTCTTGCACAAAACACCAAGTGGGAAGCATGGTAAAAGCATGGGGGACTTAGAGTGTTTTATTGAGATTTGTCTGAAGTGTAGGAGTGGACTTGATGTTTATAGTTGACATGTATCAGAGCCAAAGCCATTTGGGAGCTCAATGGTACTTAATGTTGGGTTAAAGCCACTTTACACAAATGGAAGTGTAACCTTTATGCCAAAAATGGAATGATTCATTGTGTAATGGCTTGGTTGCTTGGATAATGGCTCAAAAATGTGTGATTGTAGCGGGAAATTCATGACCATCAAGCTATTGACAAGCTAGAGATCAATTAACAAGAGTCGCCACCGCGCTTTTATTGTTTCTAAGGGAAAAGGGAAAAGGTACGAACGAAACCCAAATAATAAGAAGTTTTCAAATAAAAATTAGAGATCTCAGGTAAGGGGGTTGGTTACACAGAGGAAAGGTGTTAGCACCCAAAGTGTCCTAGGTACTCATAGGGAGCCCTTTTTGTGTGCATATGTATTTTGTACAAAGTGATGTTTACAAGCAAATAGAATGGGGGATGAGAAAAGAATTCATTAATTATATTTTTGTGTTTGACAAGACCTTCGATCTTGTGCCTACGTACCAACATAAAAATGAGGGATCAAGACCTCGTAGTTCTGCTATAAATTTCGAAGTGAGTGTGTTGATTTTAACAAAATTTAAGTTTGAAAGGCACAAAAGGCCTAAAATGATTTGAATGAGTTAGTTCTTTTTGGCTTTTTGAAAGTTTAAGTCAAGTATAGTTAAGTTTATTTACAAGCTTGATTTAAGAAAAAGAAGTTTGAAAATGCAATGGCATAAGGCCAAAGTTTCTATCTTTTGCAAAAGTGGTCAAAGTTTAGAACAAAAGTAGTTCACACAAAAAAGGTTTTGAAAAATGGAGGGAGAGATTTTGAAATTAAAGAAATAGGGAGAAGATGAAGAGACTACCCTATGCACAAAAATTTAAAAGTTTAGAGTTGAAAAGATCTGACTAAATGGGTAACAATCCAATAGACAAGTATGTCAATAGAAACCCAGAATTCCCTTTGGACTTTTAGAATCACACAACACACAAATGCACAATTATATAAATCTTGAAGAGCAAAGGCATCAAATAAAGATGACCTTATCCAAGCTTATCCACTTCATGATCTTCTTCAAAATAGCCCATGTAGCAGATGAATTCCACAAGTCACAAGTTCAATATAACAACTTAGCAATGATCAATGTTACAGATGAACTGGAGAGATCTTGAATGATGTATCAGATGAATTTCAAATTGCAAGCATTTGGTTCTTCCACAAATTGGCATTGGCCAAGTCCATTAGCAAAGGAATGTTGTCTAAGTTCTAAGTCCATTTGGATAAGATCAAACCAACAGTCCACTTTAAAGTTTTTTTTAGGGTTTTTGTTATTATTATGTGCATTAATGGTCAAAGACCAAAGCAAACAAGCAAAGTATACACAAACAAAACATATCACACAATATGGTCCAAACGGACAAAGTGAAAATTACATAAGCATAAACAATTAGAATGATATATACAATGGCAAATGATAATAGAGTGCTAAAAGTAAATTTCATTAAAAGTAAGAGCTTGAAATTAAAAATTAATAGTTAGTAAGTTAGAAGTTAGTTTTGTTTTGCTTTTGATTTCAAGACATTCTTTGGAGAACACTCAACCCACTTGCCACAAGCATGTATCCTTGAACCAAAACATCTTCCAAAGGAAGGAAAGAAGGCAAAGTTTCCACACAATACCATGGAAGAGGGGAGACTTACAATCTCACTAACTAGAATGCTTATGCCTTTTATGTCACAAATTTAGCGCTATGTTAAGCAATTGTAATTGGACTTATGTAGAAGTCACAACAGTTTGAGGTCGGCCAATAGAATTTTGGTGTTAATGCATGTTGGAAACATAATATAATGGACTATGCTCATAAAACATACCACACACAAAAATATGCAAAAGGTGTGGCCTAATCTCATCCATACTTATGTTAATCTTTCAATCAACTAGCATTCGGACTTTGAGATTTCATTGGCCAAATGAAAATGAATGGATAAAGAAGGGGAATTAGATGAAGAGGGAAAGGGATGAATGAGATCACAAATTGGTCAAAGGAGGACTTTTACCAAATTAATATCATTCATTCATTTTGGGAGATGGAATGTATATTCCATCAATCCCCTAAATCCAATGATATTAACTTGACAAAGTCAAATCAACCTTGACCAAGGCCCAACAATAAACAAGCAAGCTCAATTAAGTCAATACAAATGGTCAACACAATTAAAATGACATTTATTCAATTAAAAATAATAAAATAATGCATTAAATTCAAATATGTTGTGTCCAATTCCTAAAATCTCATCAAAACACTAAAGAAATGGCCATGAGATTTATCATAGGTCAAACAAGGTCAAAGGACCTTGGAGAAAAAAATTCATAATTTTTGGACATTTAAAAATATTTTTAAACAATTAAAAACAAAGTCAAAATCAATTAATTCATGAAAACTATTAATAATGATCCAAAAAATAATTTTAATTCAGAATATGAAAGAGAAAAATATTTGAATTTTTTGGTGAAAGTCCCATATTTTTTGGATCAATATTGAATTTAATATGAACTATTGAAGAAAATGCAATTAAAACAAAATTTCAGAAATTGTAAATTATGTGGATCATCAGATCTCCCTCATTAATTGAGGTGGCAGATCTGATGATCCAAAACGCGCGTTCCACATGCACCTCAGTCAACCGTGTGGCAAATGGGGTAATCACAAGGAACGATCCAGATTAGAACATGAGACTTGGATCCTATGGTTCAGAGGTAAGACACCTCATCATCGGAGCCAGAGCTCCGGTCATCTTCCCCGATGAGCTCCACCGGACTGGTCAAGATGAACCATCACCAAAATAAAAAACAAGGACATGATCTTGAAGAAAAAATGGTACCGATCTCGAATGTGACCTCTAATTATTCCAATTCCAAATATATTGAGAGATATGTGGATTTGAAAATTGAGGTACATGATCTGAGTTGCTTCGATTTGACCTCAAAGCAACTCAACTTTCTTGCCTACATTGGTAGGACTTCAGACAACCAAAGAATCAATGGAATTGAGCAAGAATTTAGGAGAATCGAAGAGTTTAAAATTTCTGCAAATTACCTTCAATGGAGGTCTGAACTTGATGGATCTTGAGCTTGCTTGCACTTGGACTCACTTCAATTACTTGCAGGAAGAGAATGGAAAGGTTTAGAAGCAATGGATTCCTGGAGAGTTGAATTCCAAAACAATGGAGATTCAAGCTCAAATTCAAATGAATTTATCAGGTTTATCCTATGAAAGTGAAGGTGTCGCCTACGCGAAAAACAACCGGCGAGAAAAGACATAGAGCCGCCACCGTGCGATTTATCCCAAAGGAGGGAAAGGAAACGCTCTAAGTAAACTTGAAAAATAGAAAGGAATGGTCTTACGACCAGAGATTGCTAGGATTGGGAGTCGGTTACGCAAGGGGAAGGTATTAGCACCCCCTCACGTCCGTTGTACTCGACGGGATCCACGCTCAAAAGAATAGAATAAGGTTGATGATAAACTGCTCAAAAACTGCACAAAAACTGGAATAAAACATAGGTGAAAGACGAAGGAAACGGGACTCGGCAGGATGTCGCATCCTGAGCTTACGTAGTTTGTCAGACACAAACATCAGAGTCGACGTAGTTCGGGGATATGGGGAACGTGCTCGCTAGGACATCGCATCCTATGCATACGTATCTTCTCTAACCAGAGTAAGAATCAGAGCACTCGTAGCTCGGCTAACGCACGCCGAAACAAAACGCTAAACCAAAGACGCTGAGACGTCAGAGCAAACACACAACTGGAAACAGACTGCCAATGGCTGGTCTTACATCTGACTCCGAACAACCAAACGCAAATAGGAAACGGAATACCAATAGATGGACTCACATCAGACTCCGAACAAACAACAAACAAACGCAAATAGGAAACGGACTGCCAATCGCTGGTCTTACATCCAACTCCACAAAAGAAACAGGAAACATATAGCCAATCAATGGTCTTACATCTGACTCCACAAACAAACAACAAAAGAAGAAGGGTCTCGATTGCAACTAGGCCAAGAGAAAAGGAAGGTCTCGATCGCAACGAGGGCGAGAGAAAAGAAGGATCAAAGTTAGTTGTCAGTTAAACTCGACAAGACATCACATCTCGTGCCTACGTATCTCATCTGAACATGAGAATCAGAGTTGCCGTAGTTCAGCTAAACTATTTCTATTTGTTTTGTGTTTTTAGGTGATCGACGTCACTACACAATCTACCGGACGCTCGACCTTGGGAGACTTACTCACCTGTAGTAGAAGGAGTCAACGTGTCCTTAAGAGGAGGTAAAGTTTGTTTGTGTTTTAGGAAAGCTCACGCAAGAAAGGAAGTCCTAGACGAAGGAACCGTGCTACCTAATTGACATGCAAACGAGAGACTATGCGAAGTCTAGCAATCCTATGGGGATACAATCACACCACACAAAAACATATAACATGAAGTAAACACACCAACAAGGGGGCTCAAACATCAAGGGTGAGGCTTTAGTCAAGGGGTCATATCAACCTCGACAAACAAGTCGGGCTTTAGTCAAAGGGTCATATCAACCTCGACAAACAAGCCAACTGGAAGGGTATCTGAGGGCTCTTAACCACTGACATTGACCGTCAGGGTGAGCAGATGAAAGGTGATGAGGGTAAGACCTCATAGCTCTTAACCCTGGCCTGGGTGAGCTTGAATCAAAGAAGGTGTGGGGGTCTAGAATGTGGGACCCTATTCCACACGACTGACTCTATATACAGGGATCTTGGGTTAGGTTCAAGAGCCTCAGCACGTGGTGCAAGCATAATGAACGACTCAAACGATTAGCAGGGGACTGACTGCTAGTCCCTTCTATCTGCCAATTGCCTCTTCACTTAGGAGGACTTAAGTAACATGGCACAATGAGTAAACAAACACAGTCATTGCCTCTTAAGGAGGACTTCAGCCAAATGCCTGCCAAAAGAAACGACAAGGCTTCCAGACTACATGGAGTTAGAGGATGATTACCTAGGTGGTATACCAACCACAAGCAAAGCACAGCTCAAGCAATGAGCTAAAGCAACTAAAGTACCTGTAAGAAAGTCAAACAAGTCAATATTCACATTCAGACAAACCAAATAGTCAATCAACGATGTTACAACCAATATGCACACAAGGCAAGTCAATAACTCAAGTGAGTTCAAAACCAAGGGACCTACAACACAATAAAGGTTAGTGGACAAAGCAAATTTGCATCTCAAGTCATAAGATTGCGTCAACCACTAGAGCTAATAGCTTGAACCTGAAATACAAAGCTAAAAAGATGAGTACGAACCACTAGTACCAAGACTAGGGTCAAAGGCAAAGCAAAAAGTCAAAACAGCAACCAATATTCAACATGAAGCACATTTATTCAATCAAGAACATGTCCTAAAAAGGACCAGACTCAAATCCTAAGGCAAATCCATCTAATTATCATGCTAAGGCAAAGGCATACAATGGTGTCAACAATTGAGCATCAAGAAGAGAAAATGCACATTAAATCAGAACACACATCCAATAATCATGAAACTTTTTGTGTGATATCAACATGTTAAACCCAATCATCATGCAAAAATCTAGAATTAGAGGAGCTCAATTGGTATGGCAATGAAAATGAACAAAATCAACATCAAAATGTGTAACACACATTGTCACACCATAAATTCATGTGTCTAAAACAGAAATGAAAAATGCTAAAAATGCACAACCAAGCCTCAAAAATCATGTAACCTGTTAGGAATCAGCATACCAAATTTCAAAGCAATTGGACAATGTATGATCATTTCACAAGAGAATTGGTGCAACATGTCAAATTTGCATACATGTTCAAATAACAGCTCACCATTAAAATTCCAGAAATGATAAAATCATGAAATCACAACCACAAAATACTAGACATCAAGATGAACAGGTGGCAAAAATTGGAAGTGAATTGGATGCATATTCTATTTTTTATGATTTTTTGAATTTTCATGAAAATAATGAAATAATATGGGAAAGTAATGGAAAGTGTTAATTGAAAATGAAATGAGAAAAAGCATCATGTGAGGATCGAACCCTGGGCACATCAAAACGCCGCGTTTAAGGCTAATGAAGGAAATCAAAAGTGAAAAACAAAATGCCATTCGCTGGGAATCGAAGCGAGGCACGCCACGCAAGCAAGCCCCAGCACACGTGAGCACAGTCAAACCAACGATGGCCAATGGTTTCGCTACGCAGGCGCCCGGTGGACGTACACCTGGCCAAACCCTAGCATTAATTGCAGGCGGCGGTTGCACTATTCACTAGCGGTGGTTTCCACCGCCTTCTTCGTTGAGACGGTGACGCTACAGTGCATGTTCATCATTTTTTTGCAGAATTTTGCAATATATACGTGGTTGGAAAGCTCTCGTTGAGAGGAACACAAATCTAACATCTATTTGGCCTAATTCTCAACAACAAGCATGGATCGAAGGAAATAAAATTGCACAACCAAACTTTAATCTCTCATAACTCACTCAATACTAATCCAAATTCTATAAACTTTATATCAAAATGATCAGTGACAAAAACTCTACACAACTAGGTCAATAGAATTAAGAAATATGATGATCGAATTCTAACCTCTTGAAGAACAGAATGTTGAAAACAGTGGATTCAAGCTCCCTCCAGCTCCAAATCTTCTCCTCCAACCTTGATATGAAGTCTGGTACACGAATTGGCTCTTGAATTGGCTTGGATCTTGATTAATTTTCAACTTCCATGTTCATCTTCATGAGCTTGATGTGCACAAATCTTGATGGAATTCTTCAAATCAATGCTCAATTCCTACTAAATGACACTCACTGAACCATATTATGCAATAAAAATGAGGTGTTGTGTGTAGAATTTTCAAGTTTGAGATGAGAGCAAAAATGGAGGGAAAAATGATTCTAGATCTAGAACTTGTTAGAATGAACAATTCTGTTATGATTAAGCCTTTATACCACATGCTAATTACTTTGCTAATGATACTTAGGCTTGGCTAATGAAAGTTTAATGCAAAATGAGGTGTATGACCAAATTGCAAAATTCACCTTATGCATGACTCAATCCCACGTGAACAGTAGCATGCATGGTCCAATTACACTTAAAATGAGCTTATGAACATGATAGAATTGGAATTAAACTCATATGATCAACCAAATTCAAATTCTTCATTTTCCCTCCAAAAAGTACATGCATGGCCAAATGATCATGTGACATTATTTCATGCAATGCAATGATGGATTTGGAAAATATAGGTCATGACATGCAATTTGCAAAAAGAGTGGCCTAAATTGGAGTTTTAGATCAAAAGTTATGGCACTTTGAAGTTTCATGCACACTTGGTGATCATTTGCTCATAACTCCTCAACCATTCATCATATACTCATGATCTTGGACTTTTTGGAAATGGGAGAGAAAGATATTCAACTTTCATGTTGACCAAGATTTCATTTGAAGCTTCTTTGATGTTGGAAAGTCAAGTTAAAAGTGGTCTAAAAACTTGCCATTTTTGGAAACTTGAAATTACAGGTCACTTTCCATTTTGGAAAACTTTTGATCTGGCTTCAAATTCTTCAAGGTAGATGTTTGACATGATGAATAAACCTCTTTTGGACATGAATGAAGTGTCTCAAACCATTTCTCCACCCCAAAGCCCTCAGCTGACTGCACAGTTGACTTTTATGGGCCCTAGATGACTTGGCAATGCACTGATGACTTTGAGCCTTTAGCACTTGGCAAAGTTGCTTAAAAATGAACCTTGGCTCATATAAGCTCTTTAGAATACTCATGTGGCCTTCAACTCAAGGAGAACCTTGCCTTTTTGCACAAATGAATTCTCTTTATGCCAATGCTTGTTGATAAGATGCAATGCAATGTGTAATGTTAATGACCTAAAAAATGAAATGAATGCATGGATGGGGGGTGCAAATTTGAGGTGCTACAGCCGCCCCTATTCAATCAACTGAGAACCTGAACGGATGAGAGCAACGACTATCAGACTTTCAAGGTACACCGGGATTGAATACCAAAAGAACCATAGAATTTGCACTCTGCGGGGGATGAATCAAAGAAACGAGGCTATCCGCCAATGGCGGCTTCCACTGGGGATTTGATATTTATCAAGGAAGGATACATGACCAGACATTTACCGATGACTGGGAAGAAACTCGACGTTGACCGACACTGAAAGATGATGTTCGGAAGTGAAACAAGACCAGACATTTACCGATGACTGGGAAGGACTCGATGTTTACCGACATCGAAAGATGATGTTTACCGACATCAAAAAAGGCACGACCAGACATTTACCGATGACTGGGAAGGAACTCGATGTTTACCGACATCGAAAGATGATGTTCGGAAGGGAAACAAGACCAGACATTTACCGATGACTGGGAAGGACTCGATGTTTACCGACATCGAAAGATGATGTTTACTGACATCAAAAAAGGTACGACCAGACATTTACCGATGACTGGGAAGGAACTCGATGTTTACTGACATCGAAAGAGGATATTTACCGACATCAAAAAAGTACGACCAGACATTTACCGATGACTGGGAAGGACTCGATGTTTACCGACATCGAAAGATGATGTTTACCGACATCAAAAAAAGTACGACCAAACATTTACCGATGACTGGGAAGGACTCGATGTTTACCGACATCGAAAGATGATGTTTACCGACATCAAAAAAAGTACGACCAGACATTTACCGATGACTGGGAAGGACTCGATGTTTACCGACATCGAAAGATGATGTTTACCGACATCAAAATAAAATAAAATACGACCAGACATTTACCGATGACTGGGAAGGACTCGATGTTTACCGACATCGAAAGATGATGTTTACCGACATCAAAAAAAGTACGACCAGACATTTACCGATGACTGGGAAAAATGAATCACAACCAGACATTTACCGATGACTGGGAAAAAGGAATCACGACCAGACGTCAACGGACGAATGGGAAGAAACTCGATGTTACGGACATCGAAAGATGATGTCTATTGACACCAAAAGAAAGGAGATAAGGAGACCCACGTGGGGATCAATACGACACCTATTGGTATCGTAAGGATGACATCTACATATGTCAAGATAAGGCAGACACTTGCCGGGGACTACGCTGGGGAGTCAAGCTTTCCTTTCACGGACGGGTGAGGAGATAAACCTCTCTGGGGATTATCAATCCTGAATGCTGTCAAGAGCAACTGCCGCAAATTACAGATGTTGAAAAACGGTCCACCTCTGTTGGGGATATGATCCAAACTGGTTTAACACATGTATGCATATGTTTGAGTTTTCTATGGCGTAATGCTCCATACTGAATGGAAATGCTACGCGATTAATGATGCAATATTCTATGCTTTTCTAAATGATGAATGCATAAAAATATATCCCCCTCCGGGGACTCTACTGGGGAGCTCGAGGAACTCTACTGAGGAACTCAATATCACTCCAGTCTCCACCCTGCTGGGGAATAACACTGCTGCTGGGGAAGGATAATCCTCACAGGGGGTGACCTTCACCGAACTCGGTCCGCTTGGGGACTTCGCTGGGGAAAACAACCAACGCCAACCTCCGCTGGGGAAACAGCAACGTACAGACTTGCTGGGGAACTATCATCAACCCTGCTGGGGAACTAACATCAACCCTGCTGGGGATTACAACAAACTCAACCTTGCTGGGGATTACAACACTTCAGGCACGGCTGCTGAGGAACAAATTACCCACAGACACTAATGTAACACCCTTCTAAAATACCCCTAATAAATAATTAAAACAACCAAACATAATTCAGAGTATATATGCAATTAAGGGTGTCACAACTTGACACTTCACACCGTGTTCCAAAATATCTGGTCATACTCATTTATTTATCAAAATAAACATTTGCATAATTCGCAGCGGATAGAAATTAACAACAACATGCAAGCCATGTAACACATTACAGGTAAGATCATTCAACAACCAACAATGAAATTAAGGTAAAACCTCCCGTCCCGATGTTACATCTACCAGAGCATGACCCACTAAGGAACTACACTAGACTCCAAGGACTAGCTTCTACTCAATCACTGCTCGTTACCTGAAAAATAGTTGTAAGGGTGAGTTCCTCAATCGATATAATAAGCATTATAAAATATCATGTAATGTTAAGTAATTTAACACATATCATCACCCTAATCAGATCACACATATTCAGCAACGGCAATATCAACTCATGATCATCATACTCAAACTCAACATAACCATAAAACACACGTATAATATTGGAATACATCCATTCATATTATACGCCATACATACATATATTATGCAATGAGACTCCATGCATGCGGTACCGACTATTCGTGAACATATAGTTCAACCTCACCGATCAAATCCAGATACGGCTACCAAGCTCACTAGTCCCACTCATTTGAGACCTAGTGACTCACTCACTAATTCCTCACCATGGGAATTAGCTACCACCCCAAGGGCTATGATATGCACGCTAATCACCTAACATGCAAACATCAACAACAATCCACAATACTAACTCACTAATTCCTCACCATGGGAATTAGCTACCACCATAAAGGCCACAATATGCAAGCTAAATCACTTAGTCATGCAAACATCAACGATCATCCACAATGGACGTATGCTCACACTCTAAGCCATAAACAGTCCATTAATAATTTCATACATGATAGATACATTCACAACATTATGCATATCATCATACATCATCAACATATTCACCACACAATTATATCATGTCATACCACATAATCAATCACAGTATTAGCACACTCTACTAATACCTATACTACTCAAAACAACGGGAAATGATCCCTACTCTATCATACATCAGCTAAATTACATTACTCAGCTGAACAACCAAAAACTGCACAACAACAGCACAGAAAAATCACAATCCTGCACATACGCGTACTGCCTAGTCCCATACGCGTATGGCCCAATTCTCAGCCAATCCCATACGCGTACCACCTATCTCATACGCGTATGCTACGCGTACCTCTTCCCCATACGCGTACCAACAGAAACCAACCCACGTTCAAAACATCATCTTCCTCATCCATACGCGTATTGCCTAGTGCCATACGCGTACCAGACCATCTCATACGCGTATTGCCTAGTGCCATACGCGTATGACCAGAAACCAGAATTTCAGATCTGCAATGGGTTTTCTCTGCTACGAGATTCCCCCAAATCCAACCTCCCACAGTCCAATTTTACACAATAATCGTTCATGTCATCTAACACGAATCATACCCTATTCGATTTCACAAATGCTAACATTATTCCATCTAATTCTTACGAATTTCTCCAATTAAAACCCATATTTCGTTCATCCAATATTTCACAATTTCCAGCATACATCATTCTAATCAGAGTCAAAACAATGGTTTATCACTACCCACTACATGTTATCCCATAATACCCATTAACGACGATAAACCCCCCTTACCTGAGTTAATCCGGCAATCCTTCAGCTTCAAGCTCTTCCTCTCTTCAACCCTTGTTCTCTGGCTCTTTTTCCACTTTTCTGTCTCTTTTCCTTTTCACGTGCAAATAACCCTTTTACCAAATGGGACCTTTTCTAATTCCAACTTTTATTCCAATAATAATAATAATAAAATAATCCAATAATAATAATTCCAATAAAAATATTCCAATTATTTAATTAAATTAATAAATATATTATTAACTTAAATTAAATAATTATCTTATTTTATCGGGGTGTTACAACAGACACCTCCGCTGGGGAAGTAGCAACCTTCAGACTCTCTGGGGAACTAACATTCTCAACCCTGCTGGGGAAAGGGCAACCTGCAGACCTGGCTGTTGAGGAAACACCGATCTCGAAACCGCTGGGGAGACAAGCCCTGAACTTGCTTTAGACGACCCAACCTCTCATACTACTGGACAGTGTTGAAAGACCTTTGAACAACCTGTGGCTCATCTGCTTCAGCCAGCAATCAAAGACAGTAACCTACAAAACAGCCAGACATACATGCCCCAGGAGATGGTATGGACAAGATACACCCAAGTGTACTCAACATTCAAAATGATTTTCAAATGTTTTATCTTTCTGCACGTTATTGTCTAGCCTTCATGTTTTTTAGATGCAATGTTTATCAAAAATTCGGACGTTTTTGCAAACAAAACAGCAAAATAAAAACAAGAGAGCAATTTGACTGAATAACGACTTTTATTGATTGAAAATGGGCCTGAAAAGGCAAATACATCAGGAAGCAATTCCTAGTAAGAGGTAATTGCGCCAAAAAAGGAAATAAACTATCCTATTGGCAATGTGAACACGGCATCCACTATTTTCCAATTCTGTTATGACTCATAGATCCTCAATTTCCCCCAAATTCCTTGCTTTCTGAGAATAACGATTGGACCGATCACATCCTTCGAGATGGTAGACACTGAAGCGCGATGAAGTACAGATAACTCAGACTGTAGTCTTCGCTTTAATCCCTCTTTTTCCTGGATCACCTTTTCAGGTTTTCAATCCACCGGGATACCCATTTTTGCCTAAGCCGCCTTTGCAGGTTTTCGACTTACCGGGTGTACATATTCTTTTTTGTTCTTTATCCCTAACTTTTGCCCGAACCTTTTTTCTTTTTTTTCTTGGTTCGCCGGGATGCCCTTTTTTGCCTGGACTCTTTTATTATTTTCATCCAGCGGGTCAATTTATGTGAATTATTTTTTGACTACATCTGAGTTCATAAGGGACGGAAAATCTTCACCATCCATAGTTGTCAGCATCAAGGCTCCACTGGAGAAAACCTTCTTGACAACATATGGACCTTCATAATTCGGAGTCCACTTGCCCCTGTTATCTGTACCGGGAGGAAGGATCCTCTTCAAAACCAAATCACCTGTCTGATAGCTTCGAGGACGCACTTTCTGATCAAAGGCCTTCTTCATCCTTCTCTGATACAGTTGCCCATGGCACACAACTGCTAACCGCTTTTCCTCAATAAGGCTCAACTCGTTGAACCTTGTCTGAATCCATTCAGCTTCGTCTAGCTTGACATCCAGCAGGACTCTCAGAGAAGGAATCTCCATTTCAACAGGTAGGACTGCTTCCATACCATACACAAGGGAGTAAGGGGTTGCCCCGGTCGACGTACATACTGAAGTACGGTACCCATGCAAAGCGAAAGGCAACATCTCATGCCAATCCTTGTACGTAACGACCATCTTTTGCACAATCTTCTTAATGTTCTTGTTTGCCGCCTCTACAACACCATTCATCTTTGGTCTGTAAGGAGAAGAATTGTGGTGTTCGATCTTGAAATTCTGCAAAGCTCTTTCATCATCTTGTTATTGAGATTCGAACCATTATCAGTGATGATTCTCTCAGGAACCCCATAACGACAGATAATCTCCTTCTTAAGGAATCGGGCAACCACTTGCTTGGTAACATTGGCATAGGAAGCTGCTTCCACCCACTTGGTGAAGTAATCAATCGCAACCAGGATGAAGCGATGTACATTAGAGGCAGTAGGTTCAATCTTCCCAATCATATCTATGCCCCACATCGCGAATGGCCAAGGAGAATTCATAACATTCAGAGGGCTTGGTGGTACATGCACCTTATCTACATAGATCTGACATTTGTGGCACCTCTGGGCGCACTTGAAACAGTCAGATTCCATGGTTATCCAGTAATAATCGGCTCTCAACAATTCTTTTGCCATTGCATGACCACCAGCATGGGTACCGAAAGATCCCTCGTGTACTTCTTGCATCAACATGTCTGCTTCGTGTCTATCCACGCATCTGAGCAGAACCATGTCAAAGTTCCTCTTGTACAACACATCATCCTGATTCAAATAAAAGCTTCCAGCTAGCCTTCTCAATGTCTTCTTGTCATTCTTTGACGCTCCTTCAGGATACTCCTGGCTTTTGAGGAAATTCTTAATATCAAAGAACCACGGCTTCTCATCAACAACAGACTCGGCTGCAAACACATACGTAGGCCTCTCGAGTCGATTCACAGCAACGTGTGGCACATGATTCCACCAATGGACTTTGATCATAGAAGACAAAGTAGCCAAGGCATCAGCCATCTGATTTTCATCCCGGGGTACATGATACAACTTCACTGTCTTGAAGAAAGTCAGGATTCTTCTGGTGTAATCTCGATAAGGAATCAAATGCGGCTGGTGAGTATTCCAGTCTCCATTGACTTGGTTAATCACTAGAGCGGAATCTCCATAGATGTCTAGAGTTTTGATCCTTAGATCGATGGCTTCCTCAATCCCCATGATACAAGCCTCGTACTCAGCTTCGTTGTTGGTTACTTCAAAAGTCAATCTGGCAGAAAAAGGTAAGTGTGCACCTTTAGGATTGATGAGTACTGCCCCAACACCATTTCCATTCACATTAACCACCCCATCAAACATCATTGTCCACTTGTCATCAGGATCCGGTCCTTCCTCGACAAGAGGCTCTTCACAGTCTTTCATTTTTAAGTACATGATGTCTTCATCAGGGAATTCAAACATCATCGGCTGATAATCATCAATTGGTTGCTCGGCAAGATAGTCAGACAGAATACTACCTTTGATGGCCTTTTGAGACGTGTACTAGATATCATACTCAGTTAAAATCATCTGCCAACTAGCCACACGTCCGGTGAGAGCCGGCTTTTCAAAGATGTACTTCACTGGATCCATCTTAGAAATCAGCAAAGTAGTATGGTTCAACATATACTGTCTTAGTCGGCGAGCAGCCCATGCCAAAGCACAACAAGTTTTCTCGAGCTGCGAATATCTTATTTCACAGTCGGTAAACTTTTTGCTAAGGTAGTATATAGCATGCTCTTTTCGACCAGACTCGTCATGCTGTCCCAATACACACCCCATCGAATTCTCAGTTACTGAAAGGTACATTATCAGAGGCCTCCCAGGCACTGGAGGTATGAGGATTGGAGGTTTCTGCAAATATTCTTTTATCTTATCAAAAGCTTTTTGACAGTCATTATTCCACCTGATTGCTTGATCTTTTCTTAGCAATTTGAATATCGGTCCGCACGTGGCTGTTAGGTGAGATACGAACCGTGCAATGTAGTTCAACCTCCCTAAGAATCCACGAACCTGCTTCTCCGTTCTTGGTTCAGGCATTTCTTGAATAGCTTTTACTTTCGCTGGATCAACCTCAATCCCTTTCTCACTGACAATGAAACCCAACAGTTTCCCGGATCTCACCCCAAACGTACACTTGTTTGGATTAAGCCTCAGTTTGAATTTTCTCAACCTTTCAAACAACTTCTGCAAGTTCACCAAGTGCTCCTCTTCTGTCTGAGACTTCGCAATCATATCATCCACGTACACTTCGATTTCTTTGTGCATCATGTCATGAAAGAGAGTCGTCATAGCCCTCTGATAGGTAGCACCGGCGTTCTTCAGCCCAAATGGCATCACCTTATAGCAGAACGTGCCCCAAGGTGTAATGAATGTCGTCTTTTCCATGTCTTCTGGCGCCATCTTGATCTGATTATAGCCAGAAAATCCATCCATGAAAGAGAAAACCGAGGATTGAGCAGTGTTATCAACCAATACATCAATGTGAGGTAATGGGAAGTCATCTTTCGGACTGGCTCTGTTTAAATCCCGGGTAATCGACACACATCCGGACTTTACCATCCTTCTTCGGCACGGGCACGATGTTGGCCACCCACGGGGGATAACTGGTAACTGCCAGAAAACCGACATCCAACTGCTTCTGAACCTCCTCTTTGATCTTGATAGCCATATCAGGACTAGTTCTGCGAAGCTTCTGCTTTACCGAGGGACAATCTTCTTTGAGAGGTAGCCTGTGCACCACAATATCTGTATTCAAACCAGGCATATCTTGATACGACCATGCGAATATCTCCATATATTCTCTCAGCATTCCAATCAGCCCTTTCTTGACATTTTCCTTCAAAGCAGCCCCGATCTTGATCTCTTTCCTGGCGTCCTCAGTACCAAGGTTAATGACTTCCAACTCTTCCTGATGAGGTTGGATGACCCTTTCCTCCTGCTTCAATAATCTGGCCAATTCTTTGGGGAGTTCACAATCCTCTTCACTCTCCTTTTCGGCTTGGTAAATGGGATTATCGAAATCATACTGAGCCATAACAGAACTGTTTCTAGTGGAGTCCACGAGATCGATTCTGCACGAATGATGTTTAATGCTTTATTTTAGAAAAGAGTTCAAGAAAGTCACAAAAACAAAAAACATTGCCATTTTATTGTTTTGAAAAATGAAAATAAAAACAGAAAGACAGTGAGCACAAGTTTGATTGCGAAGCGTCCTTTATTAATGATAATCATTGAAAATTCAAACATGATGTGGCCCTACAATGAACCACTACGCCCCGGGCAGAACGTAGGGTTTTTGTGCAGAATGAAAAACAAAAGAAAATTACTCTGTCTGTAGAGTAACTTGGACTATTTCTTCGGCTGCCCAATTGTTGACCATCTCCCCTGGAGCACACGGGCGCACCCAGTTGTCCAAATCACAATCACTGTCACCGTCTTCACTGCCTGCTGCAAAGACATCACCATGATTCATCAATCCAGCGCTGGTGAAGGTACACGGCCCTTTCTGAACACCCTGCTCTGACTGAAGAGGTTGGTAACCAATGCCAAATTTGTCTTCCTTCACGGGCATGTCAACCATCTTGCCCTGCCTTCTGCGTTGCCTGAATTAACAACCTCCAGAGCTTGCTTGTATGACGCGATTGAGGCTCCTGACTTCTTCTGCTCAACAAAAGCCACCTTCTCAATAGAAATAGTCTCGAAAGCTTGGCACAGAGTTTCATGAATCTCGCCATCCATCTCCACATACTTGAAAGAGGATAGATGGCTCACAAGAATGTCCTCCTCGCCACACACAGTCACCACCTGACCGTTCCACACATACTTCAGCTTTTGATGGAGAGTTGACGAAACTGCCCCAGCCCCATGTATCCAGGGACGCCCCAACAAACAACTATATGCTGGTTAAATATCCATCACATAGAAGATAATATCAAACACCTCCGAGCCGATCTTTATGGGCAACGTGACTTCGCCAAAAACTGATCGTTTGGATCCATCGAAAGCACGGACTACAAGATCACTTGGGGTGAGGACAACCCCTTCAACATCAAGCTTAATTAGAGCCTTCTTGGGCAACATGTTCAAAGAAGAGCCACTATCAACCAACACGTGCGACAACATCGCGCCTTTGCACTCCATAGTGATATGTAGGGCTCTGTTATGATTGCGACCCTCAGGTGTCAGATCCAGATCTGTGAACCCCAAACTGTGTCTCGTGCTTACATTTGCGATAACACCCTCGAGCTGGTTGACCGAAATCTCTTGAGGCACGTAAGCCAAATTCAACATTTTTAGCAAGGCGTTACGGTGTGCCTCAGAACACAACAACAGAGAAAGAATAGAGATTTTCGACGGTGTCTGGTTCAGTTGGTCCACAATCTTATAATCACTTTTCTTGATGATTTTCATGAACTCATCTACATCTTTCTCAAAAGACCCCTCAGGCACCTCCTTCTACACTGGTCCTTCCTCAACCACAGCTTGCTTCCCTTTTTCCTTTGCTAGAGCCTCGGCATTGCTATCCCTCAAAGTCTGTGGTGCAAATAAACAACCACTCCTTGTGAACCCTCCAGGTCCTCCCACACTGTCCACAGTCGGACCAACAGTTACAGGAGTTCTATTTGGCAAACCAATGGTCACTGGAGCCTGATTTACCGGTCTGATCTGATTCTCTGACCTTCTGTTATTGCGGAAAGCATTGTCATACTTCCAAGGAACTGCTCTACTGTTCTCAACAGGTCTTCCACCAGAAGCAGTAATGGTGGTAGGAGTACCAACAGTTACCGGTGCAGATATGGTCACAGGAGCACCGATAGTTACGGGCGCATTAACAGTTCTTGGAGCACGTCCAGGACCCTCAGACGGTTTGAAGTAAATGGTGACCGTTGATACCACCCCCCGATCTTTCACAACACGACCAAACTGCAAGCAACCCTCATCCATCAAACCCTGGATATCTCTTCTCAACTTTCCACAACCATCCTCTTGATTGTCACAATCTGAACAACTTTCATCACAACCTGGGAACACTCCCCTTTCAACAGACGTTCTTTTACCACCAACAACGAAGTTTGAACATCATCAACCTAGGCCCACCATGCTGAGGCATAGGATTATTCACAACATTTGGAACAGGAGCAAAGTTGATTGTCTTGGCATCAATCAAATCCTGGACCTTATGATGGAAAGCCCGACAATTCTCAATGTGATGCCCCGGCGCACCGGAATGAAAGTCACAACGGACATTGGCATCATACCTAGTAGGTATCTTCGTTAACGGAGCCATGGTGCGAAGTTCAACAAACCCCAACCTGAGCAGTTCAGGAAGCAATTCAGCATATGTCATCGGCAATGGGTCGAAACGACGATCCGACATTCTCTGTCTTGGCTGAAATGGGTGTTGCTGTTGTTGTGGTTGTCCTCTTGGTTGTTGTTGTTGAGGTTGTGTTGTTGGGATGGTCACAGCAGCAACCTGACGATACTGTTGTCCTCTGTTCATACCCCTCCGATGGTGGACAACATTTGTTTCACCCTCTCTTCTCCTGGGTGCACCTGAAAAAGGTTTCTTAGAATTCGAAGAGCTGGAGGAACCAGGATCTTGAATCTTCCCTGCTTTGATAAGACTCTCAGTCCTTTCTCCGCAGATAACAACATCAGAAAAGCTACCAAATGGGCAACTTCCCATACGGTCCATAAACACACCCTGTAGGGTCCCAATAAACATGTCAGTTAATTCCCTCTCCAACATCGGAGGTTGCACTCTTGCCGCTAATTCACGCCACCTCTGGGCGTACTCTTTGAAGCTTTCACCAGACTTCTGGAACAAGCTCTGCAGTTGGGTTCTGCTCGGAGCCATGTCCATATTGTGCTTATACTGTCTCAGGAAGGCTTCACCCAAATCCCTCCAGCTTCTAACAGATTCTCTTTTCAGGTCCATGTACCAGTCCAAAGACGCTCCCGACAAGCTGTCTTGGAAAAAGTATATCCACATCTTCTCATCATCAGTGTATGCGGATATCTTTCTGTAATAAGCCTGCACATGGGTGCAAGGACAAGAAGTGCCATTATATTTGTCAAAGGATGGCGCCTTGAATTTGTAAGGGATCCTCAGTCCATCAACCAAGCCCATATTCGTGACATCAAAGCCCAAAGAGTTCTGACACTCCATGGCACGGATTTTCTCGGCAAGGGCATCAACTTTTCTATCCCTCTCTTCAGTCCTTCCCACTTCATCGTCATCACTGAGGAGAGTGAACATATCCTCTTGTCTATCAACCAATGGAGCAGGATGGCGAGCTGGAGCACAGGTCCCTCAAATATTAGCAGTCTCTGGAGCGATAGGTTGTCCGTTGATTCTGATACCCCTCAATTCATCACCCACAACATAGTTATTGACGGGAATGGTAGCAGCAACATTGTCATTAATAGGGACTCCCTCTGGCGAATTACGGTTGACAGGTGGAATCACAGCTTCCTGTCTCTGGGCCAAGGCTCGCAGCTCCTCTTGCCCTTGTACAACCCCTTGCATCATATTCATGAACTGGGCCATGTTAGCCCTCATCTCTTCCAATTCAGCCTGAACTTGATCCATGCTTCTCTGTTGATTCAGTCTTGTCGCGTAGCGGTGCGGATGACGATCAGCAATCCTGCCTAAAACAGGAATCAAAATGAGAAAGCTCTTCAAGAATACCTGTAATGCAAGAATGATATGTGTATGATGCGTATGATGCGTATGCTATGTTCATTTCTCAGGCATTCAAGAGTCTCGTCCATCTTTTGGAAAATGGCAACCTGCAACATAGACATCAAAGAAGCACCCTACACTGGATGACGAGCAAAAGTGAAACATCAACAATCTCATCTAGCCATGAGCAATAAAGATCATACAAACATAGCTCAAGCAAAGATTCACATCATCAGAGTATAATAAGGAATCCCATCCAACAATCCTGGAGGTGATTCTCAAAATAAACAACAAGACAAACTAAGAACGTCGTCCTCCAGGAATGAGAGTCTTCAGGTACTGGCACTGATCTATCAACCGGTTACACTCTGAGCACTCAGGTAAAAGAGTGAGCTTCTCCTTCAGTTGCACTTTGAGTTCCACCACTTCTTCTCTGAGTTGGTTCTCTGATGCATGCCTTAGGTCTATCTCTTTCTTCAACTGAGCATCTTTATCCTTAAGCTGCCTTTCCAAGTCTCGTATCTTCCTTTGGTAATTGGCTTCCGCTTTTTGCAACCTCAAGCGCTCATGGTGTTCTTCATTCAACATTGTCTCTATCTCCTCATAGGACCTCTTCTTGTTTCTCAACTTACTAGCACTTTCACCTTGCACTCCTTTGAGTTTGTGAGCCAAATTCAACTTATCAGTTTTGGCTTTGTAAAGCTCCATCTGTATCTCTTGTTCCTTCTCTTTCAACTGGCGGTTCTCCATTAAGGCTCGTTTGTAATACTCAGCAGGGACATTCTCAGAATGTATCAAAGGTGGTTGCTCTTGCAATGGTTCCATCCTATCATAGGGTAGCAACAAGGTCTCAACTCTATCCTTGACCCACTCAATGTAGGCAGGCATAGCAATAGCAAACTTCTTCCCCAAAACAGATCCATCCTTGACACCAATACTCTTCCAAGCTTTTCCCAATTTCTCCAATCTAGCAGGGTCACTCCGTTTCTCAAAGTACACACTCTCAGCTATCTCAACATCTAGTGGCCTTTCATTCATGACAAAACCCAACTGACGAAGAGAAAGAACCGGGTTGTAGTTGATGCAACCCTTAGTTCCTATGAGTGGAACATTACGAAACCTTCCACAACTCGTAATGACATTGCGCACATTCATCCTGTAAGCTTGCCACTTGATATCATAGGAGGTGAGTGACATAATCCTCTGAGTCCATTTACGAGTATTCTGAGTATCCACAAAAGGTCCACTGGTTGGTAGAAAGGACAAGAACCATTTGAGTAGCAATGGGAGACAACACCTGATAGCTCCACCCTTACCATGCCTGTTGTGTATAGCATAGTAAGTGTCAGCTAACAAGGTAGGCACCGGGTTTCCTCCAATGAAAATAGTGATTGCTGCAAGGTCCACAAAGTTAGGCATGCTAGGGAACAGAACAACTCCATAAATCAAGACAGCCAACTGAGCGTTGAAAGCTTCCCAATTTCCTTTCTTTGCTTCTTTCTTAGCCATCCTTACCAGGTACTTCAAAGGCAAACCCACAACATCACCACTTGGTTTCCAATTATCACTCACTTCCTTGATGCTCAAGCAGAGAGCCTTAGCAACAACTCTGAAATCCACCTCCTTTGGCACATCCAGGAAGGGTACTTGGTATCTGATTCGGACATTCATGAGGATGGAATACTCTTCAAGAGTGGGCGCTAACTGGTAGTCCTGAAAGGTAAAGCAACGAAGCTCTGGATCATAGAACTGCAAGAGAGTCTGCAAAGGTACCGGATCAACCACCATCTTCAACAATGCCAGAATATCCCCATACTGATCCTCAAACACCTTTTGATTACAACCGGTCACAAGATTACTCAATTCTTCCAAAGATGTCAAAGGCTCACGGTAAAAGCTGTAGGTGCAAATCTTCCTCTTCAACTCTGGAATGGCTGCCATCTCTCAATGTGAACAGACTCCTGAATAAACCTGAGAAATGATATGCATGTGCAAGTTAGCTTTTTTATTTTTTTTTATTTTGCATTATTATTATTTTTTTTGAAAATAAACATGCTATGATGCAAATGATGAAACCATGATTGGTTGGCTGTGTATCACAAGGCACAGGATCAGAACTTCGGTATGAACTCGGAACCAAAAACCACAGATCAAGGTCATATGGAACCCATACTTCAGAACCAAGTCGCCAACAGGACCCAAACAGAAGTCACCAATAGGACACGGTCACCAACAGTCACCAACAGATCAAGTCACCAACAGTACCTATAATGATTCATTCCCTCCCCACTCACGGGTGTCATCTAGGCCAGGGTAAGGTCAAGAGAAACGTAGGATAAACGATCCTTTCAAGAATATCATCATATGCACACCAGATGTATGCAACGATAATACCCCATCAGAATCTGAACTACTCGTGATATCATGTTCTGCTAAGTGGCACCATACCATCCGCTTCCCATGAATCACTCTATTCCTAGGTGTCCTAAAGTTCACTCATAGCCTGGGTATTGGGCCTTTTACCTCTTGTGATCCCCACCCAACAGATAAACAGATACACAGCCAACATAATGATAATATGATGCATGCAAACATATATGCAAATATATACAATCACAACATAATAATCATAAATTCCATAAATAAAGCAGTAAAAGCAACCAAAGCTATCCTAGAGAGTGCTAGGATTGACTCGCTTAGGGAAGATGGACCAGTAAGAGGTCAACTTCTCAAGTATCCCCAGCAGAGTCGCCAGCTGTCGCCTACGTGAAAAACAACCGACGGGAAAAGACACAGAGCCGCCACCGTGCGTTATTTATCCCAAAGGAGGGAAAGGAAACACTCGAAGTAAACCTGAAAAGGGGAAAGGAATGGTCTTACGACCAAAGATTGCTAGGATCGGGAGTCGGTTACGCAAGGGGAAGGTATTAGCACCCCCTCACGTCCGTCGTACTCGACGGGATCCACGTTCAAAAGAATAGAATAAGGTTGCTGATAAACTGCTCAAAAACTGCACAAAAACTGGAATAAAACACAGGTGAAAGACGAAGGAAACGGGACTCGGCAGGATGTCGCATCCTGGGCCTACGTAGTTTGTCAGACACAAACATCAGAGTCGACATAGTTCGGGGATATGGGGAACGTGCTCGCTAGGACATCGCATCCTATGCATACGTATCTTCTCTAACCAGAGTAAGAATCAGAGCACTCGTAGCTCGGCTAACGCACGCCGAAACAAAACGCTAAACCAAAGACGCTGAGACGTCAGAGCAAACACACAACTGGAAACAGACTGCCAATGGCTGGTCTTACATCTGACTCCGAACAACCAAACGCAAATAGGAAACGGAATGCCAATAGATGGACTCACATCAGACTCCAAACAAACAACAAACAAACGCAAATAGGAAATGGACTGCCAATCGCTGGTCTTACATCCAACTCCACAAAAGAAACAGGAAACAGATAGCTAATCAATGGTCTTACATCTGACTCCACAAACAAACAACAAAAGAAGAAGGGTCTCGATTGCAACTAGGGCAAGAGAAAAGGAAGGTCTCGATCGCAACGAGGGCGAGAGAAAAGAAGGATCAAAGTTAGTTGTCAGTTAAACTCGACAAGACATCGCATCTCGTGCCTACGTATCTCATCTGAACATGAGAATCAGAGTTGCCGTAGTTCGGCTAAACTATTTCTATTTGTTTTGTGTTTTTTAGGTGATCGACGTCACTACACAATCTACCGGATGCTCGACCTTGGGAGACTTACTCACCTATAGTAGAAGGAGTCAACGTGTCCTTAAGAGGAGGTAAAGTTTGTTTGTGTTTTAGGAAAGCTCACGCAAGAAAGGAAGTCCTAGACGAAGGAACCGTGCTACCTTAATTGACATGCAAACGAGAGACTATGCGAAGTCTAGCAATCCTATGAGGATACAATCACACCACACAAAAACATATAACATGAAGTAAACACACCAACAAGGGGGCTCAAACATCAAGGGTGAGGCTTTAGTCAAGGGGTCATATCAACCTCGACAAACAAGCCGGGCTTTAGTCAAGGGGTCATATCAACCTCGACAAACAAGCCAACTGGAAGGGTATCTGAGGGCTCTTAACCACTGACATTGACCGTCAGGGTGAGCAGATGAAAGGTGATGAGGGTAAAACCTCATAGCTCTTAACCCTGGCCTGGGTGAGCTTGAATCAAAGAAGGTGTGGGGGTCCAGAATGTGGGACCCTATTCCACACGACTGACTCTATATACAGGGATCTTGGGTTAGGTTCAAGAGCCTTAGCACGTGGTGCGAGCATAATGAACGACTCAAACGATTAGCAGGGGACTGACTGCTAGTCCCTTCTATCTGCCAATTGCCTCTTCACTTAGAAGGACTTAAGTAACATGGCACAATGAGTAAACAAACACAATCATTGCCTCTTAAGGAGGACTTCAGCCAAATGCCTGCCAAAAGAAACGACAGGGCTTCCAGACTACATGGAGTTAGAGGATGATTACCTAGGTGGTATACCAACCACAAGCAAAGCACAACTCAAGCAATGAGCTAAAGCACCTAAAGTACCTGTAAGAAAGTCAAACAAGTCAATATTCACATTCAGACAAACCAAACAGTCAATCAACGATGTTACAACCAATATGCACACAAGGCAAGTCAACAACTCAAGTGAGTTCAACACCAAGGGACCTATAACATAACAAAGGTTAGTGGACAAAGCAAATTTGCATCTCAAGTCATAAGATTGCGTCAACCACTAGAGCTAATAGCTTAAACCTGAAATACAAAGCTCAAAAGATGAGTACGAACCACTAGTACCAAGACTAGGGTCAAAGGCAAATCAAAAAGTCAAAACAGCAACCAATATTCAACATGAAGCACATTTATTCAATCAAGAACATGTCCTAAAAAGGACCAAACTCAAATCCTAAGGCAAATCCATCTAATGATCATGCTAAGGCAAAGGCATACAATGGTGTCAACAATTGAGCATCAAGAAGAGAAAATGCACATTAAATCAGAAACACATCCAATAATCATGAAACTTTTTGTGTGATATCAACATGTTAAACCCAATCATCATGCAAAAATCTAGAATCAGATGAGCTCAATTGGTATGGCAATGAAAATGAACAAAATCAACATCAAAATGTGTGACACACATTGTCACACCATACATTCATGTGTCTAAAACAGAAATGAAAAATGCTAAAAATGCACAACCAAGCCTCACAAATCATGTAACCTGTTAGGAATCAGCGTACCAAATTTCAAAGCAATTGGACAATGTATGATCATTTCACAAGAGAATTGGTGCAACATGTCAAATTTGCATACATGTTCAAATAACAGCTCACCACTAAAATTCTAGAAATGATAAAATCATGAAATCACAACCACAAAATACTAGACATCAAGATGAACAGGTGGCAAAAAATTGGAAGTGAATTGGATGCATATTCTATTTTTTATGATTTTTTGAATTTGCATGAAAATAATGAAATAATGTGGGAAAGTAATGGAAAGTGTTAATTGAAAATGAAATGAGAAAAAGCATCATGTGAGGATCGAACCCTGGGCACATCAAAACGCCGCGTTTAAGGCTAATAAAGGAAATCAAAAGTGAAAAACAAAATGCCATTCGCTGGGAATCGAAGCGAGGTTTAGCCAAAACGCTGCACTTCACTTAATGGCGTGGCACGCCACGCAAGCAAGCCCTAGCACACGTGAGCACAGTCAAACCAACGATAGCCAATGGTTTCGCTACGCAGGCGCCCAGTGGACGTACACCTAGCCAAACCCTAGCGTTAATTGCAGGCGGCGGTTGCACTATTCACCAGCGGTGGTTTCCACTGTCTTCTTCGTTGAGACGGTGACGCTACAATGCATGTTCATCATTTTTTTGTAGAATTTTGCAATATATACGTGGTTGGAAAGCTCTCGTTGAGAGGAACACAAATCTAACATTTATTTGGCCTAATTCTCAACAACAAGTATGGATCGAAGGAAAGAAAATTGCACAACCAAACTTTAATCTCTCATAAGTCACTCAATACTAATCCAAACTCAATAAACTTTATATCAGAATGATCAGTGACAAAAACTCTACACAACTAGGTCAATAGAATCAAGAAATATGATGATCGAATTCTAACCTCTTGAAGAACAGAATGTTGAAAACAGTGGATTCAAGCTCCCTCCAGCTCCAAATCTTCTCCTCCAACCTTGATATGAAGTCTGGTACACGAATTGGCTCTTAAATTGGCTTGGATCTTGATTAATTTTCAACTTCCATGTTCATCTTCATGAGCTTGATGTGCACAAATCTTGATAGAATTCTTCAAATCAATGCTCAATTCCTACTAAATGACACTCACTAAACCAGATTATGCAATAAAAATGAGGTGTTATGTGTAGAATTTTCAAGTTTGAGATGAGAGCAAAAATGGAGGGAAAAATGATTCTAGACCTAGAACTTGTTAGAATGAACAATTTTGTTATGATTAAGCCTTTATACCACATGCTAATTACTTTGCTAATGATACTTAGGCTTGGCTAATGAAAGTTTAATGTCAAATGAGGTGTATGACCAAATTGCAAAATTCACCTTATGCATGACTCAATCCCACGTGAACAGTAGCATGCATGGTCCAATTACACTTAAAATGAGCTTATGAACATGATAGGATTGGAATTAAACTCATATGATCAACCAAATTCAAATTCTTCATTTTCCCTCCAAAAAGCACATGCATGGCCAAATGATCATGTGACATTATTTCATGCAATGCAATGATGGATTTGGAAAATATAGGTCATGACATGCAATTTGCAAAAAGAGTGGCCTAAATTGGAGTTTTAGATAAAAAGTTATGGCACTTTGAAGTTTCATGCACACTTGGTGATCATTTGCTCATAACTCCTCAACCATTCATCAGATGCTCATGATATTGGACTTTTTGGAAATGGGAGAGAAATATATTCAACTTTCATGTTGACCAAAATTTCATTTGAAGCTTCTTTGATATTGGAAAGTCAAGTTGAAAGTGGTCCAAAAACTTGCCATTTTTGGAAACTTGAAATTACAGGTCACTTTCCATTTTGGGAAACTTTTGATATGGCTTCAAATTCTTCAAGGTAGATGTTTGACATGATGAATAAACCTCTTTTGGACATGAATGAAGTGTCTCAAACCATTTCTCCACCCCAAAGCCCTCAACTGACTGCACAATTGACTTTTATGGGCCCCAGATGACTTGACAATGCACTAATGACTTTGAGCCTTTAGCACTTTGCAAAGTTGCTTCAAAATGAACCTTGGCTCATATAAGCTCTTTAGAATACTCATGTGGCCTTCAAATCAAGGAGAACCTTGCCTTTTTGCACAGATGAATTCTCTTGATGCCAATGCTTGTCGACAAGATGCAATGCAATGTGTAATGTTAATGACCTAAAAAATGAAATGAATGCATGAATGGGGGTGCAAATTTGAGGTGCTACAGAAGGGTTTGAAGAGGGGGATCAAAGTTGGCACAATGGTATCTGTAGTTCTGAGCATAAGGGCCTTAATTTATAGATGAATCCATGTGATATTTGCACACTCTCTCCACTTTCCAAAATTGGCAAATGATGATGGAATGGTGCATGGCCGCGCATAGGCCCACGAAATAATAGCTGAAGGTCTAATTTGAATGATCAGATGTGTTGAAGTTAGCTTAGATTGCAAGGCACACGTGGATTGTTGCTTGAAGATTGATCCATCCTAAATGATATCAGTCTGTTTAAGCCATGCGCAACTGTAATACCCCAAAATTTACCCTTCATTTTTCCTAAAAAAAAAAATTTAAAAAAAATTTAAAAAAAATTTAAAAAAAATTTAAAAAAAATTTAAAAAAATAAAAAAATAAATAAAAATAATAATAAAAAAATAAATAAAATATAACAAATTTTTTTTTTGGACTTGGGTCTCTCTCATTTGAGCCCACAAAGCCATGAAATTCAGTCTATAAATACCAAGGCTTCACTTGAGAAAAAGGAAGAGAAGCAAAATACTCTGGGGTTTCCTTGAAACAAAATCCTGGACAAAACCTGGAGAGAAACCTGACAGAGAACTCAGAGCAGCCTCCAAACCCTGAAGGGAACTCAACTGCACAGAATCACCTCTGCCTTCACATAAACCCTAAAGATTGTTTTGTAAACCTCACGGGTGCCACTCAATTTCAATCAAGCTCTCCAATCAGGTTTGCCCTTATTCCCATTACCTTTATGCTCTTAATTTGGATCATCTGAATGTTTGAGGTATGATGGATGAATTTCATTAGGTTTTTGCCCACGGGTCATAATTATGTATGAATGTATAAATAATGCCTTGAATGCTTAATCGTTTAATTTCTGAAGTGTATGCCACAGGGTTTGAGGTTTCTGAAACCATATTGTTATCCATGAAAAAAATGCTTATCGTGTTTCACTAACCCTTTTGTTGAGTTTTTGTGAGGGCTCACATGACTTTTGCAGGGATAACTTGCGTGGTTTTCCACTTTATTTGTGGGATACCCCCTGGAGGTTCATTCCGATTACCTGTACTGACCCACTTTCTTTAATGATGTTAGCTTGGAAGGATCTCAGGGTTTCCCATTCCTCTAATTGTTGTTACTTCGGATCTTTATCCGCGTGGTACTTTTACATTTTTCCCGCATTTTACTGCTTTCCTAGCTGGAAGACCTCGATAGGAGGCAATTTTTTTTGTTTTTTTTACAGGTTCCTTCGTCAAGGACTGCCTTTTTGCATGCGCGTTCCTACAATGCAAACAAACCCTTCATTGATTTTTCTTCTCCATAACACACGTTTACTCCTTCTACTACAGGTGAGTAAGTCTCCAAAGGTCGAGCATCCGGTAGATTGCGTAGTAACGTCGTTCGTCCAAAACCCAATCCATAACCCCGTAGTTAGCCGAACTACGGCTTGCTCTGATTCTCATTCCAGATGAGATACGTAGGCATAGGACGCGATGTCTTAGCGAGCACACATCCCCCAACCCATAGGTCAGCCGAGCTACGAAGACTTTGATTCTCATATTCAGATGAGATACGTATGCAGTGGATGCGACATCCGCGCGAGTCATTTCTCTTAACCTTTTTAGTAAATAAACACATTAGGTAAACCCACACCCTTTAGACAAAAACCACAAAAGTGGATCCCGTAGAGTACTATGGATGCGTAGGGGTGCTAATACCTTCCCTTCGCATAACCGACTCCCGAACCAAAGATTTGGTTGCGAGACCCCGTCTTGTCCTTTCCTTTTTCAGGTTTACTTCGAGCGTTTCCTTTCCCTCCTTTGGGATGAATAACGCACGGTGGCGACTCTTCTGTCATTTTCTTTCGCCGGTTGTTTTTTTCGCGCACTGTATTTTTCAGGTTGCGGCGGCTGGCGACTCCACTGGGGACATGAGAAGTTGACCTCTTGCTGGTCCATCTTCCCTAAGCGAGTCCCTCCTAGCTCGTGTGATTTCTTGTTTATTGGGTGTTCATGCTTTTGTACATTTATTTACTTACTTGCTTGCATGCATCTGTTGTATCTGTTGGATCTGTTTGTTTGTTTATTGGGATGGGGTGTTCTACGAGAGATAAGCCCATTACCCAGGCTTGAGTGTACACACAGGTTTTAGAGTGGATGATCATGAGGCTTGCGTGGCATGTTGCTACGTAAAGTCGTTCGTGAAGAACCACACCCAGACGAGGTTTCTTTTGGATATATTATGTCCTACGGATGTTCCGTAACGACATGATGTTCCTTTAGAAATCGTCGACTCTGGTGACCATTTCCCGAGAACTCAGTCGAGGCCTCTCCTCCTAGACGTGATTATGTTAGCTCTGGTGGGCGCATTCTCGCTGATCAATCCGAGGACCCCGAGACTGGGAACTTGCTTTAGGATGTCCTGTTGAGGGGAGTCAGTGGAGGTCTTTTATCCCGTAATAATGCCAAACCTTCAGTGGTAAACGTATTATTCGCGACTGAAGGGCTGAAGTTGACGAACTTCTGTTCTTAGAACCTACCAGTGAGGGGCGGGCTAAATTCAGGAAACCTTAACCTCCAACCAACCCGGTTTTCTAGAGCAGAGCTTTGATCTTGTATTATATTCCTCAGTGGTTTTCTCTTCAGACAGTGTAACCCGACAAATGTTCAAGCAGATACAGCAATCCTGATTGACATACCACTGCATTGCATTCACATCATCACATCATTTGCATTCATATCATTTAACACATGTTTATCCTTTTCAAGGGGGTTGAAATCTTCTTCTTGATTCTAGTCGGGGTTTTCTTCTTACACTGTTTATCAAACGAGAGACTGGAATCAAGGGGGTAGAATGCCTTTTGGAATTGATAAACATGTCATTGCATTCGCATAGTCATCCACATGTCTTGCATAACAGGTACCGCCACAGTGTTCTCAGTTTGTTTGGTGTCCCACTAGCAGGATAGCTGACTCAGGCATTCACCGATACGGTACCCGAAGGAATCAATAGAGAGCGATGGAGAGCCTACAAGCAGAGCTCGCCGAGATGAAGATTCGCATGAATCAATTCAGTGATTTAGTTCAAGGGGTGGCTCAAGGACAGCAGGAGCTTAGATTGTTGGTACAGAGGGATCCCCCTATTACTCAACCGGAGACGTTGGTTGATCCTCCAGCTGGAGAGGCTAATGGTCCCAATGGTCCGGGGCCTATCCCGATCCCGCATGTCAACCTAGATCAACAACCCATTCAGGATGGTCAGGATGATCAGTTCCCCTTGCTTCAGGAAGACTTTGGCATGGACCCCATGTTTAAAAGATTGGAAGAAAGGTTGAAAGCAGTGGAAGGACAAAATCTTCTGGGAGTAGATGTTGCTGACTTGGGGCTGGTCCCAGGTGTGAGAGTGCCACCGAAATTCAAGGTCCCGATATTTGACAAATACCATGGCAACTCTTGCCCCAAAACTCATGTGCAAGCCTATTTTCGTAAAATGGTTGCATACTCTGATGACGAGAAGCTGCTTATGTACTTCTTCCAGGACAGCCTGGCTGGGGCATCCTTGGAATGGTATATGAGGCTAGACAGAGCCCACATCCGTTGCTGGAGGGATTTGGCGGAGGCTTTCGTAAAGCAATATCAGTATAATGCAGACATGGCTCCGGACAGAACTCAACTTCAGAATCTGTCTCTTAAAAGCAATGAGTGCTTCAGGGAATACGCTCAACGCTGGAGGGATACAGCTTCCCGTGTTCAGCCTTCTATGTTGGAAAAGGAAATGGCCAACATGTTCATGAATACGCTGCCTGGACCTTATCTGGAGCGTCTGGTGGGGTGCAATGCTTCCAACTTTGCTGATGTGGTCTCTACTGGAGAAAGGGTGGAGAATTACCTAAAGACCTATAAGAGCCAGAGTGGAGGTGGATCCTCATCAGGGGTGAAGAAGCCGTTCATTCAGGGACAGAAGAGGGGAGAAGGGGATGCAAATGCCATATCTTCTTATCAGAACAGGGATAACCGGAGGAATAATTTTCAGAATTATCATCAACAACCGTATGTTGCGGCTGTGACCATTCCAGCTGCAGCGCCACTACAACAACAACAATCACAACGTCAACCAGCTCAGTATCAACAGCAGCAACAACCGGGTAACAGACCCGCCTATCAACAGAGGCAAAGGATGATGGACCGGCGTTTCGACACCCTTCCAATGTCGTACGCTCAGTTGCTTTCTAGTCTTCAACAACTACAACTTGTGCAATTGCGCACTCTGGCTCCTCCTGTTGGTAGACTTCCGGTGGGTTACGACGCCAACGCTAGGTGTAGCTTCCACTCTGGGGCACCTGGCCACAATATTGAGAACTGCAAAGCTTTTAAGCACGTAGTTCAAGACCTCATAGATTCAAAGGCCATCGACCTTGCACCGGCTCCGAATGTCGTTAACAATCCCATGCCCCAGCATGGTGGTGCGAACATTAACATGATAGAGGGAAAAGCCAAGTCCATTAAGGATGTGTTGAAGTTGAAGACTCCCTTGTTGGATATCAAAGGATGCTTGCTGAAGGCCAATGTTTTCCCCGGTTGTGGGAAGGGTTGTTTGGATTGTGCCACTCAGAGTGGAGGTTGTTTGAAGCTACAGCAGGGTATCCAGGCCTTGCTCGACAAAGGTATCCTCCAGGTTGAAGATTTGTCTGTCCAAGAGTTTGTGGAAAGGGTTGAGGAAGAAGGGTTTGAAGATGCTACTGATGAATTCGCAGATGTTGTTCCTGTTAATTTTGTGATTCCCAGTGAGGTCTCTGCGGTCAACGAAGAAGATGGGGATAGTGATTGTGACATTGACAACTGGGTGCGTCCGAGGATCCCGGGTGAAGTCATCAACAATTGGTCTTCTAAAGAGATTATCCAAGTCACTCTTCTTGAAGAGTAATTTTCTTTGTTTATTCATGCATATCCAAGTCTTACGTTCCGCCCAGGGCGTAATGACTTATTGTAGGGCCCGTCTATGTGACACTTGCATTTTTATCATAAATAAAGGACGTATTTTTGCATTCAAATCTTTCGTTCCCTGTCTTTCTATTTTTGCAGTTTTTCAAAATAAAAAAATGGCAATGTTTTGTTTAGTTTCCACTTTTTTCTTTCACACTCATAAGCACATACCATCACTCATGTAGATGCACATCACCGGATCCTATTGATAACGGTTCTGCTATGGCTCGCTTCGACTTTGAAAATCCAATCTTTCAAGCTGAAGAAGAGGGTGATGAAGACTGTGAACTCCCTGAAGAACTTGCCAGGTTCTTAAAACAGGAAGAAAGGGCCATTCAACCGTATCAAGAGCCTACTGAAGTGATTAATCTCGGCACCGAGGACGCCAAGAGAGAAATCAAGATAGGGGCTGCTTTGGGAGATGATGTGAAGAAAGGGCTGATTGAATTGCTGCAAGAATACGTTGACATCTTCGCCTGGTCTTATCAGGACATGCCCGGGCTGGACACAGACATCTTGGTACACCGCTTGCCTCTCAAAGAAGGTTGTCCTCCGGTTAAGCAGAAGCTCAGAAGAACAAGACCAGAGATGGCTGTCAAGATAAAGGAAGAAGTGCAAAAGCAGTTGGATGCAGGGTTTCTAGCAGTCACCAATTATCCGCCATGGGTTGCAAACATCGTCCCAGTACCTAAGAAGGATGGAAAGGTACGGATGTGTGTTGACTACCGGGATCTGAACAGAGCTAGCCCTAAAGATGATTTCCCATTACCTCACATCGATGTTTTGGTGGATAATACAGCTCAGTTCTCGGTATTCTCCTTCATGGATGGCTTTTCTGGCTATAACCAAATCAAGATGGCACCAGAGGACATGGAAAAGACAACTTTCATAACCCCATGGGGCACCTTCTGCTACAAGGTGATGCCGTTTGGTCTGAAAAATGCCGGAGCAACATATCAACGAGCTATGGTAACTCTGTTCCATGATATGATTCATCATGAAATCGAGGTTTATGTGGATGATATGATTGCCAAATCTCAGACAAAAGAAGAACATTTGGTGAATTTGCAGAAACTGTTTGAGCGTTTGAGGAAATTCAAACTAAGACTTAACCCGAACAAGTGCATTTTCGGGGTGAGATCGGGAAAATTGCTGGGTTTTATCGTTAGCGGAAAAGGGATTGAGGTGGATCCCGACAAAGTAAAAGCGATACAGGAAATGCCAGAGCCAAGAACAGAGAAGCAAGTCCGTAGTTTCTTAGGGAGGTTGAACTACATTGCAAGGTTCATCTCTCACCTAACAACCACGTGTGAGCCAATTTTCAAATTGCTGAAGAAAGATCAGGCTATCAGGTGGAATGAAGATTGTCAAAGGGCTTTCGAGAAGATAAAAGAGTATCTACAGAAACCTCCGATCCTTATACCTCCAGTTCCTGGGAGACCTCTGATAATGTACCTATCAGTGACTGAGAACTCGATGGGGTGTGTATTGGGACAGCATGACGAGTCTGGTCGAAAAGAGCATGCCATATACTACCTTAGCAAAAAGTTTACCGACTGTGAAGTCAAATATTCGCAGCTTGAGAAAACTTGTTGTGCTTTGGCCTGGGCTGCTCGTCGACTGAGGCAGTATATGTTGAACCATACTACCTTGTTGATTTCTAAGATGGATCCAGTGAAATACATATTCGAGAAGCCAGCTCTCACCGGAAGGGTCGCTCGTTGGCAAATGATTTTAACAGAGTATGATATTCAGTACACATCACAGAAGGCCATCAAAGGTAGTATTCTGTCAAACTACCTTGCCGAGCAGCCGATTGATGATTATGAGCCGATGAAGTTTGAATTCCCTGATGAAGACATCATGTTCCTCAAGATGAAAGACTGTGAAGAGCCAGTTGTTGAGGAGGGACCTGATCCAAACGAAAAGTGGACTTTGTTGTTTGATGGGGCTGTCAATGCTAGAGGAAGTGGAATTGGTGCTGTCATTACAACTCTGAAAGGTGTCCACATACCTTTCACCGCTCGTTTGACTTTTGAGTGCACAAATAATGAAGCTGAGTACGAGGCCTGTCTCTTGGGTATTGAGCAAGCCATTGATTTGAGAATCAAGACTTTGGACATCTTCGGAGATTCAACTCTGGTGATCAATCAAGTGAATGGTGATTGGAATACTCTCCAGCCCACTCTGGTCCCCTACAGAGGCTACACGAGAAGACTGTTGACTTTCTTCACAACAGTAAAATTGTATCATATACCTCGTGATGAGAACCAGATGGCAGACGCACTTGCTACTCTATCCTCCATGATCAAGGTAATTCGTTGGAACCATGCTCCCAGGATCGATGTTATGCGCCTTGATAGGGTCGCATATGTGTTTGCTGCTGAACTGGTAGTCAATGATAAGCCCTGGTATCATGATATCAAGTGTTTTCTGAAGAATCAAGAGTACCCTGCAGGGGCATCCAACAACGACAGAAAGACTTTGAGAAGATTGGCAGGCAGTTTCTTCTTGAACAAAGACGATGTGCTGTATAAGAGGAACTTCGACATGGTTTTGCTCAGATGCGTGGACAGACACGAGGCGAACATGTTAATGCAGGAAGTTCATGAAGGTTCCTTCGGTACTCATGCCGGCGGACATGCAATGGCTAAGAAATTGTTGAGAGCGGGTTATTATTGGATGACCATGGAATTAGATTGCTTCAAATATGCTCGGAAGTGTTATAAATGCCAGATTTATGCTGATAAGGTGCATGCGCCGCCAAATCCTTTGAATGTGATGACTTCACCGTGGCCGTTTGCTATGTGGGGCATTGACATGATTGGAAAGATTGAGCCGATTGCTTCCAATGGGCATCGCTTCATCCTTGTTGCCATCGACTATTTCACCAAGTGGGTCGAGGCAGCGTCGTTCGCGAATGTCACCAGACATGTGGTTGCCCGTTTCATCAAAAAAAGAAATCATTTGTCGCTATGGGATTCCCGAAAGAATCATTACTGATAATGGTTCTAATCTCAACAACAAAATAATGAAGGAGTTGTGTCAGAACTTCAACATTCAGCATCACAATTCTTCCCCTTACCGCCCTAAGATGAACGACGCTGTTGAGGCGGCAAATAAGAACATAAAGAAGATTGTGCAGAAGATGGTCGTCACGTACAGAGATTGGCATGAGATGCTACCTTTCGCCTTGCATGGGTACCGCACTTCAGTACATACATCGACCGGGGAAACCCCTTACTCCCTGGTGTATGGTATGGAAGCAGTCCTACCTGTTGAAGTGGAGATTCCTTCTCTAAGAGTCTTGTTGGATGTCAAGTTAGACGAAGCCGAATGGATTCGGACAAGGTTCAATGAGTTGAGTTTTATCAAAGAGAAGCGAATAACAGCCATTTATCATGGGCAGTTGTATCAGAGTCGGATGAAGAGAGCCTTTGATCAGAAAGTGCATCCTCGTTGTTTCCAAGTCGGAGATTTAGTGTTGAAAAGGATCCTTCCTCCTCAGACAGATCATAGGGGCAAGTGGACTCCTGACTATGATGGACCGTATATTGTCACCAAGGTTTTTGATGGTGGGGCCTTAATGCTTGCAACTATGGATGGTGAAAACTTCACTTCCCCTGTGAACTCAGACGCAGTTAAAAAATACTTCGCATAAAATAGACCCGCCGGACAGTAAAAAGAATAGTCCAGGCAAAAATGGGCATCCCGACGAACCAAGAAAATGAAAAGGTTCGGGCAAAAATTAGGGAATAAAAATGAAAAGATTGTACACCCGGTAAGTTGAAAACCTGAAAAGGCAACTTAGGCAAAAATGGGTATCCCGGTGGATTGAAAACCCGAAAAGGGCGATCCAGGAAAAAGTTAGGGATTAAGCGAATGACTGCGTTCTGAGTTAGTTCTGAATCTCATCTCATGTCGATGACTGGAAATTTTCGAAAGGTAGGAAACAGTCCAATCACCTTTTTAGAAGGCTGATCATCTGGAGGATCTTGAAGACGGGCAGGTCATAGCAGAATTGGAACCCAATAGAAATCCATTTCACATTGCCATTAGATTAATTTCTGTTTTTATCTTTTGTGCGATTACCTCTTTCCAGGGATTGCTTCCTGATGTAAATGCCTATTCAGAGGCCATTCAATCAATAAAATCATGTTATTCAGTATATCTCTGTTTTCATTTTACTGTTTTGTTTGCAAAAATGACGTCCGAATTTTTGATAAACATTGCATCATGACACATAAGGGCTTTACAGGTACATGCTCAATAAACATTTAAAATTGCTGTAAATTTTAAGTGCTTTGGATCGTCTATTCAGAACAGGTACCCTCGGGGCATTTCCTTAAAATCCCCTGCAGATGACCGTGAATATCTTCCCCAGTGAAGTCGCCAACAGACGAATCTGGTGTCTTATCCCTGCAGAGCTGATCAGAGTGTTGGATTCTTCAATCCCCAGCAGTTTCTCACCATCGTACTTCCCCAAGCGGTTGTTTCAGAATATACACTCCCCAGTAGAGTTGACAGTGCCAGATTGTATACCCCCAGCGGAGTTGACAGTGCCAGACTGTATCTTCCCAGCAGAAGTGGCTGCTCCTTAGAGTTCGAGGCCAGATCGATAATCCCAATGCCAGATCCATGGTTTCTTTCCTTGAAGCTGAACCTCGGTACCGTATCAGTGTTTGCTTCCCCTATTGAGTCATCTCTCGCAGATCGTGGTTGCCAGAACCACTATCGCTTTCCCCAACAACAGGTTTTCAGCGTCGTTCTCTCCCCAGTCTGAATCTCAGCATTTCGTCATTGCTAGAACACCGTGTGGCGGGTCATTTCCCCACATAATTCTTTGCGCTGTGCATCTCCAGCAGCCTTGCTAGGGTCCAGAAGATGGTGATCATTTCCCCAGCAGATCCCCTTGCCTCAGCTTGGCATTCTACCCAGCATTTCGCATCCCTGCATGTAGAATCATATTGCATTGCATCCTTCCAAATCGCGTAGCATCTCCATTTTCATGGAGCATTACGCCATTGAAAAATTCAAACATACGCATGTAAGCATAAAACATTCTCGGTATCCCAAGTGATAAGCTAGAAGTTGTTTCCAGTACTCAGACTGAAGATTGTTCATGACTTACCTTTGTTATCCCCAACAAGTGTCATTGGCCCATGCGCCGCCTCTATTATCTTTCCCTATTTCTGCCGATGCTGACAGGCATGAAGTTTTTCCGGTATTCAGACCAAAGTGGCATTCAGGCCAATTTTCCGGTATTCAGACCGAAGTGCCGTTCAGGCCAATTTCCGATATTCAGATCGAAGTGGCGTTCAGGCCAATTTCCGGTATTTAGACCGAAGTGGCGTTCAGGCCAATTTCCGATATTCAGATAGAAGTGGCGTTCAGGCCAATTTCCGATATTCAGATCGAAGTGGCGTTCAGGCCAATTTCTGATATTCAGACCGAAGTGGCGTTCAGGCCAGTTTTCCGATGTCTAGATCGAAGAAGATTCCGACGTTCAGGTCGATGCAACTTGTGGCATTCAGGCCAGTTTTCCGATGTCCAGATCGAAGAAGTTTCCGACGTTCAGGTCGATGCAACTTGTGGCATTCAGGCCAGTTTTCCGATGTTCAGATCGAAGAAGTTTCCGACGTCCAGGTCGATGCAACTTGTGGCGTTCAGGCCAATTTTCCGATGTTCAGATCGAAGAAGTTTCCGACGTTCAGGTCGACGCAACTTATGACATTCAGGCCAACCTCTCGATGTTCAGACCGATATTAATAATCTCATATCTCCCGATGTTCAGATCGAAGTCATTCCCAGTATTCAGACTGATGAGCGGCATCAGACCATGGTTATTTCTGTGTTACCATTTATTTTGGTATCCAAGTTAACATTCTTTTTCGGTATTCAGACTGACTCTCACCGTACAAGACAGATTCTTCTTTCAAGACCACCTCTTTGCCGATTCTGACAGACATTGTTACTTCACTTCACTTCAGTGCAAATTTTTGGGCTTTTATTGTATTCAATCCCTTGATGCCTCGAAAGTACGAAAGCAGCTGCCATCTTGTTTCCGGGTCTCTAGTTGATTGAATAGGGGCAGCTGTAATACCCCAAAATTTACCCTTCATTTTTCCTATAAAAAAAAAAACGAGAAAAAATAAATAAATAAATAAATAAATAAATAATAATAAAAAAAAAAAACAATTTTTTTTTTTGGACTTGGGTCTCTCTCATTTGAGCCCACAAAGCCATGAAATTCAGTCTATAAATATCAAGGCTTCACTTGAGAAAAAGGAAGAGAAGCAAAATACTCTGGGGTTTCCTTGAAACAAAACCCTGGACAAAACCTGGAGAGAAACCTGACAGAGAACTCAGAGCAGCCTCCAAACCCTGAAGGGAACTCAACTGCACATAATCACCTCTGCCTTCACATAAACCCTAAAGATTGTTTTGTAAACCTCACGGGTGCCACTCAATTTCAATCAAGCTCTCCAATCAGGTTTGCCCTTATTCCCATTACCTTTATGCTCTTAATTTGGATCATCTGAATGTTTGAGGTATGATGGATGAATTTCATTAGGTTTTTGCCCACGGGTCATAATTATGTATGAATGTATAAATAATGCCTTGAATGCTTAATCGTTTAATTTCTGAAGTGTATGCCACAGGGTTTGAGGTTTCTGAAACCATATTGTTATCCATGAAAAAAATGCTTATCGTGTTTCACTAACCCTTTTGTTGAGTTTTTGTGAGGGCTCACATGACTTTTGCAGGGATAACTTGCGTGGTTTTCCACTTTATTTGTGGGATACCCCCTGGAGGTTCATTCCGATTACCTGTACTGACCCACTTTCTTTAATGATGTTAGCTTGGAAGGATCTCAGGGTTTCCCATTCCTCTAATTGTTGTTACTTCGGATCTTTATCCGCGTGGTACTTTTACATTTTTCCCGCATTTTACTGCTTTCCTAGCTGGAAGACCTCGATAGGAGGCAATTTTTTTTGTTTTTTTTACAGGTTCCTTCGTCAAGGACTGCCTTTTTGCATGCGCGTTCCTACAATGCAAACAAACCCTTCATTGATTTTTCTTCTCCATAACACACGTTTACTCCTTCTACTACAGGTGAGTAAGTCTCCAAAGGTCGAGTATCCGGTAGATTGCGTAGTAACGTCGTTCGTCCAAAACCCAATCCATAACCCCGTAGTTAGCCGAACTACGGCTTGCTCTGATTCTCATTCCAGATGAGATACGTAGGCATAGGACGCGATGTCTTAGCGAGCACACATCCCCCAACCCATAGGTCAGCCGAGCTACGAAGACTCTGATTCTCATATTCAGATGAGATACGTATGCAGTGGATGCGACATCCGCGCGAGTCATTTCTCTTAACCTTTTTAGTAAATAAACACATTAGGTAAACCCACACCCTTTAGACAAAAACCACAAAAGTGGATCCCGTAGAGTACTATGGATGCGTAGGGGTGCTAATACCTTCCCTTCGCATAACCGACTCCCGAACCCAAGATTTGGTTGCGAGACCCCGTCTTGTCCTTTCCTTTTTCAGGTTTACTTCGAGCGTTTCCTTTCCCTCCTTTGGGATGAATAACGCACGGTGGCGACTCTTCTGTCATTTTCTTTCGCCGGTTGTTTTTTTCGCGCACTGTATTTTTCAGGTTGCGACAGCAACCTATGCATTTCTCATCCAAAATGGATGAATTTGAGCTCTTTGGAAAGGTGAGATCAAGAGGAACAAGTTTTGTGTTGAACACTTTTTCATTTGGATCTTGGAACTTGGAGAAATTTGAGGTGGAAGTTTGGAAAAATTTGACATATCAAAAATTTCTAAGTGTCAAGCCATATGTCTCAATATTCCACCTTGCTTAACTTTTTATAGGAGCTTCAAATCAGAAAAGTGTATTCATAAAAGTTGTAGCTCTCTCAAAGAACTTCAAAATGGTCACCAATTTAATGTCATTTGGATTTTAAATGATAGAGTTATGCATTTATGAAGTTTGGAAAAATCACTTGATCAATGGTATAGGTCAAAAGTGACCTATAATGTAGATTCATATCACATGCTCAAAAATGTTGAAGCATATCCCACTCCAAACATTAAAGTTTAAGTACACACATTGAATTTGATTATGCAACTTTTAAATCTTTCATCTCATAAAAATTGAGCAAGTTATGGCCTTGGGAAGTTGACTTTCAAATTAGGGTTTAGACAAAATGACCTATAATGTTTCAACATAGAAAATGATTTTCCAAGAAAAACTAGCTCTAGGTATAAACATGAAAGTTGTTTTCAATGTCATTTAGAGTAATGTTTCTCTTGGTATCATTTTCATATGGTGAAAGTTTTAGGAGATAGGGTCTAGGAAGACCCAATTTTGATCAGATGAACTCATATGGCCAACCACCATCAACCAACTTGCTAATTTCCAATTCTGTTGACTTTCGTGGCTCATGGTAGATCATATATGCATAAGATGATGAAATTTGAAGTGTCCCTTGAGAAATTTGATCAATTGGTGAGATAGCTTGTTGGAGAAGTTACTCAAGATACCCAGACAAACTAGGGTTTCCAAGGCAAATCACCCTCAAACTCTTGAAGCAAACTTGATCAATATAACATGTAGAGACAATTAGGACTCATATATGATACTCATAACCATTCTTTAATCAATTCTTGGTTATGCTCTTTGTTCATGAGAGTCTTAAACCCTAGATGTGATCTTGATGAATCAATGAGATCATGCCCTACCTACAAAAGAGTTAGGCAAATACAAAGACATATTTTTGGTACTTTGGTTTGTGAAATGATAAAATACAAGTATGATATAATCACAAAGTGCTTGGTGATATCTCTCAAAACAAACCCAATGGAAAGGGGTAAGGAGGATGCCAAGGTATCATCCCAATTCTAATGCTTAGATGAAATTACATGAGGGATCTTAGGGTCAAAATTGGGGTCTTACAACTGCCCTTATTTAAGGATATTCTAACTGAGGGGCGAAGGTTAAAATCTTCGGCTCGACTCAGTAGAATGGGCTTAAATAATAACATAGAGAAACAAATTTTGGTCCATAAGAGACCTCATGATGCATATGACATGAATGCAAAAGGTTAATGCTCTGTGGGGGAATATTGCCACAAAGGAAAAAGAAATCAGAGAGACCGAAAATTCGCAGGAGCATAATGCATTCCGTAAGGAAAACTCGCTAGGGAGACAGAGACTCTGAGGGGATAAAAAGGACTTATTCATAGATCGGGCTACGACTTAAAACTATTGGGGAACTTGACGAAATCCATATAAAAATAGATAGACTTAGCCAAGGAAAAACAACATCTACAGGGGATACGAATAAGTCAGGATAAAACTGAGGTACTCGAATCATGCAGGGGAAAAACGATTTCACTAAGGAAATGCGCACTCAACTCAACCGGGAAAGATAAACTTCAACACAAGAGGAGCAGAAATCTATTATCTACTACCTATTACTGGGTAATGAGATAATAAAGATCTGACAGAGAGGACACACGTCATCGGTTAAGATGAACATATCAAGGATGACTCGCTGAGGAAATGCCAGGAGGGAGTATTCATTATCGGTTACTGGGTAAGAATAACCTTGCTGGGGAAAACTGCAGAAAATAGGATTTACAACTATTAGTTACTGGGCAGAAGACCAAGGGTGAGAGTATCCGTCATCGGTTAGGATGAACATATCAAGGATAAACTCGACAGGGAAGAAAATCCGTCACCGGTTAATATGAACATATCAAGGATAGACTTTCCTAGGGATGTTAAGGAGGATACCCGTCATCGGTTAGGATGAACATATCAAGGATATACCAACAAAACAAAAAGGGAGGAATTACATCTATTGAAAATTGGATAGAAAACCGTCGGAGAGAAAATCCATCACCGATTAGGATGAACATATCAAGGATTAACTCTGCGAGGGGACAAAATAGGATTTACAACTACCGGTTACTGGGTAGAAGACCAATCAAAGAGAAAATCCGTCACCGGTTAAAGTGAACATATCAAGGATTGACTCTGAAAAGGGGAACGAAAATAGGGATTAAATCTATCAGTTACTGGATAGAATACCAACAAGGAGAAGAAAATTCGTCATTGGTTAAGATGAACATATCAATGATTGACTCTGCACAGGGAAAAAAGAAGTAGGATTTACGAATACCGGTTACTGGGTAGAAAACCAACAAGGAGAAGAGAACCCGTCATCAATTAAGATGAACATATCAAGCATTAACTCTCTGAGGAATAAAAAATAGGGATTATAACTACCTTTTTACTGGGTAGAATACCAACAATGAGAATATCTGTCACTAGTTAGAGTGAACATATCAAGGATAGACTCCTGCGGGGGAAGAAAAGATATCCGTCATCGGTTAAGATGAACGTATCAAGGATATACTTTTCTGGGAATAGATCCACTGAGGATTCTGTTGAGGAGAAAATGGTACTTTTGCCGGGTATTGGGCAAGAAGTAACAAACTGCAAACTAAGAAGAATATTACCAGTTACTGGGTAATGGACTCTTAGGGGACCAAGACATCTATCTAGGTAAGATCTAGAAAGAAAATGGTCAATCAAGACTCAAACCAATGAGGATATAACTCAAGGGGAGCAATTCCATCCAGAAAGTTTGCTGGAGAGGAAACTGAAATAACAATCATCTACGAGGAAACAAACTCAGTGGGGAAGCGGAAAAAGGTTAAAGTCTTTCTGCTTAAGGGGCTGACACTCTACAATTGAAGGAGGACATATACCAGATTTGGTATGGGGATAAAATACCGCCGTAATAGAGAATAAGAATCTTAAACAAATAAAATATGAAGATGTAGGATATCCAAATCATGAAATTATATGAATGTATATGAATATGTATATATGATGATTATGCTGACAAAACGATCACAAAAGATACAGAGGTGTCACACAGGAATTGAACCACCGATATAACCCTCGGTCAATCCACAAAATATGGAGACAAACTGTTGGAGAACAGAGAGATCAAAATCCCAAAGGCTTAACCATGGTTGGGGAAAGATGGAGGAGATCTGCTGAGGATGAAACATCCAATCTGTGGGGAATTTTAGGTCAACACCATAAAAATGGGAGACAACCCTACAGAGAAACAATCAACAAAATACTGATCAGAAACCAGGAGGAAACTCTGACTGGGAGAAAAGATACGACAATTGGTGGGGATACCAAAGCGATCTACTGGGGAAGATCAAACATCTTCGATGACGATCCACTAGGGAAGATCAAACATCTTCGATGACGATCCACCTGCTGAGGAAATACAAAACTCCGCTGGAGACCGAAACTCTGTTGGGGACAAGGACACGCCGCAACCAACTCATCTGGGGAATAAAGAAAGAAGCTCCACCAGGGATCAAACACTCCACCGAGGAACCGAATCAACACAAAAGTCCAGGGATACCCGAAGAGTTAACTGCTTGGGGAACCTCTGATGCTTCGCACTTAATGACTTACTTTTTACTGAAATGTTGCTGATATTCTTTTACTTGCTTTGGAAAAATTCTTGCTTTTATATTTTAAAGAAAACTTGATTTTGATTTTAAAAAAAATTAATTTCAAAATGATCATAATAAAATTTAAAACTATTGGCTGAAGTAAAAAAAACTAGAAATAATTGGACAAAAGCTTAACTTTATTTAATAGAATGGTAGTCTGTAAATGACAAGACTCCATAGATTTTACAAAGTTGAAAAATGGTAATTTATATGGAAAAGGGTTACATTGAATACAAATGATCCTTAATCCTTCTACCAAATCTTGATATCCATTGTGCTCTTGACCACTACTGAAGATGAACTAATGTCAACCTTCATGCTCAAACAAGTCTTCAAAATCACTGAAGATCAGCAGAATGCAATTACTTGCCATAATCCCTAATTTTTGCATAAGTTGCCCCAAGGTGGGGTACTCAACTTATCGGGAAATTATTTCTGTTTTTATGTCTCTAATTTTTGCCTGGATCGCCCTTTCGGGTTTTCAATCCACCGAGACACTCATTTTTGCCTAAGCCGCCCTTTCGGGGTTTCAACTTAGCGAGCTGTTCTTTTATTTTTTTAGGCGAAGTATTTCTTGACTGCATCTGCGTTCACAGGACGTGTGAACTCTTCACCATCCGTAGTTGTAAGAATTAATGCACCACCTGAAAAGGATCTCTTAACAACATATGGGCCTTCATAATTGGGAGTCCATTTTCCTCTGGAATCTGGCTTGAACGTCAAAATCTTCTTGAGCACAAGGTCACCTTCTCTAAACACTCGAGGTCTGACCTTGTTATCAAAAGCTTTCTCCATCCTTTGTTTATATAACTGACCATGACACATGGCAGTCAATCTTTTCTCTTCAATCAAATTCAACTGGTCAAACCTGGTATGTCACCATTCAGCCTCAGTCAACTTGGCTTCCATAAGCACACACTGTCATACCCCAATTTTGTCCGGTCCTTGATGACATCAAGTCTTCAATGACATTTTTCATCTGTTAGGATCCTTAAGAAAATATCTGCTGCATTTGTTTTTACTGAAGCATGGGATGGTATATGCATTTTTGGATAACAAATCCCATTGTGGTTTACCCGTGAGATCTTTTTGTTTCAAAGGCCCATTTGCATAAACGTGACCATAATTTAAAATGTGGTTTGAACCTTTTTACACTACTAATTCAAAATCCATTTGATTATTGGTAAGGTATTAAGAGCCATGGATGTTTTTATGATCACTCATCATTAAACCTATTTGCACGTCCCAAATAGATATGCCAAATCTTTAAACCATTCATAAAAATCCTTAAGCTAAGTGAGTATGTTGGTTTAAGATTAAAATATTACGTGCATGGGTATTTAATTAGTTTTCCATGATCAAAGTTTGAAAGTGCAATATTTTATGACATGTTCTTATCTTAGGCTTTTTGGCACATTTTATTTTTGATAATATTAATGTTTTTTTCGATAATATTAATGTGCTAAAATCAATCAAATTAAAAGTCCATTAAATTGCATTGTTGAGCCCAATTCATTTTTGGTTTGAATTATAGTTTAGATTTTCTTTTGGTTAATACAATTAATTTGTTAAGGCAAAGTTTAATTTCTTTTAAAAAAAAGGAGAGAGACTAATTATACAAAAAATGCTTCCAAAATAAATTCTGAATAATCCAAAAGGGCAATGCATAATACAAGGGGTGGGGTTACACGTTTAACCCAAATTCTCATAGTATAGGATATTCTAAATTCTTAATGTACCAAATATTTACATAATTATCACAATAAAATTTTTAAATTAAAAATATATAACATGTCCAAAAGTTCTGTTGCATCTAAATAAATTGAAAAAAGTTGGAATAAGCTGTAAATACAGCAATTTGAAGCAAGTTTCACAGGCTTTTCCAAAAGCTCTTTTGGAAGTTCCAGCGCCCCAATCCCAATTTCAAAAGTAACTATTCAAAACTTTTCCAAAACCTGTTGAATAGCAGCGCCCCTTTTTTAATCAATCAACATCACCATCACTTCACCTGCAAAACCAATTCAAAATTAAAAACAACTTATCAAATAAGCACTTAAAAAACTGGAAAATAATTAATAGAATGAGCAGATTAATATGTTACACGATGAATCAAAAAAAGCGCTTAGAAACACACTGCATTATCCAAATAAACAACTTTAAATCCATAGATTAATCATCCCACAAAATCAGGAAACAGGATCCAACAAGTTATCTCACAGAAACCAACATTCATGTATATAAACCACAAAATCAATTAACAGTAACACGTTTTTATAAAATCCAGAAGAAATTGTCAAAGTAGTTTGGCTCTGTTAACCCCAAAGGAACAGACGAAACGTTTTTTTGAAGTCCAAGAAAACAATCAAAAATATTTTTGCTGTTAAACTCAAACCAAAATAAAGAACATATTCTGAAAAATCCACGGAGCAACAATCAAAACATTAATTCATAAAGCATCCAAACCCTAAGATTCAAGCCAAGCAACAACAGCAATCCATACAATCATCAGAAATGGAAAGCAGATAGAGAAGAAGAAGACGAAAAGAAAGGGTGAGGAAAAACTTATCTGAGCCGTGACGGATCGCCGACGACGAACTCGGACCAAAAACGTTCCTTCTTCCATTTTCGCCTGAAATCGCTACTCCATCTCCTCCGCCGTGGTAAGTGGAACAAACCCCTGCTATTTTTCTCAAATCGTGACTGCAAAAGCTTTGATTTTGAAACTAGGGTTTAGGTTTAATTTGTTTTGGTGTCGTGCGGTTTAGATTTGTTGGTTGAGAGGAATTAGGGTTTGGTTTTGGTCGTGTGTTCGAGCTTTCATTTGATCAGGTTGTGATTTCGTTTTCGTCTCGATCGATTGAGGATGATTCAAGGGAAAGCAAGGCCGAATCTGTGATCTCGGGCCAAGAATAAGAAAGGGGGGTTTATTTAGTTGTTGTGGCCGAGGGTTCACCGGAGAAGAAGGCGGCGCTGCCGCCGTTGGCCGGCGACCGCCATCTTCTCCGTTAAGACGTGAACAAAGGGTATTGAGGGAGTTGCAGAGCAACTCTCAGTATTTTTTGAGAGAGAGAATTTTTCTGGACAAATGATGTGTGTAAACGTTGTTTTGATTTTTTTAAGCTCAGATGTTATGACTTTGGCACCCCATTTTTTTTTTCTTCTTTCTATGTGTTTTCGATTGGGCCTGAAGAAAAGCCCATCTTCCTTACAAAATTACCTTGTTTCTTTTATTATTATGTATGAATGTTTTGGTTTATTCAAATTAAGTAGATATTGTTAGGTTACATATTTAATTAATCTTTGATCAAATAATTTAAGTATATTTTATTGTTTGCATGATTAACCTTTTATTTCTTTTAATTATCATTATTTAATTTATCCTAGTGGTGGTTCGCTCATAGGAGTTGTTTATATTTCATTTGATCGATTAATTTATTCGCACTAATTATTCAAAAATTATGTCCTTCAAAGATGTATGATTGGTAATTCATCCAAGCATTATAATCGTACTAAATCACTTACTTCTCGATTCAATGTCAAGCCCATATTTCGAATACCTCTGTAAGTCGATTGCTTTTAGCATCACCATCGACCTCACTTAGCTTACTCTTGGGCTTTCGTACAATGAGACCTATTCGATTTTAATCGAGTAGATAATCGATACACTAAAATAAAATTCATTTCATTCATAAACACAAATTTAAAATCTCGATCCAACATCAAGTATTCCTTATTAAAATTAAATTAAAATACCTAATCACAATTAAATACTATTTCGTTTAGAAAATAAAAAGGAGATAGTTTTGAGTTTTCAACTCCTCTCCTCGATTATTTGAATACGAGTTCTTTTACTCGGTTAGTCGAATAATCGTCATTTCTAATCCACTTAAGCACAAACAAATTAAATACCATTTCATTTGGAAAATGAAAAGGGGGATGGTTTTGAGTTTTCAACTCCTTTCCTCGATTATTTAAACACGAACTCTTATACCCGATTAATCGAACAACTGTCATTCCATCCACCTAAGTACAATCAAATCAAATCATTTTATAAAACGAAAAGGGAGATGACTTCGAGTCTTCAATTTTTCTCCTCGATTATTTGGATACAAGTTCTCTTACTTGGTTAGCTAAATAATCGTCGTTCCTCTATAAACTTCAAAATCCGATTAAATCAAATTATTTTCATAATAAGCTAAATGAAAAGGGAGATGACTTTGAGTTTTCAACTTCTCTCCTCAATTGTTTGAATATGAGTTCTCTTACTCGGTCAGTCAAACAATTATCATTTTTCCGCAAATTAATAAATCAATCAAAACTGCAGAAAAAGGGAGATGGTTTTGAGTTTTCAATTCCTCTTCTCAAACGCTTGGATATGAGTTGTCTTACTCAGTCATTCAAGTACTTCTCGTTCATTCTAAAATACATCAACCATATACAACCTTATTTTCATAAATATTCAGATGAAACAGAAAACGGTCTAGAGTCTTCTATTCTTTTTCCCGATTATTAGGATACGAGTTGTCTTACTCGATTATCCGAGTATTCGTCATCCGTTCAAAACACTTTAACTATTATCAAATCCGTTCTATAATTAAGGATGAAAAAGAAAGTGGTCTAGAGTCTTCTACTCCCTTTCCCGACTGTTAGGATACGAGTTGTCTTACTCGACTATCCGAGTGATCGTCATCCAACCAAAGACATCTCAACCAATCAAAACATCCAACATATTAATTCAACTTGTCACCTCCGCGTGACCTAAACTCTTTTCAAAAAGAACACCATTTAATCCTTTCTAATGCGCATAACAAACCAATGCTTAAGCCTCCGCCGAGAGTAGACAAGCCAACGTTTAGCCTTTAGGATGCGATCTAAACAGTCGTTCATTAAAAAACACCAACTAACCGTAGTTCCCCGAACTACGAATGTTCTGATTTCCTTATTATACCATAAGGATACGTAGGCAGGAGATTGTTGTATCTTCGCGAGCACACTAATAAAAAATCTCCACTTTCCCTTTCTGAGGTTCTCATCCATTTCTATTTTCAATATATTTATAACCCGAAGATAACAAACAAACATAAATTAACACTCGAAACACAAATTAGAACTAAAAGGTTCCCGTTGAGTACAACAGACATAAGGGGTGCTAATACCTTCCCCTTACGTAATCCACTCCCGAACCTGAATATGGTTGCGACGACCATCATTCCATTTCCTAAAGGTTTTATCGATATTTTCCTATTCCTTCATTGGGATAAATAAAGTTTGGTGGCGACTCTGTTCGAACGTAAATTTTTCCGCGACCATCGCGAGGAATCGTATTTTTCGAGATGTGACACACGCAACAAAGGAATCTCAACCTCTACGGGGAGTACTACTTCCATACCATATACGAGGGAGAAAAGGGTTGCCCATGTTGAAGTGCTGACGGATGTACGATACCCATGCAAAGCAAATGGGAGCATCTCATGCCAATCCTTGTACGCGACAACCATCTTCTGAATAATTTTCTTGATGTTCTCATTCGCAGCTTCAACAACCCCATTTATCTTTGGTCTATAGGGAGAAGAATTATGATGTGCAATCTTGAAGTCTTTGCAAAGAGCTTCCACCATATTGTTATTCAAGTTCGATCCATTGTCGGTAATGATCTTACTTGGCACACCATAACGACATATAATCTGATTCTTGATAAACCTTACAACAACTTGCTTGGTTACATTCGCATATGATGCACTTCAACCCACTTTGTGAAGTAGTCAATTGCCACCAAAATGAAACGATGTCCATTCGAAGCTTTGGGCTCAATCATCCCAATCATATCAATTCCCCACATGGAGAAGGGCCATGGGGAAGAGATAACATTCAATAGTGTTGGAGGAACATGAATCTTATCAGCATAAATTTGACACTTGTGGCATTTCTTCACAAACTTGCAACAGTCAGATTCCATTGTCAGCCAATAATAACCTGCTCGCAACATCTTCTTCACCATTGCATGTCCATTAGAATGAGTACCAAAGGAACCTTCATGCACTTCAGTCATCAACAAGTCTGCTTCATGTCTATCCACACATTTGAGCAAAACCATGTCGAAGTTTCTCTTGTACAGTATATCACAATTCAAGTAGAAATTATCGGCTAATCTTCTCAAAGTCTTCTTATCTTTCAAAGATGCCCCAGGCGGGTAAATCTAACTTTGGAGGAAACATTTGATGTCGTAATACCACGACTTCTCGTCTTTGATCTCTTCAACAACAAACACATGAGCTGGCCTATCAAGACGCATCACAGATAAATTGGGAACTTCATTCTAATACTTCACTATGATCATTGATGCCAATGTCGCAAGAGCATCTGCCATCTGATTCTCATCTCGAGGGATATGATGAAATTCAACCTTTGTAAAGAAAGTTGAAATCCTCCTCGCATAATCTCTATATGGTATCAAACCGGGTTGATTCGTCTCCCATTCTCCTTTGATCTGATTCACAACCAAAGCCGAATCACCCAAGACATCCAAATATTTGATTCTAAGATTCATGGCCTCTTCAAGCCCCATAATGCAAGCTTCATATTCTGCCATGTTGTTTGTACACTATAAAGTCAATCTAGCTGTAAATGGTAGATGCGTGCCTTGAGGAGTAATGATCACTACCCCAATGCCATTTCCATATTGATTAACACCTCCATCAAATACCATGCCCCAACGGAAACCAGGTTCTGGCCCTTCTCCAAGCAATGGTTCATCACAATCTTTCATTTTCAAGTACAAAATCTCTTCATCAGGAAAGTCATACTACACTGACAGGTAATCTTCAATTGGTTGGTGAGCCAAATGGTCAACCAAGATACTACCTTTGATCGCTTTTTGAGATCAGTATTCGATATCATACTCTGATAGCGACATCTACCAACAGGAAATCCTCCCAGTTAAAGCAGGCTTCTCAAATATATACTTGATTAGATCCATTTTGGATATCAATCAAGTGGTATGATTCAACATATATTGGCGCAAACGCTTAGCATCCCAAACCAATGCGCAACAAGTCTTCTCAAGCATAGAATACCGAGTCTCACAGTCGGTGAATTTCTTACTGAGGTAGTAAATTGCAAATTTTTTCTTCCCAATCTCATCTTGCTGACACAGAATACAACCCATACTATCTTCGAGCACAGTCAAATACATGATCAACGGTCTTCCTTCAACAGGTGGAGACAAAATCGGAGGTTCAAGCAAATATTCCTTGATACTGTCAAATGCTTTCTGGAAGTCTTCGGTCCAATCACAAGACTGATCTTTCCGAAGAAGCTTGAACATAGGCGCACATGTGGCAGTCTGTGGGAAATGAATCTGGAAATATAATTCAAGCGACTGAGAAAACCTCTGACTTGCTTCTCAGTTTTGGGCGCAAACATCTCTTGTATTGCTTTGGCCTTGGCAGGATCAACTTCAATACCTTTCTCACTGACAATAAAGCCCAACAACTTACCAGAACGAACACCAAAAGTACACTTATTGGGATTCAAGCGGAGTTTATACTTCCTCAAATGCTGGAATAGCTTCAACAAATGCTCACCATGTTCTTATTCATCAATCGATTTAGCAATGATGTCATCGACATATACTTCAATCTCTTTATGCATCATATCATGAAAAAGAGTAATCATTGCTCTCTGCTAAGTTGCACCAGCATTCTTTAGACCGAAAGGCATCACTCTATAACAAAATGTTCCCCAGGGTGTAATGAACATGGTCTTCTCCATATCCTCGGGTGCCATCTTGATCTGATTATATCCGGAATATCTATCCATAAACGAAAAGACTTTGAATTTAGCAGTATTGTCTACCCACATATCAATGTGTGGCAGAGGGAAATCATCTTTCAGACTGGCTTTATTAAAATCTCGATAGTCGACACACATGCGGACTTTTCCATCTTTCTTTGGTACAAGAACAATATTGGCCACCCATTGCGGATACTCAGCGGTCACAAGGAAACCAACATCGATCTGCTTCTGCACTTCCTCTTTGATCTTCACATCCATATTAGGATGCGTTCTTCTCAACTTCTGCTTGACTGGCGAGCATTCTGGCTTCAATGGCAATCTATGCTCCACAATATCAGAATCCAACCCAGGCATGTCTTGATAGGACCAAGCAAACACATCTGAATACTCTCAAAGAAGATCAATCAACCCCTTCTTAGCATCTCGACACAATCGAGACCCAATCTTGACTTCCTTCACATCATCCTCGGAACCCAAGTTGACTAGCTTAATCTGTTCTTCAAATGGCTGAATAATCTTCTCATCTTGCTTAAGAAGATGATACAATTCCTCACTCGCTTCTACATCACTTTCCTCCTCGGCCTCAAACATAGGGAATTCAAAATTCGGAGAAGGAGAAGGATCATTGTATTCAATGGGGTTAGGAACCAACCTGCATAATGATTGGATATTTTGATTTTATAGAAGTGAATTTATGACCAAATATTATGCAGATGGACAATTATATTGTTTATTTATGTTTTTTTTATTACCATTTTCAGAAATAAGCAAAAAGTAAAAATAAACATCAAAGATGTGGATGAATAGAATTAATTTTATTGATGATCAATTTAAAATGCCCAAACAATGTTCACTTCTCCCTTAGGCATAAGAGAAGGATTTTAAAATATAAAAGCAATTACTTAGATCGATGCAAAATAAAGGAATATTAACGACAATCCAATTGTTGCATGTCCCTCCATGCGTTACAAAGTTGGCGCAGTCTTCCTCTTCGCTATCCTCTAGCACAACAGCTAAGTGTTGTTCATTCCCATGAATAAACCCTCCGCTAGGAAAGCTAAGTTGCATATCTTCAGATCTAACAGCTGACGAGCCCTTCTGGAACCCTAAACCAGTTCTTCCTTTGTTTTCGGAGACCTCTACCACACGCCCCCACGAATCAACAACACCTTCTTCAACAATCTTCTGTGCATCTTTTAGAGAGGACATATGTGCCCCAACTCTCTTCTCAGCAGCAATAGATAAGGCTTGGAATGGAGTTCCAACCTCATCCTCAGCTTCCACATATGAGAAAGATGACAAATGACTAACCAACAGTGCTTTCTCTCCTCCCACAATCACTAGCTTGCCATTTTGACAAATTTGAGCTTCTGATGCAGAGTGGAAGTAACAGCTCATGCCTCATGAATCCATGGCCTTCCCAATAAACAACTGTAGGCCTGGTGAATATTCATTACCTGGAAAGTAATATGAAAATCACTCAGACCTATCTTGACTAGAAGATCTACTTCTCCAATAACCATTTTGCGCGAGCCATAAAAGGCTTTGACAATCACCCCACTATACCTCATGGGCGCTCCTTGGTAAGATAACTTCGACAAAGTTGACTTCGGAAGCACATTGAGTGACGAACCAGTGTCAACTAGCACATTTGACAAAGCATCTTCCTTACAGTTCATTGAAATATGCAAAGCCAGGTTATGATTTATTCCCTCCTTAGGGAGTTCTTCATTGCAGAAGCTCAAGTTATTGCATGAAGTGATGTTAGCTACAATATGATCAAACTGATCCACAGTAACATCCTGCTCCACATATGCCTGTTCAAGAACTCTCTGGAGTGCTTCTTTGTGTGCTTTAGAATTCAAAAGCAGAGACAACACGAAAATCTTTGAGGGAGTCTGGAGCAACTGCTCAACCACATTAAACTCACTTCTCTTAATCAGCCAGAGTACCTTATCGTTATCATTGGCTTTCAAATTTCCGGATTCACCAGACTTATCCTTTGAACAACCAATAGGATCTACATTGGGCACTTTCGTTACATCAACAATGCTTACCACTGAACTGGTCGTAGGTAACGGGACCTCTTGACCATTCTCTATCATCGTAGCATTGTATTGATACGGTACATCCTTATCAGATACATACGGGACTGGACCCGCTAACCGTATTACTAACGGCGAAACTGATCTTTTGCTGACGTTGTTGTTGTTACTGCTATCATCTGAATTACTAACCGCTCTGGTTGCTTGAAAACGGGCACTATGACATTGACATCGTCATCTACATGACGGGATTGACAAATTTGGATCATGCCTTCATCCATCAGACGCTGGATGCCCCTTTTCACAATAACACACCCCCTTGGGTTCATGCTACAAATAACACAACCATCGTGATCATGTTCACAGTCACTCACCATACAGATGTCCTTGTGTATCTGCACCAAGGACCCATGGATAAAACGCACATAAAAAACTTTGTACTCACCAGGACAACCATCCACCATATTAACTGAAGAATTCCCATGCGCGGGCAAAGGATTAACTTTCACATTTGGCGCGCGGTCCTCGAAGGACACCATGCCACTCTTCATAAGTTTTTGCACCTCATACTTCAGTGGATAACAATTTTCAATATCATGCCCAGGTTCACCCTAGTGAAAAGCACAACGAAGCTCAGGTTTATACCACCAAGGAAGTGGTTCTGGGATCTGTGGTGGGTTCCTCGGTTGAATCAAGTTTTTGAGGACTAATGATGGGTACAGTTCTGTGTACGACATAGGAATCGGGTCGAAAGAGACATTCTTCCTCTCAAAATTCTGCTGCTAATAATGATTGTTGTTGGAATTGTTGTTGTTGTAGGTGTTCGTTCTTTGTTGCGATTGTTGTTGACGCTGATGTTGTTATTGTTGAATTGGTATTGTTTGCTGATTAGAGAACACTGGAATAACAGAAGATACTTGATGATGATGATGATGTTGATGGGGTGGTGGATTTCTTCTGATTTGAGGCCTCCTCTGCCTCCCACTGGAAATTGAATTTGTTTCATTATCCTTCTTCTTGCTGAAACTACTGCCATACCTCTTACTAGTTGACGCCTCATCTTTTGACAAACATCCTTCACGGACCCCCTCTTCAAGTTTCATTCCCATATTTACCATTTCGGTAAAATCACTGGGGGCACTGGCGATCATGCATTCGTAATAAAATGAACTCATGGTTTTCAGAAAGATTTTTGTCATCTCCTTCTCCTCTAAAGGAGGAGTGATCTGGGCAGTCAACTCCCTCCATCGCTGCACATACTCCTTGAAGGTCTCCTTATCTTTATGAGACATGGACCTCAGGTGGTCCCTATCTGGAGCCATATCCACGTTGTATTTGTACTGTTTCACAAAAGCCTCACCTAGGTCATTGAAAGTAAGGATGCTTGCACTATCCAAACCCATATACCAACGAAGTGCAGCACCTGTCAGGTTATCCTGGAAATAGTGAATCAGCAATTGGTCATTATCTATCTGAGTTGACATCTTGCGGGCATACATCACAAGATGACTGAGTGGACAAGAATTCCCCTTATACTTCTCAAAGTCAGGCACTTTAAATTTCATCGGGATTTTAACATTGGGCACCAAGCATAATTCAACAACACTCTTCCCAAACAGATCTTTACCCCTCAGTGTCTTCAATTCCTTGCACAACTCAAGAAATTGGTCCTTCATCTCGTCCATGTTCTCATAGACATCCGGACCCTCAGACGACTCAGAATGATAGATGGTGTCCTCTACACGAGGCAAAGTGTGCACAACGGGAGGTGGAATGGACATGACCGGGCTAGATGTCGGCATGGAAGCAAAGGTAGGAGTAAAACCTTCTGGCACAAAATTGGGCGGCATTCCCCACGGGAATCCGGCATGCAAGTTAGGCGCGAAGTGGGCGGTGGCAGCATGCGCGATTAGAGGTAACCACTTCTGAGATAACTGTCCTCGTGGGAAGAGTTGCAGGCGTTGGAGAAGCTTAGCTTTGAGCAGCAAGAACTGACTCCATCATGGTAGTCAGTCGGGCGATCTCGTCCTTCAGCTCTCTGTTCTCTTGCTCAAGGTGTTCCATGATTCTGAGATGATTGGCTCTGGTGTAGTACCGGTGAGTCAGCTTGGCTAAAGCACAGAAGAACACCAATCAGACACCTGGCAAAAACCTGCTTATGCAAATGATGCATGAAATGAAATGCAAGGAACTTACTATATCATTTGCAAATATATAATATTTAAATGTCAATTGCAACAACTTGATATGACCAAAAATTTCTTTTTATTTATATAAATTGGAAGGATTACACTGAGTACAATTTCAGAAACCAAATGGAAAATACAAGAGAAAAGGAGACTAGTCATCCTAAGGATCCCTAACAACAATGTCAGAAGATCTGGATGTAGGCGCGTACTTCCTTCGAATGCGACGGAACTCGGTCTCAAAAGAAGCCTTCATCTGATTCTTCTCGAGGACAAGCTGGTCAACAATCTTCTTCCAAGCAACGAAAGGCTAAGGCATGCTAGAAGATAAAACCTCTGGCTCTCTTTGTTTCTTCGTCACTCGGTCTTCAAGTAGCTCAATCAGTGCATCTTTGTCCTTAGACTCCAACTGCAACTCTTCATGCTTCTTGCTCAAAGCATGGAAACGCTCTTCCCACATGTCCTTCTCTTGCTTCATCTTGGCGAGCGCGTCTTCCAACTCCTCTACATCTTGGTTAGGGAGAGTTAATGGCTCAACCAAAACCATAGACGTAGGTCTTTCACAAGGATAAGGCATCTTCAACTCCATATTGTAAGACCCCAATTTTGACCCTAAGATCCCTCATGGCATCATATCATATCATTGCATTGCCTCAAGGATCATTAGACACCTGGCTTCCTTCCCTGTGGGTGGGTTATCTTTTTGAGAGTGATTCTTGATCACCAAGCATTCCTTGAATTTGTATATCATTGTTTTTCTTTTAATCACTAACCAAAAGTACAAAAATATGTCATTAACCCTTTGTCTTGCAGATGAAGTAATAACAGGTCAAGGCAATCAAAGGCATTCATTGAGCAATAGATGGTGGTCATTCTTGAGATTTGGACCCCACAATCATTCACAAGAGTTCATATGAGTTATGATGTCATTTTGAAACAAAATCCCAAGTGGTAGAGGCTTGAATTTCATCAGAACATTTTCAAGTCATCTGAAGACCTAGAAAGTCAATTGCAAAGTCAACTGTGGATTTGGAGGTGGGAAGTGATTGGAAATGCTTCATTCATGTTCAAACAAGTCTCATTTGACATTTCAAACACTCACATTGAAGAATTTGAAGTCAGGTCAAGACTTTCCCAAAATAGCAAGTGACCTATAATTTGAAATTTCCAAAAATGGAAAGGTTTTGGACCAACTTCAACTCAATATTACATCATCAAAAAAGCTTCGAATGAAATTTGTTGAACATGAAAGTTGTAGATCTTTCTCTCGCATTTCCAAAAAGTCCAAGATCATGAGCATATGATGTGTGGTTGAGGAGATATGATCCAATCATGGCAAAGTGTGCATGGGACTTCAAATGAGCATAACTTTTGAACCAAAGCTCCAATTTGGGTGGTTCTTTTTGCATTTTGTTCATCATAACATGTACTTTCCAAACATCTCATTAGATGGCATAAATTTCCCTTGCATGATCATGTGCTCACTTATGAAGATTTTTGAAGGAAATTTCATAAAATCATTTTGGTTGATCATGTGCATAAAATATCACTTCCAAAGCTTGCATGGAGTAATTTTAAGTGATTTTGGGCCTCATAGTGGTACTGTTCACGTATGCATGAAGTGCATGAGGTGAAAATACCAATTGATACATACACCTCATAAGTTGCTAATCTCAATTGCATTTGGCTTAAACATGATTTCAGCATCATTAGGAAGGGGTATATAAGGTTAATCTCAACTGTTTTCAGCATTAGCATTCATTTTCAGATCTAGATTCAAGAATCACCAAATTTTTTTCTCTCAAAATATTTTTCAAATTCTTCACACAAGAGCCATTTCTACTGATTGATTCATGATCCTGAAGCATTTTTGAGTGGATTTGAACGTGGAATTGGAAGCAATTGGTGCCATCTTGAACCATACTCGAAGCTTGAAGAATCCATGGAGTTTGTAAATTGAGCTGGAACCACACGTGCTGGAGCTCTAATCTTTTCATTAATCATCTCACCAAGCATTATAGGGGATTTCTGGACCATCACAAGCCTTGAAACAAGCCAAACTCGAATCTGCTCTTCAAGAGGTAGGATTTTTTATTCTCATAATTCTCAAATCCATGTGTATGTTTGTGTAGATCTCGTGTTGTTGAGAATTCTGGTGAAAAAATTGAGTGAAATGGAGTATTGTACGTGAAGTTATGCATGATTGAAGTTTTGATGTTAATTTTGATTTTCTTCGATTTGATCTTGTTATGGTGAATTATGTGTAAATGATTATTGATCTTGCATGAGCATGAAATAAGGAATCGATTGGTATAGGTTTTGTTGATTTATGGATACTTTTTGAATTTTCTGGAAAATTCACATGAAGATCATCATGATCTTCATCTTCAACCTATGAAGTTCATAGCATTTCCAGAATTGCTATGAGTTTGCTGCAAATTTGCTACGAAACATTCATGCATTTGCTACGATTCTGGAAAACGCGCTATGCTTAGGGTTAATTCAAAACGTCACCGTTTTGGTGAGGCGCGCTCCAATTTCAAATGTGGACCGTGTTCGAGTCTCACCGAGCGAGATTTTTTCAAATGCTTCATGTTTTCATACTTTTCCTCCCATTTTCATGCCTTGGCTCATTTTTGATTTCAAATTTTTCCATCAACTTCAAAAAATCATATAAAATAGAAAAATGAATCAATTTCATCCCAATTTTTTGCATGATGCTCCTTATCCTATCTAGTTTTTTATGAGCATAAATTGGAAAGTTGTGCTTGGCTGAAAAATAATTTGTGCTAGGATGTTTGAGTACATATGCATGTGTGACCTTGCCTTGCTTATCTCATTGTGAAATGCTTGTTTCTTATCCAATGAATGTGAAATTTTGCATGATGAATCTAGACACATTGCTGGGAATTTTGGTTTTAGTTTAGTATTTTTCCTATGCATCATTTCTGTTTTATGCTTGTGTTAACTTGGTGTGACAATTTGTGTCACACCTTTTGATGTTCAACTTGTACAATGTGATTTCCATGCCAAATGATCTCCAATGCTTCTGACTTTTTGTGTGATGGATCTTATAGATGTCTTGAATGTGCATGAAGTTTTCCAGATTTATTTGAATCATTTCTGTTTTGATTTGAATTTTTCATTCATGATGATCACATATGAGCTTTGAAATTGCCTTGAACGTCTTTTGATCATGAAATGCTTTTGGTGATTGATTTTGATGTGAGCCTTTTTAGGATTTGTCAATATGTGGTTGAAGTTACTTTGTGTTAAATTTCAGCTCCTGTTTTGAATTTTTTCTCCATCTTTGACCCTAGGCTTTGACCTAGTGGTTTGTTGCTTACATGTGAGTTTTGATTTCAGGTTTAAGCATCCAAGTTCCATAGTTGATGATGCTTCATCATGTGAATATTGATGTTTGCTTTTGATTACTAACATTTGTGTGTTTTGTAGGTTGATGCTGACTCATTTGAGTTTGCCTTTTGGCTTACACATTTTGTACATTGGGATTGTCTGTTGCTTATTGACTGTTGTCTGTTTGTCTGAGTATTGTACTGATTTGTTTAGTTGTTTCCACAGGTACTTAAGTTGCTTTAAGTTCATTGTGAACTTTGCTTTGCTTGGTTGCTTAACCACTTAGGTATAATCTCTAATCTTCATGTAGTCTGGAAGACCTACTGTTATTGGTAGGCACTTGTCTGAAGCCCTCCTTAAGAGGCCATGTTTTTGTTTGTTTAACTTTGTGCCAAGCAGGAAAAGTCCTCTCAAGAGGCAATTGGGAGATAAAAGAGATGTGTAATCCATCTCCTGCTACTCAGTGTGTCATTCACCTTGCTCACACCATGTGTTGATGCATTGTGAATAATAACCCAAGATCTTATAGAGTCAATCAGTTGTGGAGAAGAGTTCCAACTTTCTGAACTCCCACACTTTCCATTGATTAAAGCTTTCCCTGACCAGGGATAAGAGCTATGAGGCACACCCCTCATCTCCATTTCATCTGCTTCACCCTAACTCTCAATGTTAGGGTTAAGAGCTCAAAATACCCCATTCCAGTTGGCTGTAAAGCCTAACCTTGCTTGAGCCTAATTGATTGTGTATAGTGGGTGCTAATTGATTTGTTTGCTTACTTACTTGATTCATCTGTACATATTTGCTTATGTGTGATTTTGTGCATGTATCTTTATTACTTGTATATCATTCATAATCATTGTTCATTACTTTGTAACCTTTTGTTTTGTCCATTGAGGAGTCAATTGTAAGTCCAGCTATTGGCAGTTGTTTCCTATGATCTGGTGGGATTTGGAACTAAGACCATTCATTGGCATTCATTTCCTTGGAGTCGAGTGTAAGACCATTTATTGGCAACTTGTTTCCTCTTGCTTATTGCATTTGTTATTTGTTTCTTGTGAGGAGTCAATTGTAAGTCTAGCTCTTGGCATTTGTTTCCTATGATCATTCCTTGGAGACTAGTATAAGTCCATTGATTGACATCTGGTATCTATGTTTCATTTTGTTTTAGGAGATTGGTATAAGTCCATTGATTGGCATCCGGTATCCATGTTTCTCTTTGTTTTAGGAGATTGGAATAAGTCCATTGATTGGCATCCGATATCCATCTTGTTTTATTTGCTTATTGCATTGTTGCCTATTCCAAAGGAATCACTTGGATCATTTACATATGATCTCAAGAGGTGAACATCTAAGAAGTTTTACATCCTCACCTTCCACCTTTTGTTTCATTAAACCTCCATTTGCATGCTAACCCAAAACTTGAAAACTATTGTGCAAACATTTTCATTTGTTTTTTTTTAAATTAGAAACCTAGGCCTTAAGCCTCTGATTTTTCAAACTTCATTTTCATAATACTTCTTTTGAATTGAATTCTAATCATACTTTGACCATCTTTTGTGAATAAATTCTAATTGATTAATTCCACTCATTCAATTGTTTTGTGGCTCAAGTCCACTTTCTTGATAAGTTTTCATACATTAGCCATAGGTTTGATTTATCCTAGTTGGTTGATGTTAATCTCACCTTTTGTCCTTAGTGATTGAATTGTAAGACTTCCTTGCTTATTATAGGGTTAACCCCTCACTAGCAAGTTGAAGCTTTTCGCACATGGTGGACTTGTTGTTTGTATAGGTTGAGTTTTCTCCCGTGGATAACGAAAGACCTTAGGGCTTCTGTTTTAAAATCAATTCACTTACTTTTGGAAATCTTTTAGCCGAACTACGGCGTTTTGATCCTTACCTTCCATGGAAAGGTACGTAGGCAACAGGTTCATCCGTTCAAACACAAAAATAATAACTTGTACATTCTTTTCCCATCCCTTCAATCATGTTTGCACAATAAATATTTCATAAACAAATAACATTTCGTACAACAAGTTGTGAAAAGGGCTCCCTAGGAGTACCTAAGACGTTTTGGGTGCCTAACACCTTCCCATTGCGTAATTAACCCCTTACCCAGATCTCTGATCTTTTCATTAGTTTTCTATGTGTAAAACTTCTTAGGCTTTTGTTCGCTTTTTAGCCATTCCTTTGGATAAATAAAAGTGCGGTGGCGACTCGATTCTTTGTATGCTTTGCTTTTTATTTAATCAATAAATCATAAAGTGACGAATACACCGCTACACATATCTCTCTTCTTCACCCAAAGAGTGTAAGCTTCCAAAGCTACACAATTGCACGGACCAAGCTCGGATCTTCCTTTTCTATGCACATTATGCCAAGCATGCACAATCTTCTACTTCAAATGTTGGGGATCTTTACCCTCTTGATAGAAAAGACCTTCTAACAAAGTGTTACTAGGTTTGTCTCTCAAGGGGAACCCAAGTTGATGACGAGCCAAAGCAGGGTTATAGCTAATTCCTCCTTGTGTACCAATGAGAGGCACATTAGAGAATTCACCACAACTATCAATAATCTCCAAACTGCTTAAAGATGGGTCATACCAAACTATATCATCATTAGTGAGAGACATAAGTCTCTGAGACCACCTTAGACATTGTTTGTTCTCCACAAAAGCAGGCGTCTGAGGCAAGTGCGAAATAAACCACTTGTACAGAAGAGGAATGCAACAGAAAATCGTTCCACCACCCTTAGAATTCCTTAGATGCAAAGAGAAATACATATTACCCAATAAAGTAGGCTCAGGATTCCCAATCAAGAAAAGTCTAAGGGCGTTAACATCAACAAAACCGTCAATGTTAGGGAACAAAGCTAATCCATAGATGAGCAACACAAAGATAGCTTCAAAAATGTCCATACTACCAGCTTGAGCAAATGTGGTAGCTTCCTTGATGAGGAAAACAGATGGCAACCCAAATAACCCTCCTTTCTTCACCCAATGAGCCTCTATCTCAGACTTCTTCAAGTGAAGAGCTTCATCAATAATACTAGATCGGGGAATCTCCTCCAATCCACTAAAAGGAACTCTACTAGAAACAGGTATCCCCAAAAGATGAGAATACTCCTTCAATGTAGGCACAAGATGAAAATCGGGGAAAGTGAAACAATGGTAGAAAGGATCATAGAACTGCACTAGCACACTCAAGAGTCCTTCAACCACATCAGCAGACAATATGGACAGAGGCTTCCCATGACGTTGTTTGAAGTCCAAGGGATCTAATACAAAAGATGCTAGCTTCCTTAACTCTTTCAAGTCGGGACATCTAAAACTGTACTTCTTAGTGTTCCTTCGTCCATAATCCATGGTTTGAAAATATTTGCAAATGACACCTTAGTTCCTTGAAATTTTCATGTGATGAATGTTATGATGCGCATGAATGCATGAATGCAACAATCACAAATAAGGAATCACACACAAGGCAAACAGAGGCCAAGGAATGAATCAAGTCATTGTCAAGATCAATCATCCATTTTGGTGGATTATGGTTTACACCTTATCTACACCCAAGTTCCATTGATATTAACAAGACTTGATTGGATCAACCAAGAATCAAGGGTTTATTACAAGTCACGAGCATGGAGTCTAGGTAAGAACCATCCTAAAGGAGTGAACTAAGGATAAAAACCTATAGATCATGTTCTAAAAAGTTCCCAGAGTCTTAATTCCATCTATCAAATATTACAGGTTAAGATGACTGACTCATCGACCCATAATATTCTCAAGAGAAACTCGTCTGAGTGTAGTATCATGTAATAACTGTTATCAAGTCTACACCTGAACAGTTTCCGCACTACGTCCTAAATAGGCCAAAATGGGTTAGGTGTTCTAAGGTCCTCAGCTTCTCAGACCCAATTAGAAATAGTAATGCCTAACCACAAATACTTGTGTGACATTTCCAAATCCAAAGGAGTCTCCACTAAGAAGATGGATCTCAAGCCAACTTGTTAAGGACTACTTCACATAGTCGAACATGACTATACCATCCTCCTATCTTAATTGCACTCAAGTTCGGGTTAGAACTTATCTCACCACTCAGAGATCACCAAGCACAACAAGCAGATTATATCACACATACATATATACAAACATCACATATATACAAATATATTCACACAAAAAGTAGGCTAAACCCACTAGAGACTACTCCCCAGTAGAGTCACCACTTAATTTCTGTAGCGGGAAATTCATGACCATCAAGCTATTGACAAACTAGAGATCAATTAACAAGAGTCGCCACCAAACTTTTATTGTTTCCAAGGGAAAAGGGAAAAAGTACAAGCAAAACCCAAATAATAAGAATTTTTGAAATAAAAACTAATAAAAATCAGAGATCACAGGTAAGGGGGTTGGTTACACAGAGGGAAGGTGTTAGCACCCAAATAATAAGAAGTTTTGAAATAAAAACAGAGGGAAAAAGTACGAGCAAAACCCAAATAATAAGAAGTTTTGAAATAAAAACTAATAAAAATCAGAGATCACATGTAAGGGGGTTGGTTACACAGAGGGAAAGTGTTAGCACCCAAAGTGTCCTAGGTACTCCTAGGGAGCCCTTTTTATGTGCATATGTATTTTGTACAAAGTGATGTTTACAAGTAGATAGAATGGGGGGATGAGAAAAGAATTCATTAATTATACTTTTGTTTTTGACAAGACCTTCGGTCTTGTGCCTACGTACCAACATAATAATGAGGGATCAAAACCTCGTAGTTCGTGCTATAAATTTCAAAGTGAGTGTGTTGATTTAAACAAAATTTAAGTTTGAAAGGCACAAAAGGCCTAAAATGATTTGAATAAGTTAGTTCTTTTTGGATTTTTGAAAGTTTAAGTCAAGTATAGTTAAGTTTATTTACAAGCTTGATTTAAGAAAAATAAGTTTGAAAATGCAATAAAATAAGACCAAAGTTTCTATCTTTTGCAAAAGTGGTCAAAGTTTAGAACAAAAGTAGTTCACACAAAGAAGGTTTTGAAAAATGGAGGGAGAGATTTTGAAATTAAAGACATAGGGAGAAGATGAAGAGACTACCCTATGCACAAAAATTTAAAAGTTTAGAGTTGAAAAGATCTGACCAAATGGGTAACAGTCCAATAGACAAGTATGTCAATAGAAACCCAGAATTCCCTTTGGACTTTTAGAATCACACAACATACAAATGCACAATTATATAAATCTTGAAGAGCAAAGGCATCAAATAAAGATGACCTTATCCAAGCTTATCCACTTCATGATCTTCTTCAAAATAGCCCATGTAGTAGATGAATTCCACAAGTCACAGGTTCAACATAACAGCTTAGCAATGATCAATGTTACAGATGAACTGGAGAGATCTTGAATGATGTATCAGATGAATTTCAAATTGCAAGCATTTGGTTCTTCCATAAATTGGCATTGGCCAAGTCCATTAGCAAAGGAATGTTGCCTAAGTTCTAAGTCCATTTGGATAAGATCAAACCAACAGTCCACTCAAAAGTTTTTTTAGGGTTTTTGTTATTATTATGTGCATTAATGGTCAAAGACCAAAGCAAACAAGCAGAGTATACACAAACAAAACATATCACACAATATGGTCCAAACAGACAAAGTGAAAATTATATAAACATAAACAATTAGAATGATATGTACAATGGCAAATGATAATAGAGTGCTAAAAGTAAATTGCATTAAAAGTAAGAGCTTGAAATTAAAAATTAATAGTTAGTAAGTTAGAAGTTAGTTTTGCTTTGCTTTTGATTTCAAGACATGCTTTGGAGAACACTCAACCCACTTGCCACAAGCATGGATCCTTGAACCAAAACATCTTCCAAAGGAAGGAAAGAAGGCCAAGTTTCCACACAATACCATGGAAGAGGGGAGACTTACAATCTCACTAACTAGAATGCTTATGCCTTTTATGTCACAAATTTAGTGCTATGTTAAGCAATTGTAATTGGACTTATGTAGAAGTCACAACTATTTGAGATCGGACAATAGATTTTTTGTGTTAATACATGTTGGAGACATAGTATAATGAACTATGATCATAAAAAATACCACACACAAAAATATTCTGAAGGTGTGGCCTAATCTCATCCATACTCATGTTAATCTTTCAATCAACTAGTATTAGGACTTTGAGATGTCATTGGCCAAATGAAAATTAATGGATGAAGAAGGGGAATTAGATGAAGAGGGAAGGGGATGAATGAGATCACAAATTGGTCAAAGGAGGACTTTTACGAAATTAATATCATTCATTCATTTTGGGAGATGGAATGTACATTCCATCAATCCCCTAAATCCAATGATATTAACTTGACAAAGTCAAATCAACCTTGACCAAGGTCCAACAACAAACAAGCAAGCTCAATTAAGTCAATACAAATGGTCAACACAATTAAAATGACATTTATTCAATTAAAAATAATAAAATAATGCATTAAATTCAAATAAGTTTTGTCCAATTTCTAAAATCTTATTAAAACACTAAAGAAATGGCCATGAGATTTATCATATCTCAAACAAGGTCAAAGGACCTTGGAGAAAAAATTTCATAATTTTTGGACATTTAAAAATATTTTTAAACAATTAAAAACAAATGAAAAATCAATTAATTCATGAAAAATATTAATAATGATCCAAAAAATAATTTTAATTCAGAATATGAAAGAGAAAAATATTTGAATTTTTTTCGTGAAAGTCCCATATTTTTTGGATCAATATTGAATTTAATATGAATTATTGAAGAAAATGCAATTAAAACAAAATTTCAGAAATTGTAAATTACGTGGACCATCATATCTCCTTCATTAATTGAGGTGGCAGATCTGATGATCCAAAATGCGCGTTCGACATGCACCTGAGTTAACTGCATCGCAAATGGGGTAATCACAAGGAACGATCCAGATTAGAACATGAGACCTGGATCCTATGGTTCAGAGGTAAGACACCTCATCGCCGGAGCCAGAGCTCCGGTCATCTTCCCCGGTGAGTGTTAGATGTCAAAGTGTGTTTATTTGAGCTATCAAATGTGGGCATCTTTCACTCCTTTTTGTCGAAAAAGTGTTCGAAATCGCCCTTGCTTTTGTTGATTTGCAATACTATGTGAAATGATCTTGGTACCTTTAATTTGTGTGTTATTGTGCAGGAATTAGGCATGAAAGAGTAGAAAACGAAGGCACAAGAAAGATGGCAAAGGAACCAAGAAAGAATGCAAACATCAGCAAGCTCGCTAGGCGAGTGAGGTAGCGAGGTGCTCGCTAGGCGAGCAGGAAGCGAGATGCCAACGAACACTCCCAGAATTTTACAGTAGCAAAATGATCAAACTCGTTGTGGCGAGGGAAGTAGAGAACACTTCCAGTGGCAAATTCATCAACATTCGCTAGGCGAGCATCTAGCGAGATTCCAGCGAGCAATTCCAGTAGCAAAACATAAAACCTCGCTGGAGCGAAGGTGTGAAGCGTGGGCTTCGCCTAGCGAAGAAATGTTCGCCTAGCGAACAGATGCAAACAAGACTTGGATGATTTCTCTGGGCGCAGACTCTTCTGGTGGCCTATTTTAGGGCTCGCTAGGCGAACTATTCTGCTCGCCTAGCGAGCATGACAGCTCAGTAACCAGTACTATAAGTAGCAGGGGCTACTTTTTGGAAAGGACACAACTTTTACACTTAGATATTTTTCAGATCTTTTCATTTTTCTTGGGATCATATTTTTGTACCTTAGAAACCCATTTTCTCATTGTTCTTCTTCTCTTAACAATATTTCACAAAAAGAAGGTAGATTCCCATCCAATCTCGATTCTTCGACTCGGATGTTGATCAACCTTCGACCGAAACTTGTTGTACAAGCTACCATGAAAATGAGTAGCTAAGTCCTTCATTTTGTCAAGGTTAGATGTAGATGATCATAAGCTTTGTATGTATATGGGTTGATCTTCATTTGTAAACTCTTTGATGATGAATGTACGGTGAAAACCTTATTTTATTGATAACTCTTTGTGTTGGTTTACCATTGAAAGGTGTTTTCCAACTCTTGACCTAGGTTTTCATCCATCTTTGTTCTTTAGCTAGAGATAGTATTGAATGATTTTGTTCACTAAAAAGTTAAACCTAAAAGTTGTCATTTTGATAGATTGTTTGAGAGATCAACAATGGATCAAAATGGGAAAACCCACAATGTGTGTTAGAGATAAACACATTGGGAGGACTTTGTGGATGTGTTTATCATCTAATGGAGTTTATGAGTTTGTTTGATCGAACATATGCATGCAAAGTGATCATCGAACCCTAACTTTGACAATCTTTCTCAAATCATAAAACCAAAACTTTTACCGCAATTTCTTACTTTTTATGCAAGCTACCGTAACCAAACTAAAACCCTCTTGTTACTATAAGTTAAGAACTTAACAACTGTCGAACGGCGGCAATATCACATAATCCCTGTGGAGATGATAACAAACCCCGATACTCTAACACTGTATTCAACAACGTGGCGCTGTTGCCGGGGATTGTGAATTGATATTGCGAGCATCGTAATAGTTGCTTAATTTTTAACTTTTGAATTTTTGACTTGTGCTTGTTAATTTGTTTGGTTTAGTGTGCAACTTTCGTTTTATGCGAGGGCAGGTTCCTGAGGACCAACTTCTTTTTGATCCCGAGATCGAAAGAACCACAAGGAGACTGAATAGCAGAACGAGACGAAGGAGGCAACAAGATAGACAACGACAAGAACAAGGAGAAGGTTCTTCTACAACACACACACCACCGTTCATGCCTATCATGGATCCACCACAACCACCGCCCGCTTCCACACCATGTGTCAATAGTCCGAGGAATACAACTCAATTTGCCAACCACACGGGAAGGCAAGCCGAGATGAAGACGGGAACTCTTAACTTGCTATATGGAAGTCCATTCACCGGAATGGACCATGAAGACCGCTTTGCTTTTCTCACCAAATTTTATGAGATAGCATTGGTGGCCGGAGTTGATCAAGCTCAAGAGCTACCGTTATTCAAAAGACTATTTCCTCATGCTTTGCTCGGTAAAGCCAAAGATTGGTACTTGGATCAAACACCTGCAGTCATGACGGATTGGAACGTGTTGGAAGAGAAGTTCATTGAACGACTTTTCTCCCACAACCGGTTCATGGAATCCAAAACGACTATCTCCGTGTTTTTGCAAGGAACCAACGAATCATTGAATGAGGCATGGGAAAGATTTAAATCCATGCTTCGGAAGTGCAAAGGGCATGGTTTTGACGAATTGACGCAAATCCACATTTTCAAGAATAGCCTTCGACCTAATTGCAAGACTTTATTGGATGCTACCTCGGGTGGTTCTTTGTTGTCTAAAAGCACCGAAGAAGCTACTGATATCATTAACCGTATGGCTCTAAATGACCTCCAAAGTCAAAGTAGAGACAACTCTTTGAAGAAACCGTGAGTGCTTGAACTTGGGACAAATGATGCTATTCTTGCCCAAAATAAACTCATTTCACAACAACTTAAACTCTTAACTCAACAAATAAAAGAGTTGAAAGAGCCGTCAAGAGCTAAATAAATAGCTTGTTGTGAGCTTTGCAAGGGTGATCATGACACCGGGTTTTGTCCACCTCCCGGGTTCGAAGAAGTGAATTACATGGAGAACCAACGAGACTACCAACCGAGGCAACAACAACAACAACCGTATCAACAACATCCTCAAAATCAACAACAACACTTTCAAGGGAATCAAGGGTTCTAACCAAGGGCTAACTATCACCATAACCAAGGTTATGGGGGTGGTACTTCTAGCCGTCAAAATCCTTACCAACCTCAACAACCGCCGGTCGTGACCTCAAAGTTAGAAGAGACATTGACACAATTTATGCAATTGTCGATGGCTAATCAAAAGAGAAATGATGCGGCAATCAAAAATCTCGAAACTCAAGTCGGTCAACTTGCTAAACAACTAGCGGAACAACAACCAGGACCATATTTTTCGGCGAACACGCAAATGAATCTAAAAGAGCATTGTAAAGCGATAACGACGAGAAGTGGAAGGGAGTTAATTAGTGAGAGTAAAAAAAGAGATGAGAGTGAAAAAAGGGAGGATGAGAAAAAAGATGAGGAGAAAAAAATAGAGGATATCATTGATGGTGAAGTTGGGGAGTGGAGTGAGGAAGAAGTTGAAAAGAATGAAAAAATGGTGAAGTAGAAAATAAAGAAAGTGTGGAAGTCGAAAAAAATAAGAGTGATGAAGTGAAGGTGGAGGGAGTAAAAAAGAAAAGAGAGAGGAATTCTAGAGTTTCTAAAGGAAAGGAGGTAGTGGGCACTACTCCAATCCAAAACCTTCCGTATCCTCATGCTCCATCTAAGAGGGAGAATGAACGACATTACGCTCGGTTCATGGATATATTCAAACAACTTCAAGTGAACATTCCGTTTGCCGAAGCATTGGAGCAAATGCCTAAGTATGCGAAATTCATGAAAGACATACTTACTAAAAAGCGGAGGTACACGGAACCGAAGACAATTGTCCTAGATACTAGTTGTAGTGCAATCATTCAACGGACGCTTCCGAAAAAAGAGGTTGACCCGAGACAAGTTACTTTGCCGGTTAAAATTGGTGATGTCTATGTAGGAAAATGGCTAATTGATTTGGGGTCAAGCATTAATCTAATACCATTGTCTATTGTGAAGAGGCTTGGCAACATTGAAATGAAGGCCATCCGGATGACTTTGCAATTGGCCGATAAGTCGACTACCCATCCTCATGTGTTAGCCCAAGATGTATTGGTCAAAGTTGACAAATTCTTCTTCCCGGTTGATTTCATTGTGATTGATATGGAAGAGGATGACGATGCTCTGCTTATTCTTGGTCGACCGTTCATGAAAACCGCACGCATGATGATTGACGTTGATGACGGTTTGATGAAAGTAAGGGTCCAAAATGAAGAAGTTACTTTTGATCTATTCGAAGCCATGAAGCATTCAAAGGATAGAAGTGATAGCTTTCGCATTGATGTGATCGAAGAGGCAACTTTAGAAGTTTCTAAACATATTCATGAGATATCTCCTATGGAGTTAGCTCTTGATGACACCTTTGAAGTTTTCACAATTGAAGAAGAGCAAGCTCTTGACGAATGCCTAAGGGAACTTGATAGTCTAAAAGAGTTACATCCATGGGAAGTTGAGGAGTAAGTATTGAAGAAGGAGGTTAATAAAGAAAAATCGCCGATTGAATTGAAAACGTTACCTTCTAATTTGAAGTATGCATTCCTCGACGAGACCGAAGCAAAGCCGGTTATCATAAGCAATCTTTTGTTAAAGAATGAAGAAGCCCGTTTGATTAATGTTTTGAAAAAGAATCAAGAAGCCATGGGTTGGACTCTGTCCGATCTCAAGGGAATTAGTCCTTCCTATTGCATGCACAAGATCTTAATGGAAGAGGACTTTAAGCTGGTAGCTCAACCGCAACTCCGCATAAATCCTACTATGAAGGAAGTTGTTAGAAAGGAGGTTGTTAAGGTATTGGATGCGGGAATGATTTACCCTATTTCGGATAGCCCATGGGTTAGTCCTGTACATGTGGTTCCGAAGAAAGGTGGCATTACCGTGATTCGAAATGAAAAGGATGAGTTGATCCCGACAAAAGTGGCAACGGGGTGGCGTATGTGCATTGATTATAGGCGGTTGAATACCGCAACTCGAAAAGATCACTTTCCACTCCCGTTCATGGATCAAATGCTAGAAAGACTTTATGGGCAACAATACTATTGTTTCTTAGATGGCTATTCCGGGTATAACCAAATTGAGATTGACCCGGCCGATCATGAAAAGACGGCTTTCACATGTCCTTTTGGAATTTTTGCTTACCGTAAAATGCCCTTTGGGTTGTGCAATGCACCGACGACTTTCCAAAGATGTGTGCAAGCTATTTTTGCCGACCTTATCGAGAAAACAATGGAAGTCTTTATGGACGACTTCTCCGTATATGGTGGTTCCTTTGGTCTATGCTTGGACAACTTGGAAACGGTTCTTGAAAGATGTGTGAAGACAAATCTTGTTCTTAATTGGGAGAAGTGCCACTTCATGGTGACCGAGGGGATTGTGCTTGGCCATAAAGTCTCTTCAAGAGAGCTTGAAGTTGATCGTGCTAAAGTTGAAGTGATTGAAAAGTTACCTCCTCCGTTGAATTTGAAGGGAATCCGAAGCTTTCTGGGGCACACCGGTTTCTATCGGCACTTTATCAAAGACTTCTCAAAGGTGGCTAGGCCTTTGAGTAACTTGCTAGCTAAGGATCAGGTATTTCTTTTAATTGATGAGTGTTTACAAGCTTTTGAAAATTTAAAGGAAAAATTGGTTACCGCTCCAATTATAGTCGCTCCAAATTGGAATTTAAATTTTGAGCTCATGTGTGATGCGAGCGACTATGCAATCGGAGCGGTATTAGGCCAAAGAAAAGAGAAAATTTTTCATGTGATACACTACGCAAGTAAAGTTCTTAATGAGGCTCAAGTTAACTATGCCACCACTGAAAAAGAATTACTTGCGATAGTGTATGCGCTTGAAAAGTTTAGGTCCTATCTTATTGGGTCCAAGGTCGTAGTGTATACCGACCACTCACCGATTAAATATTTGCTCACCAAACCGGACTCGAAGCAAAGGCTCATCCGTTGGATCCTCTTGTTGCAAGAATTTGATGTTGAAATCAAAGACAAGAAAGGATCGGAAAATTTGGTGGCGGATCATTTATCTCGCTTAGTTAATGTGGAGGTTACCGCTTCCAAGAAGGAAATCCGGGAAGAGTTTCCTGATGAATTTTTTTTCAAAATTCAAGTTAGGCCGTGGTTTGCGGACTTTGCGAACCATAAGGCTAGTGGTTTGGTACCTCCCGACCTAACTTCGAACCAAAAAAGGAAATTTCTCTCGGATGCTAAGTACTACGTGTGGGACGACCCATACTTGTTTAAATTAGGTGGTGATAACCTTTTAAGGAGGTGTGTTACTGGTGATGAAGCGCAAAGCATTCTTTGGCATTGGCACAACTCGCTTTACGACGGACACTACAATGGGGTAAGAACGGCCACTAAAGTCCTTCAGTCAGGACTTTATTGGCCTACTATTTTCAAAGACGCAAATGCCGATGCTCAAAGTTATGATAGTTGCCAAAGAAGTGGGGGGATTGGTAAGAGAGACGAGATGCCTCTCCAAAACATCCAAGAGGTTGAAGTATTCGATTGTTGGGGTATCGACTTTGTTGGACCATTCCCACCCTCATATGGTAATGAATATATACTTGTGGCGGTTGACTATGTTTCTAAGTGGGTTGAGGCGATTGCCTCACCTCGGGCGGATGCTAAAACGGTAATAAATTTTTTGAAAAAAAACATCTTTTCCCGTTTTGGAACCCCCCGTGTGTTGATTAGTGATGGAGGGTCACACTTTTGTAATGCACCGTTAGAAAGCGTTTTGAAACATTACGGTGTATCACATAGAGTGGCGACTCCGTATCACCCACAAGAAAACGGTCAAGCCGAAGTCTCTAATCGTGAGATTAAGAGAATTCTTGATAAAACCGTGTCAAATTCTAAAAAAGAGTGGTCACAAAAGTTGGATGAAGCTTTATGGGCATACCGTACCGCTTTCAAAGCTCCAATTGGGCTAACTCCTTTTCAATTGGTATTTGGTAAGACTTTCCATTTGCCGGTCGAATTGGAGCACAAAGCTTTGTGGGCTCTGAAATTATTGAACTTTGATAAGGATTTGGCCGGTGAAAAAAGAAAAGTGCAATTGCTTGAGTTGGAAGAAATGCGCAATGCCGCATACCACTCGAGTTGGTTGTACAAAGAAAAGGTGAAAAAGTATCATGACAAAAAACTTAGGAAGAAGGAATTTGTGCCCGGACAGTTGGTCCTATTGTTCAATTCTAGGTTGAAGCTATTCCTTGGAAAATTGAAATCTAAATGGTCCGGGCCATTTCGTGTCAAAGAAGTCAAAGAGTATGGAGCTGTTGTCATTGAGGACTTGGAGAAGAAAGAAAGTTGGACGATTAACGACCAACGTTTGAAGGTTTATCTTGGCGGTCTTATGGATCGTGAGAGCTGTGCTATCTCCTTGGATGCTCCTTTGTGAGCATCTAGAACCGTCAAGCTTATCCGACGTTAAACAAGCGCTTGTTGGGAGGCACCCCAACATTGTAAGTATTTTCAGCTTTCTGTTGTGTGGTATTGGTGTTCAAATTGATGGAACCTTGCTGAAATGTGTTTTGCATGCTATTTTGAAAAAAACAAAATACTGTCATGTTCGCTAGCAAGCTCGCTAGGCGAAGCAGTAGCGAGCTGATTCGCTAGATGCTCGTTAGGCGAAGCAGTGACGAGCGTGGCAGAAAACCCATTTAATTTTCAGAGGCCCACTCATTTGGGCCCAAAACCATTTTAAATTATTTTAGTCTGAACCTCACGAACTCACAACTACTCTCACACTTTTCACTTCCATCTCACACAAACCCTAACTATTGCATTGCAAACCCTAACCGTTGCATTTCAAATTCAATCGACCTCTCCAATCAGGTTTGTTCTATCTCATTACTTTATGCTTTCAAGTTTTAAATTCTGAAGTATGAGACGTTAAGGGTGAATTTGGGAGAGTGGGTATCATTAGGTTTTGCATGTGTGTTTAGGTTTGCATGAATGTTTAGAACGATTCCTTGCATGTTAAATCACTTTGTTTCTGAAATGGGTTCCATTAGACTTATGGTTTTCTGAAATTTGATTGTTAACAATGAAGAACTCAGAATCCCGTCACATTCGCTGGCATCTTCTCTAGGCGAATCGGTGGCGAGCATTCGCTGCCACTTCGCTAAGCGAACCCGTAGCGAATCTTCGCTGGGTCCTCGCTAAGCGAAGCAGTAGCGACCATGACAGCAGTTGGTTTTTCTGTTTTGATCTCTAATCTATTTTATGGTTGTGTGCTGTTTCTTTTCTATGATTTTACAGATGGCATCCAGGTCAAGCTCTGCAAAAAAAAGAAAGGTCGGGAGCACTTCCCGCACTGTGCCAATACAATTTGACACAGATAAGTTCGTTGGGCCAAAGCAAGCCGCACGTTATGTGGCTTTGGAAAAAAGAATTTTTTTACCTGAAAAGAGGTTTGTGATCAACGAACAAGGTGAGTATAGGACTTTTGCAGGGTTGATTCATAGCAAGAAATGGGACCGATTGATCTATCCACTTGAAAGCTATGACATCGAGATAGTGCGTGAGTTCTATGCGAATGCACTGCCAAATGACGACGAGCCTTTCACTTGGACTACTAGAGTGTCAGGACGTCAGGTCGCTTTCGATAGGGATGCTATCAACCGTGTGTTGGGTGAACCGCTCCATCTGAGAGCTAATGAGAGGGACACATACCACAGGGATCTGAGGCCCCACAGGGAAACCGAATCTATATCTGCAGCCCTGTTGTTTGAGGGAAAGTCAGTTGAGGTGAACCCATCTGGGGTTCCTATGAGGTACCATAGGGAGGATATGATTTCCTTGGCTCAACTGATCCTAATGCTGGTTCTGACCAATATTAAACCCAAGTCCCACACGTCGACCGTGCCGATCCCAGTGGCACACTTGGTCCACTGTATTCTCACTAATATTCAGATCGATGTGGCGAGAATCATTGCTTTAGAGATGAAGTCCGTGGTTGAGAGCGGGCTGAAGTCGGGGGCACGAGTTAACTGCCCCCTTGCTTTTCCTTGTCTCATTATGGCTTTGTGCCAACAGTCGAGGGTGAAGCTACCCTCCCGCAGTCAAGTGAGGATTCCGTCCGCCATCGATGATAGATATGTGGCCAAGTACTGTAAGCCAAAGAACTTCAGGAGTAGTACAAGTGCTGGTGAGACCGGGGCTGCTGATGGTCCTGGTACTTTTGCTCAGGGATTTGATCCTTTCCAACAAGCTGTCTGTAATTATAATTGGGATTGGATGGTGGCGACTCAGTGCGCCATGATTGATATTCACGATTTTATGCAGTTGTTACAGTTGCAGGTACGTGACCCTTCTGGAGAGCATCCTCTGATGACACGTGAGCAGTTCCTGCAACATGCTGGCTGGCCTGAGGAGAGGCCTGTTTTTGGAGAAGGGGCGGGTGCTGGTGCTTTTGGTGCTTCTGGTTTTGGTGATGCTGATGATGCTGGTGCTGATGATAGTGATGATGGTTTCGGTTTTGAGGCCGGTAGTGAAGAGGGTTCTGAGTCCTATGAGGACTAAGTTTTTATTTATGTTATGCTTTACTTTCTTGTATTTTTAGATATTTGGTTATGTACTTTTGGGGTGTTTTGTCCCCCACGCACATTTTTAACATTTTAAAGTGATGATTGTGTTTATGTTTTAAATTATTGTGTTTGGTTTGAATTTCTTTTGTTTAATAAATTTTTGGTTGTTGAGGGTCAAACCTTCTAGATTGGTTGCTCCTCAAAGAAGTATCCAATGAAGGTGCATCCGAGCTTGGATGGCGATGATAAAAATAAACAAGCGAATAATGCTAAGGTACATAGTTACCTCCGGTTAGAATTTTAGAATGCATTAAGAACTTTACTCTTTTCGTAATTGAATATTGTTCTTTTTGCAACATAATTGAATGAATGATTCACATAGGACTTAGAACCACAAATTGTGAGGAAACCTCCATTGTACACTAAAATGTTGGATTCTAATAAACTGTGTTGATTCATTTGATTCATGCTTTGTCTTTTATTATTGTGAATTTGTGGAAGCAATTAGAAATGATCAAGGCGCTTATTTTCTTTCGAGCACAACCAGTTCCAAATACAACTTACCCGTGAGCAGAGAGTATTCGTGAACCCCTTTTAGCTTAAACAGTTGAATCTCAGCTTGAAATAAGGCGAGATGTCAAAATCTTTTTTCTTGAAACCCTGAAATTTTTGATAATTGTTCTTTTGTCGAAAAAAGTCAAGAGCATTCACTTGGGGTGAGTAAAAGATAAGTTAGGGAGAACGAAAATGAGAATCGGTAGGTGCCACAACTCTTGAATAACCGAGCAAACATTGAAAAAAGAATTAGAAAAGAGAAACATCTGTTTTGTGAATACGAAGTGAAAAAAATAGAGAAAATGAAAATGAATGCTTGCTTGGAAGAAAAATAGTGAAAAACAAAATTGAGTTGTGAAATAAGAGTTGTGAAGGTTTCAAATGAGAAATAAGTGGAATGAAGTTGAGATGTGTGAATAGCTTGTACAGTGAATGTCTCTTTTGCATCGGCAAGTTCGTTTTCAATGGCCTTAGATATGACCCTTGTTTGTAAACCTGACCAAGCTACAACCGGAAAAGACCTTAGTGATCTTCGTGCTTCCGCATTTTCATTTATAATTGTTAGACATTGTATGAATTGAATTGACTTGTGCATTGTTTGTTGGAGAGTGAAATTGTTCACGCGGTTGCAAACGCGTAATTTCTTCAATCCTTAGTCGAAGAGGAGAGATAGGGTGATTCATTCAGGATAACATTGTTGTGGATTGTTACATGTTTTGCATTGCTATAAAGCTTTAGTTCTTGTGTATTATGTTATTCTAACCATTGGGAACTTGTGTCTGGTTGATTCTCTTGTGTTTGAGCCATTTTATCCGATTTCGGAGAAACCTTTTTCTTTAAGCAAATCCTCTTGTCCTTCAAGAGGCATACTTTGCTTGAGGACAAACAACAATCTAGTTGGGGAGAGTTGTTAGATGCCAAAGTGTGTTTATTTGAGCTATCAAATGTGGGCATCTTTCACTCCTTTTTATCGAAAAAGTGTTCGAAACCGCCCTTGCTTTTGTTGATTTGCAATACTATGTGAAATGATCTTGGTACCTTTAATTTGTGTGTTATTGTGCAGGAATTAGGCATGAAAGAGTAGAAAACGAAGGCACAAGAAAGATGGCAAAGGAACCAAGAAAGAATGCAAACATCAACAAGCTCGCTAGGCGAGTGAGGTAGCGAGGTGCTCGCTAGGCGAGCAGGAAGCGAGATGCCAGCGAACACTCCCAGAATTTTACAGTAGCAAAATGATCAAACTCGCTGTGGCAAGGGAAGTAGCGAACACTTCCAGTGGCAAATTCATCAACATTCGCTAGGCGAGCATCTAGCGAGATTCCAGCGAGCAATTCCAGTAGTAAAACATCAAACCTCGCTGGAGCGAAGGTGTGAAGCGTGGACTTCGCCTAGCGAACAGATGAAAACAGGACTTGGATGATTTCTCTGGGCGCAGGCTCTTCTGGTGTCCTATTTTGGGGCTCGCTAGGCGAACCATTCTGCTCGCCTAGCGAGCATGACAGCTCAGTAACCAGTACTATAAGTAGCAGGGGCTACTTTTTGGAAAGGACACAACTTTTACACTTAGATATTTTTCAGATCTTTTCATTTTTCTTGGGATCATATTTTTGTACCTTAGAAACCCATTTTCTCATTGTTCTTATTCTCTTAACAATATTTCACAAAAAGAAGGTGGATTCCCATCCAATCTCGATTCTTCGACTCGGATGTTGATCAACCTTCGACCGAAACTTGTTGTACAAGCTACCATGAAAATGAGTAGCTAAGTCCTTCATTTTGTCAAGGTTAGATGTAGATGATCATAAGCTTTGTATGTATATGGGTTGATCTTCATTTGTAAACTCTTTGATGATGAATGTACGGTGAAAAGCTTGTTTTATTGATAACTCTTTGTGTTGGTTTATCATTGAAAGGTGTTTTCCAACTCTTGACATAGGTTTTCATCCATCTTTGTTCTTTAGCTAGAGATAGTATTGAATGATTTTGTTCACTAAAAAGTTAAACCTAAAAGTTGTCATTTTGATAGATTGTTTGAGAGATCAACAATGGATCAAAATGGGAAAACCCACAATGTGTGTTAGAGATAAACACATTGGGAGGACTTTGTGGATGTGTTTATCATCTAATGGAGTTTATGACTTTGTTTGATCGAACATATGTATGCAAAGTGATCGTCGAACCCTAACTTTGACAATCTTTCTCAAATCATAAAACCAAAACTTTTATCGCAATTTCTTACTTTTTATGCAAGCTACTGTAACCAAACTAAAACCCCCTTGTTACTATAAGTTAAGAACTTAATAACTGTTGAACGGCGGCAATATCACATAATCCCTGTGGAGACGATAACAAACCCCGATACTCTAACCCTCTATCCAATAGTGAGCTCCACCGGACTGGTCAAGATGAACCATCACCAAAATAAAAAACAGGGACATGATCTTGAAGAAAAAATGGCACTGAGCTCGAATCTGACCTTCAATTATTCCAATTCCAAATATATTGAGAGATATGTGGATTTGAAAATTGAGGTACATGATATGAGTTTCTTCGATTTGACCTCAAAGCAACTCAATCTTCTTGCCTACATTGGTAGGACTTCAGACAACCAAAGAAACAATGGAATTGAGCAAGAATTTAGGAGAATCGAAGAGTTTAAAATTTCTGCAAATTACCTTCAATAGAGGTCTGAACTTGATGGATTTTGAGCTTGCTTGCACCTGGACTCACTTCAATCACTTACAGGAAGAGAATGGAAATGTTTAGAAACAATGGATTCCTGGAGAATTGAATTCCAAAACAATGGAGATTCAAGCTCAAATTCAAATGAATTTATCAGGTTTATCCTATGAAAGTGAAGGGTTTGAAGAGGGGGATCAAAGATGGCGCAATGGTGTCTGTAATTCTGAGCATAAGGGCCTCAATTTATAGATGAATCCATGTGATATTTGCAGACTCTCTCCACTTTCCAAAATTGGCAAATGATGATGGAATGGTGCATGGGCGCGCATATGCCCATGAAATGATAGCTGAAGGTCCAATTTGAATGATCAGATGTGTTGAAGTTAGCTTAGATTGCAAGGCACATGTGCATTGTTGCTTGAAGATTGATCTAATCCAAATGATATCAGTCTGTTTAAGCCATGTGCAGCCTATGCATTTCTCATCCAAAATGAATGAATTTGAGCTCTTTGGAAATGTGAGATCAAGAGGAACAAGTTTGATGTTGAACACTTTTTCATTTGGAACTTGGAACTTGGATAAATTTGAGGTGGAAGTTTGGAAAAATTTGACATATCAAAATTTTTCTAAGTGTCAAGCCATATGTCTCAATATTCCACCTTGCTTAACCTTTTATAGGAGCTTCAAATGAGAACAGTGACTTTATAAAAGTTGTAGCTCTATCAAAGACCTTCAAAATGGTCACCAATTTCATGTAATTTGGATTTGAAATGATAGAGTTATGCATTTTTGAAGTTTGGAAAAATCACTTGATCAATGGTATAGGTCAAAAGTGACCTACAATGTAGCTTCATATCACATGCTCAAAAACATTGAATTAACTCCTACTCCAAACATCAAAGTGGAATTAGACATATTTAATTTGATTTTTCAACTTGGAAATCTTTCATCTCATAAAAATTGAGCAAGTTATGGCCTTGGGAAGTTGACTTTGAAATTAGGGTTTAGACAAAATGACCTATAATGTTTCAACATAGAAAATGATTTTCCAAACAAAACTAGCTCTAGGTCTCAACATGAAAGTTGTTTGGAATGTCATTTAGAGTAAGTTTGCGCTTGTAATCATTTTCATATGGTGAAAATTGTAGGAGATAGGGTCTAGGAAGACCCGGTTTTGATCAGATGAATTCATCTGGCCAACCACCATCAACCAACTTGCTAATTTCCAATTCTCTTGACTTTTTTGGCTCATGGTAGATCATATATTCATAATATGATGAAATTTGAAGTGTCCCTTGATAAATTTGATCAATTGGTGAGATAGCTTGTTGGAGAAGTTACTTAAGATACCCAGTCAAACTAGGGTTTCCAAGGCAAATCACCCTCAAACTCTTGAAGAAAACTTGATCAATATAACATGTAGAGACCATTGGGACTCATATATGATACTCATAATCATTCTCGAATCAATTCTTGGTTGTGCTCTTTGTTCATGAGGGTCTTAAAACCCTAGATGTGATCTTGATGAATCAATGAGATCATGCCCTACCTACAAAAGAGTTAGGCAAATACAAAGACATATTTTTGGTATTTTGGTTAGTGAAATGATAAAATACAAGTATGATATAATCACAAAATGCTTGGTGATCTCTCCCAAAACAAACCCAATGGAAAGGGGTAAGGAGGATGCCAAGGTATGATCCCAATGCTAATGCTTATGATGAAATTGCATGAGGGATCTTAGGGTCAAAATTGGGGTCTTACAGTGATCTTATGATTAGAGTGAGATTTAGAATCAAGAAGTACATGTACTTGTGGATTTGTTTGGATTTGTAGTGTACTTTGGCTTGGGATTTGACTTATGAACCATTCCATGAGGCTGTCTTACCAAATTTGATTCTCTTAGATCGAGCATGGGAATTTCTTGATCTTGGACGTTTTAGGAAGATGGAATCATGATCTACAAATTTCATGTTGATCATTTTGCTTGAATCAGTCGGGATCTTGGTGAAAAATTGGCATAAAGATGGTCACTTGACTAGGTCAGCATGCTGAAAATTTCACCAAGTGTTTTACCACTTGACAAACAAATGAATCATCCACTTCATGGCCCCATATCTCCTTATCCGTGCATTTTTGAGGTTTTATCACCTCGGACAAAGTTGAAGTATGAAGCAAGGTCTTTAATCGGATCGTTGGAGCAAAGAAAATGGTGGCTTGGATCATAAGTTATGGCCTTGGAAAGTTGGGTACTTAAACATGTTTTTTTAGGGACTTAGTAAATATTTCAAATTTCAAATTCTCCATCTTTGCCTTTTTTGCAAGTAACCTTGATTTTCTTGACTAAACTTGATCAAATGACTTCAATGATCATATTTTCATAATCCTTGACTTGAAAAGTCCATAGTTGACCAAAAATCTTAAAAGTCAAACTTTAACTTTAAGCATCTGTTGACTTTTTCATCAATTGTGTTCAAACTTTCATCTGCTTATGAACCTAACCTCTTGACACATATGAATTGTATGAGTGGGTTATGAGTGAAAATTTGAATACCTTGGATCATGCCTCAAGCCATATAATCATGCTTTGGTCAAAGAGCCAACATTAAGCTTACTTTGACCAAAACCCTAATTTTGAGTGTTAGATGAATTGTGGCTTGATGAACTTGAACTGAGGTGAGTACAAACTTTAATTGTTGATGGAGGGAGACTCTTAATCACCTTGATATATCTATGATCCCACTAAGCCTTGATTGATCCTTCCCTTGTTCTTCTTGATGCCAAAACCCTAACTTGCAAACAAAGCAAAGCAAGACATATATATTTTTTTTTTGTATTTTTGTGGGGTTAGCAATGCATAAGGACATACCCAAAAGTATTTGATGATCTTGATGTTATGAAAATTATACAAATGATAAGGGATCTTAGGGGTGAAAATTAGGATATTACAGCTGCCCCTATTTAAGTTTCCTCCATCCGGAGATATGAAGGTTGAAATTTTCGTCTTGACGAGATTGGAGGGACTTAAATATTAAAATACACAATTTTTGATCCTAAGATACCGTAATGATGCTTATGATATGATGTGAATGCAAGACTCTGAATTCCATGGGTTATGATGCCATAGGAGACAGGCTACTGCTGGAGAAACCAAGCAGAGAAAAGGGACTAACACTAGGGAATAACACCAAATGTTACCAAACTAGGGAAAGTGTTAAAATTTCTAGGGGTAAAATTAACACTCCACTGGGGAACGAGAATGTAAGTTCTGATAATTGAATGAGAACCAGCTTCCAATATGTGAAAAAGGATCCAGGTTCCTCTTTAATAGACTTTCATTTGAGAAAAGGGTGATCATTAAATGGGAGATGGGAACCAATGACTCCACCGGGGACCTTCAAAACAAATTTCTCCAGTAAAGAGAAAATAACAACATCTGAAAGGAATCTCGTCAAACTTCTCTATCAGGAATTTTCCGGAGAGATAACCATTTGAATGAGGATGATTTTTGATAACGGGCTTACTGGGGAAATTGCCATTAGTTGTTTTTAACTTCACTCTAGGGAAGCAAAAGTGATAACTTCGACAAACTTCTCTAACGGGATTCTTCCGGAGATATAGCCATTTGACGGAAGAGTAATTGATATGTTGATAAACTTCAACTGGGGAATGGACAAACTTCTCGGAGAAGAGTCTGCCATCTGTCGTTGGATAATAAATTTCAACCATGATTCGGGTTGTAGGCCAGAAAATGGGTTTACATTTCTTCTTTAATCAAGTATTTCACTTGAAAAGGATAAATAAACTTCAACAAACTATTCGGGTTGTATGCCTCGAATGAGTCTGAGTTTCTTCTTTAATCAAGACTTCCTCTTGAAAAAGGTGAAAGAGCTCCAACAAACTTCTCTGACAGGAATTTTTGGGAGAGATAACCATTTGGTGAAAGGACCTCACCGGGGATAGACAAACTTATCGAAAAAGACTTCTATTTTTCATCCAAAACGAAACAAGCTTCTCAAGTAAAGAGACCGCCACTTGTTGTCGAATAAATTTCCACACGATTCGGGTTGTATGCCACGAATGGGTTTCAATTTCTTCTTTAATCAAGTATTCCACTTGACAAGAGCGAAAGAGTTCCAACAAACTTCTCTGACAAGAATTTTTTGCAGAGATAACCATTTGATGGAAGAATAAGGAAGTTGATATGTGTGCTAACTTCACTGGGGAATGGACAAACTTCTCGAAAAAGAGACTATCATTTGTCATTCGAAACAAAAATCTGGGAACAAAACAAGCTTCTCAAATAAAGAGACTGCCACTTGTTGTTAGGTAGGGATTTCAAAGAAAGTGTTACAAGAACACTGATGGGGAACAAAATTCGTCTTTGATGGGAAACCATAAACCAGTTTTCTTCACGGGGGATCGAAGTATTTGAAGGTATAAAATAAATGTACCATCAATCTAGGTTTTTACAGCCTAGAGAGATTCAAAATCAGACGTATTAGATTTCAAGTTCTATCCAGGAATAAGCTAGAGAGGAATAGTCAAACAAACTCTTCTCAGTGAGGAATGATCTTAAACTGATGATTTATCCTATCCAAGTATGGAAAGGAGAGCTAAAGCAAAATCTTCCACGAGGAATAAACTCAGTGGGGTTTAGAAAGGGTATAATTTCTACTTAAGGTTGATGACTCTACTGAAAAGAGGAAATATATATCACTTGCGGGATAAACGCAAGCAAGTTAAGTAAAGTAACACAGGGGATGAAATATGAATATGAGCTATGAATTTAATTATGTATGACGTATATGCATGCGTGAACGCGTGTCATGTTTATGCTGACAAAACAAGCAATAATAGAGGAACTGGAGATGAAATAAACATCTCAGTACAACTGAACACCCGACTAATCTCAACAGGAAGGAAGCCTCACTAGAGATAAAACAAGAAGTCGTCAATGAAGTAAAGTTGCCTTCAAGCCCAATCTGAAGGTTGAGAAAAACAAGAAAGGGGGTTTGAATTGTTTTGGAAATAAAAAAAACTTTTTCAAAAATCAGACACACACAGAATAAAAAGGAAATGACACATAATTTTATACTGGTTAGCTTAAAATTCAAAGCTACTCCAGTCCACCCGACCAAGGTGACTTCCCCTTCAAAAAGGACTTAATCCACTAATCTTGAAAGATTACACAACCAAACGTCTAAGAGAATAATCTCTCAACCCTCTCAAGTATTCAGACTGCGCAGAGTCACTTGAGGAAGTAGTTCAAGCAAGAGTATAAATTGTAATGTAAAGTGCTTCTAACAAAAAGAAAATATTACAGAACTATAAGAACAATAGCTTTTCACGTAAGAGTAGCAACTCGTGAAACATGAGAGAGGACAAATGAGATTTCTTGTGTGTCTTAGGTGTGTTCTCTTGTGAAGTATTCCGTCCTGTATATAGTCGTTGTGAAGGACCATTGGAGTAATGACATAATCTTGGTCATTGAAGAATGATTAATGTCATTACTCTCCTTGTTTCTTTCTAAAACAGTTTTGCACGCCTCATTATTCCCTTCTTGAAATACTTTCTTTCCATATTAAGATTCTTTTCGGTTACGCATTCTGGACTGGCGAGTCTACGTTGGAGTCTTGATGTATCAGACTTTGTATTCATAGGATGATTATGTATAACCCTATCAGAGCTTCTCAATGCTCTAGACTTCTTTAGTATCAGAGTCTGAATTCAATAGTATTTTATCGGATTCTTCTGACTTCTTAATGTTGCGCTGGTATATGCATTGATCAGAATCAGAACCTTCTGGATGCATCCTTTCTGAGTAGCATCTGATCATCGAATATTTTATATCTGATGTAATTTTCTATCTGATGTATGGTCAGAGTCCTGCTTAAATGGTCAGAGTCCTACACACTAAGAAAAAATCTTCGTTAGAGTACCATTTTTGTTTCATCCTTTGTTATCATCAAAATCTTAGAGATATATTGTAGAACCAACTTTGTTCTTACAATCTCCCCTTTTTTGATGATGACAAAGCAGTTCAGAGTAATGATGAAACATTTAAAGAAAATCTTAGATCAGATAGTACAGTGGGCTCCCCCTGAGTTAGATCTTTGGATAACTCAGAAGTTCTTATCGGACCTTCCTTGGTTTGGTGCTTTTAGCTACTTTCCTGCATATCTTTAGTCATTGATTTAGTAATGGTTTATTGAAAATGTTTGCAGTGCTTGAGAGGAATTAGTTATGTTTTCATCAGAGTTGTTTTAGTTCTCCCCCTTTTTGTCAAAAATCAAAAAGACATAGCAGCAAAAAAATTGATATTGATAGAGAAACATTTATAGATAAACACATATGTCAAAAAGCAGAAAGCAAGAAGCAAAAAACAAAACATAGAAAGCAACAAGCAAATAGCCTAGGTGCCTAAGGGTTTAGAGGCGGAGGCATCCTTTGGAGCAGCTGGGACAACATGTTCTAAATGTTAACGTTGACAGAGTCCTGTTGATCCAGTCTGGCTCGAACTATCTATTGTTCTTTCTACAATTCCTCTAGAGTCTTCAAGACCAGAGGTATGAACCCAGAGTTAGAGTGCTCCCCCTGAGTTAGTTCATCAGCGTTGGCTTTGGCAACAACTTCTTCAACAATGTGAGCTACTTCTTCAGCGTCGGCTTTAGCTTTTACCTCAAACTCAGCAGCAGCAACATCAGCAATAGCCTTTGCTTCAACTTCTCTGATTCTCTAAAGTTCTTCTTGACGCGCTTTCTCTTCAGCTTCCTTCCTTGCATGTTCCTCAGCTTTTCTGGCTAGGCGCTCTTGGGGTTTGATCCCAGCGTCTCTAATGAAGTCGTTACGGACTTGTTCAGAGAGGCCTTTTAGCTTGAAGGCTTTAGAGGTCATCCAACTTATCACTCTGTTCCAGTGGATCCTTACAGCAGAGGGATCATCACTGATACCATAGTTGATGGTCAGAGACTTGACTTTCTCAACTGAAGACTCTGCAAAAACCTGGATTGCTTGTTCAAGGGTAGGAAGGGTAGTTTCTGGTTTAGTGGCAGAGGCTGGGAAGGGCGAGGAGGGTGAGATGGGGGCACTTAGATTAAGTGTGGGAGTTTTGGGGTCAGTGGAAGTGATGAGTGGTGGTATGTCAGAGTGGGTTGGTTCAGATGGTTGTGGTTCAGAGTGGGTTGGTTGTGGTTCAGATGTGGTTGGATTTGGATGTTCCGGAGGTGGGGAAGTGACTTCAAGTTCAGATTCAGGATGTGATGGTTGTTGAGAGGCCAGAGCACAAGCTTAGAGCTGAGCCAGAGTGGGGGATTGAGGGTCAAATGGTTCAGTATCACAAGAGAGTTCGTAGTAAGGTGGGGATCGAGGAGATGGTGATGATGATGGTGAGGTGGTTTCATTCAGCATTTCTGCTTATGAAACTGGTAATGTTGTGGTGGTGAGGTTGAATTTCAGAGAAGGTGGGTTAGAAGATCTGGTGGTTGAGGGAGGAGTTTCAGCAGAGGTGTATATGGGAGTTGTTTGGGGAATAGAAGAAGCAATTGGTTTAATTTTGATAGAGGGGGGGAGAGATACAGACTTACCTGGATAGCCAACCAGAGGAACTGGAGGTCTTGATCCAGAGGATTCTCCCAGCTTAGCTTTCTTCACCTTCTTGGACTTCTCAGAGGGCTCTCGCATCCTTTTCATGAAGTTTGGTGGATTCTCAGGTAGCAAGTCCACTGTGAATTCAGAGATATCCACCCCTTGATTGGCAAGGTCCTGTAGATAGTACGCTACTACCTCTGGAGGGTCAATCTTGGAGAACAGGTAGAGTCCATTGGGAATCTCCCTCTGATCTCTGAGTGCTTCCCAGGAGGTATCAAGTGTTGGTTTGGCTCTGACTTGATCAATGATTCTCATACTCTTCAGATTCCGAGCATTTAGAGGTCTTCCAGTGTCAATGGTGATATCTTCCATGAGTCTGAGCTGAATCAGGTGGTCCACGAGGCCACTCTCGATCAATACATCAGATATCAGTCTCCCCAGAGGGATGTAGTTCCTTGTCTTCATGTTGTTTCTGGTGTCTTTAACTGAAGCTCTGAGGTACTTGAAGAGGAGTGCAGGTAGACATAGTTTCAGACCCTTGTGAATGCAGTACAAGATGCACTTCTGATCTGTGTTGATGTAGTCAGTAGAGTTTGAAGCAGGACGATGATGGATGGTGCCTAAGATGATCTTCATCCAGAACCAGAGGTTCTTATGTAGTTTCTTGTTCTTGGAATGCTTGCCTTCAACACTCTGTCTGAAGATGGTAGGGTTTATTTCTTGGGACAAGTACTTTTCCCTAGGGTTTATGTTGTAGATGCGTCTTCCTCCTGTCTTCTCCATGTTCAAAAAGGAGGCAATTGATTTTTAGTGATGACTATCTTGACTCCCAGAATGTAGGAGACAATGTAGTGATCATCTGAGTCTGCGAAACGCCAGAACTCCTTCACCAGATTCGTGTACACATGGCCATAGAGGCGTTGAAAGTAGGTTTCTCACCCTTGCATTTTTCAATTCTTCAGTGAGGTCGACGCCATTACGCTTCATGTTTTTGAAATCAACCAAAGTTTCACATAGAACTTCAAGCTTATCAAAGGGAGTTTCTAGATGAATGTGGGGCTCACGATCAATGATGTGAGGTTCCCTGTAGATTGGAGTTGAGACGACACCGGTGGTTGCAGTAGTTTGTTGGCTAGAACTGGGTGCTTGCTCTGTTGAGTTCATCTGTTGGGAGAAGTTGTAAACTGATTGTTGTTGAGAATCCATGAAGAACAGTTGAAGATGATGATGAATGTTTGAAGAAACTTGTAGAAGACTGCAAAAATCCTTTGAAGGAGATGAAGAACTGAGAGAGAGGGTTTTGTGAGGTCATGAGTGTTAAAGTGTGCAAGTGTAGTTTGTGAAATGAATATATACACATTTAGGGTGCATGCAAAACGACAATAGAAAGTGAGTTTAACAGTTAAGAAATTGAATGCAGCATGTTAACCAAGTAAGCACGTTTGAAGGAGAATGATTACAGCCCATGATGGAGGTCTAATCCCCAAATCAGCACACTGCTCGAGGAGATATTAGGAGTTTGTTTCTTGATTTCTGCTAGACAACTGTCTAGAAGTTCCAAGGTCAGACGCAAGATGTACCACGTGTTACTTTATCTGACCTTCAGGAATACCAAAGGGTTGGATCCTGAAGATTTCTAACTAAGATGACTTCTAATTGGTAGTAGCATCAGAGTCAGATGCATAATCCAGGTGTTTACTTCAGAGTCTTATTTTTCTATTTCAGAGGCACATTTCATTCTGAACAATTTTGAATGTTTAGATTTTTCAAGATAAAAGAGAATCTATCTTCAGCCAGGGGTTTGGTAAAAATATCCGCCCATTGATGGTCTGTATCAATAAATTTTAATGTTATTACCCCTTTCTGAACATAGTCTCTAATGAAATGATGTTTTATTTCTATGTGCTTAGCTCTAGAATGCAAAATAGGATTCTTACTTAAATAGATGGCGGCAGTATTGTCATAAAAGATAGAAATGTTACTCTCAAAGATCTGAAGATCTTCTAGTTGATTCTTCATCCAGAGCATCTGAGTAGTGCATAGTGATGCTGAAATATATTCTGCTTCTGCAGTGGATAGAGTTATGGTTGACTGCCTTTTGCTGGCCCATAATATCAGATTCTTTCCCAAGAACTGACAGTTCCCAGATGTACTTTTACGTTCCATGCTGTCCCCTGCGTAATCTGCATCACAGTAACCAGAAAGTCTATACTCTGATGTTTTCTCATACATCAGGCCCATGTTATGGGTTCCTTTCAGATACCTGAGTATTCTTTTAACAGCTGTTAAATGAGATTCTCTAAGGTCTGTTTGGAATCTGGCACAGAGACATACACTAAACAGAATATCAGGACGTGTAGCAGTCAAATAGAGAAGAGAGCCTATCATACCACGATGGAGCTTCTGACAAACCTTCTGGCTAACTTCTTTTTTTCCAGAATGCAAGTTGGATGCATAGGTGTCTTAGCAAGTTTGCATTCTGCCATTTCGAATTTCTTCAGAATGTCTTTTATGTATTTACTTTGATAAACGTAGGTAGCTTATGAAGCTTGATTGATTTGAATTCCTAGAAAGAACTTTAGTTCTTGCATTAAGCTCATTTCAAATTCTGCCTGCATTAGCTCAGAGAATTCTTGACATACAGAAGGGTTAGCTGAACCAAAAATAATGTCATCAACATATATCTGGCATATCATGAGGTCATTACTAATGTTTTTACAGAAGAGTGTAGAGTCAACTTTTCCTTTAATAAAGTCATGTTCCAGAAGAAAATTTCTTAGTCTTTCATACCAAGCTCTAGGAGCTTGTTTTAAACCCGTATAATGATTTTTTAAGTTTAAAAACATGTTTTAGACATTTGGAGTTTTCAAAACCTGGAGGTTGATTGACATACACTTCTTCTGATATATAACCATTAAGAAATGCACTTTTGACATCCATTTGATATAGTTTGATATAATGATTTACAACAAATGAAACAAGTAAATGAATAGATTCTAACATGGCGTATGGGGCAAATGTTTCGTTGTAGTCAATGCCTTCTTGTTGGCTGTACCCTTGTGCCACCAATCGAGCTTTATTTCCGACAACTTCTCCTTTTTCGTTCAGTTTGTTTCTGAACACCCATCTAGTTCCAATAATGTGAGTTCCTTTAGGCTTTGGAACAAGATCCCATACGTCATTCTTTGAGAATTGATTTAGCTCTTCTTGCATAGCTAGAACCCAGTCATTGTCTTGAAGTGCCTCATCATAGGAAGTAGTCTCAATCAGAGATACTAGTCCTAGAGGGATTTCTTCAGTTATCTTGAATGTTGACCTAGTTCGGACAGGTTCATCCTTGTTTCCAAGAATCAATTCTTCAGAGATGTTGGGGCGGCTTCTTGATTTCTTCTGGATAGTTGAGGCTTTAGTTGCATATGGACTTGATTTATCAGGTACTTCTGGTACTCGGGTCTTTTCGTCAGAACCTGCAAGAGTAATCTCCAGATCTGCAAGTTTCTCAACTAGCTTTGACTTTTCAGGGTCAAGCTTATCGTCAAATTTAACATGAATTGATTCTTCCATAATTTTGGTTTCTGTGTTGTATACTCTGTAGCCTTTAGAGCGTTTTGAGTATCCTAACATAATACCTTTTGTGCTTTTGAATCGAACTTGTTCAGATGTTCTTTAGTATTCAGAATAAAGCAAGAGCATCCAAAAGGATGAAAATAAGAAATGTTGGGTTTTCTTCCCTTACACAGTTCATAGGGAGTCTTCTCTAGAATAGGTCTTATAGAGATTATATTCTGAATATAACACGTTGTATTGACTGCTTCGGCCCAAAAATGCTTAGCCACATTTGTTTCATTGATCATGGTTCTGGCCATCTCTTGGAGTGTCATATTCTTCCTTTCTACAATCCCATTTTGTTGTGGAGTTCTAGGACAGGAGAAATCATGAGATATTCCATTAGAATTGAATAGTTCTTCAAAAAATTTATTTTCAAATTCTCCACCATGATCACTTCTGACTCTGATGATTTTGGAGTCAAATTCATTTTGCACTTTGGAACAGAAGCTAGTGAATACAGAGTGAGACTCACTCTTGTGCTTTAGGAATTTTACCCATGTCCAGCGACTAAAATCATCAACAATAACTAGTCCATATTTCTTTCCATTGACTGATGTTGTTTTAACAGGTCCAAACAGGTTAATGTGAAGAAGTTCCAGAGGCTTAGAGGTGGAAATAATATTTTTCTTTTTAAAAGATGTTTTGGAAAATTTCCCTTTCTGACATGCCTCACATAAAGCATCTGAACAATACTTCAGCTTGGGTAGACCTCTGACTAACTCGAGTTTATTTAGATGAGAGAGTTTTCTCATGCTAATATGGCCCAAGCGTCTATGCCATACCCATTGCTCTTCATGAACAAACATCAGACATTTTACATTTTGTTCTTTTAAGTCTGAAAGATTTATTTAGTAAATATTGTTTTTCCTCTTGTCAGTGAATATGACTGTTCCATTGATCTGATTAATTGCTTTACATGTTTTTTGATTGAAGATTACATCATAGCCGTTATCACTTAATTGAATTATTGATAACAGGTTATGCATTAATCCTTCTACATAGAGAACATCAGATATAGAGGGAAGAGTTCCATTACCAATAGTTATGGAGCCTCTAATCCTTCCTTTTTGATTTCCTCTGAAACCTACAAAGCCAACATCTTTAAGTTCCAGGCTTTGGAACATATACTTTCTTCCCGTCATGTGTCGCGAGCATCCAGAGTCCAGGTACCATGACTGGTGTCTTAAGTCCACTGCATAAGATATCTGCAACATAAATAATCTTATCCCTTGGTACCTAGAATCTTTTGGGTCCTTTATGATTAGTTTTCCTAGAGTTTCTTAGAACTTTGGGTTTTCTAGCATTATCAAAACGTTGTGCTTGTGTATGTGTGTAGTGATAAGAAAACGGAGATTTAGGTTTGTCATTTATGGAAGATTTATCTTCACTGGGGTCATACCCTATTCCTCTTTTATTATTCTGACTTACTCCATAAGTCATGGATGCCATTCTGCTTCTCTCTATCCCATTTTTTAGAAACTTTTGAAAAGATTTTTCATATTCATAAATTACTGTGTACGAAGTTTGTGGAGCTTGAGATAACACTTCTTCAAGTTTTAAACATTGTTTATTTGTGGAGTCTCTTTCTAATATCAAAGTTCGATTTTCATCTTTTAGTTCTGAAACTGTCATCTCAAGTTTACCACATTCTTCGATGGTTTCTTCAAGAACCTCTTTTACAACTTTAAATTTTTGTTTAAGTTTTTGATATGAGTTTAGAGTTTCAGAAAGGCATGATTCAAGGTCAGAGTGAGAAAGATCAGAAAATACCTCTTCAGATTCAGATTCTCCATCTGATGTATTTCTGGAGGTGGTAGCCATGAGTGCAACATTTGCCTGTTCTTCAGAGTCTGATTCTAAGGAATCAAATCCACTGTCGTGCCAGGTGGCCATCAGTCCCTTTTTAGTTCTGAATGAATTTTTCTTGAAATTCTCTCTTCTAGAGCTTTCTTTCTTCAACTTGGGACATTCATTTCTGTAATGACCTATTTCTTTACATTCATAGCATGTTATATCTTTGTTTGACTTACCTCTGGAAGTTGACTCTGATCGATCCCCCTTGGGTCTTGGTCTTCTGAAGTTATTATTCCTTTTTCTCCAGAGTTGTTTTACTCTTCTGGTTAAAAGGGATAATTCTTCTTCGTCGTCAGAGTCTTCCTTCTCAGAGTCATCATTTTCTTCTTCTTCTTCAGCCTGGAAGGCTTTTTTTCTATCTGGTTTGCGTCTTTCAGATCTGGACTTTAGTGCTACAGACTTGATCTTCTTTTGAGGTTCATCTTCCTCAAGTTCTATCTCGTGGCTTCTGAGTGAACTGACGAGTTCCTCAAGGCTGATATTGTTCATATCTTTTGATAACTTTATAGTTTTGACCATGGGTCTCCATTTCTTTGGCAAGATTCTAACAATCTTTTTGACATGATCTGCAGTTGTGTATCCTTTATCCAACACTTTGAGTCCTACGTTTAAAGTTTGAAATCTAGAAAACATTACCTCTGCACCTTCATCGTCCTCCATTTTGAAGGCTTCATATTTCTGGATTAGAGCCAGAGCCTTTGTTTCTTTGACTTGAGAATTTCCTTCGTGAGTCATCCTCAGGGAGTAAAGTATTTCTTTAGCTATTTCCCTATTGGTGATCTTTTCATATTCATTGTAGGAAATAGCATTGAGTAATATCATTCTGGCTTTGTGATGGTTTTTGAATTCACGCTTCTGATCATCTGACATTCTACTTCTGGGAATAGCAACGCCAACATCTGTCACAGGTGGTGTGTAGCCAATTGTGACAATATCCCATAGATCAACATTGTAGCACAGAAAGAAACTTTCAATTCTGTCTTTCCAATAATCAAATTTTTCTCCATCAGATATTGGAGGTTTAGCATTGTAACTATCTCTTTCATTGGTGTTGGCCATAGGTTTTCTCACGCTCGATCTCTCTACACTGTTAAGTGTTTGAGTAGAAAATCAATAACATAGCCGAAGCTCTGATACCAATTGAAGGTTGAGAAAAACAAGAAAGGGGGTTTGAATTGTTTTGGAAATAATTTTTTTCTTCAGAAATCAGACACACATAGAATAAAAAGGAAATGACACAGAATGTTATACTGGTTCGCTTGAAATTCAAAGCTACTCCAGTCCACCCGATCAAGGTGTCTTCACCTTCAAAAAAGACTTAATCCACTAATCTTGAAAGATTACACAACCAAACGTCTAAGAGAATAATCTCTCAGCCCTCTCAAGTATTCAGACTACGTAGAGTCACTTGAGGAAGTAGTTCAAGAAAGAGTATAAATTGTAATGTAAGGTTCTTCTAACAAAAAGCAAATATTACAGAATTATAAGAACAATAGCTTTTCACGTAAGAGCAGCAACTCGTGAAAAATGAGAGAGGATAAATGAGATTTCTTGTGTGTCTCAGGTGTGTTCTCTTGTGAAGTATTATGTCCTTTATATAGTCGTTGTGAAGGACCGTTGGAGTGATGATAGAATCTTGGTCATTGAAGAATGATTAATGTCATTACTCTCCTTGTTTCTTTCTAAAACAGTTTTGCACGCCTCATTATTCCCTTCTGAAATACTTTCTTTCCATATTAAGATTCTTTTGGGTTACGCGTTCTGGACTGGTGAGTCTACGTTGGAGTCTTGATTTATTAGAGTTTGTCTTTAGAGGATGATTATGTATAACCCCATCAAAGCTTCTCAATGCTCTAGACTTCTTTAGTATCAGAGTATGGATTAAGTAGTCTTTTAGCAGAGCTTCTGACTTCTTAATGTTGTGCTGGTATCTGCGTTGATCAGAATTAGAACCTTCTGGACGCATCCTTTCTGAGTAGCATCTGATCATCAAATATTTTATATTTGATGTAATTTTCTATCTGATGTATGGTCAGAGTCCTGCATAAATGGTTAGAGTCCTGCACACTAAGAAAAAATCTTCGTTAGAGTACCATTTTTGTTTCATCCTTTGTTACCATCAAAATCTTAGAGATATATTATAGAACCAACTTTGTTCTTACACAATCTTCTATGGGGATACCAACATAATGGGGCCAAAGGGAGGGAAGGTCTCCTAAAGAAGCAAGAATCATCCACTGCTGCAATTCCATTAGGGATAATGAAGACATTATTTTAAGAAGGCATTGAGCTCCACACATTAGGATCCAACCTTTTATGGGATTACTGTTGACATTCCTTATTGTATTCATAAGTTAAAAGAAACACACGCACACTTCTTAAAAGCAAGAACAAAAATATTTTAAGCTTTTGTTTCAAGAATTTTCTCATCAAAAGTAAAATAAGAGTTGCAAACAAATGGATAAAGTCTCAAATTTTATTGAAGGAATGGTAGTCCGCAAATGGCGGGACCCCATAGATCATTTACAAAGATGAAAAAAATGGTAAATACAAGAAAAGGCTACATTAAAATGCAATGGCCATTATTCTCCCTATCAACTTTGAAATCCAATGTGTTCGAGTTTCTGGAAAGAGTAATTTGATTGAGAAGACTTTGATGGGCGAGGTCACTTTAAGTTGATCACGTCTGGCCTGATGCAGTTACTTGCTATAATCCCTAACTTTTGCCTAGATTGTCCCTTACGGGGTTCAATCTACCGGGGTAATTATTTTCTGTTTATGTCTCTAACTTTTGCCTGGACCGCCCTTTCAGGTTTTCGACCCACCGAGACGCTCTTTTTTTGCCTAAGCTCCCCTTTCGGGTTTTCAACTTAGTGATCTTATATTTTTTTAGGCGAAGTATTTCTTAACTGCATCAGCATTCACAGGACGAGGGAGCTCCTCACCATCCATAGTTGCAAGGATTAAAGCACCACCAGAGAAAGCTCTCTTAACAACATACGGTCCTTCATAATTAGGAGTCCACTTTCCCCTAGAATCAGTAATGAAAGACAAGATCTTCTTGAGCACGAGGTCGCCTTCTCTGAACACATGGGGTCGAACCTTCTTATCAAAATCTTTCTTCATCCTTTGTTGATACAATTGACCATGGCATAAAGCCTTCATCCTCTTTTCTTCAATTAAATTCAACTGATCAAATCTACTTTTACACCATTCAGCCTCAGACAAATCTGCTTCTATCAAGACTCTCTTTGATGGGATCTCAACTTCCACGGGGAGCACTGCTTCCATGCCATATATAAGAGAGAAAGGGGTTGCCCTAGTTGAAGTACGGATGGATGTATGATACTCATGTAAAGCAAAAGGGAGCATCTCATTCCAGTCCTTGTAAGTCACAACCATTTTCTGGATGATCTTCTTTATAATCTTGTTCGCAGCTTCAACGACCCCATTCATCTTGGATCTGTAAGGAGATGAGTTATGGTGTTCAATCTTGAATTCTGCATACATTTCCTTCATCATCTTGTTGTTCAGGTTTGATCCATTATCAATAATGATCTTGCTTGGAACACCATAACGACAAATTAGTTGATTCTTGATAAATCGGACCACCACTTGCTTTGTCACATTGGCGTACGATGTAGCTTTGACCCACTTGGTAAAGTAATGAATGGCCACTAGAATGAAGTGATGTCCGTTCGAAGCTTTAGGTTCTATCATACCAATCATGTCAATTCCCCACATAGAGAAAGGCCAAGGAGAGGAGATAATGTTGAGGAGAGTTGGAGGCACATGAATCTTATCAACATAAACCTGACATTTATGGCACTTCTTCACATATTTACAGCAGTCAGATTCCATTATCAGCCAATAGTAACCTGCCTTTAACATCCTTTTAGCCATTGCATATCCATTGGCATGGGTACCAAAGGATCCTTCATGAATTTCCGTCATCAGCATGTCTGCTTCGTGTCTATCCACGCATCTGAGCAAGATCATGTCAAAGTTTCTTTTGTACAACACATCTTCATTCAGAAAGAAGGTACCAACCAACCTTCTAAGACTCTTCTTATCTTTGTTTGATGCTCCAGGTGGGTACTCTTGTCTTTGAATAAAGCATTTAATATCATGATACCATGGTTTTCCATCAATGAACTCTTCTGCGACGAACACATGAGTAGGTCTGTCAAGGCGCATAACATTTATTGTAGGCACATCATTCCACCAATTCAGAATAATCATGGAGGATAAAGTTGCCAAAGCATTTGCTATCTGATTCTCCTCACGAGGTATATGATGAAATTCAATTTGGTTGAATAATGTTGACAGCCTCCTCGCATAATCTTTGTAAGGAATCAAGCCAGGCTGACGGGTTTCCCATTCTCCTTTGATCTGATTAATCACCAAAGCTGAATCTCCATATACGTCAAGAAATTTTATTCTCAAGTCGATAGCCTCTTCCAGACCCATAATGCACACTTCATATTCTGCCACGTTGTTCGTACAAGTGAATGTCAATCTTGCAGTAAGTGGAATATGAGAACCTTGAGGAATGACAATGACTGCCCCAATTCCATTACCATAAGCATTAACAACTCCATCAAATATCAAACCCCAATGGGATTCTGGATCTAGCCTTTCACTTGGCAACGATTCATCACAATCTTTTGCTTTCAAGTACATTACATCCTCATCAGGGAAGTCAAATTGAATGGATTGATAGTCGTCAATTGGCTGGTGAGCTAAATGGTCAGCCAAGATACTTCCTTTTATTTCCTTCTGGGTATGGTACTTAATATCGTATTCTGACAACAACATCTGCCAACGAGCAATTCTTCCAGTTAAAGCAGGCTTTTCAAAGATGTACTTGATCAGATCCATTTTGGAGATCAACCAAGTAGTATGATTGAGCATATATTGACGGAGACGACGGGAAGCCCAAGCTAAAACACAATAAGTTTTTTCGAGCATAGAGTACCGAGACTCACAATCTTTGAATTTCTTACTCAAATAGTAAATGACATGCTCCTTTCTTCCAGTTTCATCTTGTTGACCGAGCACACAACCCATGGAATCTTCTAATATGGTCAAATACATAATCAAAGGTATTCCTTCCACCGGAGGAATCAGAATAGGAGGCTCCAACAGGTACTCCTCGATACTATCAAAAACTTTCTGGCAGTCTTCAGTCCACACACAACCTTGATCTTTACGAAGAAGCTTGAAAATTGGCCCACAAGTCGCAGTCATGTGAGATATAAATCAGGAGATGTAATTCAAACGTCTGAGGAATCCTCTGACTTCTTTCTCTGTTATTGGTGCATGCATTTCTTGAATGGCTCTGGCTTTATCAAGGTCTACCTCAATACCTTGCTGGCTGACAATGAAGCCTAGTAGCTTTCCTGAACGGACACCGAAAGTACATTTGTTGGGGTTCAAGAGGAGTTTGTACTTCCTCAGACGTTGGAACAACTTTAATAAATACTCAACATGCTCTTCTTCGGTCTTGGACTTAGCAATCATGTCGTCCACGTAGACCTCAATTTCTTTGTGCATCATGTCATGGAAGAGCGTTGTCATGGCTCGCTGATAGGTTGCACCAGTGTTCTTCAAACCGAAAGGCATTACTCTGTAGCAGAATGTTCCCTAAGGTGTAATAAATGATGTTTTCTCCCTATCTTCGGGCGTCATTCTGATCTGATTGTAACCAGAGAATCCATCCATGAAATAAAATACCTTGAATTTTGCAGTGTTGTCGACCAACATATCAATATGAGGTAAAGGAAAATCATCCTTTGGACTGGCTTTGTTCAAATATCTATAGTCAACACACATTCGAACTTTACCATCATTCTTTGGAATGGGCACTATGTTGGCCAACCATTGAGGATACTCAGATGTAACAAGAAAACTAGCATCAATCTGCTTTTGAACCTCTTCTTTATTTTTGAGAGCCATGTCTGAGCGTGTTCTTCTTAATTTCTGTTTGATCGGTGGACATTCTGATTTCAACGACAAATGATGCTCCACAATATTAGTATCAAGACCTGGCATGTCCTGATAAGACCAAGCAAATACATCTGTATACTCTCTAAGAAGATCTATCATCCTTTTCTTGACATCCGGGACGAGCGATGCCCCAATCTTGACCTCCTTTCTATCTTCTTCGGAACCCAAGTTAATCACTTCTATTGGCTCTTCGTGGGGCTGAATGGCCTTTTCTTCTTGTTCAAGTAGCCAGGATATCTCATATGGAATCTCTTCGTCACTTTCTTCCTCGGCCTCAAATACAAGGGAATAAAAGTTGGGAGAGGGCATAAGGTCATTGCTTTCAATGGGTGTGGCATTGATTAATCTGCACACATGATTTATGCTTGTTTTTTAGGATAAAAATAAATGGAATTTGCATGAATATATTGAAAGTGATTTTTATTTGTTTGTTTTAGGTTACCATTTTTCGAAAGGCAAAAAATAAAACGAAATGGAACACAAAATGAACATTTTTATTAATGATAAGGGGAACTTGAAACAAAGCCCAACAAAATACTCTTTCGTCTTGAGCAGAACGAAAGGAATTTTTTTTAAATGACAATAAAATATTACTTAGAAACATGAACAATCGTAGGAACGTCAACATCTATCCAATTTTGGCAGACCATCCCGTGCGTCACGAAGCTTTATGCATCCTCCTCAGGGTCTTCTTCAATGACAACATTTGTTTCAGATTGAGTAGGATTGATGAATCCTCCACTTCGGAAAGTTTCTTGAATAGGATGAAGAACTGCGTCTTGTTTAGAAAACTTTGAAAATGTAGGTGAGAAGCCAAGGCCTTCACGAAATTTGTTTTTAGGGAGACTCACAACTTGTCCCCATCCACTTGTTGAGCCATCTTCGACTAACTGTCGTGCATCATTGAAGGAACAAAGGGAAGCTCCATTCTCTTGTACATTCTTGTCAGCAACAGATAGAGTTTGAAATTGGGTTCCAATCTCGTCCTGAGCATCAACGGAAGAAAAATACGATAAGTGACTTACAACTAAAGCTTCTTCTCCACATACTGTGACTAGCTTCCCTTTTCTTACAAACTTGAGCCTCTGGTGAAGAGTTGAAGTGACAACCACGACCTCATGGATCCAAGGGCGACCCAACAAAAAACTGTAAGAAGCATGGATATCCATCACTTGAAAGGTGATTTGAAAAGTATGCGGGCCAATGGTCATGGGGAGATCCACTTCTTCGATGACAGTCTTTCTAGAACCGTCAAAAGCTTTGACAATAACCCCACTAGATCTTATAGGAGCTCCTTGAAAAGTCAATCTAGACAAAGTTGATTTTGGAACGACGTTGAGTGAAGAACCTGTGTCCACCAATACACCAGATAGAGAATCAGTAAGGCAATTCATGGAAATATGCAAAGCCATGTTGTGATCCTTGCCTTCTATTGGGAGTTCTTCATGACTGAAGCTCAAATTGTTACAGGCAGTTATGTTGGCGATGATGCTATCAAATTGGTTAATCGTTACATCATGGTCGACATAAGCTTGCTCGAGCACCTTTTGTAGAGCCTCCCTATGAGCCTCATAACTCATCAACAGGGATAAAACATATATTTTGGAAGGGGTTTTTAGGAGCTGATCCACAATTTTGTATTCGCTCTTCTTGATTAATCTCCAAACCTCATCAAATTCGGAATTGATATTAGCCCCACTGGACTCTTCCACAATATCAGGTTTATTGCTCACAGTTGACGCCTCAACTTGCATTTTCTTTCCAACTGAAGCTTCAACATTTCTTGGTGGTACCGTAGTGAATACACACCCGCTTCTTGTGACCCCACTTACATCGGAAATGTTGACGACAAAAGGCATAGAGGGTAGAGAAACCTCCTTCCCATCTTTGATCATGGTAGCTTGGTACTTGTAGGGTACGGCTTTGTCAGATTGGTACGGAGCTGGGCCTGCTAATTAGATAACCAAAGGCGACTTTGCAAAGTTACGACTATCGAATGTGATCTCCAAGGGTTCAGGAATGTTGAACTGAGGGATTATAACATTTACATTGTTCTCGAGGTTTCTGGGATGGACAACGGTGATAGTTCCTGCATCCAACAATCCCTGGATATCCTTCCGCACAAGGGAACATGCATGTGGGTTTATCAAACAAACTTCACAGGTGGTATAATCATGTGATGGGACAAAAGAAAGCCTAAACAAACTTTTGTGCATCTCAATCAAATATCCTCTCATAAATCTCACATCGTAGATTTCGTAATTACCCTGACATCCCTCAACCATATTGACTTGATTGAAGTTCCGATTTTGATCAACTCGGATAAGTCCGTTGTCTATCTCTTTTTTCAAGTCTTCCCTTACAATGCGACAACCACGAAGAGTTGTACGGCAAAGTCCGCAAGCTACATAGTTGTGTGGCGTCATATAGATGAGCTCACCCAACTTAAGGTGCATTTCAATCAAACCTCCCTCTAGATAATGCCCATCATGAACTCTGAAAGTACCAGGACAACCTTCCACCATGTTGATAGAAGCTCCTCCATGTTGAGGTAGTGGATTGACTTGTACATTTGGATTGACATCTCTGAAAGATAGAATTACGCTTTTGATCAATCTTTGGACGCCAAACTTCAAGCCATAACAGTCTTCTAGATTGTGTCTGGGTGCCCCTTGGTGGTAAACACAAAACTGGTCAGCTTTGTACCAATACGGAAGTTTCTCTGGAACAGTGAGAGGAAGTCTAGTTTGAATGTGTTTCTTGTCGACCAAAGATGGGAATAGTTTTGTGTAAGTCATCGGTATTGGATCAAATTGTGGCCTTCTTTGAACTTGGTTATTGTTGTATTGTGGACGGGCCTGTTGTTGAGGCCGTTGTTGCTGTTGCATGGTATTATGTTGAATATACTGAGGTTGTTGTTATGTGAAATGTGGTTGTTGTTGTCGTTGTTGAACCTATGGTTGAGGCTATTGTAAGAACTGTGGTTAGTAGGCTGGAGCTACCGCTGCAATATGTTGTTGTTGATATCTCTGCCTTGGTCTTATGTTTACCACCACACTGATGTCTTGCTCTTTCTTCTTAGGGAACCCAACTCCTAACTTTCTGACCCTGCTAGATGAACCACCATCTTTAACCAATCGTCCCTCACGGACACCTTCTTCGAGACGCATCCCCATATTCACCATGTCAGTGAAGTCACTTGGTGTGCTTGCTATCATTCGTTCATAGTAGAAAGAACTTAGAGTCTTTAAGTAGATCTTAGTCATTTCACTTTCTTCGAGAGGAGGACAAATCTGGGCGGCTACCTCGCGCCATCTTTGTGCATATTCTTTGAAAGTTTCCTTGTCTCTTTGGGATATAGTGTAGCGGCTTTTTCGTTACCTTTAGGTTTATTGACTAAACCAAAAGTCAACATACAATTCGAGTCGCCACCGCACTTTTATTTGTCCAAAGGAATGGCTAAAAAAGCGAACAAAAGCCAAGTAAGAAGTTTTTCAAATCAAAACCTAATAAAAAAGTCAGAGATCTAGGTAAGGGGGTTGGTTATGAAATGGGAAGGTTTTACGCACCCAAAACATCCTTAGTACTCTAAGGGAACCTCTTTTTGCAAATATGTGTTATAGGTTGGTATTTGTGAAAATATTTGTGTAAAAGATTGGAGGGATGAGAAGAGAATAGATTATATTTACAAATTTTATTGCTTGAATGGATGAACCCATTGCCTACGTACCATCACAAAGGAGGATCAAAACCTCGTAGTTCGTGGTAAAAATTTCAAAGGTTGGTGAATTGATTTTAATCAAAAGCCTTAAGGTCTTTTGTTATCAAAGGGAGAAGACTCAACCTAAACCAACAATCCACCATGTGAGGAAGGCTTCAACATGCTAGTGAGGGTTAACCCTATAATAAGCATGGAAGACTTATAATCCAACACTAAGGATGATGTGAGATTTACATCAACCATTATGATAACTCAAACCTATGACTAATGTTTTTTAAAAGGTTTTAACAAGTAGTCATTGGAACCACAAAAACAACTTGAAATGGGTTATATTTACAAGTTAAATTTATTTACGAAATGAGGTCAAAGTTGGATTAAAGCTCATTTACAATGAGTATTTATGAAAAGAGTTTTGAAAAATCAAAGGCTTAAGGCCTAGGTTTTTAATTTGAAATAAAGTCAAAGCTTTGAAAATGATTTTGGCTTGGTTAGAGTGGGGAGAAGAGAGAAGGGCTATTCCTAAAGCATACAAAGACAAGAGGGGAAAGATAACCCTTGGAGTTCCTTTTCTTGGAGTCATATAAAGATGACTCAAAATGCTCCTTTCCTTTGGATTTAGCACACAAACAAGCAATCAATAAATTGAATTCAAGCTCCTAGTATCTCCAATTGGCTTGGCTCTTAACTTGGCTACTCATGAAAATGGTCCTCTTTTCACAATCTTAAGATGAGGTTCCTATCACACAAAAGCACACATCAAAAAGCTCATAACATAATAAAGGGAATGGACAAAGAATAAGTTTAAGGAGAAGTCCTTTGAGGTCAACTTTGAATTTTAGCATTCTAAAGGCATGAGGCCTAGTTGCTCTTCAACAAATTTTGCATTCTAAAGGCATGAGGCCTAGTTGCTCTTGAACTCCTTTAAGCATGGGTAAATCCTAGTTCTAAGTCCTTTCTCCTTTTGCATTTTGGTTCACATCAAAACAAACACAAACAACACAAAATAGCAATATATTTATATACAATAATGGGCTCAAATGAGCAAAAGAAAAAATGGCATAAACATAAAATATGTGCTAAAGTGAGCAAAAATGAAAATCAAGATGAATAATGAGCAAGAAATAAATGACATTAAAAGTAAATGACAAGAATTTAAAAGCTCAAATTAAACTTAGTAGTTAGTAGAGTTATGTTAGCTTGTCATAAGACAATGTAGCGCTATTTTAAGCAATCGTAAGTGGACTAATATAGTAGCCACACCTAACTGAGGCCGGTCAATAAGAATATAGGCAAAGAAAACAAGTTAGAGGTCATGACTAGTAAGCCAAGCTCCACAAACTTGCCATGCCAAACAAAAGGAGAATGACCTTGTATTGACTTTTGGTTATTTGCTTGACCAAGAAGTAACCTATCTTTGACATAAAATAACTCACTTGATCATGGATCAAGTTGAGTTTGGTTTGGACCAAAGAAGGTTAAACTTCTTATTTGTCAAGACCAACCTCAAGACTTTACCTCATTGGCCATTGATGGAAAGAAAGGGATGAAGATGAAAGGGAGGGGGGGGGGGGGGTAAGAAGTCAACAACCAACCCCAATTGATCAAAGTTGAATCAAATCAACCTTGATCAACACCAAACAGATGAGGAATGAAGATAACAAGTCAAGAAGTCAATAATATTATTTTTTTTGGTATTTTTTGAATTCAAAGAAAATACAAATAAAAATAAACAAACAAAGTTGAACCTCAAATTTAATTTAAAACAACTTCAATGAGTCCAATTAAATTCTCATAGGTTCAACATAGTCAAACAAACTTTGACTAATTTTCTCACAAATTTTTAAAGTCAGAAAGTAATTAAAATCAATTAAAAACAATCAAAAATAGGATAATAAGAATTAAAATCTCAAATAATCTCAAAACAAACAAGAAATTGTTGAGACTATTTTTCATTGACTTATCAGGATCCATAGATGCTACGAAAATAGTTTTGTATTTTTTAAAAGTCAGAAATTATTTTAAAATGAATCAAAATCATTAAAAAAAACAAGTAATTCATAAAAAATATCAAATGAAGTCACAAAAATAATTAAAAATCATAATATGAAACTAGATTTTTCAAGAAATTTTTTAGAGTTGGTCTCATATTTTTAATGAATTTTTGAAAATGAAATGAATTAACAGAATATAAAAAGAAAATGAAATAAGCGAAAAAGCCCGAGCCACTAAATCCACTTCCTTAATTGACGTGGCACTAATGCACGACCTGGATCTGAGGATACATGGTACACTCAAGTCAACAGCGAAGCATAATACATTAAAAGAAGTAATTAAAACGGACGCGCACGATTAGATCATGGAGGAGAGATCTAAGGGCCATAAGCATGCACACGTGGTGGTGGTGGAAACCACCGTCTTCTCCGGCCAACCATACAAACTCCGACCAGAATTGCAGAAAAATAAATCTTAATAAAAATGGAAAACAAGGACATGGAAATGAAGCTCGTGTGATGTAGATCATCACTGTACCAATGGATTTCTTTCAATCTTCCTATATTGAGAGAAAGATGAAGGAGAAAATCATGGTGTCCACACGGATTGTTCATGAAATGGCAAATTGAATTCATCAAAAGCTTGCCTCAAGTATGAGGACTTCAGAGAACCACCAAAACACAAGAAAACTACATTGAATTAGGAGTTTCAGATCCAAAAAGTTTGAGTTGATACCTTCAAATTGGTGAGTTTCTGGCCACGAATTCTTCAAGCTCTTTGCTCCTCTTTGATCTCTGGATGTATGGAAGATGATTGGCTAAGGAATCTAGCTTTGAAACTCAGCTAATGTTACTGAATTTCAAGCTCGAAAATCTGGAAAAAAGTTAGTGATTCCTTTGTGTAGCGGGGTATTCGTTACCATTAGAGATATTGACTAAATCCAAGGTAAATCATACAAGTCGAGTCGCCACCGGACTTCTATTTATCCAAAGGAATGGTTAGAAAGCGAACAAAAACCTAAAAGTTTTAACAAAAACTAGTAAAAGAGAAACAAAGATATGGGTAAGGGGGTTGTTATGCAATGGGAAGGTGTTAGGCACCCAAAACATCCTAGGTACTCCTAGGGAGCCTCTTTCATACTTGTTGCAAAGGTTGTTATTTTTGTGAGAAATTTTGTTTGTGCAAACATGGTTGAAGAGATGAGAAGAGAATATACAAGTTATTTACATTTTTTGTGTTTGGATGGATAAACCCATTGCCAACGTACCATCTTATAAAAAGATTAGAATCAAAACCTCGTAGTTTCGGGTAAAAATCTCAAAAACAAGTTGGTGAATTGAATGGTCCAAAAGCCTTAAAGTCTTTTGTTATCAAAGGGAGAAAACTCAACCAAACCACAAATCCACCATGTAAGGATAGCTTCAACATGCTAGTGAGGGGTTAACCCTATAATAAGCATGGAAGACTTATTGTCCATCACTAAGAATATAGGTGAGTATTACATCTACCACAAGGATAACTCAAACCTAATAGCTAAAGGTTATAGAAAATTTGGTTTTTTGATTAAGAAAGTGGTCATTGGAACCACAAAAAGACATTTGAATGGGTTATATTTACCAACTAGAAGTATATACAAAAATGGTCAAAGTTGACTTACAAGTTCAATTCAAAATAAGTGTTATGAAAAGAGAGTTTGAAAATCAAAAGCATAAGGCTTAGGTTTCTAATGTTTAAAAAAAACAATGGTTAAATGTTTGCACAAAGAGTTTTGGCTTAGGTTAGAGTCAGAGAAGAAGAAGAAGGGCTAAGTCCTAAGTAAAACAAAAAGAGAAGGATGAAGAATCAAAACCACACAAGGAGTTCCTCCCTTGAGATCATATTGATGATCCAAGTAGCTCCCATCCTTTGGAATAAGCAACCACAAAGCATAAGCAATCAAATAAGTCTCTTAAGAGATCCTCAATGTATCTTGTATCTTCCACTTGGATGATCATGGAAATGGTCCTCCAATTAAGCTCAAATGGAAACTCCTAGCACAAAAGAACACACATCAAAAGTTCCATGAAGCAAAACAAGAATGGACAAGAGTGCGTTTAGAGATTTGGGTCTTCTCATCCATCTTCACCATTAAGATCCTTTTACTCCAATTTTGCATAAGGAAGGTCCTAGAATCTAAGTCCAATTCTCCATTTCTTTGCATAGGGGAAGTCCTAGAAACTAAGTCCATTTCTTTGCATTTGGTCCATAACAATCAAAACAAAAACACAAGCACAATAATATATATACAATTATGTGCTAAAGTGAGCAAAAGGCAAATGGCATTAACATAAACATGTGCTCAAGTGAGAAAAGAGAAAAGCAAATGGATAATATGTGCAAGAATACTAAATTGCATAAAAGTAAATTGCATAAAGTAAATGTTAATTGTCAATGGTTAGTGTTAGTAGTTAGTGTGCCATAAGGCAAATTTAGCGCTATGTTAAGCAATCGTAATTGGACTTATGTAGAAGTCACAACTATCTGAGGCCGGTCAATAATAATGTAGGCAACAAACACAAGTTAGGAGTCTTGATTAGTGAACCAAGTCCCAATAACTTGCCATGCAAAAAAGAGAAGAGAAATGATCTTGTATTGGTTTAAGCCTTTTGCATGATTTAGAAGACAACCTATCCTTAATGCAAAGCCATTCACTTGATCAATTGATAAAGATGAATTAGATTTGAATCAAGGAAGATTAAATCTCCATAACCAATGCTAACTTATCAACCTTCAACTCATTGATCAAAAAGAAAATAAGAAGGAGAAGAAGAAGGAGATGGATAAGAGAAATGGAAATGGCAAAATTAAAGCGCATTAAATGAAGTACAATGTACCAATCCTCATATGTTGACCAATAACATTGAAAGTCAAGGTCAAACAATCAAAAACAGAAGTGAGATGAAGATTGGAAATCAAGAAATGAATAAAATATTTTTGGCATTTTTTTATATTTAAAATTAAACTTGAATTAAAAAGAATGGAAAGGTCAAACTTCAAAATCACTTCAAATTAACCTTGAAAGGTCCAAGTAATTTATCCTAAGTTCAACAAGGTCAAACAAAGTTTGACAAAAAAATTCAGCATTTTTAAAAGTCAGAAACTATTTTTTAATCAATTAAAAATGAATAAAAATAACCTAATTGAACTAAATTCTCAAATAAATCTCAAATCAATTTGAAAATTGATGAGAATATTTTTCATAGATCCATCATCATTCAAATAGGTTAGGAAAATATTTTTGTATTTTTTGAATATCAAAAACTATTTAAAATGAATTAAAAATAACCAGAAAAGAGAAAATTCACAAAAAATATCAAATGACAAAATAAAAAATATTAAAAATCAGAAATAGAAACTAGAAATTATTTGGGAAATAATGCAATTGGTCCCATAATTTTTGGATTAAAAATGAAAGAGATATTGATTTTTGAAATAAAAAGGAATTTAAGAAAATAAAAACAGAAATTAGAAATTGGAAAAAACGAGAGCCCTTGGATCTGAGCTCATTAATTGAGCTGGTAGATCCAAGGATCCAGAGGCGCGCGCTCATGGTAATCCACGGTCAATGCAATCACATGGGAAAGAATAAAAAGTCATAACAAGCAATGGTCAGGATTCGATCTGGGAAACACATCCAATGGCCAGAATTCAAACTGGCAACAGGCGGCCACCGGAGCCACCTTCTTCTCCGGTGAGCCTCCAGATTCCAGCCAATTGTGCAGGTTTTCAAACCTTAATGAAAATGCACGATCCTTATACCAAAATGAAGCTGGGGTGATGTACATCACCCCTGTAACCTTGAATCACACTCAAGATTCCTATAAATGGAGAAATCTGAGGTGGAAGATTCAGGTATGCAAAATGCAGATCAAGGAAAAGCAAAATTGAAGCTACCACTAGCTTGCCTCTCAAGTGAGGACTTTAGAAAACATTTTGGCCAAGCAAATAGATCACATAAATGAGAGATTCGAAGAAAATACCAGTTGAAGAGTAAGCTTGATTTCTGGAGAATTGGACTTGATGATGTGCTTGCTTTACCAAAACAGAAGTTCAATGAGATGAATGATGAAGGTTTAGAAGCATTAGATCTGAGAATTCAACTAGATGAAGTTGAATTTCAGATCTGAAAAATTTGAGAAAAATGAAATTGCATCTTTAGTGATGGCTATGGAGAGAATTCTGCAGCATTTCAGGTTGAATCAGGTGTGTGAAATGAATGGAATGAGGTCTCTATTTATAGAGGAAGTGGCAAGGAAAGTGTGATCAATTCGTGTGCATGGCATGTGGAGCTTCATTGCATGAGCTTGCATGATCATGCACAAGGCCCAAAAACAATGTCAAATGAATTCTGAGCATCAGCTAAATGAAATTGGACGTGTGACTTGAAAGGCAATTGCTTATGTACCAAGATTTCAAGTGAATTCCTCATTTGTACCTAAAAATCATCTCTTCGAAAGTCCCAATGAAAAAATCCAAACATGATCATGTGAGTAATGGTTGGAAAGATCTTGATGTAAGGACAATTGTTATGTTGGGCAAAAATCCATTTGAAGTGTGGAAATTTATGAAATTTGAGTTTAAAGTGCAAGGTGCACGACATGTCAAGGCAAGGTTTCTAAAATTGGCCAATTTTCAAGCCCCTTTGTTTTGATGATGCAAGCCTCAAATGGACTTAAATTGTAGATCTTTTCAAGACAATTAAAATGGACTTAAATTTTGCATCATTTGGATTTTTGATGAAAGAGTTATGTGCACTTGAAGTTGGACTTTTTTGCCTTTTAATGCATTTGGTCAAAAAGGACCTATAATGTCTTGCATTATCACATGTATTTCCTTTGAGATTTTGAAATTTTATTCAACATAACATTTGAAGTAGACATCTTAATATTTCCAACGCATTTGATCCCATCTCAAAATCATAAAAAATGAATGAGTTGTGTCCTTGAGAAGTTGACCCAAAATTAGGGTTTCAGTCAAAATGACCTATAATGTATTGGAATGACAGATGGCCTTCCAAGCTTCAAATGAATTTTTGATGAACATGAAAGTTGTTCATATTGTCCTTAAGAACATTTTTTCTTTTGGAACCATCTCCATTTGACCAACACATAAAAAGTTAGGTCTCAGTGCATTTCAAAATAGTCAAATGAATTGACTGATCAACTTCTCAAGTCCACAACCCATATCTTGATGAACTGATGATTGAGGATACTCAAATAAGTTCAAATATGCATGAAATGAAGATTTAAAGAACTTACCTTGATTATATTTGACCATGGGCTGAGGTTGCTTCATGAGCAAGGCATTGTGATGCACAGATGAATTAGGGTTTTCTTGAAGAACAAGACCTCAAGCCCTTTGACTTGCTTTGATTAAAATGATGCATTGAGGTACTAGGGAGGCATATTTGATGGATGAGAGCTTTGGGAACCATTACCATGCTTGTTTTCATCTCCTCTTGACCATGTCTTTGTACCAATGATCTCCTAGAAGCTTTGGACCTTGTGATTGCTCAAGCTACAGACAAAAGATGTTAGTGACATATTTTTGTGCTTTTGGTTAGTAAATAAAATGAGAAAAGAAATAATATACAATTCAAGCATGCTTGGTGATCTCAAACCACTCACAGGAGATCCCACCCAAAGGCAAAGGGAACCAAGATGCTAATGATCCTTGAGGCAATGCAAGTGCAATGTTATGATGCCATGAGGGATCTTAGGGACAAAATTGGGGTCTTACACTTTGGTGAGGGTTATGATCTCAGTTCTGCAACATGTGGGATCTCCAAAAGGTTGTGAAATGAAGCTCATGAAGCCTCTATTTATAACTGAATGCAGCTGATCATCACACTTTGCTCATGTGCATGGGATTTGAATTTTTGAGTGCATGGGCCTTTGTGGACGTGTGAGAGGCCCATGGATGGCTGAAGAAGCTTGCTGAGTTGACATGAAAGGCATTTGGTCATGCACATTGGAATGAAGAATGCTTGCAATTCAAGTTTTAGCATAAAATATCAAAAATCCACATAACTGAAAAGAAATTCGAAACTAAAAAATGGTAGACCCCAAGGACTATTGTGAGTAATGGTTGGAAAGCTCTTGAAATAAGGAACAAAATTCATGTTGGGAAAAAATAATTTGGCATGTTCAAATTGATCAAAATTGGCCTGGAAAATTCAAGTATAAAACATATTCAAATCACTTTGAAAAATTAACCCAAAAGCAAGCTTAATCAAACCCCTTTGTCCTCATGATACAAGCTTCAAATGAAAAAATCTCCAACATCAAATTTGTATATCGTTTCAAGAGGGTCAATATAGACTCAAAGTTTGCATCATTTAGATTTTCTATGACAAAGTTATGGGCATTTGAAGTTGGATACTTTTTCAAATTCAATGAATTAGGTCCAAGATGACCTATAATGTTTTGTAATATCACATGTATTTCCTTTAGGATTATGAAATTTTGTCCATCATAACATTTGAAGTAGACATGTCAAGATTTCCAATGCCTTTGGTCTCACCTTAAAATCATAACAATTAAGGAAGTTATGCCCTTGGGAAGTTGACCCAAAATTAGGGTTTCAATCAAAATGACCTATAATGTTTTGAAATGAATGATGACCTTCCAAGTTTCAAATAGATTTTTGATGAACATAAAAGTTGTTCATATGGTTCTTAGAAACATGTTTTATTTTGGGGTCATCTTCATTTGACAAACAAATCAAAAGATCATAGCTCATTAAACTTCAGCCTAGTCAGATGACTTGACTGGTCACCTTTTCAAGGTCAAACTTCCAATCTTGATGAACAAATGATTGAGGGGCCTCAAATAGGCTCATATATGCATAAAATGATAAATGAAATAACTTACCTTAATTAAATTTGATCAAAGGTTGAGATTGCTTCATGGGCAAGGCATAATCAAAGCATAGTGAAATTAGGGTTTCCTTGGGAAACAATCTTCAAGCCCTTTGGGTTATCTTGATCAAATTGGCAAATTGAGATACTTGGGAGACATATATGATGATTAGGAACTTTGTGGACCATTTTCATGCTTTTTTCTCATCTTCATCTAGCCATTGCATTGGGCTGAGGAGCCTCCTAGGAGCATTGTGGAGCACATGATCACTTGAGCTTCAAAACAAAAAGAGTTAGTGACATATTTTTGTGCTTTTGGTTAGTAATAAAATAAGAAAAGTAATAACATACAATACAAGCATGCTTGGTGATCTCAAACCACTCAAACAAGTCCCAACCCTAGGGTTAAGGAGCCAAACATGCTATGATCCTTGAGACAATGCACTTGTGAAATAACATGATGCCATGAGGGATCTTAGGGTCAAAATTAGGGTCTTATAGATGCCCCTATTTAAGGTCGTTCTAGTCGGAGAGATGAAGGTTAAAATTTTCGTCTCGACGAGATAAAATGAGCTTAAATAATAGCAAACGGACGAATTTTGGTCCCTAAGAGACCTCATGATGCAAATGTATGCATGCAAAATAAAATCTTCATGGTGAATGATTGCCACAAAGGAAAATAAATCGGGATAAACTGAAGATCCATAGGAGTAACACACTCACTAGGGAGACAGAGACTCTGAGGGAAATAAGGTAAAAATGCGTGAGCAGGTCATGACTTGAAAACTTGTTGGGAGACACGAAGGGGTTCCACGAAAATAAATCGATGGAAAGACTCGAGCTGATGCAAAGATGCATGTATTAGGGAATATTCCAATACAACAAAACTATCCACAAAGGATACATCGGATAAAAAATCCGGACTCAGACGGGGATGTCCACAAAGGACTCAGCTGAGGAAGAAACAACGAGATATTATCGGTTACTGGGTAATAAACTCAAAGAGAGACATGTTATCGAAACACCGGTTACTGGGTGAGAGAATAGCACGCTCAGGGAGAAAGAATATCTAAGACCGGTATAAGGGTGAAAGATATCAATCATCCGAAATATCTGAGGAGGACCCAAAAGGCACATCTCAACTCAGGAAAATCTGACTCCACAGGGGACAAAAAGTCATAATAGGGAGCAGAAAGAAGGAACACCAGGGATACCGGTTATTGGGTATATAATAGGTGACCAACCAGACATGAATTGGGAACATATCCAAGACACTCATCATCCGAAAGGAGGGCTGAAAAAGCAAACTCGACTTACAAGATGGACATTCGATTCCACAAAGAAATATGAATCTTACTCGACTGGGGAATAAAAAGACTTCGACTGAAGAGCGCATGAGATATATCATCTACTACCGTTATATGGGTAAAAACGTAGATAACATACTCGCATGGAAGAATATCCGCAACCGATTACTGGGTTAATAAAGGATAAATTGACCGAAAAGAAAGGACATCGGGATACCGGTTACTGGATATAAAATGATGACCAATCAGAAGGAGAAATAATCATCACCAAACAAGGGTAAATGAAAGATGACTCGCTAGGGACGAATTTCCTGACAAAAGCAATTATCCAAGAGATATATCACCGGTTACTGGGTGGTATACTAAAAAACGAAGGAATATCAATACCGAATACTGGGTAAAGATAACCAACAAAGAGGGGATTACATCTACCGATTACTGGGTAGAAAACCACAAAAATAGGACTTACAACTATCGGTTATTGGGTAGAAGGCCACAAGATCCGCTAGGGAAAGGATGAACAATTATTGGTTACTGAGCAATTGAACAATTGAACCACAGGGAACTGCAGGGGATACCAAGAAAGGAAATCAATCTAGGAACAAACTAGAAAGACACAATCAAACAAGACTTAACCCGATGAGGATATAACTCAGGGGAGTAATTCCATCTCGATACACATTGGGGAGGAAACTAAAACAATAATCATCCACGAGGACATAACTCAGTGGGGAAGGAAGAAGGAAAGATAGACACTTTTTGCTTATAGGGCTGACTCTATATGGAGAGATCAAACACAAAAATCTGCTTGGGGAAGAACATTTCACCAATAACAGGAGATAGCAAGCAAAGATATATGGGAAAGAATGCAATCATGAATATCTGAATGCTATGATTATGCATGATTTGTGTATAGTTAATGCTGACAAACAAACATATCTAACACAAACAAGTCCAAGAATCACGAACAGACACTCGGCAAACGTCTCGACAAGAAGGGGGAAGCCTACTGGAGAACTCAGCTTGGGAATAACCCGAGAAGGATGAAAATAAATCATCAGGGATATCAAACCCTATCCCAAAGCTACACTCGCTGAGGATACAAAGAGGATGTATTCAGGAGCAGCGAAAGAAGATGATCAAACAAAGAACTCAAACTCTGATGGGGATTATCTTTGGAATAAGAATAAATAAGGGAAGACTTTAACCATAGCTGGGAATAGGAAAAGTTAAAGCTTCTAATTGCAGGAGATAACACTCTGCACAGGAGAAGTCTTCCTGGGGCAAACAATCCTGACATAAGGAAGATGCAGAAAAATCTGTCGGGGAGTTTCCATCAAATCTCTCGGGGACAGGTGGTTTAATAAAAATAAGATCCGCCCGAGAAGAAACTCTATTGGGGAAGCTTATTAAGGAATAATGCGAAACTCCGTAGGGAATAACCACCAATCAGGGGTACATCAATCAAACACTCCCTTCTATCTGCCGGAGAGGAAACTCTGCAAAAAGGGGAATAATAGAAATTTGCTCCACTGGAGAAGGAAATAAACGTCTTCACCATCAGCTCTTAATGCTAGAAGAAATCTTCAGATTCATAGGAGATACCAACATCAAACTCTGATTTGGCAACCCTACTGGGGACAAGCTGCAAATGCTCTTGAGGAAACTACCCTTGTTGGAGAAGTTGGAAATGAATCCTTCATCAACAAGCAACATACCAGGGATACCTATTTTCAAAATAAATGAAAAGGGAAATAAGCCCTTTATCAATTGCACTAGGCAACTTCCTGCTGATGAGACAATTATCTGGAAAGATAGCTCTGCAGGGAACACATGCCTACTCCATTGGAGATTCTTACTCATGCGGGGAAAAGACAACCTTCCTTGTGAGTAGTCAGTCAGGATAGTGAGACAAGGGATATTTAAAGTATACCAACTTTTATCAATCTATAAGGGATTTTAGGTCAGTCCATACAAGGGATGATAACCATACAAATGATAAAACACAAATGTTAGTGTCTGATATAGAGGGATACACATCTCTAAAATATTGAGGCAAAAACTTGGAAAAGAAAGGATCATTCACAGATCAACCATATACCAATCATGGATTGCTAAAACTCCACGGGAGAAACAAGTATGCATACACAAACAAACTACCAGGAAGGCGTTGGATGAAAATCCAACTAGGGGAAGGCAATCTATAAGATAAATCAATCCACTGCCATCAAGGAGAACTTCTCATACCAGACTCTCTGGGAAGCTGATGATGTATTATTCTTTCTGCGCTCTCCGGGGAGACAACTTGAATACTGATGAAGAGGATATAAGAATGCCAGAATATGAACAAATGTCTTACCCTTTGGTGATCATACTATCCTTGGGAAAGTACTGAGGGCATCCCACTTATCCTTTCAGTCATCGTGAATGTTGACTTTGTTTAAAATAGTTTATTTATGAAAACTTTATTTGTTTAAAACAATGATATTCATCAATTAAAACATGCAAACATTTGTTAAATGGAAACAAATAAGAGTGCAAAGAATTGGATAAAGGCTCAAATTAATTTAAGAGAATGGTAGTCCACAAATGGCGAAACTCCATGGATCTTTACAAATTTGAAATTGGTGATATACATGGAAAAAGAGCTACATTGAACATAATGATCGTTTCTCCACCAACTCTGAATCCACTGTATTCGAAACTCCAGTTGATGATGACTGAGCAAGAATCTTTGACAGATGACAGTTGTAGAACAAAGTCTTGTCAGGATGCAGTTACTTTCCAGATCCCTAATTTTTGCCTAGATTGTCCCAGGGTGAGGTACTCAATCTAGCGGGATAACATGAAATCTTGAACTTGCTACACAACTCTTTCATCATCTTATTATTCAAGTTAGATCTATTATCAGTAATGATCTTGTCTGGCACACCATATTGGCATACGAGTTGGTTCTTAATAAACCTCACAACCACCTGCCTGGTCACATTTGCATACGATGCCGCTTCAACCCACTTGGTGAAGTAATCAATGGCTACGAGAATAAAGCGGTGACCGTTTGACGCCTTAGGCTCAACCATGCCAATCATGTCAATTCCCCACATGGAGAAAGGTCATGGTGAGGAAATAACATTCAGAAGTGTCGGGGGAATATGAATCTTGCCGCATAAATCTGACACTTGTGGCATTTCTTCACAAACTTGCAGCAGTCAGACTCCATTGTCAACCAATAGTAGCCTGCTCTCAACAGCTTATTTGCCATGGCATGTCCATTGGAATGAGTACCAAATGAACCCTCATGGACTTCAGTCATCAACAGGTCTTCTTCGTGTCTATCCACGCATATGAGCAGAACCATGTCAAAATTCCTCTTGTAAATCACATCACCATTAAGGTAGAAACTGCAAGATAATCTCCTCAAAGTCTTCTTATCTTTAACAGATGCCCCGGGCGGGTAAGTCTGACTTTGGATAAAGCATTTGATATCATAATACCACGGCTTATCATCTTTTACCTCCTCAACTGCAAACACGTGAACTGGTCTATCCAAGCACATCACAATAATATTTGGGACTTCATTCTAATAATTGACAACAATCATTGAAGCAAGCGTAGCGAGAGCATCCGCCATCTGATTCTCATCTCGAGGAATATGATGGAAGTCAATCTTATTAAAGAAAGTTGAAATCCTCCTCGCATAATCTCTATATGGGATGAGACCAGGCTGATTCTTCTCCCATTCACCCTTAATCTGATTAACAACAAGGGACGAATCGCCATAAACATCAAGATGTTTGATCCTAAGATCAACACATTCTTCCAAACCCATAATAAAAGCCTCATACTCCTCCATATTATTCGTGCAGTTGAATGTTAGCCTTGTTGTAAAAGGAAAATGTGTGCCTTGAGGAGTAATAATCAATGCCCCAATACCATTTTCATACTGATTGACAACGTCATCGAACACCATACCCAATCGGGAACCAGGTTCTGGCCCTTCATCGAGCGTACGCTTATCACAATCTTTCATTTTCAAATACAGAATCTCCTCATCAGGGAAGTCGTATTGTACAAACTGATAATCTTCAATTGGTTAATGCGCCAAATGGTCAGCCAAGATACTACCTTTAATAGCTTTTTGAGCTCGATACTCAATATCATACTCAGATAACAGCATCTACCAACGGGCAATTCTCCCAGTTAAAGCAGGCTTCTCAAAGATATACTTGATCAGATCCATTTTGGATATCAACCATGTTGTATGATTTAACATATACTGGCATAAACGCTTAGCAACCCAAGCCAAAGCACAACATGTCTTCTCAAGCATTGAGTACCGAGACTCACAGTCGGTGAACTTCTTACTCAAGTAGTATATTGCATATTCTTTCTTTCCTGATTCATCTTGCTGACCAAGAACACAACCCATGGAATCATCAAGCACAGTCAAGTACATAATCAACGGTCTCCCTTCAACAGGCGGGGACAGAATCGGAGGCTCGGACAGATACTCTTTGATACTGTCAAAGGCCTTTTGGAAATCCTCGGTCCAATCATGATGCTAATCTTTCTGGAAAAGCTTTAATATAGGTGCACATGTGGAAGTCATGTGGGATATAAATCTCGAAATGTAATTGAAGCGGCCAAGAAAACCTCGGACTTGCTTCTCATTTTTGGGCACAGGCATCTCTTGTATTGCTTTGACCTTAGCAAGATCAACTTCAATACTCCTCTCGCTGACATAAAGCCTAATAACTTGCCGGAACGGACTCCAAATGTACACTTGTTCGGATTCAAGTGGAGTTTGTACTTCGTCAAACGCTGGAAAAGCTTCAACAAGTGTTCTACATGTTCAACTTCCGTTTTCGACTTTGCAATCATATCATCGACATACACCTTGATCTCCTTGTGCATCATGTCATGAAACAAGGTAGTCATAGCATGTTGATACGTGGCTCTGGGGTTCTTCAAACCGAAGGGCATCACTCGATAATAGAGTGTTCCCTAAGGTGTGATGAATATTGTCTTCTCCATATCCTCGGGTGCCATTTTAATCTGATTATAACCGGAAAATTCGTCCATAAATGAAAAGACATTGAATTTAGCCGTATTGTCTACCAACATATCAATGTGTGGTAGAGGAAAATCATCTTTTGGGCTAGCTTTATTCAAGTCACGGTAATCCACACACATTCAGACTTTTCCGTCTTTTTTAGGTACAGGCACAATATTGGCCACCCATTGAGGATATGTAGAAGTCACCAGAAACCCCGCATCAATTTGCTTCTGAACTTCTTCTTTAATCTTCACTGCCATATCAGGATGAGTTCTTCTGAGCTTTTGCTTCACAGGCACACACTCAGGCTTCAACGGAAAGAAATGTTGCACGATATCAGTATCTAGTCCAGACATGTCTTCATACGACTAGGAAAATACGTCGACATATTCTCGTAGCAACTCAATCAACCCCATCTTAACAGACTCTTCAAGGAGTGCCCCAATCTTCACTTCACGAATGCAGTCTTCAGACCCCAAGTTGACTGTTTCCAGATTCTCAAGATGTGGCTGAATGATCTTCTCCTCGTACTCAAGCAGACGGGTAATCTCATCAGGAATCTCTTCAACATCATCTTCTTCTGCCTCAAATACAGGGAACTCAAAGTTGGGAGATGGTGTTGGATCATTATGTTCAATGGGTTTGGTCAACCTGCATAATGATTTTGAGTATAAAAGAGATTTCAGAATTCAAATAAGGCAAATCATTATGCAGATGAAAAGATTGATTTTATTCTTTTTTAGGGTTTTATGGTGATCACCAATTTCATGTGAAAAGCAAAAAATGAAAAGTAATTTGAAAAACAAACATTTAACATGCGATTATTGAATGAATATCATTGCATTAATCAATTATGCCAACAATGTCTCCACTTCTTCTTTTGACATGGGAGAAGGGTTTTTAAACAAGAATGAACACATTACGTTGACTTATGGATAACTGTTGGAACATCAACAACGACTCAATTATTGCAGATCCCGTCAGGTATCACAAAGTTGCCGAGGTCTTCCTCTTCATCTTCTTCAATGATGGCAGCAACTTCTTGATCTCCATTGGTGTGGATGAAACCTCCACTCTGAAACAACCCAAGATCATTAGAAACACTGGGAGAATACCCTATACCAGCCCGAGATTTATTATCTTCCATCTTTATCATTTTCCCCAAACCACTAGTTGCGCCATGCTCGATGGCCAACTTTGCATCATTGTAGGAGACAAATGAAGAAAGTCCTTTCCTAGAAGGCTCTGCAATAGACAAGATTTGGAATGGAGTTCCAACCTCATCCTCAGCATCAATGTAGGAAAAGAAAGATAAATGGCTAACCAAGAGAGCCTTCTCTCCCCCTATCACCACCAACTTCTTGTTCTTGACGAACTTCAACTTTTGGTGTAGGGTGGATGTCACGGCACCTGCCTCGTGAATCAATGGTCTACCAAGTAAATAGCTATATGACGGATGTATGTCCATAACTTGGAAAGTGATATGGAAATCACTAGGTCTAATTTTGATCGGGAGGTCTAATTCACCAATCACGGTCTTGCGCGATCCATCAAAAGCTTTTACTACCACTCCACTTTGCCTCATGGGAGGTCCCTGATATGAAATTTTTGGCAAAGTGGACTTTGGCAATACATTAAGTGATGACCCTGTGTCCACCAACATATTGGATAGGGCATCGTCTTTACAGTTCATAGAGATATGTAAGGCCAAATTGTGGTCTTTTCCCTCCTCGGGAAGATCATCATCACAGAAGATCAAATTGTTGCAGGCAGTTATATTTGCAACAATGCTATCAAACTGTTCAATCATAACATCATATCCACATATGCCACGTCCAACACCCTCTGCAACGCTTCACGGTGTGGCTCTGAATTCATCAACAAAGATAGGACAGATATATTTGGTGGAGTTTAAAGCAACTGCTCCACAATGTTGTACTCGCTCCTCTTGATGAGCCTCAGCATCTCATCACCATCCTCTCTCAATAAGCCAGACTGGCCAACTAGGATAGGAGCTTTATCAGCTTTGACAATAACAGGGTCGACACCCTTCACAGCAGGAATAGAATGATTTGAAGAAGAAGTCCCCACGGGACCGGCAGAACTAACAACATCTCTCTTTGTAGATGTTTATGATTGGCTGCATTTTGTGTTAAAACACTTACTGTACTTAGATGTCTTGACTGATGTCATGACATGCTTAAGTAGTACGCTGCAGGATTAGCTAATACAAGATTTACTGGATGTCAAATTGAATGTTATGACATTCATCCCTGACAGCAGATGCTAAAGTATAGGCTAGTTAGTTTTTCTGTTATGTTTCAGTATTTATCTCAGGTTGATTTTCAGGAAACTAACAACTGTGCTAAAATTAAGAGACCTAGCATATAGCCTATTTTCTGGATGTCAAACTGAATGTTATGACATTCATCCCTGACAACAGATGCTAAAGTATAGGCTAGTTAGTTTTTCTGTTATGTTTCAGTATTTATCTCAGGCTGTTTTTCAGGAAACTAACAGCTGAGCTAAAATTAAGAGACCTAACATATAGCCTATTTGTTAGCACCCTAATATGTGGAAATTAGGTTAACTTGCTTAACCTTAATTTTAGGAAATTCATGTACAAGGCCCAAGTACTGCATTATAAAAGGATGGCAATCCTTCTTTCAGCAAGTCAAGGGTTTTGAAGCGTGAAGAATTAAATATATCATTATATATCCTTGCTGTACTTTTATTGTGTCTTGAATTAGGTTTTACTTGTGAGCCAAGCAATTATCACCTAGATGATTGCATTGGACTAGGGTGTTTATTGAGGTGTAATTGTTGTGTCACTCTAAGCTTTTAAGTGTGAGTGTTGTGTTTCTTGATTAAAGCTTTTAAGCACAATCAAGAGTTGTTTGAAGTATATCTTCACCACTGACTTTAGAATTATTAAAGGTTGTAATCACTGCTGTGATTGAGGGGGAGTGAGTAGGAACTCAGGTCTTAGTTTAGATTGAAATTGCATTGGATAGGTCTTAAGTGATAGGATTAAGCTGGTGGTTTAAGTCCTGAATTAATACCTCTTATAGTGGATTTCCTCTCTGGCTTGGTAACCCCCAGATGTAGGTGTGTTTGTCACCGAACTGGGTAAACAATTCTCTGTGTCATTCACTGCTTTTTACAGTTACTTTCTGCATACATTACCTGTCTGCGCATAATTGGATGTCATAACATCCAGTGTGACATCGATAGTTTGTTACTAGAATTTTAATTGGCATCAGAGCAGGCACCCTGCCTGTTAATTTCTGGGTGAGATCTAGGGACGTTACTTTCTAGTACCATGGACAGGGATGTAGGATTCTCAAATAGACCACCCATGCTGGATGGTTCTAACTATGGTGACTGGAAACCTCATATGATAGCCTTCTTGAGGTCTCTGGATAGCAAGGTCTGGAGAGCTGTCAACAAAGGATGGGAACATCCAACGAAGACAGGTAAAGATGGAATCATTATGCAAACTCCTGAAGAAGAGTGGGACAAAGAGCAAGAGGCATTAGCCCTTGGAAACTCTAAGGCCTTGAATGCACTGTTCAATGGGATAAATAAGAACATTTTCAGACGGATGCATCACTGTGAACTGGCTAAAGATGTTTGAGATACTCTCAAAATAACTCATGAAGGTACCTCCAAGGTAAGGATGTCTAAACTCCAGATGCTGACTACTAAGTTTGAAAATCTGAGGATGAAAGAGGATGAGACTATTCATGACTTCCACATGAATATTCTTGAAATTGCCAACACTTTTGGAGGCTTAGGAGAGAAAATGTCTGAAGAAAAACTTGTAAGAAAGATTCTCAGATCATTGCCCAAGAGATTTGCCATGAAGGTTACTGCTATAGAAGAGGCTCAAGATATCTGCAATATGAAGGTTGATGAGCTTATTGGTTCTCTCCAAACTTTTGAAATGGGCTTGTGTGAGAATGTTGAAAAGAAAAACAAAAGCATAGCTTTTGTATCAAATACTGAAGAGGATTCAGAAGAAGGAAATATTGGAGGTGATGAAAGTATATCAGAAGCTATAGCCATGCTTGGAAGACAGTTCAACAAGTTCATAAAGAAGATTGATCAAAAAGGTAGACCAAATGTCAAGAACACTTCATCTGACATCAATAAAAGATCAAAATCTGAAGAAAAGTCCAACCAAGGCAAGGGAATCCAGTGTCATGGATGTGAAGGTTTTGGACACATTAGAGATGAATGTCCTACCTTCCTCAAGATGCAAAAGAAGGGACTATCTGTCACCTGGTCTGAGGGAGACTCTGAGAGTGAATCAGAAGGAGAATCTGCAAAACATGTCACTGCACTAACTAGTGTCTGTGCCTCTGATGATGACTCAAGTGGAGATGAACTTACATTTGATGAACTTGCTGCTTCATATAAAGAGTTATATGTCAAAAGTGCAGAAGTGTGTCTACAAGGAGAAAAGCAGAAGAAACTTATCAAGGAGCTGGAAGCTGAGAAGAAGAAGCATCTGACAGTCATAGATAATCTAAATGGTGAGATAACCTTGTTGACCTCTGTCGCATCCGCGAAAAACAACCGGCGGGCAAAACAAAACAAACAGAGCCGCCACCGTGCGTTATTTATCCCAAAGAGGGAAAGGAAACGCTCGAAGTAAACCTGGAAAGGAAATGGTCTTACGATCGGAGATTGCAAGGATCGGGAGTCGGTTACGCAAGGGGAAGGTATTATCACCCCTCACGTCCGTCGTACTCGACTAGATCCACGCTCAGAAAGATAGGATAAGGTTGCTGAAACTGCTCAAAAGAAAGCACACCCACACTGGAATAAGATACAGATGGAAGAAGAGGGGAACGGGCTCGCTAGGACATCGCATCCTATGCCTACGTATCTCATCTGGAATGAGAATCAGAGCTACCGTAGTTTGGCTCACGCACGCCGAAACAAAACACACACACAAGAGACCGACTGCCATTCACTGGGCTTACGTCATACTCCACACAAACAGGCAAACATGGAAACCGAATGCCAATCACTGGACTTACATCAGACTCCGAACCAACAAACACACACAGGAAACCAACTGCCAATCGTTGGACTTACGTCAGACTCCACACAAACAAACACCAATAGGATACGGAATGCCAATCACTGGTCTTACATCCATCTCCTAACACACACAAGAGGGTTAACAAACAAACAAGTTAATAGGGAGTCTGGCACTCGAGCCTAATAACTGTCAAGCAAATACAAAAAAAAGAAGGAAAAGGGGTGCCCGGAGAGATCTCGCACGATCTCCTGCCTACGTACCTCATCTGGTATGAGGATCAGGGCGACGTAGTTCCCCTTAACAGGGAAAAAGGGACTAGCCTAACCAGATACAAAGGGAGACACAAACTACTAGGGAGACTACGACTCGAGCCTAGAAGTTATCATGCATATCATCCCTATGTTAAGGTTTCTATCTAACTTGCACAGGGAGCAAGCTATCCTAAACAGCACAAGCAAACACATACAAGCATAAAAAGCAAGCACACACACTATATGCAAACAAATGGGCTCATACAAGGTTAGGTTGTGAAACACAAGCCAACTGGAATCGGGTGTAGTTAGCTCTTAACCCTAACATTGAGAGTTAGGGTGAAGCAGATGAAATGGGAAGTGAGGGTAAGACCTCACAACTCTTATCCCTGGCCTGGGAGAGCTTCAGACAAATGAAAGTGTGGGAGTTCAGAATATAGGAACTCTTCTCCACATATGACTGACACAACATGATCTTGGGTTATTATCCACAATGCATCAACACAAGGTGTGTGAGCAAAGTGAATGACACACTGAGTAGCAGGAGATGGATTACACATCTCTTTTATCTTCCAATTGCCTCATAAGAGGACTTTTCCTGCTTGGCACAAATTTAAACATTCACAAGCATTGCCTCTTAAGGAGGGCTTCAGACAGGTGCCTGCCCACATAACAGGACAGGTCTTCCAGACTACATGAAGTCAAAGGAGTTATACCTCAGTGGTTAAGCAACCAAGCAAAGCAAAGTTCACAATGAACTTAAAGCAACTTAAGTACCTGTGGAAACATCAGACAAATCAGTACAATGTTCAGACAAACAGATAACAGTTAATAAGCAACGGACAATCCCAATGTACAAAAGGTGTAAGCAAAAAGGCAAACTCAAATGAGTTGACATCAACCTATAAAACACACAAAGATTAGTAATCAAAGGCAAATATCAATGCTCAAGTGATGGAGCATCAACAACTATGGAACTTGGATGTTCAACCTGAAATCAAAGCTCAAATGTGAGAGACAAACCACTAGGTCAAAGCCTAGGGTCAAAGATAAAGAAAAAATTCAAAACAGAAGCTGAAAATTAACATGAATCAACTTCAAACACATCTTGAAACATTCCAAAAGGTCTCACATCAATATCATATACCAAAAGCATTTCATGATCAATTGAAGTTCAAGGCAATTTTAAAGCTCAAATATGATCAACCAGAATGCAAAATCTCAATTAAATCATAAATGACTCAAATAATTCCAATAAAATTCATGAGCAATCACAACATCCATAATATGCATCATACAAAAAATCAGGACAATTGGAGATCATTTGGCATGGCAAACACATCACATAAGTTGAACAAGCAAAGGTGTGACACAAATTGTCACACCAAGTTAACATGGTCATAAAACAGAAATGACAATTGATAAAAATACCAAATCAACACCAAAATGTCAAGCAATGAGTCTAGTTTCATCATGCAAATTTTCAGCTTCATTGGATCAAAGACCAGCATTTCACAAATGAATAAGCAAGGCAAGGTACAAAATGGATACATGTCCAAACATTCTAACACCAAAAATTATCCAGCCAAGCACAACTTGTGAAAATATGATGATAAAAAACTAGAGAAACCAAGGATCACAATGCAAAAAAACTGGTAATTTTTGGATTAATTTTCAATTTGATATGATTTTTGCAAGTTTGGAAAAAAATGAAATAAACATGTAACATGAAAATGGATTAAATGAAATATTTATTTGAATTTGAAAAAAATGGCGCCAGGCTGCATGAAACGCAGCATTCCATTTATGTGCTGGTAGTCAGCGCAAGTCAAACGAAGGGAGAGCCAATCAGAACGCGCGCATGGCCTTCTCATGAACCAATCACAATGCAACCCTAAGAAACGCATGCAGGCCACGGTTTTTCGTTGCAGAAGAATCAAAAAAAGTGTTGCCATAGCCAGAACTTCATCTTCTTCCTCGTGAAGAAGATGAACAGTGAATGTTCATGTGAGCTCAAGAACAATTGCTCCAGAAATCAAAATTGAACACACTAACACATAGATCTTTCATCATAGATCACAAATCAACGAACATTTAAACATGAATCAAACACATCAAAGAGAATCGAGCAAATCAAATTTCATGCATGGAACTTTAATCTACCATAACTCATTCAATATTGCACTAAAATTCGCGATTCAAAGCTCAGAATCATCAGCACATCAAGATCTATAACATCATAGCAAAGGATTTCAAAAATAAGAGATGCGGATTATAACCTCTTGAAGTGCAGATCCTTTGAATCGTGTTGTCCAGGCCTTGTGATGCTCCAAAAGTCTTCTATGATACTTGTATGGATGATTGGATGAGATATTAAGGCTCAATTGCTCCTGAATCCAACAGAATTTGACATTGCCATTAATGTTCCAAGCTTTGAATATGCTTCAATGTGCCACGATTTGCTCTGGTTTCATGTGAAAACTTGCTCAAGAACAATTCAGGACCATGAATCAAGCACTGGAAATGGATTAGATGTGAAGAAATTGCAAAAAGTTTTGAGAGAAAAGTTTGAGAGATTTGGATCTAGATCTGAAAAAATGAATTGCTCATGCTGAAAACAGTTAGAGTTATGCTTATATACCTCCTACTAATCATGTTTAATTAAGCTTAAACCAAATGCAAATGGAATTAATTGAGTTTTAAGGTGTAAGTGCAAATTTGGTTTTCACCCCTTATGCATGATATGCATGTGAACAGTACACGAAATCCTTTTCATTTTCACTCAAAAATCCATTTTGGAGCCAATGGTGGTGGGAAAAAGATCAAGCCATGCACCAATTTTAAATTTCAAGTTTTCCCTCTAAAAATCCAAGAAATTATCAAATGATCATGTGAATATAAGTCATGTAATGCAATGTAGGATTTGGAAACTAGAGGTTAAGAGAAGAAAAATACCAAAAGAGCCATCCAATTTGGAGCTTTGGTTGAGAAGTTATGTCCATTTGAAGTCCAATGTATACTTTGTCAAGTTTTGATCATATCTCCTTAACCACACATGAGAAATTTATGATCTTGGACTTTTTGGAAATGGGAGAGAAATATCTACAACTTTCATGTTCAACAAAATTTCATTTGAAGCTTCCTTGATGATGTAATTTGAAGTTGAAGTTAGGCTAAAACCCTTCCATTTTTGGCAAATTTGAATTGTAGGTCACTTTCTATTTTTGGAAAGTTTTGACCTGACTTTAAATTCTTCAATGTTGATGCTTGAAATGTCAAATGAGACTTGTTTGAACATGAACGAAGTATTTCTAACCACTTCCCACCTCCAAATCCACAGTTGACTTTGTAGTTGACATACAGTTGACTTGATCATGCATAGATGATTTTGAGCCTCAACCTCTTGATTAAATAACTCCAAAATGAAACCCTAGCTTATACAAGCCCAATAAAATCACATGATGATCTCCATCTCCATAAAGACCTCATCTCCTTGAAAAACCCTGAATGGTATAATGCAACTGATTAGGGTTGACCAGAGGTCAAAACCCTAATCCCAATGAACCTGATCAGAAATAATGAACCATGATGATGATGATGTACCATTTCAACCAAGATAATACTCAACCTCCTTGAGGAACCAAGAAACCCTAATTGAAGCACTCAGATGATTAGTGATCAATTCATAAGACCCTCAGGCTTGCATCTCTTAGCCTCTCCATCCTCTGAGAAAGACCTAGGAGGATGACTTGCTTATTTCACATGATATGCAAAGAGATAATGCCTAATGTCCTAAAAATGAGATGCAATATGCTAAGCTAGTCCCAAGAGAGGAGGGTAAATTTTGAGGTGTTACAGCTGCCCCTATTCAATCCACTGTGAACCTGTCGATATGAACAACCTCGGCTTTCAGATAATCAGGGTGAAGAGTGATTGAATACCAAGAACAGACGAACAATTTGCACTCTGATGGAAAATAAATAACAATGCCTGTCAGAATCGGTCAAGAAGTGACCTTAAAAGAAGAATTCGTCTGGTACAGAAAAAGTCGGCCTGAATACTGAAAAGAATGTTGACCTGGATACCAAAATAAATGGTAACACAGGGGTAACCATGGCCGGAACGCCGCCCACTAGTCTGAATACTGAGCATCAGAATATAAGAGTATTGATATCGGTCTGAATACCAGGAGATTGGCCTGAATGCCCAACAACTGGCCTGAACGCCACTTCGGTCTGAATACCGGAAAGCTGGCCTGAGTGCCGCAAGCTGCATCGATCTGAACTTCGGAAGCTTCTTCGATCTGAAAATCGGAAACTGGCCTGAGTGCCACAAGTTCTTCGACCTGAACGTCGGAAACTTCTTCGATCTGAAAATCGGAAATCGGTCTGAATGCCACCTCGGCCTGAAAACCGGAAACTTGGCCTGAATGCCACAAGCTGCATCGATCTGAACTTCGGAAGCTTCTTCGATCTGAAAATCGGAAACTGGTCTGAATACCCACCTCAGCCTGAACACCAGAAACTTCTTCGATCTGAAAATCGGAAACTGGCCTGAATGCCACCTCGGCCTGAAAACCGGAAACTTGGCCTGAATGCCACAAGCTGCATCGATCTGAACTTCGGAAGCTTCTTCGATCTGAAAATCGGAAACCGGCCTGCCAGCATCGGCAGAAATAAGGGACGATGATAGATGAGGCGGCATACGTGCCCACGACCCATGTTGGGGATAACAAGCCATGAGCATGCTATCCTCTATTCACCCCTAGCAAACGAACAAATTGCGCTCAGCTGGGGATTTTTCTCTCTTTACTTTTCTTTTTGGACCCCGAAACTTCTCGAATTATCATTTCCATCTCCGCCTGACAGAAACTCTCCCTCCAATATCGCACTACTGGGGAATACTTGTTGATTCAAAATCACGATGCCAAACTCCTCAGAGTAACATCTTCACCCTCTGGCGAAACCACCTCTCAAATAGTAACCACGGCTTGAGACTAGCTTATGCTTGCAATGCTGATGCATGATGATGATTTTTATTAGCGTAATGCTCCACAATCATGGAAATGCTACACAATTAGCTATGCAACATGCTATGCTTATCTATATGATGAATGCATAAAAAGTATCCCCCTCAAGGGACTCTTCTGGGGAGCTCGAGGCACTCTGCTGAGGAACTCGCTGTCGCTCCAACCTCCACCCTATTGGGGAATAGCACTGCCGCTGGGTAATAGACCGCCCTTTCCAGGGATGACCTCCACTGAACCCGACCCGCTTGGGGACTTCGCTGGGGAAGAAACCACCAACGCACTCTGTGGGGGAAACAACGGTCTTTGACTTGCTGGGGAACTTAACAAGCTCTGCCATGTTAGGAAAAATAACTACCAACAGGCACCTCCGCTGGGGAAATAGCAACCTTCAGGCCTGGCTACTGAGGAAACACCGATCTCAAACCTGCTGGGGAGATAACCATCCCGACCCTGCTAGGGAAGTCACAGACCTTGAATCTGCTGGGGAGTTACAATCCCAACCCTGCTTGGGGAAATAAGGAAAGTCTGGCACAGAACACCCGTCGACTCGTCGAATCATGGTATTTACCATCTAACCACAGTATCAGCTTTCCACTTTTGAGAGCTCCCAGGCTCGTCTGGACTTTTCTGATTCATCACCTTGTATTCTCGACTTCTCCATACTCCACGGAGATTGAACTCCATGGATTCATACAAACTTCCCAGTCCTCAGACTTTAAAGAGTCTTCTTGATTAATTTTCAAGGATCGTCGCACGTCTTCCGTCGTCTTTTCACCATTCCTCAATCCCTTGTCCCTGATTGGACTCCACGGGGATCTTTTGTCAAAAAACCTCACATCGCAACCTGCAAGTGAGTGAAAATAAACTAACAGCACCTGCAAAAGAGATTGTTAGATAAAAACGTGCCCCAGGCGTGCCAAGATTTCAACACCTGGATCACTCTACCTTCCGAATAAGATTTCAAGCTTTCAATCTTATAAGCATGCATTGGAAGGGATCTCCATGTTTTAAAATACAAAGATTCTTTACCACAAACAATTGGATGTTTTTGCAATCAAAGCGGTAATGAAAACAAAAACAAAATTATTTGACTGAATATGCATTTTATTAATTGAAAAGGTGTGGCTCATGAATGAGCAATACAAAGGAAGCAATTCCTGAAAAGAGGTAATTGCGCATAAAAGGAAAATCTATCCTAATGGCAATGTGAACCCGCGATCTCATCGAGTTCCAACTCGGTTACACCCCATATGTCCTCAGACTCTCCGTACCTTCTGTCCTCTGAACAAGACGCTTCCAACCGATCCCTGTCGGGGATTATCCTGGTGCCTTAACCAAAGCATAAACGATCATGCTAGACGCAGTTGTTCGTTTCAATCCCTCTTTTGCCTGGACCGCCCTTTCGGGTTTTCAGTCCACCGGGATACCCTTTTTTGCCCAAGCCGCCTTTTCAGGTTTTCGACTTGCCGGGTGTACATTTTTCCTTTTTATCCCTAATTTTTGCCCAAACCTTTTTTTTTTTTTGGTTCGCCGGGATGCCCTTTTTTGCCTGGACTCTTTTGTTCTTTTCGTCCAGCGGGTCTCTTATACGAAGTATTTTTTAACTGCGTCCGCATTCACAGGGGATGGAAAATCCTCGCCATCCATGGTCGTTAACAACAAGGCTCCGCCAGAGAAAACCTTCTTAACCACGAATGGACCTTCATAATTGGGTGTCCATTTGCCCCTACGATCGTTTTGAGGAGGAAGGATCCTTTTCAGCACCAGATCTCCTACGTGATACACACGAGGTCGTACCTTTCGGTCAAAAGCACACTTCATCCGCTGCTGGTACAACTGCCCATGACAGATGGCTGCCAGCCTCTTTTCCTCAATCAGGCTCAACTCTTCATACCGGGTCCTTACCCATTCAGCCTCTTGCAACTTCACGTCCATCAGGACTCTCAAAGAGGGAATTTGAACCTCAACCGGTAGCATAACTTCCATCCCATACACAAGTGAGAAAGGCGTTGCCCTAGTAGATGTACGCACCGAAGTTCGGTACCCATGCAATGCAAAGGGCAACATCTCATGCCAATCTTTATAGGTCACGACCATTTTCTGCACAATCTTCTTAATATTCTTATTGGCTGCCTCAACCGCCCCTTTCATCTTCGGACGATAAGGAGAAGAATTGTGATGCTCAATCTTGAATTCCCGGCACAGTTCTGCCATCATCTTGTTATTCAAATTAGAACCATTATCAGTAATGATTCTCTCGGGAACCCCATATCTGCAAGTGATGTCTCTCTTCAGGAATCTGGCAACGACCTGCTTCGTCACATTTGCATAAGAGGCTGCTTCCACCCACTTGGTGAAGTAATCAATAGCCACCAATACGAACCTGTGCCCATTCGAAGCCGTAGGCTCAATCTTCCCAATCATATCAATGCCCCACATAGCAAACGGCCATGAAGATGACATCAAGCTCAACGGATTTGGAGGCACGTGCACCTTGTCAGCATAAATCCGGCATTTATGACACTTCCGCACGAAGTTAAAACATTGGGCCTCCATTGTCATCCAGTTATAACCAGCCCTCAACAGCTTCTTCACCATTGCATTCCCACTGGCATGGGTACCAAACGACCCCTCGTGAACCACTTTCATCAATTGGCTTGCTTCTCTGTCATCGACACATCTGAGCAAGACCCAATCAAAATTCCGCTTGTACAAGACCCCATCCTTATTCAAATAGAACACCATGGCCAACCTCCGCAGAGTCTTTCGGTCCTTCTTGGATGCTCCCTCAGGATACTCCTGGGTCTCCAGATAGCGCTTGATATCGTAATACCACGGCTTATCATCATCAGGTGTTGTTTCAACAGCAAACACATAAGTCGGTCTATCCAGACGTCCCACCTCAACACTAGGGAACTGATTCCACCATTGCACCTTAATCAAGGCGGCCAGAGTAGCCAAAGCATCTGCTAAAGGATTCTCTTCTCTCGGCACATGATGCAATTTCACCTTGGTGAAAAACGTCAACAATCTCCTCGTATAATCCCGGTACGGAACTAAATGAGATTGATGCGTATACCATTTTCTGTTAACCTGATTCACAACCAAAGCCGAATTTCCATATATAACAAGGTTCTTGATCCTCAAATCAATCGCCTCTTCAATCCCCAGGATACAAGCTTCATATTCAGCCACATTGTTGGTGCACTCAAATGTTAGCCGGGCAGCAAAAGGAATGTGGGATCCTTTCGGCGTAACCAAAACAGCACCAACTCCGCTACCATTCACGTTAACGGCCCCATCAAACATCAAAATCCATTCGGATTCAGGGTCAGGCCCCTCCTCCGGGATTGGTTCCTCACAATCTTTCGATTTGAGAAACATGATGTCCTCATCAGGGAACTCAAACTTCATCAGTTGATAATCCTCAATAGGTTGCTGGGCGAGGTAATCAGACAATACACTCCCCTTGATTGCTTTTTGAGAAGTATACTGTATATCATACTCGGTCAAAATCATCTGCCATCTCGCAACCCGTCCGGTCAATGCTGGCTTTTCAAAAATATACTTGATTGGATCCATCTTGGAAATCAATAAAGTGGTATGAACCAGCATATACTGCCTCAGTCGGGGAGCAGCCCAAACCAAAGCACAACAAGTTTTCTCGAGCAGTGAATATCTTGTTTCACAGTCGGTAAACTTTTTGCTAAGGTAGTATATGGCATGCTCTTTTCGACCAGACTCGTCATGCTGCCCCAATACACACCCCATAGACCCCTCGAGGACAGTCAAATACAGAATTAACGGCCGTCCCTCCATAGGAGGCATCAGAATCAGAGGCTCCTGCAAATATTCTTTTATCTTTTCAAATGCCGCTTGGCAATCATTATTCCACCTGACCGTTTGATTTTTCTTCAATAACTTGAATATAGGTTCACACGTGGCGGTTAGATGAGATATGAACCGCGAAATGTAGTTCAATCTACCTAATAAACCACAAACCTCCTTCTCCGTTCTCGGTTCAGGCATTTCTTGTATTGCTTTTACTTTAGCAGGATCAACCTCGATTCCTTTTTCACTTATAATGAACCCCAGCAATTTAACGGACCGCACTCCGAAAGTGCACTTATTCGGATTCAACCTCAGTCTGAATTGTCTCAGCCGGTCAAATAACTTGGCCAGATCTACCAAGTGCCCCTCCTCTGTTTCAGACTTTGCTATCATGTCATCAACATAGCATTCGATTTCATGATGAATCATATCATGAAACAAAGTCACCATGGCCCTCTGATAAGTAGCACCGGCGTTCTTGAGACCAAATGGCATCACCTTATAGCAGAAAGTACCCCACGGTGTGATGAACGTTGTTTTCTCCATATCATCTGGCGACATTTTAATTTGATTATAGCCAGAAAAGCCATCCATGAAGGAAAACACCGAGAATTGAGCTGTATTATCTACCAACACATCAATGTGAGGTAATGGGAAATCATCCTTCGGACTAGCTCTGTTCAAGTCCCGATAGTCCACACACATTCTCACCTTCCCATCCTTCTTCGGCACTGGCACAATGTTCGCGACCCAAGGCGGATAATTACTGACAGCGAGGAACCCAGCATCCAACTGCTTCTGCACTTCCTCTTTGATTTTCATGGCCATCTCAGGTCGAGTTCTGCGCAACTTCTGCTTCACTGGAGGACAATCTGCTCTCAACGGTAGCTTGTGCACAACGATATCAGTATCCAACCCTGGCATATCTTGATAAGACCAGGCGAAGATGTCGATATATTCTTTCAACAATGCTACCATTCTGCTCTTGACACTTCCCTCCAAATCGGCCCCGATTTTCACTTCTTTTCTGACCTCTTCGGTACCCAGATTCACAACCTCTACCTGTTCCTCGTGCGGCTGAATCACCTTCTCCTCTTGTTTCAACAACCTGGCTAATTCCTCCGGCAGTTCACAATCTTCTTCGCCTTCTTCTTCGGCATGATAGATCGGATTGTCGAAGTCATATGAGGGTGTAACAGGATTGTTATCAATGAGATCCGGAGAAATATCGCATCTGCATGAATGTTGATTCATGCATTGCTTTAGAACCGGAGCGAGACAAATTGAAAAAAGAAAACGAAAATAAACATTGCCATTTTTATTTTTGTTTTTATTAAACTGCAAAAATAAATGAAAAACAGGGAACACCGCTTTTAATTGAAAAACATCCATTTATTTATGATGCAAACATTGCAAAATGAAACATAAGGTGGCTCTTACAATGAACCATTACGTTCGGGCAAAACGTATGGCTTTCATGCAGATAAAATTGAAAACAAAAAATATTACTCTTCAAGTAGAGTGACGGTGATGATCTTTTCAGCCTTCCAGTTCTGGACTTCCATCCCTGGTATGCATGACTTTATCCATTGATCTATCTCGCAATCACTGTCGACCTCTTCACCCACCATACAAATGTGATCTGGATCCAACATTCCAGCACTGGTGAATGTGAATGACGTACGACGTCCCTTGCCTTGTCCAGACGAGCCTCGACCCGGCTGATAACCCACCCCAAATCGATCTTTCTTGGCGGTGATGTTCATCATCTTTCCCCAACCAGGAGCTTCCCCACTCTTCACCACCTCAGCAGCCTGTTTGTATGAAGAAATGGACGACTTCTCCTCTTCTTTGGCAAAAAGAGCATTCTCCACCTTGACGGTTTCGAATGCTTGACTCGGCGTTTCCCATATCTCACCGTCCATTTCAACATACTTGAACGATGATAGGTGGCTGACGAAGATATCTTCCTCTCCGCAGACTGTGACAACCTGCCCGTCCCAGATATACTTCAATTTCTGGTGCAAAGTCGAAGTCACCGCTCCAGCAGCATGGATCCACGGCCTACCCAACAGACAACTGTATGCCGGCTGAATATCCATGACATAAAAAACCGACTTGAACACCTCGGGCCCGATCTTCACCGGGAGTTCCACTTCCCCAAACACTGCCCTCTTCGAACCGTCGAAAGCTATCACTATCAGGTCAGTGGGCGTCAGAATCAACCCTTCACAATTCAGCTTCGCCAAGGCTTTCTTTGGCAACACATTTAAAGATGAGCCGGTATCAACCAACACGTGCGAGAGCACGGCCCCTTTACATTCCATAGCAATGTGTAATGCCCTATTATGATTCCTCCCATCCACAGTTAGATCCAAATCAGTGAAACCCAGCCCATGACTGACATTGACATTTGACACCACCGTCTCTAACTGATTGATTGTGATCTCCTAAGGAACATAGGCTCTCCTTAGTATCTTCAATAAAGCCTCCCTATGCCCCTCGGAGCTTAGCAACAACGACAAGATTGAGATCTTGGATGGAGTCTGCTGCAAATGGTCAACAAGCTTGTACTCTGACTTCTTGATGATCCTTAGAAATTCTTCAGCTTCATCATCAAGTTCTTTCTCCGACCCACCAGGCGCCGGTGTCACCACAGGAGTACCTTCATTTACCACTTGTTTCCCTCTTGCCCTGGCTAAAGCCTCGGCCTTTTCTTTCTTTTCTTTTTCTCCATCCCCACTCCTCAAGGAGTCTGGTGCAAACAACCTTCCACTGCGAGTGAAACCACTAGGTCCGGCATTATCCACCTTTGAAACGGTAGTTTCATCCGCAGTCTGATCATCTAACTTCTCCCCATTACAATATACCTCTCCACCAAATGCCACGACACAGCGTCATCTTTGTCATAAGGAATTGGCCCAGGTACCGTGATAGTAACTGGAGCCGCATCTGCCAGCGTTGACAAATCGACCGGGTCGAAGTAAATGGTTATGGTGGAGACATCTTCCTTCCCCGAATCCACTTTCTCAAATCTGAGGCTTCCCTCATCCATCAGCCTCTGGACAGCCTCCCTCAAGAAAACACACCCATTGATAGCAACAGTGCACGCAGCACAACAGTTATCACAGCCCAGAAAGACCCCATTCTTCAACAACTGCCTTTTGACCTCAGCCAATGGAGTCTTCAACTGATCCACACTCATCAGCCCGATTCTGCCCTCTTCAGCAATTGCATTCACCCCCATTTGACCATGCACGGGCATGGGATTAACATTCACATTTGGAGATGGAGCAAAGTTGATTGCCTTGGAATCCACTAAGTCCTGGACCACATGCTTAAAAGCTTTACAATTTTCTACATTGTGTCTAGGGGCACCTGAGTGAAATTCACATTTGGCGTTCTCATCAAAACTGGGAGGCCTCTGATCAGGTCTCAACGGAGCCAACGTTCTCAGCTGAACCAACCCCAAATCCTTCAACTTCTTCAGCAAGAACGAGTAGGTTACAGGTGGCCTATCAAATTGACGATCATTCATTCGTCCTCTTACCTGATACCCGGCCCTCTGCGGTCTCTGTTAAAATGGTTGTCGTTGTTGTTGCGGTTGTTGCTGCTGTTGTTGTGCAGGCTGATTATCAGCAGGAATGGTTACCGCAGTAGTGTGCTGGTAGTAACGATCCCTACTCTGCCCCCTCTGAGCATACACGACACTTGTATCACCCTCCTTCTTCCTCTGACCATTCCCAAAGGGCTTCTTCGATCCAGATGACGAAGCACTACCCTGGATTTTCCCCATCTTCAACCAACTTTCAATTCTTTCTCCAGCCACCACTATATCAGCAAAGTTAGTAACCGGGAAACCAACCATCCTTTCTGTAAATGTCCCCTGAAGGGTACCCATAAATAGATCTGACATTTCTCGGTCTACCAACGGTGGTTGAACTCGGGCAGCTAACTCCCTCCACCTCTGCGCATATTCTTTAAACCCCTCATTAGGCTTCTGAGACATACCCTGCAGCTGGGTACGACTAGGAGCCATGTCAGCATTGAACTGGTACTGTTTAAAGAATGCATCGCCAAGATCCTGCCAGCTTTTGATGTCAGAAGATTTCAATTTGGTGTACCATTCCAGAGACCCTCCAGACAAACTGTCTTGAAAGAAGTACATCCATAACTTCTGGTCCATTGTACACTACGCCAAATAAGGGAAAAGAGGGCGCTTATTTTGGCCTATAACAGCGCTTTTAAGCGCCCTCTAAAGTGGCGCTGGCATAGGTAAAGACAGCGCTTTGTTTTCCTGGAGAAAGCGCTGTCTAAAGTGGCCCTTTAAGGCCACATTCTAGTGCGCTTTCATAAAAAAGCGCTGTCTAAAGTGGCCCATAAAGGGCCACCTTAGAGGGCGCTTTCTGGATAAAGCGCCCTCTAAAGTTGTCATGTAAAGCCACCTTAGAGAGCCACCTTAGAGGGCGCTTTCTGGATAAAGCGCCCTCTAAAGTTGTCATGTAAAGCCACCTTAGAGGGCGCTTTCTGGACAAAGCGCCCTCTAAAGTTGTCAATGTAAAGTGTTTAGAGGGCGCTTCCTGCAGAAAGCGCCCTCTAAAGTGTTAGTTATTTTAAAAAAAATTGTTTGAAAAGCAGTGGGTATTTAATTGGGAACCTGTTCGCATGCTTCAAAAGTGTAAAATTCATATTGATTTCATCCTTTAATCCAATGTTATACACCATTAATCCATTGATATATACAACATGAATCCATTTATATACAACATTAATCCTCCATATATACAACATTAACATATGATTCTTTGATCACCAATATACAACAACATATTCATGATTTAGTAAAACTAGTACAACAACAATATACAACATATATACAACAACAACATACAACAACAACATTCCATACATATATGTACAATAATATACAACCTAGCTATATGATTCTTTGATCAATAATGAATTGACACAATTCATCCTTCATTTCATCCAAATGAGCTCTTGAGTAAGATTTGTATTCGTCAAAGTACTACAATTAAGAGAATAAAACATATTCAAGATTTAGTAACAAATTAGATGAAATATCCGATAATATTAAAATAAACCCTAAGTTATTATTCCATACCATTTTTGGGATGTCTATACGATTCAACGCAATGATATCTCTCATAAATCTCAATACAAAAAATCCGCAATCGACCGAATTGTTTTGCTGAGGACACTACAAAGAAAAACAAACAATATATATATAGTTAATTTCTTACAAACACTATTATAAGCAAAAAATAAACACTATTATAATTAAGCAAAAATAAGATACTTAATATATACCTCAACTCTGACCCAGGTAATGTCCTTCCTATTACGATAATTCTTTTTTGATCTAAATTTTAGTATTGCCCTAACAAAATAAAAACGTATATTGAGATCAATCTGACAGACATAATTAAATATACAAATACACACAAATATTTAGGGGAATTTCACTTACGCGTCAACCGTCTTCTTCATACTCGGATATTTACTCCAATCACCCGATAACGAATCCAGATAATACACTATGAGTCTCGAAAGATCCATAGCAACCAACACCCAGTGACCACTGTAAAATAAAACAAAAATTTAGATGAATGAAAATTTTCTACGTAAAAGATATACATAGATTAGAATGAAATTATTAGAAAGAAAATCTAACCCGTTGCCAAAATTAAACGGTAAAAAATACAAACTGGGTGTAGTATTATCGCCGGCCGCCATGAATCTATCAACTAGATCATTCTTTACGGATGTTGGATTTTTCGTTATTAACGTTGCGTTGATACGGGAAGCAACAATAAAATTGAAACGGTTACACAATTCAGTTCCCCGCATCAATGTTACATACATATACCTTAAATAGAAACATAATAAACATTAGACTACTCATTGAAATGTGTAAATAAATTGTTCAACTAAGTAAATTATAGATTGATCGGAGTACCATATGTATGTATGAATGACAACGATGCCCAATTCGTCGTGTTCAAAAAGTTGTTGCATGTCCTCCTTTGCAATTATTTCGAAATGAGCAATTCCAAAAACACCTTCATCAAAATCTATACTACAAATGGCCCCGTGCATAATATCAGACTCTTCCAGCATTTTCTCAAGACGCATCATAATTTGAGATTTTGTCCCGGACGTCGTTGGAATATCCTTACCAGCGCTTTTCAACTTTCGACCGGGAACCTAAAAATTCATATAAAATAAATCATGACTTTTTGTGATGCAACAGAATCGTTGCGTATATAATTAAATGGGTATATATATTTGTACCTCTTTTTGAGATGCAACCGACTCGATGCGTCTTGAAATCCCTTTACCAGCTTTATGTGTGGGTCTTGTAGGAGTCTAACATTACCATGTAATAAGGATTGATTAAATATCATAATTGTAGCTGAATTGAAATGTGAATACTAAATATTCATAATCATTTAGAACATATATACCTCGGCATCGGGGAAAATTAGATCTGACGGCCAACCAACAAAGGATCCGACTGCATCTCGCATCAACGTTGTCTCTGAAACAACGTCAGGTAATGGTAGAAGGGCGTCCGTATCTAATACAAGGTCAACCGAAACTTTCATATATCCCACCGGGAGGGGATTATGGTGAAGTAATTCACCCGAAGTATTGTGCACTTTTCCCTTGCCAACAATGCGATAAGTTGGTGACGATAGATACAGCTGACAAGGTGAAATGCCCTAAACCAATAATAAATGTTATTGTTAACATGTATATGTGTCAAGTAAAAAAGTGCTATTTTAATTTCATAATAACATATATAATTACCTCGGGAAATTTCGGCTGACAATTGATACTAGCTCGGTCACTAGTATCTTTTGCCTCGGAAGCGCACCTTTCCTCTCTATACCTTGCATTCTCGTTTTGCAGTTGGAGTACTTGTGCCCTTAACTCCGCCAAGGTCTCCATCACCTCTTTGTTGGTAGGATTTTTTGTTTTTGGTTTTTTATAAAATGACGACGGAGTCACACCAAAACCCTTACCCCTCACACGACCGGAATACTCAGGAACATTTAGTACTCGACTAAGTACGCTCCTGCAATCCTGGACCTCGGTTGAAGGTAAGGTTTGGGATAAAGTCTCCTGAAATATTATTAGAGGAGATTAAAAATGAATTATATGTCTAACAAAATTTTCGATATAATTAAAGAAATAATGTTACATATACTTACACATTCGTCATAAACATGTTGGGCCGCTTCAACGACAGCCCCATCCTTCCCAACTCGAGCAGCCTTCCATAATACGTGCTCCGGAAGAGATGTTGCGTCACTTTTCTCCTCAGCTAGCTACACATTGAATTAGATTATAAGATCATCAATTATAACATATTGTGACAATGTATAAGCTCATAGCATTTGAATATACTCACAATTCTTTGTTGTAACCGTGCATATCCCTTACGCCCTTTTTTGTACGGATACGCGGGTTTTGATGCCCTTTTCCGATTTTTGTCGCTTACTTCCTGGATAAAAAAGTTTAAGGCATATTAGAACCAAGTAACTTAACAATTGTATAATACCATAATTAATAGACATTACATGGAATTTTTCGTTTCTTCGTTTGGCGACAAAGTTATTCCATTCATCGGCTGAAATAATCTCGGCATACTTCATTGGCCGTTCTGCTTCAACAAATTTTCCTTCCTCATCCTTGAGAAATTTGTTGGACAAAAAGGATCGAAATCCTCGGAGTCTTTTTCCGGCCAATTGAATACAATATTTTTGCCGGCTTTCATCGATGTGAAAGGATCTCTAAAAAACATACACATGGAGTGTGTTATTATAAGTAATATTATAACAATATATGGTCAACAAATAGTCAACAAAAAAACATATAACAATATATGGTAAGTACCTGTATCTCAGACCATATTTTTTCTTTGCCAACCTTCAATTCCGGACTTCTCCAATTATCACATGTAATCGGAATATGTTGTCGAACAAGGAAACCAATGTAACTTGCCAACATTGAACCGTTAGGCTCAATTAGTTGGTCTTCAGCACTCCAATGTACTTCAAATTTTACACCCTTGTCTCTTGCACGAATGATTGACTTCATAACAGTCAATCCTCGTTTGATTTCTTTTTCAACATTGTTACGTGATCCATTCGCGTCATGGGTATCGTCTTGGTTAGCCATTTTATCTATAATATAGAAATGATTCAATAAGACCCAAGTAAGACAATGACCATATTCGTGAAGCTACACAAAAAACACATTCATATACCTTCCATTTCTCTCATGTTACAACAATCTAAACTCTTTTTTTTTTATCATTATTGAATACAAACTCACACACACCTACTGCATACAAAAGACCAATGCAAACTTATGGTGTTTGGAACATGAACAAACTTGCATCCATAATCATCAAACTTCCAAGCACAAGCTCAAACACACTTCAAATGATATCAGTTTTCAATCAGAAATAAAAAACTCAGTTTGCCCTAAACAACATTAATCAACATAATGCACAAAATGTAAAACTAAGTTTAGAAAATGCCCTAATCAAACACATGAAGAAAGTGAACGGTAACGATGGAGAAGAGAAATACCTTCAAGGTGACGGTAACGATGGAGAAGAAAGTGAACAGTGACGGTGGACGCAGATAACTCAGTGAACGTGAACGCAGCAGCAGAAAAAGGCGACGGCGACGACGACGGTGAGGGAGGGAGAACGAACGGAGGACGAGAGTAATCGCAGTAGACGGTGGACGCAGTAGAGAGAAAACCCAGTTACGTAAACGAAATAGCTTGTAGAGAGGGAAAATAAAGAGACATGCAGTATATGTTATAATTTTAATGTTTACTAAAGGGGACCTTAGAGGGCGCTTTTGTTGAAAAAGCGCCCTCTAAAGGGGGCCTAAGAGGGCGCTTCTGAAAGCGCTCTCTAAAGCTTTCCAAAAGCGCCTTCTAAACTGGAAATGTACATGGACTTAGAGAGCGCTTTTTTAAAAGCGCCCTCTAAGGGTAACCTTAGAGGGCGCTTTCATTAAAGCGCCCTCTATTGGTGTCCATCCATTTCCTCATTATTTTTTATTTGGCTTCACTTTAGAGGGCGCTTTGTTACAAAAGCGCCCTCTAAAGGGGGCCTAAGAGGGCGCTTCTAAAAGCGCTCTCTAAGGCTTTCCATAAGCGCCTTCTAAACTGGAAATGTACATGGACATAGAGAGCGCTTTTTTAAAAGCGCCCTCTAAGGTTACCTTTAGAGGGCGCTTTCAATAAAGCGTCCTCTATTGGTGTCCCTCCATTTCCTCATTATTTTTTTGCTTCACTTTAGAGTGCGCTTTGTTACAAAAGCGCCCTCTAAAGTGCGCTGTCTATTCCAGTAGTATGCTCCTTATTTTTTCTCTTCACTTTAGAGTGCGCTTTTGTAATAAAGCGCCCTCTAAGGGGCGCTGTCTATTCCAGTTTTTGGCGTAGTGGTATAAGCAGAAATCTTACGGACAAAAGCCTGGAGGTGAGTTTCCGGGCAAGAACTCCCATTATACTTGTTAAATGCAGGCGCTTTGAACTTTTGCGGGATCACAATCCCCTCGACCAGCCCCATATTTGACATATTAACAAACCCCGGAGTAGCATGGGTTTCCAAGGCCCTTATCTTCTCCACCAGCACCTGAATCTCTTTGTTTGGCGGTTGAACACCATATTGGCCAAATTGTTCATTCAACATGGAGAATTGATCTGCTTCTCTGTCTTCCTCTCTATCCTCTTCAGCCCCAAAGAAAGGAGGAAACATATTGTCCTTCAGATTATTGCCCACCAGACCTGGTCTACCGCTTGTGGCAGCACCAAAACCACCCCCATTGTTGATCACCACGCCAGCAGTTGTCTTCTTTCCGAGATCTCCTCCATCCCTGGAACCACCAAGGCCATGGTTAGAGACACCTTCTAAATTGACACCACTGTTGGCAGCCGAAGCCCGCTCAAGCTTCTCTACTTTAACAGCAAGTGCTTTTTGCCCCACGGCAAACCCTTGCATGACATTAATCAGTTCATTCATTTTCTCCTTCAGCTCAAGAAAATCTGCGTTGGATAGATCCATCAGCCTGGGTGTGTTGCGTCTGGTAAAGTATCTGTGTGGACGGGTTGTGTGCAAGGGAATGATTCTACGCGCACGAGCAATGATTCCTGAAACAATCAAGCACGTTAGAAACTGACACCTGCAAAATAGAAGACAAGTTATTATGATTATGCATGAATGCAATATCTATCCATATGAGGAACACTCTGTCTTTCGATCCTGGCTTCATCGAGACAGATAATAATTTGGCAGCAATATTCTGACATTCATCGAATGATTTCATCATACAGAGCAGAGCATTATGATTTAGCAAAGATATCACCCAACCATGTGTATGCAATGTGAGTGCATACATGAAAGCAAATAAAGCTTGAAGATCGATCACTGAATGAAAATAACCATTGCGTATCAAAAGTGTACTGCAAGTGCAAGAGTCATACATCAAGTCTAATACCAATCAAATACAACTCTCTAGAATCAGGAAGAAAATACAAGCAAGTGAATTCCGTCAACAAGCCTGACGGTAATCCAACACAAATGATAACAAAAGGCTACACTGAGGAAGGTCCCACAGACGGCTCTGCATCATCAACCATCTTGGTAAACTTCACCGCGAACCTAAGCTCAGTGTTCTCCTGCTGCAATCTCCCTATCTCCTTCTGGTGAATCTTCATCTGTCTGAAGTAATGATCCCTCTCAGCAAGATAGTGATCTCTCTCGGCAATAATCTTCGCGTTTTCCGCTTCCTTAATCTTCAGCTTTGTTTCCCACTCGGCGATAAGGATTCTGACTCTATCTTCCCTCTGATCTCTCACAAGGATTTGTCTCTTCTTCTCATCTTCGATGACCTTCGAAGCTCTAACCAACCTTTCCTTGGTGATGTCGTGCTCCCTCGTGGATGACTCCAAAGCTTGGCTGACCTTGCGGTAATAAGCGGTGTCTATCTCGAAGCGCTTCACTTCCATGGCATGTCTCTTATCCTGGTCTTCTATTCTCCCTTTGATTTCCTGATTAGCCATCTGAATTCTAGCAACACTCATCTCCAACTCAGTCTTCTCTACTTGCAGCTGATCTCTGGATTTCTTCATCTCAAGGAACTCTTCCATGCTGACAGAAGAACGTGGCCCCTCAATCAAAGGACACCAAGGATCACCTCCAGGAAATTGTAGATGTGTGAGCTCTATCCTCTTCCTAAGCCAATCATGAAATGGAGGAAAAGACCTGCTGTTAACCTTACCAAAAGGAACCTTGCCCTTTTTCTGAATGTCACGCCACTCATTAGACACTTGCCTCAACCTTGTCTGATTACCCTCAATTAGGTAGTAAAAAGACTCCTGAATCTCTCGCCCGAGAGGAGGACCCTCCACAGCAAACCCCATCTGTCTCCTAAGAAGCATCGGGTTGTAATTAATGCAACCTTGAACTCCTATAAGAGGTACATTGGGAAGACTCCCGCAACTGTAAATGAAATCTCGTCCAGCCATACCATTGTGAGTCCAAGTTATGTCCTTGGCTCGCAAACCCATCAACCTGACTGACCACTTGACAGTAGGATCAAGAAAAGCAAAGGCACCTCTGGAAGGCAGATACCCCATGAACCATTTGTACAGCAGCTGAGCACAACACCGGATCAATCCCCCACGCCGCTTCTCATTCCGATTATGGACCGAGTAGTACACATCCCCAACCAGGGTAGGAATAGGATTCCTCTGCATAAACAACCTGACAGCATTAATGTCCACAAAGTTCTTCTGATTAGGAAACAGGATGGTCCCATAGATGCTGACAGCAAGTAAAGCGCAAACGGTCCTCCAATTACCCAAAACAGCATGCTCCTTGGCTTTAGCCTCCAAGAAACTCAGATGAAAACCAGGTAATTTTCCCTTCTCCTTCAAACCCATCTTGGTCATCTCCGGGCTCAAATAAAGAGCACGAGAAATCTCAACAACATCAGGTTCCCCCTTTGTGGCATAGAAAGGAATCTGATCTCTGATCGGAATACCCAGGATGCTAGCATAGTCCTCCATCAAAGGTCCCAACAAGTAATCCGGGAAGACGAAACATCTCAAACCAGGGTCATAAAACTGGAGAAGAGTATGAATGGCGCTCCTATCACTGTCTGTGAGCCTGAAAACCAACTTCAAAATACCACAGTATGTCTCTCGGAACATCCCCACATGGTCAGGTGTAATCAATGCTATCATATCTCTCGACACATCAATCTCTGGATTGAAGAAACTGTAGACAACATCGTCCTTCAAGCCGGTCCTCATGTCTGGAACAAAACAAATCTCTCAACCAGGATCTCAATCAAGAATGCCCCCTGCATATGGATAAACATGTGTTAGATGCAGATAAATGCAAAATGTGAATGATGCTGATGTATGAATGCAATGCATTGTGCCATCCTCCAAGTCATCTGAACATCCACTGCACTGAGTTACGGCCTCTGAATTGATCACAACCATCTGAGGGAACTGAGCAACCATAAATCCCACTCAGGAGTTCCAAAATAAACAGAACGGAAGGATATATCAGCATCATCACCAGAAAGTCCTCTGAACAGATAACCATAAGATCCTCTGAACCAACCTAGGGAATCCTGAAATAAACGGATCCCCACTGATAAATATCACGGACAGAAATCCGGCGTCTCGGAAGTAAATCCATAAATCTGACTTATAAATAGAACTCTGATCAATAACTGAACCATTAGTCACCATCAACGTCACCATCAGAACATGCATCTGTAAGAATCAAACCCTCCCCTCACAGGTGAATTCTAATCAGGTCATCCTAAGGCGGATAATGGTCTCGATAATCGGGCAAAGATACTCAACGAGTTTGCCCTTTCGGGTGTGCCGCTGCAGCTCTTTTAAGATCGTCTAAACCAAAGATCCGGGAAAGAACGGTCACCGAAGTCACCAGCTCAGATGAAGTGACTCAACCAAAGTGGATACTCCACAAAGGAAGAGCTCCTTCAAAAGAACCTCATCCGGCTTGTGGTATGTCACGTCGCCCAAAACATGTTGACCTAACATGAAAGGCAACATGAGACCACGCTAATCCTAGGTGTATACTCGGGCCCGGGTTTTAGCCCCACTCAGAACACCCACCCCAAATCATAGGAACCAACCTGTATAGAGTCAGCACAATGATAGTATGATGCATGCAAACATTTATGCAAATATATACACAACATAATAATCATAACTGCAATAAATAGAGCAACACAAGCAACCTAAATTATCCTAGAGAACGCTAGGAGTGACTCGCTTAGGGAAGATGGACCAGCAAGAGGTCAACTTCTAGTCCCCAGCAGAGTCTCCAGCTGTCGCATCCGCGAAAAACAACCGGCGGGCAAAACAAAACAAACAGAGCCGCCACCGTGCGTTATTTATCCCAAAGAGGGAAAGGAAACGCTCGAAGTAAACCTGGAAAGGAAATGGTCTTACGACCGGAGATTGCAAGGATCGGGAGTCGGTTACGCAAGGGGAAGGTATTAGCACCCCTCACGTCCGTCGTACTCGACGGGATCCACGCTCAGAAAGATAGGATAAGGTTGCTGAAACTGCTCAAAAGAAAGCACACACACACTGGAATAAGATACAGATGGAAGAATAGGGGAACGAGCTCGCTAGGATATCGCATCCTATGCCTACGTATCTCATCTGGAATGAGAATCAGAGTTATCGTAGTTCGGCTTACGCACGCCGAAACAAAACACACACACAAGAGACCGACTTCTAATCGCTGGGCTTACGTCATACTCCACACAAACAGGCAAACATGGAAACCGAATGCCAATCACTGGACTTACATCAGACTCCGAACCAACAAACACACACAGGAAACCAACTGCCAATCGCTGGACTTACGTCAGACTCCACACAAACAAACACCAATAGGATACGGAATGCCAATCACTGGTCTTACATCCATCTCCTAACACACACAAGAAGGTTAACAAACAAACAAGTTAATAGGGAGTCTGGCACTCGAGCCTAATAACTGTCAAGCAAACACACACAAAAAAAGAAAAGGAAAAGGGGTGCCCGAAGAGATCTCGCAGGATCTCCTGCCTACGTACCTCATCTGGTATGAGGATCAAGGCGACGTAGTTCCCCTTAATAGGGAAAAAGGGACTAGCCTAACCAGATACAAAGGGAGACACAAACTACTAGGGAGACTACGACTCGAGCCTAGAAGTTATCATGCATATCATCCCTATGTTAAGGTTTCTATCTAACTTGCACAGGGAGCAAGCTATCCTAAACAGCACAAGCAAACACATACAAGCACAAAAAGCAAGCACACACACTATATGCAAACAAATGGGCTCATACAAGGTTAGGCTGTGAAACACAAGCCAACTGGAATCGGGTGTAGTTAGCTCTTAACCCTAACATTGAGAGTTAGGGTGAAGCAGATGAAATGGGAAGTGAGGGTAAGACCTCACAACTCTTATCCCTGGCCTGGGAGAGCTTCAGACAAATGAAAGTGTGGGAGTTCAGAATATAGGAACTCTTCTCCACATATGACTGACACAACATGATCTTGGGTTATTATCCACAATGCAACAACACAAGGTGTGTGAGCAAAGTGAATGACACACTGAGTAGCAGGAGATGGATTACACATCTCTTTTATCTGCCAATTGCCTCATAAGAGGACTTTTCCTGCTTGGCACAAATTTAAACATTCACAAGCATTGCCTCTTAAGGAGGGCTTCAGACAGGTGCCTGCCCACATAACAGGACAGGTCTTCCAGACTACATGAAGTCAAAGGAGTTATACCTCAGTGGTTAAGCAACCAAGCAAAGCAAAGTTCACAATGAACTTAAAGCAACTTAAGTACCTGTGGAAACATCAAACAAATCAGTACAATGTTCAGACAAACAGATAACAGTTAATAAGCAACGGACAATCCCAATGTACAAAAGGTGTAAGCAAAAAGGCAAACTCAAATGAGTTGACATCAACCTATAAAACACACAAAGATTAGTAATCAAAGGCAAATATCAATGCTCAAGTGATGGAGCATCAACAACTATGGAACTTGGATGTTCAACCTGAAATCAAAGCTCAAATGTGAGAGGCAAACCACTAGGTCAAAGCCTAGGGTCAAAGATAAATAAAAAATTCAAAACAGAAGCTGAAAATTAACATGAATCAACTTCAAACACATCTTGAAACATTCCAAAAGGTCTCACATCAATATCATATACCAAAAGCATTTCATGATCAATTGAAGTTCAAGGCAATTTTAAAGCTCAAATATGATCAACCAGAATGCAAAATCTCAATTAAATCATAAATGACTCAAATAATTCCAATAAAATTCATGAGCAATCACAACATCCATAATATGCATCATACAAAAAATCAGGACAATTGGAGATCATTTGGCATGGCAAACACATCACATAAGTTGAACAAGCAAAGGTGTGACACAAATTGTCACACCAAGTTAACATGGTCATAAAACAGAAATGACAATTGATAAAAAATACCAAATCAACACCAAAATGTCAAGCAATGAGTCTAGTTTCATCATGCAAATTTTCAGCTTCATTGGATCAAAGACCAGCATTTCACAAATGAATAAGCAAGGCAAGGTACAAAATGGATACATGTCCAAACATTCTAACACCAAAAATTATCCAGCCAAGCACAACTTGTGAAAATATGATGATAAAAAACTAGAGAAACCAAGGATCACAATGCAAAAAAACTGGTAATTTTTGGATTAATTTTCAATTTGATATGATTTTTGCAAGTTTGGAAAAAAATGAAATAAACATGTAACATGAAAATGGATTAAATGAAATATTTATTTGAATTTGAAAAAAATGGCGCCAGGCTGCATGAAACGCAGCATTCCATTTATGTGCTGGTAGTCAGCGCAAGTCAAACGAAGGGAGAGCCAATCAGAACGCGCGCATGGCCTTCTCATGAACCAATCACAATGCAACCCTAAGAAACGCATGCAGGCCACGGTTTTTCGTTGCAGAAGAATCAAAAAAAGTGTTGCCATAGCCAGAACTTCATCTTCTTCCTCGTGAAGAAGATGAACAGTGAATGTTCATGTGAGCTCAAGAACAATTGCTCCAGAAATCAAAATTGAACACACTAACACATAGATCTTTCATCATAGATCACAAATCAACGAACATTTAAACATGAATCAAACACATCAAAGAGAATCGAGCAAATCAAATTTCATGCATGGAACTTTAATCTACCATAACTCATTCAATATTGCATTAAAATTCACGATTCAAAGCTCAGAATCATCAGCACATCAAGATCTATAACATCATAGCAAAGGATTTCAAAAATAAGAGATGCAGATTATAACCTCTTGAAGTGCAGATCCTTTGAATCGTGTTGTCCAGGCCTTGTGATGCTCCAAAAGTCTTCTATGATACTTTTATGGATGATTGGATGAGATATTAAGGCTCAATTGCTCCTGAATCCAATAGAATTTGACATTGCCATTAATGCCCCAAGCTTTGAATATGCTTCAATGTGCCACGATTTGCTCTGGTTTCATGTGAAAACTTGCTCAAGAACAATTCAGGACCATGAATCAAGCACTGGAAATGGATTAGATGTGAAGAAATTGCAAAAAGTTTTGAGAGAAAAGTTTGAGAGATTTGGATCTAGATCTGAAAAAATGAATTGCTCATGCTGAAAACAGTTAGAGTTATGCTTATATACCTCCTACTAATCATGTTTAATTAAGCTTAAACCAAATGCAAATGGAATTAATTGAGTTTTAAGGTGTAAGTGCAAATTTGGTTTTCACCCCTTATGCATGATATGCATGTGAACAGTACACGAAATCCTTTTCATTTTCACTCAAAAATCCATTTTGGAGCCAATGGTGGTGGGAAAAAGATCAAGCCATGCACCAATTTTAAATTTCAAGTTTTCCCTCCAAAAATCCAAGAAATTATCAAATGATCATGTGAATATAATTCATTTAATGCAATGTAGGATTTGGAAACTAGAGGTTAAGAGAAGAAAAATGCCAAAAGAGCCATCCAATTTGGAGCTTTGGTTGAGAAGTTATGTCCATTTGAAGTCTAATGCATACTTTGTCAAGTTTTGATCATATCTCCTTAACCACACATGCGAAATTGATGATCTTGGACTCTTTGGAAATGGGAGAGAAAGATCTACAACTTTCATGTTCAACAAAATTTCATTTGAAGCTTCCTTAATGATGTAATTTGAAGTTGAAGTTAGGCTAAAACCCTAATTGAAGCACTCAGATGATTAGTGATCAATTCATAAGACCCTCAGGCTTGCACCTCTTAGCCTCTCCATCCTCTGAGAAAGACCTAGGAGGATGGCTTGCTTATTTCACATGATATGCAAAGAGGTAATGCCTAATGTCCTAAAAATGAGATGCAATATGCTAAGCTAGTCCCAAGAGAGGAGGGCAAATTTTGAGGTGTTACAACCTCTAAGCTAGATCAAATGACAAAATCCATCAGAATGCTGAATAAAGGAACTGACACTTTGGAAGAAATTCTAAAGGTGGGACAGAAATCAGGAACCATGTCTGGTTTAGGCTTTGTTAAGGAATCCGCATCTGAATTCAAAAGCTCAAAGGCTGAAGTTCAGAAAATCAAGCAGAAGTCACAACCAATGTCACAACATCATGGAAACAGGAGGACTAACCATCAAAAGAAGAAATTTCAAAGATGGAGATGCCACTACTGTGGAAGATTTGGTCACATAAAACCCTTCTGCTACAGGTTGCATGGTTATCCTAACCAGACCTCTCAAGTCAGACCTAAGCAGAAGGCATCTAAGCATAATGCCCCCATCAAGAAACAACAATGGGTTGCTAGATTAGCTCACACATCTCTAAGGGCATCTACCAAAGAAGACTGGTATTTTGATAGTGGTTGCTCAAGACATATGACTGGGATGAATAACTTATTGGTAGATATACAACGTCATACTACCAGTTATGTGACCTTTGGTGATGGAGCTAAAGGAAAAATCAAAGGTGTTAGTAAGATGGACAGTCCTGGAGTTCCAGAACTGAATAATGTGTTGTTAGTAAAAGGACTAACTGCTAATCTCATCAGCATAAGCCAGCTATGTGATCAAGGCTTCTATGTACAGTTCACTAAGGAAGAAAGTGTTGTGACAAATGGAGAAAATAAGGAAGTTATGAGAGGATCCAGATCCAAAGATAACTGCTATCTATGGGAACCTAAAGTCTCAAATGACTCCTCAATATGCTTCTCAGCCAAGGAAGAAAAGGAAGTGAAGTTGTGGCATAGAAGACTTGGACATCTTCATTTAAGAGGAATGAAGAAGATCATATCCAAGGAAGCAGTTAGAGGAATCCCAAAGCTGCTTATTGATGAAGGAAAAGTCTGTGGACAATGTCAGGTTGGCAAGCAAACCAAGATGTCACATCCTAAGCTTGGACATCCTACAACATCCAAAACTCTGGAACTTTTGCACATGGACTTAATGGGACCTATGCAGGTTGAAAGTCTTGGTGGGAAGAGATATGCTTATGTGGTTGGTGACCATTCCAGATACACATGGATAAGCTTCATCAGAGAAAAATCAGATGCATTTGATGTCTTCAAAGATCTATGCATAAGACTCCAAAGAGAAAATGATAGTAGTGTTGTCAGAATAAGAAGTGACCATGGAAAGGAGTTTAAAAATTCCAAGTTTGATGATTTCTGCTCATCTGAAGGAATAAGTCATGAGTTGTCCTCACCTATTACTCCTCAGCAAAATGGAGTAGTTGAAAGGAAGAAACAAAACTGTGTATCATTATCCACTGCAGAAGCTGATTACATAGCAGCTGGAAGCAGTTGTTCCCAACTGGTATGTATGAAATAGATGCTGACTGAGTACAATGTCACTCAGAATGTCATGACATTGTTTTGTGACAATCTCAGTGCCATCAACATTTCAAAGAATCCTATCCAACACAGCAGGACCAAACGTATTGACATTAGACATCACTTCATAAGAGATCTGGTGGAAGACAAAGTGATTACCTTGGAACATGTGGCAACTGAACTACAACTTGCTGACATATTTACAAAAGCTTTGGATGGCAATCAATTTGAATGTTTAAGGGGAAGTTGGGGATCTGTGTTCATGAGAACCTATAGCTTGGATTTGTTCATTATCTCAGCTATCACATCTGTGTATGATGATGGTTTATACTGCTTAACTATTATGTTTTAACATGTTTAATGTTATAACATCTGTCCTAACATTCTCTGATAGACTAATTGACATTTATTTTGTCTAATTTGTCACCTTTGGTCAATTTTGACTAAAAAGGGGGAGAAGGGTTGATGTGGAATGTGGAAGCAGTTGTGTATGTAGCTGAACTGAAGGACAGCTATTATTGAAAGAAGTGCACAGGTGTTAAAACAAGAATGTTGTTCTGTTTACAGATGTCAAAGAGGATGTCTGATATGGTGCACAGGTGTTGATGTTGAAGAAGATGTCAGAATGACATTCTGGCTGGTACAGGTGTTATTTGATGTATGCACAGATTCAGGGGGGAGAAGGAGTACCCTTGTGCATTTGTGTGTCTTACTAGTTGCATCCATAACTAGTAATTCTGTTTTTGTTGCACAGATTTAAGGGGAGGAGAAGTACCCTTGTGCATGTGTGTATTACTAGTAACTATAAAGCTAGTAATTGTGTTGCTTTTGCTACTGTGTAAACTATTGTTATGTTGTTTAACTGCTGATAGTTTACCTTGTGAACAAAAAGGACAGATATATGTTTTAGCCAAAATTTTCCAAAGGGGGAGTTTGTTGATTCTTAGTGTTGGCATCAATTTTGGTAAAACAAAGAGTGTTCACAAGATGTTATGTGTGATGTCTTAACATAAGATATCCTATGTATCTGTTGGAGTTCAAGAACATGTTCATGCAGGATTATTTCAGAATGTCATACACAAGGTCATGGCATCTGATATGGGATGTACTTGCTGGAGCTTAAATGAAAGACATGTTCATGCATGAGTGTTTCAAGATGTCATACACAAAGTCGTGGCATCTGATATGGTTGTACCTGCTGGAAGTTATAAAAGGAATTATGGAGTTATGTAGGATTCTTCCAGGATGTCAGACCCGATGTCATGACATCCTGTACACAAAACATTCAGTGTGAATGTCTGGTGTTTTGTGACTGCACACTTAATGACAATCTATGTATGATTGAAGATCTGATTTGTGGTTGTAACTCGTCACTCTAAAGCTGTTAAGCAAGAGTCTGTGTCTACTTGATCAAAGCTGTGAAGCAAGATCAAGAGTGTGTCTTCTTGATTGAAACTGTGAAGTAAAATCAAGATTGTGTGTCTGATAATTGCTTGTATTTTTGTCTGTTTTTGGTCTGTAATATTAAGTGTTGCTTTGGCAACATTTTTGACAAAAAGGGGGAGTAACACCTGTACCCCAGGACAACAGATTTCTTTGAAGTTGAAGGTCCTCTAAACAAGAGGTTATGTTGCTGTTTGCTATCTGCTTGATCTTCTCTTGTGCTGCTGCTGTTTGAAGTTTAACCTCTATGTGCTCTAAGTGTATTAGCTAATTTGATTCTCTGCTTGGATGTGTGATTTCTGCTGCTGTGAACTCTATTGTGATGCCAAGTTGTTTTAGCCAAAAAAATTCCAAAGGGGGAGTTTGTAGATGTTTTTGATTGGCTACATTTTGTGTTAAAACACTTACTGTACTTAGATGTCTTGACTGATGTCATGACATGCTTAAGTAGTATGCTGCAGGATTAGCTAATACAGGATTTACTGGATGTCAAATTGAATGTTATGACATTCATCCCTGACAGCAGATGCTAAAGTATAGGCTAGTTAGTTTTTCTATTATGTTTCAGTATTTATCTCAGGCTGATTTTCAGGAAACTAATAACTGTGCTAAAATTAAGAGACCTAGCATATAGCCTATTTTCTAGATGTCAAACTGAATGTTATGACATTCATCCCTGACAGCAGATGCTAAAGTATAGGCTAGTTAGTTTTTCTGTTATGTTTCAGTATTTATCTCAGGCTGTTTTTCAGGAAACTAACAGCTGAGCTAAAATTAAGAGACCTAACATATAGCCTATTTGTTAGCACCCTAATGTGTGGAAATTAGGTTAACTTGCTTAACCTTAATTTTAGGAAATTCAAGTACAAGGCCCAAGTACTGCATTATAAAAGGATGACAATCCTTCTTTCAGCAAGTCAAGGGTTTTGAAGCGTGAAGAATTAAATATATCATTATATATCCTTGCTGTACTTTTATTGTGTCTTGAATTAGGTTTTACTTGTGAGCCAAGCAATTATCACCTAGATGATTGCATTGGACTAGGGTGTTTATTGAGGTGTAATTGTTGTGTCACTCTAAGCTTTTAAGTGTGAGTGTTGTGTTTCTTGATAAAAGCTTTTAAGCACAAACAAGAGTTGTTTGAAGTATATCTTCACCACTGACTTTAGAATTATTAAAGGTTGTAATCACTACTGTGATTGAGGGGGAGTGAGTAGGAACTCAAGTCTTAGTTTAGATTGAAATTGCATTGGGTAGGTCTTAAGTGATAGGATTAAACTGGTGGTTTAAGTCCTGAATTAATACCTCTTATAGTGGATTTCCTCCCTGGCTTGGTAGCCCCCAGATGTAGGTGTGTTTGTCACCGAACTGGGTAAATAATTCTCTGTGTCATTTACTGTTTTTTACAGTTACTTTCTGCATACATTATCTGTCTGCGCAGAATTGGATGTCATAACATCCAGTGTGACATCGATAGTCTATTACTAGAATTTCACTCTTCACGACGTCTTCATGGGATTTTGGCTAAGTCGAGAAAACACTACCACTACGGGTCACTCCACTAACATCGGATATGCTTACAACAAAGGTCGAGGGAAACGACACCTCCTTCCCATCTTCCAGCATAACAACATTGTAACGGTACGAGACCTCTATATCTGACACATACGGGACAGAGTCCGTTGGCTTAATCACAAGAGTTGGCACCACCTTCTTTTTGTTGCCATCGTACTTGATAACAACAGGATCAAGAATATTAAAGACATGAGTGATAACATCAACTTCATCCTCATTATGATTTTGAAGTATCTCAATCATCCCTTGGTCTAGCATCTCTTGGATGTCCCTTCTTATCTTGCAGCATCCTCTTTCATTGATAGTGCACACATGGCACCTATCTTGATCGTGCTCATAGTGACTATGCTCACACAACAACCTATGCATTTCCACCAAGGATTGACTTAATCATTCACATAAAGGACTTTATACTTGCCAGGACAACCCTGAACCATGTTGACAGCTGCCTTCCCATGCTCGAGCAATAGGTTCTTCTTAACATTCAGGCCTACATCCTCAAAGAATAGTATCCCACTCCTCACAAGGTCTTGCACCTTAGTCTTCAACGGAAAACAGTTCTCCACATCATGTCCGGGAGCACCGGAATGATACACACAATGAAGTTCAGGCTTGTACCACCATTGAGGATTGGCTGGCACAGTAGGAGAATCACGTGGAGTTATCAACTTCCTATCAATCAAGGAAGGATATAGTTCAGCGTAGGTCATAGGAATTGGGTCAAAAGTCACCCTTTTCCTCTCATAATTGCTGGTGCTGTTGTTATTATTGTTGCCACGAGGCTGGTAAGCCTGTTGTTGGTGACGAGATTGTTATTGTGGTTGTTGGGCTTCTCTGAAAGCAGGTGCTATATGAGCCACCTGGTGTTGGTTGACGACTGGACGCACTTCCTTCCTCCTACAAAGGGCCTTCTTTTATTATGGGAAGAAACAACATGAGTCTCCCCTTCCTTCTTCCTTGAAAATCCTCCATACTTCTTTCCCGAGGAATCATCACGGGACAGACGTCCTTCACGGACTCCCTCTTCTAGCCTCATCCCCATATTTACCATTTCGGTAAAGTCCGAGGGAGCACTAGCAATCATGCGCTCATAATAGAAAGAGCTCAAAGTCTTCAAAAAGATCTTTGTCATCTTCTTCTCTTCCAAGGGTGGCACTATCTAAGCTGCCAATTCTCTCCATCTCTGAGCATACTCCTTGAAGGTTTCCTTATCTTTTTGGGACATTACCCTCAATTGATCTGTCCGGAGAAATGTCCACGTTGTATTTGTACTGTTTCACAAACGCCTCTCCTAGATCATTGAAAGTGCTGATGCTTGCACTATCTAGCCCCATATACCAACGAAGCGTAACACCTGTCAGGCTACCCTGGAAATATTGAATCAGTAGTTGATCATTATCTGTCTGGGTAGACATCTTGCGGGCATACATCACAAGATGACTGAGTGGACACGAGTTTCCCTTATACTTCTCAAAGTCAGGAACTTTGAATTTGACTGGGATTTTCACATTAGGCACTAAGCACAGTTCAACATCACTCTTCCCAAACAGATCTTTGCCTCTCAGCGTTTTCAGTTCCTTGCGCAACTCAAGGAATTGGTCCTTCATCTCATCCATCTTCTCATAAACGTTCGGGCCTTCAGATGGCTCAGAGTAATAGATGGTGTCTTCTACACGCGGTAAATTGTGCACAACGGGAGGTGGCACAGACATGATCGGGCTAGATGCCGACATAGAAGCAAAAGTGGGAGCGAAACCCTCTGGCACAAAATTGGGTGGCATTCCCCAAGGGAATCCAGCAGGCAGATTCAGAGCGAAGTGGGTGGTGGCTGCAGGCACTGTAGAGGTAACCACTTCAGAAATGACAGTCCTCGCGGGAGGAGTTGCAGGAGTGGGAGAAGTTTGGCTCTGAGCAGCAAGGACTGACTCCATCATGGCAGTCATTCGGGCAATCTCCTCTTTCAGATCTCGGTTTTCTTGCTCAAGGTGTTCCATGATCTTGGAATGATTGGCTCGAGTGTTGTACCGGTGTGTCAACTTGTCTTCAAAATAAATGAAGAGCAAAGAGTTAGACCACTGTATCAAGGGCTCGGAACCAAAACTTGCTTATGCATATGATGCATGCAATGCTCGTGCATATGATTTGTTTTTTTATCGGAGGAACTTTATAAAGATCTATTTGCAAATGTTTTGAAAATATTGAACTTTTTGAGACATATGTGGAATACTCATAGCAATATAATATTTGGAAACTTTTTACACCAAAGAAGTAGTACAGTCTCGGTAACCAAATACAATACAAGAGAAAAGGAGAATAAACATCCTATGGAGCCCTAGAAACAGTCATCTAAAGCCTTTGAGATCAAAAGATACGTCGCACGAAGCCTCTTCACCTCTCTCTCATAAGCTGCTTCCATGTCGGCCTTCTCCTTGGCGAGCTGATCATATCTCTTCTTCCAAAACCTAGATGAGTGAGGTACGAGAGAAGTAACCACATCATCGGGCTGATCAATAACCTGATGCTCTAGAAACTCGATCATTGCATCCTTATCCTTGAGCTGCTGAAGAAGCTCCTCACGCTCACGAACCCAAGCACGTGAACAGTCTTCGTATCTCAACTCCTCTACTCCTTGATTAGGGAGGGTTTAAGGCCCAACCATAACCATAGGGGTAGGTCTCGGATACTCATACGACATGCGGTACTCGAGGGTTCTCTTCCTTGCCCAAGAGGTGTAAGGCTCCAAAGCAACACAATTCTTCAGACCAAGCTCATTCCTCCCTTTCCTATGAACCTTGCGCTAGGCGCGGACCTTCCTATCCTTCAGGTTTTGGGGATCTTTACCCTCTTGAAAGAATAAGCTATCCAACGAAATGTTGTTAGGTTTATCCTCTAAGGGGAACCCAAGCTGACGGCGAGCCAAAGTAGGGTTGTAGTTAATTCCACCACATGTACCAAGAAGAGGTACATTGGAGAACTCACCACAAGAATCAATAATCTAAATTCCATCATAAACACGATTATACCAAGAGATATCATCATTAGTGAGAGACATAAGTCTCATGGACCACCGTAGACATCCCATGTTCTCCTTGAAAGCAAGCGTCTAAGGCAAGTGCTAAATAAACCAATCGTACAATAGAGGCAAACAACATACAATGGAACCACCACCCTTTGCATTCCTCATATGCAAAGAGAAATAAGTGTCACCCAACAGAGTCTGAACGAGATTGAGAGAAGAGAAAATCCTAATAGCGTTCACATCCACGAAGTTGTCGATGTTGGGAAATAACACTAGCCCATAGATGAGGAATACAAATATGGCTTCAAAAGATTCCTTACTCATGGCCTTCCCAAACAAGGTGGCTTTGGCAATTAGAAAATCAGACGGGAGACCTTGAATTCCACCCTTGGTAGTCATATTGGCAACAATGTCGGATACCTCCACGTGAAGCATGTCAGCAATCTCTTGAGAAGACGGAATCTTCTCCAAACCACTAAACGACAATCAGTCAAGAATAGGTATACCCACATGATAAGCGTACTCCTTTAATGTAGGCAAAAGCTGGAAATCCGGAAAAGTGAAGCACCGATACAGAGGATCGTAAAACTGCACCAACACACTCATCAGACCCTCATCCACCTTGGTAGAGAGAATAGCTAGAAGCTTCCCATGGCGAGCTTTAAACTCCAAGGGCTCTAATACATAAGATGTCAGACGCCTTAATTCTCTCAAATTGGGTTATCTGAAACTATACTTCTTCGTATTCCTTCTTTGCTTATCCATATATGAAAATTTGCAAATAGACCTTTTAAGTTCCTTGTAAAAATCTTCTTATCGATGACATGAATGCAGATGAATGCATGGATGCATGTATGCAACAAACACACTTAAGGATCAAGCAAGTCACACCACACAAAGGTCACGGGATGGCTCAAGTCATCGTCAATATCAATCATCCATTTTGGTGGATTATGGTTTACACCTTATCAACACCCAAGTTCCATTGATTTTGAGGATATACGAGAACGGATCGACCGTGAATCACGGGTTTGTTGTAAATCACGAGCATGGAGTCTCGGTTAAGAACCACCCAACGGGAGCGTACTATGGTTAAACCTGACAATCATGTTCTAAAATGTTCCCATAGTCATCATCCCATCTTTTGGATATTATCGGATAAAACGACTACTCGTCTTCCAAAAATATTCTCAAGAGGGACTCTTATGAGTGTAGTATCGCGTAACAACCGTATCAAGTCTTACACTTGAACGACCTTCGCACTATGTCCTAAAATAGGCCAAGATGGGCTAGGTGTCTAAGGTCTTTGGTTTATAGCGTTCGTATTGGAAAGAGTAATGCCTAACCACGACTACTCGTGTAACATTAGTGATCCCAATAAAACCTCCACCAAGTGAATGGACTTTCAAGTTAACTTGTTACGTACTAACTCCACACAAGTCAACAAGAATATTCCATTCTCCTATCACAAGTGCACTCGAGTTCGGGTATAGAACTCATCTCACAAGAAACCACCAAGCATACAAGCAATTAATATGTCAAACAATTCATACATTACAAACAATACATTCATCCCAAATTTGCACAAAAATATGCCACAAATAAATATAAACATACAACACATACAAGCAAAAAATAGGCTAAACCCACGGGGCTAATTAACTTCCCCAGGAGAGTCGCCACTTTTCTGTAGTGGGGTTTTCGTTACCTTTAGGTTTATCGACTAAACCAAAAGTCAACATACAATTCGAGTCGCCACCGCACTTTTATTTGTCCAAAGGAAAGGCTAAAAAAGCGAACAAAAGCCATGTAAGAAGTTTTTCAAATAAAAAACTAATAAAAATGTCAGAGATCTAGGTAAGGGGGTTGGTTATGAAATGGGAAGGTTTTACGCACCAAAAATATCCTTAGTACTCTAAGGGAACCTCTTTTTGCAAATATGTGTTGTAGGTTGGTATTTGTGAAAAGATTTGTGCAAAAGATTGGAGGGATGAGAAGAGAATAGATTATATTTACAAATTTTGTTGTTTGAATGGATGAACCCATTGCCTACGTACCATCACAAAGAAGGATCAAAACCTCGTAGTTCGTGGTAAAATTTTCAAAGGTTGGTGAATTGATTTTAATCAAAAGTCGTAAGGTCTTTTGTTATCAAAGGGAGAAGACTCAACATAAACCAACAATCCACCATGTGAGGAAGGCTTCAACATGCTAGTGAGGGGTTAACCCTATAATAAGCATGGAAGGCTTATAATCCAACACTAAGGATGAGGTGAGATTTACATCAACCACTATGATAACTCAAACCTATGACTAATGTTTTTGAAAAGGTTTTAACAAGTGGTCATTGGAAAAAAAACAACTTGAAATGGGTTATATTTACAAGTTAAATTTATTTACAAAATGAGGTCAAAGTTGGATTAAAGTTCATTTACAATGAGTATTTACGAAAAGAGTTTTGAAAAATCAAAGGCTTAAGGCCTAGGTTTCTAATTTGAAATAAAGTCAAAGCCTTGAAAATGATTTTGGCTTGGTTAGAGTGGGAGAAGAGAGAAGGGCTATTCCTAAAGCATACAAAGATAAGAGGGGAAAGATAACCTGTGGAGTTCCTTTTCTTGGAGTCATATAGAGATGACTCAAGATGCTCCTTTCCTTTGGATTTAGCACACAAACAAGCAATCAATAAATTGAATTCAAGCTCCTAGGATCTCCAATTGGCTTGGCTCTTAACTTGGCTACTCATGACAATGGTCCTCTTTTCACAATCTTAAGACGAGGTTCCTATCACACAAAAGCACACATAAAAAAGCTCATAACATAATAAAGGGAATGGACAAAGAATAAGTTTGAGGAGAAGTCCTTTGAGGTCAACTTTGAATTTTAGCATTCTAAAGGCATGGGGCCTAGTTGCTCTTCAACAAATTTTGCATTCTAAAGGCATGGGGCCTAATTGCTCTTGAACTTCTTTAAGCATGGGTAAATCCTAAGTCTAAGTCCTTTCTCCTTTTGCATTTTGGTTCACATCAAAACAAACACAAACAACACAAAATAGCAATATATTTATATACAATAATGGGCTCAAATGAGCAAAAGAAAAAATGGCATAAACATAAAATATGTGCTCAAGTGAGCAAAAATGAAAATCAAGATGAATAAGAGCAATAAATAAATGACATTAAAAGTAAATGACAAGAATTTAAAAGCTCAAATTAAACTTAGTAGTTAGTGGAGTTATGTTAGTTTGTCATAAGACAATGTAGCGCTATGTTAAGTGAAATTCTGGTATGAGGTATGGGATGTCGAAGGTAATGTCACGACACTAATATCTGAACAATACAAACAGGATAAAAGATAAAGAACAGTAATGCAAGAGACACAAGCAATTGTTAACCCAGTTTGGTGCAAACTCACCTACGTCTGGGGGCTACCAAGCCAGGAAGGAAATCCACTAAAATAGAATCAGTTCATAGACTCTCAGTAAACAACTTCAAGTTACAGTCTTTTCACCTAATCTCTACCCGTGTGACTTCTACCTAAGAACTCTTAGATATGAGACCCTACTCACTCCCCCTCAATCATACCAGTGATGTTAAACAAGAATTACAATGAAAAGAAGACACTCTTATAAATTTTGTTGTTTGAATGAATGAACCCATTGCCTACGTACCATCACAAAGGAGGATCAAAACCTCGTAGTTCGGGGTAAAAATCTCAAAGATTGGTGAATTGATTTGATCAAAAGCCTTAAGGTCTTTTGTTATCAAAGAGAGAAAACTCAACCTAAACCAACTATCCACCATGTGAGGAAGGCTTCAACATGCTAGTGAGGGGTTAACCCTATAATAAGCATGGTAGACTTATAATCCAATCACTAAGGATGAGGTGAGATTTACATCAACCACTATGATAACTCAAACCTATGACTAATGTTTATGAAAAGGTTTTAATAAGGTGGACATTGGAACCACAAAACAACTTGAAATGGGTTATATTTACAAGTTAGACTTATTTACAAAATGAAGTCAAAGTTGGATTAAGATTATTTACAAATGAGTATTTATGCAAAGAGTTTTGAAAAGTCAAAGGCTTAAGGCCTAGGTTTCTAATTTGAAACAAAGTCAAAGTTTAAATAAAAAGATTTTGGCTTTGGTTAGAGTGAGGAGAAGAAAAGAAGGGCTAATCCTAAAGCATACAAAGATAAGAGAGGGAAGATAAACCCTTGGAGTTCCTTTTCTTGGAATCATAGAGATGATCCAAGATGCTCCTTCCTTTGGACTTAGCAAACACACAAGCAATCAAACAATTTGAATTCAAGCTCCTAGGATCTCCATTTGGCTTGTCTCTCTTAACTTGGCTACTCATGACAATGGTCCTCTTTCACAATCTCATGGTAGGATCCCTATCACACAAGAGCAAGCATCAAAAAGTTCACAAACACAATAAGAGGAATGGACAAAGAATAAGTTTGGATGGGAAGTCCTTTAAGATCCACTTGAGTTTTAGCATTCTAAAGGCATGAAACCTAGTTGCTCTTCAATAATTTTAGCATTCTAAAGGCATGAGGCCTAGTTGCTCTTGAACTCCTTTAAGCATAGGTAAGTCCTAATTCTAAGTCCTTTCTCCTTTTTGCATTTGGTTCACACAAAACAAAGACAAAGCAAACACAAAACAACAATATATTTATATACAATAATGGGCTCAAATGAGCAAAAGAAAAATGACATAATCATAAAATATGGGCTCAAGTGAGCAAAGGGAAAAGCAATATGAATAATGAGCAAGAAATAAATTGCATTAAAAGTAAAGGGCAAGAAATTTAATGCTCAAATTAAAGTTAGTAATTAGTATAGTTATGTTAGCTTGTCATAAGACAATGTAGCGCTATATTAAGCAATCGTAAGTGGACTAATGTAGTAGTCACACCTATCTGAGGCCGGTCAATAAAAATATAAGCAAATAACACAAGTTAGAGATCATGACTAGTAAGCCAAGATCCATAAACTTGTCATGCCAAAACAAAAGGGGAAGGGCCTTGTATGGACTTCAGGTTATTTGCTTGACCAAGAAGCAACCTATCTTGGACACAAAACAACTCACTTGATCATGGATCAAGTTGAGTTTGGTTTGGATCAAAGAAGGTTAAACCTCTCATTTGTCAAGACCAACCATAAGACATTAACTCATTGGCCAAATGATGAAAAGAATGGGATGAAGATGAAAGGGAATGGAAAAGAAGACAAGTATTAAGTCCAATTGATCAAATGTGAAGCAAATCATCAGCAATCAATGCCAAACAGAAAAGAAATTGAGATTACAAGTCAACAAGTCAACCACAATTTTTTGATATTTTCTGAATTAAAATAAAATGCAAATATAAAATAAACAAATAAGGTTAAACCTCAAATTCAATTCAAATCAACTTCAACAAGTCCAATTAAATTCTCATAGGTCTAACATGGTCAAATAAACTTTGACTAATTTTATCAAAATTTTTGGAAATCAGAAAGTATTTAAAAACAGTTAAAAACACTAAAAAATAACACAATATGAACTAAAATCTCAAGTAAATCTCAAATCAAATAAGAAATTGATGAGACTATTTTTCATTGACTTATCATGATCCATAGGTGTTAGGAAAATATTTTTGGATTTTTCAAATATCAAAAAGTAATTAAAAATGAATTAAAACTATTAAAAATAAAATAATTCACAAAAAATATTAAATGGAGTCACAAAAATAATTAAAAATCAAAATATGAAACTAGATTTTTCAAGAATTTTTTTGGAATTGGTCTCATATTTTTGTGACTTCAAATAATTTTTTTTATGAATTTTTGAAAATAAAAGGAATTAACTGAAAATAAAATGAAAAATAGAAATGATGGAAATCCAGTGCCACATGATCCGATTCATTAAATGACGTGGCATGGAAAAACGGCTCAGATGCAAGGGCGCATGGTGGACATAGGTCAAACGCGCAACATAATGAATTAAAACAAGTAAACATAAGGAATAGCCAGGATTAAAACGTGGAAGCACAATCAAAGGGTCATGAACGCATACATGTGGTGATGGTGGTGGAAACCACCATCTTCTCCGGTGAGCTACCAGAATCCGGCCACCACTTGTAGAGAAAAATTTTGTAACAAAAATGAAAAACAAGGACATCAAATTAAAGCTCGTGTGATGTACATCACCACTGTATCCATGGATCTTCCTCACTCTTCCTATATTGAGATAAATGTGAGATGGAAGTTCATGGTGTAACAACTGTAAGTGCACAAAATGGAAAATTGAGACCACCATTGGCCTACCTCAAGTGTGAGGACTTCAGAAAACCACACAAACAAGAGAAAACTACATTGAATTGCAAGATCTAGATCCAAAAAGTTTGAAGTTCTACCTCTGAAGTGTAGCTCTTAAGGCCACGAATTCTTCAACATCTTGATTCCTTTTTGCTCTGGAGATGTAATGGAGATGAGAGGCTAAGGAATTGAGCTTTGAAAATCAACTAATGATGTTGAATTTCAAGCTTGAAAATGAGAGAAAAATCTGGAAAATTCCTTTGGTATTGGTTGGGATTTCAGTGCTGCAGCATTTCAGGTCTCCAAAGGGTTGTGAAATGAAGCTCGTGAGGTGTTTATTTATAGTTGAAATGTGGCTGAGTTCATGATTCCCTCTGTAACACCCCAAAATTTGCCCTCCTCATTCATGCATTCATTTAGCATTTCATATTGCATTTCATCGTTTCAATCAGAATTAGATCCAAAAAAAAAAAAAAAAAAAAAAAACGAAAAAAAAAAAAAATTTACAAAAAAATAATAATAATAATTTTTTTACAAAAAAATAAATAAATAAAAAATAATTAAAAAAAATTAATTAATTAAATAAATAAATAAATAAATAATTAAATAAATAAAATATAATAAAATTTTTTGGACTTGGGTCTCTCTCATTTGAGCCCACAAAACCATGAAATTCAGTCTATAAATACCAAGGCTTCACTTGAGAGAACACAGAACAAAGAGGGATTTTGAGGAGAAGCAAAATACTCTGAGGTTTCCTTGGAACAAAACCCTGAGGAAAAAGATAGTGAGAGAAGACCTAACGGAGTTCAGAGCAGCCTCCAAACCCCGAAGGGAACTCAACTACACAGAATCACCTCTGCCTCACATAAACCCTGAAGATTGTTTTGTAAACCTCACGGGTGCAACTCAATTTCAATCAAGCTCTCCAATCAGGTTTGCCTTTATTCCCATTACCTTTTGCTCTGAAGTTGAATACTCTGAATGTATGAGGTATGATGGATGAATTTCATTAGGTTTTTCGCCCATGGGTTTAATATGTATATGAATGTATAAACAATGCCTTGAATGTTTAACCGTTTAATTTTTGAGTGTATGCCACAGGGTTTGAGGTTTCTGAAACCATACTGTTATTCATGAAAAAAATGCTTATGGTGTTTCACTAACCCTTTTGTTGAATTTTTGTGAGGGCTCACATGACTTTTGCAGGGATAACTTGCGTGGTTTCCCACTTTATTTGTGGGATAACCCCTGGAGGTTCATTCCGATTACCTGTACTGACTCACTTTTCTTTGATGGCATTAGCTTGGAAGGATCTCAGGGTTTCCCATTCCCCTAATTGCTGTTACTTCGGATCTTTATCCGCGTGGTACTTTTACATTTTTCCCGCATTTTACTGCTTTCCTAGCTGGAAGACCTCGATAAGAGGCAATGTTTTTGTGTTTACCTCAAGATACATGTTTTGTGTTTTGTGTTCGTATCCCTGCAGGTAGCGCGGTTCCTTCATCAAGGACTGCCTTTTTGCCCTCGAGCATCCCAAACCCTAAAACCCAAAGCAACACGTTAACTCCTTCTACTACAGGCGAGTAAGTCTCCAAAGGTCGAGCATCCGGTAGATTGCGTAGTGACGTCGTTCGCCCAAAACCCAATCCATAACCCCGTAGTTAGCCGAACTACGTTTTGCTCTGATTCTCAGGCCAGATGAGATACGTAGGCATAAGACGCGATGTCTTAGCGAGCACACATCCCCCCAACCCATAGGTCAGCCGAGCTACGAAGACTCTGATTCTCATATTCAGATGAGATACGTATGCAGTGGATGCGACATCCGCGCGAGTCATTTTCATTTAACCCTTTTTTTTGGTAAACAGCACAAGATAAACCCACACCCTTTAGACACGAACTACAAAAGTGGATCCCGTAGAGTACTACGGATGCGTAGGGGTGCTAATACCTTCCCTTCGCATAACCGACTCCCGAACCCAAGATTTGGTTGCGAGACCCCGTCTTGTCCTTTCCCTTTTTCAGGTTTACTTCGAGCGTTTCCTTTCCCTCCTTTGGGATGAATAACGCGCGGTGGCGACTCTTCTGTCTTTTTCTTTCGCCGGTTGTTTTTTCGCGCACTGTATTTTTCAGGTTGCGACAGCTGGCGACTCTGCTGGGGACACTAAGAAGTTGACCTCTTGCTGGTCCATCTTCCCTAAGCGAGTCCCTCCTAGCTTTTGTAGTTTGTTTGTTTGTTGGGTGTTCATGCTTTTGTGCAGTTATTTATTTACCTGCTTTACCTTATTGCATTGTGTATATATCATTGCTGTTTCTGTTGGCTGACTGCTTGGTGATCTTTGTGAGATGAGTTCTATACCCGTACTCGAGTGCACTTAAGATAGGAGAATGGCATAGTCCTGTCAACTTGTGTGGAGTATTCCTTAGCGAGTTGACTTGCAAGCCCATTCACTTGGTGGAGGTCATGTTGAGATCAATAATGTCACATAAGTAAGTTGTGGTTAGACATTACTTGTTCCAATATAGACCTAAGAAGCCGAGGACCTTAGTTTACCAAACCCATCTTGGCCTATTCGTAGGACATAGTGCGAAAGTCGTTCAAGTGTGAGATTTGATACGATTGTTACGCGATACTACACTCATAAGAGTCTCTCTTGAGAATATTGTTGGAATACGAGTAGTCGTTCCTCTGATAATATCCGAAAGATGGGATTATGACTATGGGAACCTTTTGTAGAACATGTTTGGCAGGTTTAAACCTTAGTACACTCCTTTTGGGTGGTTCTTAACCTAAACTCCATGCTCGTGACTTGCAACAAACCCTTGATTCATGGTTAATCCGATCAGGTATCCTTAATATCAATGAAACTCGGGTGTTGATAAGGTGTAAACCATAATCCACCAAAATGGATGGTTGATATTAAGGATAACATGATCCATCCCATGACCTTTGTTTGGTGTGCTCTTAATTTCTCTCCAGACAGTGCAACCTGACAGATGATCAAGCGGGTCCATCAATTCTGATTGACATGCCTTTGCATTGCATAACATCATCTGCATATTTGCATCCAACATCTCATGCTTATTCATTTGCAGGGTATTTCCTTTCAAAACGGGGGTGCCTTAAAACTGAACAAGCAGTGCATCGCATACCATGCATATTAACCCTTGTCTGTTTTGCAGGTGTCACCGTAGTGTCTAATGTATGTTCCCTGTATCAGGCAGTTATTGGTCCCAAGCGAGTCCACAGGTACCCGGCAAAGGAAAACCGTCCACGACTAGCGATGAACCAAGTACAGAAAGAGCTGGCTGATATGCGTGAAAGGATGGATCAGTTCATGACATTGATGACTGGTATGGTAGCAGGTCAGGAAAAGCTGAGGGAATTGGTTGAGCAACCGAGACACGATCCAGATTTGGAGATACCAAATGCTGAGGGAAACCCTGGTAACCCTGGGAACGCTGATAACCCTGTGAACACTGGTAACGCGGGTAACGCAAATGCTGATGGAAACCCGGGTAATGTTGGCAACACAGGGAATGTTGGAAATGGTATTGGCGGAAGGTACAATGTGAATCAAGGAATTCGGATTAACGGGCACCCCGTTACTGAAGATTGTCAGTATGATCAATTTTCTTTGCACGACGAGGCCCTCGAGACCACTCGCCGTATGGATGAGCTTGCTGAGAAGCTCAAATCTTTGGAGTCTCAAAATTCCTTAGGCTTTGATGTCACAAATCTTGGTCTGGTTCAGGGAGTAAGGATTCCTCACAAGTTCAAACCCCCTACTTTTGAGAAATACAACGGGGCTTCTTGCCCACGCACTCATCTCCAATCTTATCTGGGAAGGTTGGGAGCTCACACGGAAGATGAAAAGCTGTGGATGTACTATTTTGAAGACAGTCTAACTGGAGCTTCTCGTGAATGGTATTCTCATTTGTCTCGTACTACCATCAAGAGCTAGAAAGACTTGGCAGAGGCTTTTATCAAGCAATATCAATACAACTTGGACATGGCTCCAAATCGGACCTTGTTGCAAGGTATGTCTCAGACTGCCAAGGAAACCTTTAGAGAGTATGCTCAGCGTTGGAGACAGATTGCTGCGTCCGTCCAACCCCCTATGTCTGAAAGGGAGATGGCGGACATGTTCATGAACACTCTTCAAGGCAATTATATTGAGAGATTGGCTGCTTGCCCGTCAATCAGCTTTGCAGAGATAGTAATTGTTGGAGAAAGAATCGAGAGTCTGTTGAAGATGGGCCGAATTCAAGACAATAGTGTTTCCAACTCATCAGGTCCCAAGAGACCGTTTGCTGGTAACGGTCAGCGAAGAAAAGAAGGCGAGGCAAGCGTTGTGTATGCCGGCAAAGGCAGGGGTAGAGGACGCCCTAATTATTATCAGGATCAAGTGGCCGCAGTCACCATTCCAACACCTGTTCCTCAACCGCAATATCATCCGTAACAACAACCCAGGTACAACAATCAACAACAAGGAGGTAATCCGGGTCAGCAGAGTCACTATCAACAACGTCCAAGGCAGACGGACCGGGTCATCGAGCCAATCCCAATGCCTTATTCAGTATTACTTCCCAAGCTGATTGACATGAATCTGGTTACGCTGAGAACTCTGGCCCCACCAATCGATCCCAATAATTTTCCTAGAGGTTATGATGTCAACGTCAGATGTGCTTTTCACTCCAATGCACCTGGCCATACTACAGATAATTGCAAGGCTCTCCAGTTAAACGTACAAGATTTGAGAGATGCCCAGGCTATCAATTTTGCTCCGGTGCCTAATGTTATCCAGAACCCGATGCCGACTCACGGCGGGCAGGGGATTAATGCTGTCGAAGTGGTTGAAGCTGGTAATGCCCAAGGCTGGGGCAAATTTGTGGAGCCAGTCATCAAAGAAGACAAGTTTGGATTGGGGTATGCTCCGGGATCTCAGAAGAATGAAACCGGTACTCTCTCCAGCGGGGGTTTGGTTTCTCCCCACATCGTCAATGCTGCAGATGAAGACAAGGCTGACAGCGACTGTGACTTAGATAGCTGGATTCGCCCGTGTGTCCCGGGAGAAAAGCTCGACAATTGGTCGTCCGAAAAACCGTCCGGGTTACTCTACTGAAAGAGTGATTTTTATTGTTTTCCTTTATTACATGCATAATAAAGTGTTACACTTTGCCCAAGGTGTAACGACTCATTTGTAGGGCCATCCATTTAGTTACGTTTCGCAATTATTTTTATCATCAATAAAGGACGGCTTTTGCAAACAATTTTGTGTTCTCTTTCTTTCAGTTTTTTTTACTTTTTACAAAAAAAATGGCAATGTTTCTTTTTTCGTTTTTCCTTTCTTTCAAAAAAAAAACTCTCATTCTAAGGTAAAGCATGATCCTCCATCATGCAGAGCCGACCACCCGGATCTCACTGCTAACGACACTGCTATGGCCAAGTATGACTTCGACAATCCTATCTATCAAGCTGAAGAAGGGGCTGAGGAAGATTGTGAATTGCCTGAAGGGTTAGCCAGATTGTTGAAACAGGAGGACCGAGCTATTACACCTTATCAGGAGGTGGTTGAGACCACCAACGTTGGTATCGAGGACGACAAGAAAAACATCAAGATCGGGGCCAGTCTATAGGCCGAGAGGAAAGACCGTTGATCATGTACTTGACTGTGTTAGAAAGGTCACTGGGTTGTGTGCTCGGTCAGCATGACGAGTCAGGTCAAAAAGAGCATGCAATATACTACCTTAGCAAAAGTTTACCGACTGTGAACAAAGATACTCATTGCTCGAGAAAACTTGCCGCGCTTTGGCATGGGCTGCTCGCCGACTAAGACAGTATATGTTGACTCACACGACTTTATTGATATCAAAAATGGATTCAGTCAAGTATATTTTTGAAAAGCCATCACTTACCGGAAAGGTTACTAGGTGACAAATGATACTGACAGAGTATGACATCCAATACACTTCACAAAAAGCCATCAAGGGAAGTGTCTTGTCAGACTATCTTGCAGAGCATTCGATTGATGATTACCAACCTATGAGGTTTGACTTTCCTGATGAGGACATCATGTTTCTCAAATCGAAAGATTGAGAGGAACCTCTCCCGGAGGAGGGGCCTGACCCTGAATCCAAATGGGTTATGATGTTTGATGGGGCGGTCCACGTCAATGGTCACAGAGTTGGTATAGTGTTAATCACACCGGAAGGGGGTTCATATGCCATTTGGTGCCAGAATAACTTTTCCCTGCATCAACAATGAAGCCGAATACGAAGCTTGTATCCTAAGACTTGAGGAAGCCGTCAATATACAGATTAAAACCCTGGATGTATACGGGGATTCAGCTTTGGTCATCAATCAAACCAACGGGAAATGGTGCTATGCTGGAACTACGTACCCAGAATTGACGTATCTCGGTCAGAGACGAATGAAGAAAGCATTTGGTCAGAAAGTGCGCCCTCGGGGGTATCAAGTCGGTGAATTGGTACTCAAAAGATTTCTTCCTCCCAACACAGATCACAGGAGCAAATGGACACCGAACTATGAGGGTCCGTACGTGGTTAAAAGGATTTTCTATGGCGGAGCTTTGATGCTAACAACCATGGATGGCGAAGGATTCCCGTCCCCTGTCAACTCAGACGCAGTAAAAAAATACTTCGCATAAAATAGACCCGCTGGACGATAAAAAGAATAGTCCAGGCAAAAAAAGGGCATCCCGACGAACCAAAAAAAAAAAGAGAATAAAGAGGTTCGGGCAAAAATTAGGGATATAAAAAAAGAGTACACCCGGTGAGTCGAAAACCCAAAAGGGCGGCTCAGGCAAAAATGGGTATCCCGGTGGATTGAAAACCCGAAAAGGGGGCGATCCAGGCAAAAGTTAGGGAATAAGCGAATGACTATGATCTGAGTTCATCAGTGTTATATCACCGTTTCATTCAATCCGGCAATCTTCGAAGGTTAAAGATCGACTAATCATCCACTTCAGAAAGCAAGATGAGCAGAGCGTCTTGAGGACATACGAGCCATAGCAGAGTCGAAACTCAGTGGGACCCCGTTTCCACATTGTCATTAGGATAGTTCTCTTTTTATAGCGATCACCTCTTTTCAGGGATCAGCTTCCTGATACCCTCGCCTATTCCTGGCACAAATTTTCTCCCCAGTAAGAGTCGAATAATTCAGTTAAAGAGCCTCTTTATTTTTCATTTATCAGTTTGTTGGTAAAAATGTCCGAATTTTTGATAAAACATATTGCATATGAACATAATGGTGGCTTTTGCAGATGGTTTGCACAGGAAAACATTTAAAATTGCTTTGAATGTGCTTAATCCCGAACAGTGAATTCAAACCGAGTAATTCTCCCGAGGCATACGTGTATTTTTGGTTGCAGGTCACAGGAACCGGATGCCAAGTCATGAATCCTCATCCCCAAGCGGTTGACAAAGTCTCTCCTCAGCAGAGCATGTTCCCCAACAGAGTTGACAGTATCCAGACTGTCTATCCCTAGTAGAGTTGACAGTATCCAGACTACATATCCCCAGCGGAGTTGACGGTGTCAGACTGTATCTTCCTAGCAACAGCGGAGTGGTTGCATACCCAACGGACAAAAGGGTGGTGTTCCCAGTGTTCATCTCATCCCCAGCATTATTTCTAACAGATTTGTTCTAATCCCCAGCTAGAGGACGATTAGCAAGTTCATATCCCCAACAAAGGTTGTTTCCTACGACATTTCCCCAGGAAGTGTTTTCCCCACAGACTCTCCTCACAGAGCCTCGCCGAGAAAAGTTTCCATAGTTGATACTCCCCCCGCAAGGTCGACTTTTCAAGCAGCCAATTTATTTTTGGTAGCTCATTGGTCCCAGCAGACGGATCATTCCCCACAGAGCATTCAAGGATCGATATAGCGATCTGTTCCCTACCGGAGTTTGCTTCCCCTAGCAGATTTCTTTTTTTCTTTTACACCATGCATAACATTTGCATTTGCATGCATATCATATCAAGCATACACATAAGCTGATAAACAGGTTCTTCCAAGCAGACTGAAGAATTACTTTACAACCAAGGTCATGAGATCCAGCCAGAGGATCAAGCGTGAGTGATCCAGCCTAAGGGTCATTTTGAAGATTCAGCATGAGAATCGTGTTCCAGCCTGAGGGTCATTTTGAAGATTCAGCCTGAGAATCGTTTTCTAGTGATCCAGCCTGAGGGTCATTTTGAAGATTCAGCATGAGAATCGTGTTCCAATGATCCAGCCTGAGGGTCATTTTGAAGATTCAGCCTGAGAATCGTTTTCTAGTGATCCAGCCTGAGGGTCATTTTGAAGATTCAGCATGAGAATTGTGTTCCAGTGATCCAGCCTGAGGGTCATTTTGAAGATTCAGCCTGAGAATCGTGTTCCAGTGATCCAGCCTGAGGGTCATTTTGAAGATCCATCCTAAGAATCGTGTTCCAGTGATCTAGCCTAAGGGTCATTTTGAAGATTCAGCCTGAGAATCGTTTTCCCGTGATCCAGCATGAGGGTCATTTTTGAAGATTCAGCCTGAGAATCGTTTTCCCAAGAGTCAGCCTGAGGCTCAATTTGAAGATTCCCCAGTGAAGTCGCCTACAAGATTTATTTCCCCATCAAGTCTAATTGAGGAGTCGTTACAACATGTTCTAGCCCGAAGAATATGTACGAAGCCCAAAAGTGGAATATTCTCAAAGCTGCATATCTAATATGAAGGTTGGGTTTAGATTTCAAAAGAAGGTCAACCAGCGCATGCCTCAGAGGCGGGATCCTAATGACGGGAATTTATCATCAAAACAATCCAGATATAGCCAGAAGATCGAAGTAGATTCAGCCAGAGAATCGAAACAAAGGAGATCTAGCCAGAAGATCGAAGAAGATCTAGCCAGAAGATCGAAGTCAGGTCTAGCCCGAAGACCGGAAATAGATTCAGCCAGAGAATCGAAGCAATTCAGATCTAGCCAGAACATCGAAGTAGATTCAGCCAGAGAATCAAAGGAAATAGATTCAGCCAGAGAATCGAAACAAAGAAGATCTAGCCAGAAGATCGAAAATCGCAACAATTCAGATCTAGCCAGAAGATCGAAGTAGATTCAGCCAGAGAATCAAAGGAAATAGATTCAGCCAGAGAATCGAAACGAAGGAGATCTAGCCAGAAGATCGAAGAAGATCTAGCCAGAAGATCAAAATCGTATCCGGCCCGAGGATCAAAATTAATATCCAACCAGAGGACTAAATTGAGTATAGGTTCAGCCAGAGGATCGACACTCCAGATTAAGCCAGAAGACTGATCCAGATTAAGCCAGAGGATCGGAAGAAAAATAAACAACGCGGTGTATTTCCGCGTTTTTGTGGTGTTCTCGGAGCACAAATTTTCGGTCTATCTTTGGTATTCAATCACAGCTCACCCCATTTGTCTGATACGCTGTTCGCTTTCATCTAACTCGGTTTAGCTGATGATTGAATATGGGCAGCTGTAACACCCCAAAATTTGCCCTCCTCATTCATGCATTCATTTAGCATTTCATATTGCATTTCATCATTTCAATCAGAATTAGATCCAAAAAAAAAAAAAAAAATTTACAAAAAAAATTAAAATAAAAATAATAATAATAAATAATAATTTTTTTACAAAAAAATAAATAAATAAAAAATAATTAAAAAAATAATAATTAATTAAATAAATAATTAAATAAATAAAATATAATAAAATTTTTTGGACTTGGGTCTCTCTCATTTGAGCCCACAAAACCATGAAATTCAGTCTATAAATACCAAGGCTTCACTTGAGAGAACACAGAACAAAGGGGGATTTTGAGGAGAAGCAAAATACTCTGAGGTTTCCTTGGAACAAAACCCTGAGGAAAAAGATAGTGAGAGAAGACCTAACGGAGTTCAGAGCAGCCTCCAAACCCCGAAGGGAACTCAACTACACAGAATCACCTCTGCCTCACATAAACCCTGAAGATTGTTTTGTAAGCCTCACGGGTGCAACTCAATTTCAATCAAGCTCTCCAATCAGGTTTGCCTTTATTCCCATTACCTTTTGCTCTGAAGTTGAATACTCTGAATGTATGAGGTATGATGGATGAATTTCATTAGGTTTTTCGCCCATGGGTTTAATATGTATATGAATGTATAAACAATGCCTTGAATGTTTAACCGTTTAATTTTTGAGTGTATGCCACAGGGTTTGAGGTTTCTGAAACCATACTGTTATTCATGAAAAAAATGCTTATGGTGTTTCACTAACCCTTTTGTTGAATTTTTGTGAGGGCTCACATGACTTTTGCAGGGATAACTTGCGTGGTTTCCCACTTTATTTGTGGGATAACCCCTGGAGGTTCATTCCGATTACCTGTACTAACTCACTTTTCTTTGATGGCATTAGCTTGGAAGGATCTCAGGGTTTCCCATTCCTCTAATTGCTGTTACTTCGGATCTTTATCCGCGTGGTACTTTTACATTTTTCCCACATTTTACTGCTTTCCTAGCTGGAAGACCTCGATAGGAGGCAATGTTTTTGTGTTTACCTCAAGATACATGTTTTGTGTTTTGTGTTCGTATCCCTGCAGGTAGCGCGGTTCCTTCATCAAGGACTGCCTTTTTGCCCTCGAGCATCCCAAACCCTAAAACCCAAAGCAACACGTTAACTCCTTCTACTACAGGCGAGTAAGTCTCCAAAGGTCGAGCATCCGGTAGATTGCGTAGTGACGTCGTTCGCCCAAAACCCAATCCATAACCCCGTAGTTAGCCGAACTACGTTTTGCTCTGATTCTCAGGCCAGATGAGATACGTAGGCATAAGAGGCGATGTCTTAGCGAGCACACATCCCCCCAACCCATAGGTCAGCCGAGCTACGAAGACTCTGATTCTCATATTCAGATGAGATACGTATGCAGTGGATGCGACATCCGCGCGAGTCATTTGCATTTAACCCTTTTTTTTTGGTAAACAGCACAAGATAAACCCACACCCTTTAGACACGAACTACAAAAGTGGATCCCGTAGAGTACTACGGATGCGTAGGGGTGCTAATACCTTCCCTTCGCATAACCGACTCCCGAACCCAAGATTTGGTTGCGAGACCCCGTCTTGTCCTTTCCCTTTTTCAGGTTTACTTCGAGCGTTTCCTTTCCCTCCTTTGGGATGAATAACGCGCGGTGGCGACTCTTCTGTCTTTTTCTTTCGCTGGTTGTTTTTTCGCGCACTGTATTTTTCAGGTTGCGACAGCTGGCGACTCTGCTGGGGACACTAAGAAGTTGACCTCTTGCTGGTCCATCTTCCCTAAGCGAGTCCCTCCTAGCTTTTGTAGTTTGTTTGTTTGTTGGGTGTTCATCCTTTTGTGCAGTTATTTATTTACCTGCTTTACCTTATTGCATTGTGTATATATCATTGCTGTTTCTGTTGGCTGACTGCTTGGTGATCTTTGTGAGATGAGTTCTATACCCGAACTCGAGTGCACTTAAGATAGGAGAATGGCATAGTCCTGTCAACTTGTGTGGAGTATTCCTTAGCGAGTTGACTTGCAAGCCCATTCACTTGGTGGAGGTCATGTTGAGATCAATAATGTCACATAAGTAAGTTGTGGTTGACTTGCAAAACCAAGTTGAACTCGTTTGGAATGGAGTTGGACGTGTACATGTGATGTAATCATCTTGCACATTAAGTTTCACCAAAAATAAACATAAAGAAAGAGCTCTTCGAAACTCACACATGGAAAGTCCAAAAAAGTAATGTGAGTAATGGTTGGAAAGCCCTTGAAATAAGGGACAAAAGTCATGTTGGGCAAAAATTCATTTGGCATTTGGAAATTAATGAAAACTGGCTGTGAAAGATTGGGTGCAAAACATGTTTAAGTCACCTTTGAAAATTTTCACCAAAAACAAGCCTATTCAAGCCCCTCCATTTCCATTATGCAAGCTTCAAATGGAACAACATCTAACATAAAAGTTGTATATCGTTTCAATATGATCAATTTAGACTCAAAGTTTGCATCATTTGAATTTTTCATGACAAAGTTATGGGCATTTGAAGTTGGGTACTTTTTCAAATTCAATGACTTAGGTCCAATGTGACCTATAATGTTTTGTATTTTCACATGTATTTATTTTATGATTATGAAATTTTGTCCAACATAAAATTTTAAGTAGACATCTCAAGCTTTCCAACTCATTTGGTCTCACCTCAAAATCATAAAAATTAAGGAAGTTAGATGCTTGGGAAATTGACCCAAAATTAGGGTTTCAGTCAAAATGACCTATAATGTTTTTAAATGAATGATGACCTTACAAGTTTCAAGTGGATTTTTGATGAACATGAAAGTTGTTCATATGGTTCTTAAGAACATGTTTTATCTTGGGGTCATCTTCATTTGACAAACATATCAAAAGTTATATCTCAGTGGACCTCAGCTTAGTCAGATGACTTGACTGGTCAACTTTTCAAGGCCAAACTTCCAATCTTAATGAATAAATGATTGAGGGGCCTCACATAGGCTAATATATGCATAAAATAATGAATTAAATAACTTCCCTTTATTAAATTTTATCATATGTTGAGGTTTCTTCATGAGCAAGACACAGTCAATGCATAGTTGAATTAGGGTTTCCTTGGGAAATAATCCTCAAGCCCTTTGGGTTATCTTGATAAAATTGGAAAATTGAGATACTTGGGAGACATATATGATGGTTAGGAACTTTGTGGACCATTCCCATGCTTTTCCTCATCTTCATCTAGCCATTGCATTGAGTTTATGAGCCTCCTAGGAGCATGGGAGCACATGATCACTTGAGCTTCAAAACAAAAAGAGTTAGTGACATATTTTTGTGCTTTTGGTTAGTAAAAAAATAAGAAAATCAATAATATACAATACAAGCATGCTTGGTGGTCTCAAACCACTCACACAAGTCCCAACCCTAGGGTTAAGGAGCCAAACATGCTATGATCCTTGAGGTAATGCACTAAGCAATGATATGATGCCATGAGGGATCTTAGGGTCAAAATTAGGGTCTTATAGATAGCCTTCTATCAAGTCCCAGGGCTAAGGCTATATGAGTCACCGTGCTTCCAACGTGTATAGGGCTCGCAGCGGAGCGAGCATTAAGATATATACTCTCGATCAGGAAAGCTCTGCAATCTACTAGTCGTGACTGAGTGGTACAATACATGAAGAAGATCTCTTCAGCACTCACATACGTATCAGGATCACTCCTCCCCAGGAAGGTGTGGGCAATGATCATCTGAAAGTATCTGAAAGAAGGGTTGTGAATCTTGTTGGAGATTTGGGTGGAAGGGTGAGGGCTACCTCCACACGTAATATCACTCCAAAACTTTTCAACGTCTCGGCTCATGAAATATCTCATGGGGAGCTCAGATGAAGCATCATATGCAGTCTGAAATCCAAGTAAGTCACCGAAACACTTGTGGTTGAAGGTGTATTCTGCCCCCAAACAACCTGAAATTAATGTATCCACCATCACTAGCATGACCAACATAGGGCTCGTAGGCCAGCGAGCTCAAGAACTCCAAAGTCAGGTTCCTGTAAGTCACATGCATAACATCAATATATTCATCCCATTGTAACTGATTGCACAAATTCCCGACACTAGGATCAATGCCTAATGCCTCCATGCAACTCGAGTCGGGATATATGGTGGACAACATTGGTCGCTGGGAAAGCATGGCGTAACGCTGCTCTTGATTTGGGTCACGAAAGATTACTGGCATAGTGTCGCAATTTTCCATCCTGAAAAGTTAGATTAGAAACAGAGGACACCTGAAATCGCAAATATTATAACGGTTAGTCTCCACATAGATATACATATATATAAAACAAATAAAAATATAAACTGAAATAGTAAAAGTAAAGCAAAGGAAAAGAAATCATGGGTTGCCTCCCATGCAACGCTTGTTTAACGTCGTTAGCTTGACGATTCGAACTTTATATGTTAGAGGTAGGAACTGGAGGGTCGATCAGAGTTTGTTCAGGGCATTCTGTGGGGATGTCACCTCCTTGACATTGCTTCAGTCTTTGTCCATTTACCACAAACGGATTACAGGAATTGTTCCGGATTTCAATTGCTCCTGACTTTAGGATTTTGGAAACCTCAAAAGGGCATGTCCATCTCGAACGCAGCTTACCTGGAAAAAGTCGTAATCTTGAATTAAAAAGGAGAACAGGGTCACCTATATTAAATTCCTTTTTCACAATCCTTTTGTCATGTCAAGCTTTGGTTCTTTCTTTGTATATAACGACATTCTCGTAAGCGTTCTGGCGGAGTTCTTCCAATTTGTGAATATCAAGGATTCGCTTCTTGCCAAATGCTAGGTAATCCAAATTCAGGGTCTTGATGGCCCAATATGCCTTGTGCTTGAGTTCAAAAGGTAAGTGGCATGACTTCCTGTATACCAGCTGGTATGGTGTAGTTCCAATAGGGGTTTTGTAAGCAGTTCTGTAAGCCCACAATGCTTCTGTTAGCTTTTCAGACCAATCTTTTCTGGATATTGAAATAGTTTTCTCCAAGATCTGCTTAATCTCTCTGTTAGATACTTCCACTTGACCATTAGTATGGAGGTGATATGGTGTTGCTACTCTGTGTTTTACTCCATATTTCCTCAAGAGTTTATCAAATATCCTGGATATAAAATGTGATCCACCATCACTTATGATAAGTCGTGGTACTCCAAATCTGGGGAAAATATTATTCTTGAACATCTTGATGACTACTCTTGTGTCGTTGGTGGGTGCGGCTATAGCTTCTATCCACTTGGACACAATCAACGGCTACCAAAATGTACTTGTTTCCCAACGAAGATGGAAAAGGTCCCATGAAATTAATACCCCAAATGTCAAATAGTTCTACTTCTTGGATGTTCTTCAAAGGAATTTCGTCACGTCTTGAGATGTTCCTAGCGCGTTGGCACCAGTCACATTGGACAATATAAGTATGGACATCACGCCATAATGTTGGCCAATAAAGACCAGCTTGAAGGATCTTAGTGTCGCACCTCAAAAATGCGATCCCTCGCGATAGGACGCGGGAAAAATATTCGAAACAGAGTCGCCACCGAACTTTATTCATTCCAATGAAGGAATAGGAAAATATCGAGAAAACCTTTATAGATAAGAATAATGGTCGTCGCAACCGTATTCGGGTTCGGGAGTCGATTACGCAAGGGGAAGGTATTAGCACCCTTTATGTCCGTTGTACTCAACGGGAACCTCTTAGTCTGATTTTGCTATTTGACTGTTAATTGACTGTTTATCTGCTTGCTTCGAGTGATTAGAATTGATGATAGATATGGATGAAGACCTCAGGGGGGAAATGGGAGGTTTTTTATTAGTGTGCTCGCGAAGATACAGCAATCTCCTGCCTACGTATCCTTATAGTGCAATAAGGAAATCAGAGCATTCATAGTTCGGGCTACTGCGAATAATTGGTGGGTTTTGTTTTGATGAACGACTGTGTAGGTCGGCGTTCTAACGGCTAAACGCTGGCATGTCTACTCTCGGGGGAGGCTCTAGCACTGGTTTGTTGTGCGCATTAGAAAGGATTTACAGTGTTCTTTTGATGAGGTTTTGGTCACACGGGGGTGACAAGTTGATTTGATGTGTTTGGGTTTGATTGGTTTCGATCGCTCGGGGGCGAGAAGTTAGGTTGATGCGTTTGAGATGTTTTTGGAGAACGACGAAAGATTGAGCAATATGGTGTACACCAATCGTCCAATTCTTTCGAGGAGTAATAAGGCGTTCGCCTTCTAGTCCCTTTTCGTTCGAATTATTTTGAAAGTTTGTTTGTGGATGTTGAATACGCACGGTAATGAGGCGTACGCCCCCTACTTGCTTATTCAAAGAATAATGAGGCATGCGCCTACTATTCCCTTATCCAAGTTTATTTAGCGTGTTTTAGTCGGACGTCGATAATTTGTGCAATATGGCGTTCGCCAATTATTCAAATAATCGAGAGATGGTGAGGCGTACGCCTCCCATCTTTTATCATCCGAAGTTTAAATTGTAAAAGATATGTTTGGATATCGTATTCAATTTGTGAAAATAATTTGTATTTTGATAGGCTTTAATTCGATGACGAAGATTCGAGCAATATGGCGTACGCCAATTATTCGAATAATCGAGAGATAATGAAGCGGATGCTCACTATTCTCCTTTTCATCTGAAATATGGAATTAAAAGGATTAGGATTTGTAATTGATTTGAAACATTATGATTTGAAGTCGTATGATTATTAGGGTTTTAATTGAATGACGAAAATCCGAGCAATATGGCGTTCGCCAATTATTCGAATAGTCGAGAGATAGTGAAGCGGAAGCTTACTATTCTCCTTTTCATCCAAAATATGTAATTAAAAGGATTTGGAATTTGTAGAAATGATTTGAAATATTATGATTTGAAGTGTTATGGTTTGAATGATTTGAATTTGGAAATTATATTTGATTTTGAAAAGTAATTTGAAATTGTGTGATTTAAGGTTTAATCGGGTGACAAGAACTCACGCAATATGGCGTACGCCAATTATTCAAGTGCTTGAGAAATAATGAAGCGTACACTTACTATCTCCTTTTCATCCCAAGTTTATGTTTGAAATTGAATGGTTTGAAAAAATGATTTGAATTTGTGTTGATTGAATAAATGAATTTTATTTAGTGTATTATTTCATCTACTCGGTTAATCAATAACCAAGTAGGTTTCATTGTAAGGAAGCCCAAGAGTAAGCTATGTGAGGTTGATGGCGATGCTTTAAAAGCAATCGACTTACAAGGGTATTTGAAAAAGGGCTCGATGTTAAATCGAGAATTATGTGATGTGTTTTTGAAATTGGTTTTGAATCAAATGAACTTGGTTTGGAAATGAATTGAATTTGTTTGAATTTGTTTGAAATGATCATGGATTGATTGACGAAATAAGTTGGCACATTAAAAAAACAATATTTAAAACCTGTTTTTATAGCATTCGAGCATAAGTATCAATCACGAATTAACATTAAAACGGAAAGGGTGAGGCATAGCCATAGAGGATCGGATATTGCAAACCGCAAAAACTCACCATATTGCAAGCTGAACAAACCGCAATAAAACAACATAACCGCGCAATATTATAACACCAATCTCAAGCACAAAACATCATTGAGAATTGAAGATGCAATTGAAAGGAGGATAGTACAATATTTACACAAACTTTAATCAAAATGAAACAGAAATTATGGGATTGACACAACCGAACTGCAATGGCATAACTTAACAATCTGCAGAATTATTTTTACAGCATTTACACCCAAGATGAATACTACAACACAAGATGAATCAAAATAAACACCAAAATTTACTCCTCGAAATCTACCGCACAAGGTAACATTAAACCGTTTACACCCAGAACAAATCGGAAAAAATAATACATAAACACCCACATTATCCAAATATGTCAAATACTGTCATGAAATAATCAAAACTATGAAATAAGTTTAAATCGATCTGTTACCAAGTCATAACTTATGTAAACATTAGTCTTGACTTATTTCAATTCAAATCCAGAAATACTGATAACCATTTGGTCTAAACCATGTGTGCAAAAAAACCTGTAATCAAACAATCATGCTTTCTGCAATTAACTAGTGAGTAAAATGTTTTAACTGAACTTAAAAAGAATAGAATCCAGGACCTTGTAACCGAAAAAAAAACATTCATTCTGCATAATAGATTACTAAGCTGGGACCTGTATTCAAATCACGACATGTATAACGAAACTAAGCTCACATTACTTTTTATCAACAACTCACAGATGGTTCATCAAATGGAAATCAAACCCATAAAATTCGGTTTACCGTAATCGCAATAACAACTGCAGTAGAGTCAAATCACAGCAGCAGCAGCTTGAGATCCTTCACCCAATCACCGTATCCATGACGCTTTGATAATCTGCCTAGCTTGCTTCAACTATAAAACGAACAGCAACAGGGGTAAGAAACTTTAGACCTCAAAGATGAACTGGGCAAAATCGGAGGACGTTGGAGTTGTTGGCGGTGGTGAAGGAGGCGAGTGACGCGAGATGAGGGTTTGTTGGTGGGTTGCGGCGAGCTTGAGCTCGTGGCGGTGGAGATCGTGATTGGGGTTTTGGTGAAGGCGTCGCGAGGGTTTGTGGGTGGAGGATAATGACGAGCTCGCGGTCGGAGGTCGTGAGGTGCGGCGATTAGGGTGATGTTTCGTGGTTGAAGGGTTTTTGTTGGCCGGTCGTGGTAGATGGTGTGGTGGTTACCGGCGAAGGGTTTTGTGAGTTTATGGAAGAAAGATGAAGACGGCTTCGTCGGCGAAAGCGTCGCGAAGAGTTTGTGCATTTCAGTTGGTGGAAGGTTGATGGTGATGATGACGGTTTATGAGGCGGAGGTGCGATTCGAAGGTTAGGGTTTTCTGGCGGTTGAGGAAAATGAAGGGAGTGTGAGGTTTGTGCGTGAGAGAATGGTGAGGATGAAGGTAGTTCGTGAGTGATTGTGGTGGTCTGTGAGGATGAGTGAATTCTGTGTGAGCTGAGAGCTTTGTGAGTGAGAATCAGAGAGAAATGTATAGTGAGTATGAGGGAGTGACGCGTGGAAGAGATTTTATATTTCTCTTTTTTGTCTTTTCTTCATTTCCGAGAGAGAGTCAGGAAATGTGGGGATTGTGTGTGAGGCCCCTTAGTGAGTGGGAGTCATGAGGAATCTGTTACAACTGTCCAAACTATCCAACAAATTTGGTCAATACTGATTATTATCATTTTTTATTTTTCTTAAAGAGGATCCAATGTCTAAAAATATATATTTTCATAATTATTAAATAACAAATCATAAAAACAAAGCTAATTAATATTTAATTTAAACACATTCTAATTATTAAATATCTAACCAAATATGTTGACCCATTAAAAATGGAAACCGAGTACAAATTTGTTCGGAAAAATGAACGGGTCACACTAAAATTGTCAGGACAAAATATACTTATTAAAAAAAATACAGTCTTTTCTCAGATTTTAAGGATTCAACCGTTTCGTCTGTATTCTCAAAAATATTCATTCTGACTGACATTTTAGGTATTTATTTTATGATGGAATGTATGTAGTGGTATGTATATGATGCAAAAATAAAATGAAATCAATTCTGTGAAAATTTAAATATGCCCGGACAAAATTGGGGTATGACAGCTGTCCCTATTTAATTATCTTGAACTAGAAGGTAAGAATGACAACAGTCTTCATACATTCATGGTGGAAGGTAATTAAATATAAAAAGATCCAAATTTTGTCCTTTGAAATGCAATGTAATGATGCAGATGAAAATGCAATGGATACCAAGGTAATAGGGGTAGAATGCCAAATCAATGCCAACCCTCGAGTCAACATTCAAATCTTGCACAGGTTGTTATTGTTGTAAAGACAAATGTGGGACTGGTTTTCTGATACCGAAAGGATGACAGTCCAAATTAGTGGTCATCACCAAGAGGATGATGGGAATTCAACATGATTTTCAGGATTTTCATCACCAAAAGGATGATGGATAAATCGAGCTTTCAAAAGTAGTCATCACCAAAAGGATAATGGTTTACTGTGTCACAACAAAGATCGTCATCACCAAAAGGATGATGGTAAGATCAACAACAAATCTCGCTATCACCTAAAGGATGAAAGTTAGACACAGTTCAAAGATTTCCATCACCAAAAGGATGATGTCCGTCACCAAAAGGATGATGGTTATTTTGGTAAAGTTTCCCATTACAGAGAGTATAATATCAAGGCTATCACCAAAAGGATGATAGTTGACTCATCAACTTCAGAGATCACCGTCACCAAAAGGATGAAGGTAAGATCCAACAACAAAACTTGTTATCACCAAAAGGATGATAATAAGTCAAATAACTTCAATGATCACCATCACCAAAAGGATGAAGGTATAGTACAAGATAAAACTTGTTACCACCAAAAGGATGATAATAAGTCAACAATCACCATCACCAAAAGGATGAAGGTATCATTAAAAGACAAAACTTGTTATCACCAAAAGGATGATAATAAGTCAACAATCACCATCACCAAAAGGATGAAGGTATTGTCAAACGACAAAACTTGTTACCACCAAAAGGATGATAATAAGTCAAAACAGTCACCATCACCAAAAGGATGAAGGTATAATTAAAAACAAAACTTGTTACCACCAAAAGGATGATAATAAGTCACACAACTCAAAGGATCCCCATCACCAAAAGGATGATAGTAAGATCAAAACAAAACCTTGTTATCACCAAAAGGATGATAATACGCACATAACGCAATTGATTACCATCACCAAAAGGATGAAGGTAAGATCAAGACAAAAACTTGTTATCACCAAAAGGATGATAATAGGTCAACAATCACCATCACCAAAAGGATGAAGGTGTTGTCAAACGACAAAACTTGTTACCACCAAAAGGATGATAATAAGCACACACGCAATTGATCACCATCACCAAAAGGATGAAGGTAGGATCAAGACACAAACTTGTTATCACCAAAAGATTGATAATAAGTCAATAGTCACCATCACCAAAAGGATGAAGGTACTACAAACAACAGAACTCGTTATCACCAAAAGGATGATAATAAGTCAAAACGCAACTGATCACCATCACCAAAACGATGAAGGTAGGATCAAGACAAAAACTTGTTATCACCAAAAGGATGATAATAAGTCGACAATCACCATCACCAAAAGGATGAAGGTATTGTCAAACGACAAAACTTGTTACCACTAAAAGGATGATAATAAGGACAGAACTTCAAAACTTGTTATCACCAAAAGGATGATAATAAGCTGAAACAGACTCAATGACCGCCATCACCAAAAGGATGAGGGTAAGATCAAAACAAAACTCGTTATCACCAAAAGGATGATAATGAGCCCATAACTCAAATGGTCACCGTCACCAAAAGGATGAAGGTAAGACCAATCAACAAAACTTGTTATCACCAAAAGGATGATAATAAGTCAATAGTCACCATCACCAAAAGGATGAAGGTACTACAAACAACATAACTCGTTATCACCAAAAGGATGATAATGAATCAACAATCACCATCACCAAAAGGATGAAGGTGGAATCATAACTTCGAAACTTGTTACCACCAAAAGGATGATAATAAGTTTTAATGACTTCAAATATTGCTGACACCAAAAGGATGACAGTGGGGTAGAACTTTCCAAATGTTACCATCACCAAAAGGATGATAGTTTAAACCAAACTCCATAATCTCTATCACCAAAAGGATGATTTTAGATTAAACTAGACGTCATCACCAAAAGGATGATGATTGAACCAAAATGACAAGGATTGCTTATCACCATAAGGATCGCCGACACCAAAAGGATGACGGTAGGCTGTAATTATTGCAGAGGTCGCCATTCACCAAAAGGATGAAGGTTAGGCCCAAAACTTCAAGGATCGCCGACACCAAAAGGATGGCGGTAAGATCCAACGACAAAACCTGTTACCACCAAAAGGATGATAATAAGCTTTAACAATGCGAGGTCGCCATTCACCAAAAGGATGAAGATTAGACCAGAACTCCAAGGATCACCGACACCAAAAGGATGACGGTAAGACCACAAACGTCAAGGATTTACCATTACTAAAAGGATAACGGTTACCGTAAACAGGACAATGATCAATATTATCCCTCAATGGACTTTCACCAAAAGGATGATAGTGAGAAAAATATTGGAAACATAAGGCTGCTGTCAATGTTCAGTAAACCCGATTTGTTAGGTAGTATTGGAATATTACTGGGTAATACGTGCTTGGGGTATCAACAACAAAAGGTTGCGGAACAAATATTCTCTGGGGAGATGTAATTTCCATTAACAAAGGTTATGGGAAACGACTCATTGAGGGACGCTCAACACGAGACAAGTAGGTGTTTAAAGAAACATTGCTTTGATTTAGCTGAGGATAATATCTTATCAACAAAAGGTGGAAGGATGTAACTCAATGGGGAACGCCCGATAATATGGTAGGAACTCACTCAGAGAATGTGACAATGACTCAATTGAGGGTTGGCCTGGATGCCGACGACTAAACCTTGGATTTTGATTTGTGCTATATGCATAAATGTCATATATGCGTTATGTAATGAGGTGATGCATATGATGCATGTGATGCATGTTTGAATGCAAAGGATGATTGGTTTGTTTGGGATTGGCCCCCCTTTCAAAGGCGATGTATTTTGGAAACCAATGTTGGTTGTATTTGTTTTTGTGTGGGTGCCAGCGAGGTGGGCTTTGGTTTTTTCTTCTGGTAATTGCGATTGTGGATTGGATTATCGGCTGGTGGAAAGGATTTGACTTCCCGACACTCGGTAGTTGATGATGTGATGAACACGCAATAGATGGGGATATTCTTGGTGCCCCCAAGTTTAATCTTTTGCTGATATGTTGTGTATTTGTCTTTGAGAAGATCTCGATTTCTTCTTCTGAAATGTATGGCCAGCCTATAACTGAGCATAGCGACGTGATCAACGCATGTTGGTTATGCTTTTGATGGGCCCCAAGGATTCTTGTTATATATGATGTTGTACTGGTAAGAACTTTCGGCACTTTTGTTGTGAATTCAAGTAGTCGCTAATGTCTGATGCAATCTGCTTGACTGACTTAAAGATATGAAGGGAATTTGCCCCTTGCAACTGGTCTTGCCCCAATCTGTAGGGTGTTCAAAGGAATTATTCTTGAAAGGAAACCTTAGGAGTGATTGTCCCATGACATGGTATGAGTCTGTTTTTCCCAGCTCCTGAATCTTGCAATGGTCTGCCCCTGATTAGCCTTTGAGGGACTTGCCCCAGATGGGTTGAGTACTGAAGTGTTTTTCCTCCTTGATCAACCGATGCTTGGAGATTTGTTTTATACTGACTACTTCTTAAGTCAATATGATCAAAAGATGTCGTGCCCCTGATTCACAGGATGGTCTTGATTCGTGTCAGCACCAACAATCAAGTGCCTCTTGAATTGCCCCTTGTTGGAATTTTCCCGATGTCAAGTACTGACTGACAATTAAGAATTGTTATTCAAGAAATGGTGATGTTAATGCAACAGTTATGCAAGTTTTGAACAACAATCATTCATTTGGAAGTGTCGTGATAGTGTATGACGAGTGGACCATGTGTCCAAAAGTGGTGCTGATTTTAGCTAGCGTGTGCGTGATATAGTGAGAAGAGAATATTAGCAAATCTTTGGGAGTCAGTTTACTCAACCTTGTTGTAGTATGCTTTCAGAATAAACCCTACTTCAATTAGGTCTTTTGAGGGTTGTAACGTGGCTTGGTTCATGGTTATTGAAACAAAAGGATATAAGGCTCAAAGTTTATTTTAACCCACCCCTTCTTCATGATGATCTCCAATCCTACGTTCAGTTAATTCACACACATTCGTTTTTTGAAGGTGTAAGGATAAAGATGGTGATTCAAGGTTTCTTGGAATGGCAACCACCTTATTTCGTTTTTGGATGTCGGTGACCCTTTGATTTTGGTATGATGGTCACTGAATCTAGTTTTGTTTTGTTGGAGACTTTCATTGTCTCTTTCGATTTTTGTTTTGATCCCTAACTTTTGCATGGACCGCTTTGTTTGAAGCTTTAATCCATCGGGATTGCCCCTGTTTTTGCCTAAGTCTCCTTTCAGGGTGTTGGACTTAGCGGGCTCTTTCTTTGACTTTTTTGGAAATTGTGACTGCCAAGTCATTGGTCATTGAAGAACAACCGACATAAAATTTGGATTTGTATGGTTCCTTCGACACTTCAGGATTTGTGTGAAGAATATCATATGGTTGATCCTCATATGGGATATTTCACCTTTGTAATTTGAATGTGTAGTCAAATCAACTGAACACTACCCTGCCCCAGGTTAAGCGTAAGGGTTTTATAGATTCGAAAGAAACTCCTACTTCTAGGCTCGAAGTGGTTGACTAGGGATTAACTCCTTATCTCTCCAGTGTTTGGGGATTTGAAACAATGCCTGTACATCATTAGCAGGATTTTATCCGAAAGCATTCAATCAGCAATTATGAGTATTTTGTTTTCGTCATCCTCCTTCCAACATTTACTAACGATAGTGTGATGAAGAAAGTGAGGTGAAAAAGTATGTGTTTGTGATTTGCAAATGTGATAGATGAGTGAATATGAAAGATTGATTCAAAGCATGCATAATCATCCCATTAATAGGACCAAATACAAATAACAATGTTTAAAGCATACAGTACTTAAACAACCAAGAACAAATTACAAGAATGCAAAAATGGTAAAAATGGAATAATGATTGCCTTCATTCAAATGAACAGGCCTTCATCTTTGGATTCTTCGGAGGAATTGCTTTGCTTGTTCAGGCTGGTGGGAAGCTTTACCTTCGAGCTTCACTTGACTCTGCATGCGCTGGTGTCATACCCCAATTTTGTCCGGGCATATTTAAATTTTCATAGATTTGATTTTATTTTTTGCATCATATGCATCATGAATAACACCTAAAACGTCAGTCAGAATGAATTTATTTGAGAATACAGAAAAATCGGTTGAATCGTTAAAATTTGAGGAAAGACTGTATTTTTAATAAGTATATTTTGTCCTGACAATTTTAGTGTGACCAGTTCGATTTCTTTTTCGAACAAAATTTGCATTCGATTTCTTTTTTAATTGGTCAATTTTATTTTAATAATTTTTGGCTTGGTTATTCAATTAAAACAATTAGAATGTGTGTAAATTAAATATTAATTAGGATTTGTCTTTATAATTTTTATAACAATTAAAACAATTTTTATAATAAGTATATCAAATGGTGCATTGGATTCCCTCTTTACATAAAAGACAAAAAATCTCATATCTCTCTCTTCACACTCACGTGACACTCCCTCTCAAAATCTGAAAAAAATCTCACAAACTCTCCACTCCCCAACGTCTCTCTCCACTACTAACAACCTCACGCTCTCTCTCCTCAATAAACTCTCCAAACGTCTCTCACAATTCTGCAGACAAACCTTCACAAATTCACAAAACCCCCAAAATCTTCATCACCGTTTTCATCTAACACCACCATCTTCGTCATCTTCTTCACAACTCAATACCTCACCTCCGTCCACCACGATTTGGGCTTCCATAACCGCCGCGCATCCTCAACAACAACAACTCCTTCATTGTAACCATGAAATCAGGCATTATCATGTCGGTGATGTTGATGGCGATTTTCCAATCGTGCACATAGCTTGTTGTTATGCTGTTATTGTGATTTCGATGCAGGGGTTTTATTGAAACAGTTCCGGCCCATTGTGTCTTGAAGACCTTGATTCAAAGAATCACCGCGTACCCATTCAAATCCGCACAATAGCTTTTGTTCTTCCGGATGTAGCAGACATGAAACCTTGCTAGGTACTTCCCAGTGGCAAAGTCAACACGACGACACGCCGGTAATGATTCGAAACAAAATATGTTATAGTCTAACTATGGATTCGAGTACGTTTTGGTTTGTGTACTAAACGGTAATTACAAAAGCGTGATGAATGCGTTTGTTTGTTATTAGTTAATTTTGATTACAAGTTCTAACTCAGATAATTTAAGACTATTGTGAATCGCTTATGAAATCCAAGTTCTGTTAATAATTTGCGGTTTGATGCGTATATAGTTCGTTTAAGAGATCCCGTTTGATTAAAGCTATGTTTGTGCCGGGATTCGGTTGTGTTAATGATGCGCTGTTGAAATGCACGGTGGTTGATGTCCCCCTAACGTCTCTGCAGTTTCTTTTCTTGCTGATGTTTGTTTCCAAGCATGTGTTACTATAGCTGTTAATATAATATTATGATGGCTTGTTTATGGTAGTATAATGATATTGTTAAGTGTTAATATACTGTTAATATTTTATTTCTATTTTATCAAGCATGTGTTACTATACTGTTAATTTCTGTTATTTCTGTTTCTATTGTCAATATTGTTAAGTGTTACTATACTGTTAATATTTTATTTCTGTTTTTTTAAATGATTAAGATGATAACATTGAGCATGATTATTTCAGTTTTGGTCTTACATTGTAAACGTAAACTCCTGGATTTTTTGTTTCAAAACCAGTGATATTGGATTCTGTGAAATCTTAAATAAATATAATGTTACGAGTGTTTAGTTTCATGGCGACAAAAATCGAACAAAAGATATGGGTTCGACAATTTCATGTCGTGATACCACCAAATCTCAATAAATCAAAGGAATATTTTTCACCGCGTTACGACCTCGCGTATGACATCAATTTTATTGTCAGTTCGCCCTAACCGGTTCTTGAGCACATTTTGTAACCGATTCCGATTCAATTTTTGTAAATCAACATTGTCACTATTTTGTTTTCTTTAAAATAAATAACAATTAATTGAACTTTTTGTTTGATTAATTCTTTTTTAATTAATTAATCTTAATTAACTTAATTATTTGGGATAATTAAATAATTTTGATAATTAATCTTAATTAATTTAATTAATCAATTTAACCAAATTTTGATGAGTTAATAATTAAAGGATTTTCTTTTCCATCATCATTTCATAAACCTTTTTTCAATTTTATTTGAATTTCAATTCATTTCCAAACCAAGTTCATTTGATTCAAACCAATTTCAAAAAGCACAAATCATACAATTCTCGATTTAAATATCGAGTCCATTTTCAAAACACCCTTGTAAGTCGATTGCTCTTCGCATCGCCATCAACCTCACATAGCTTACTCTTGGGCTTCCTTACAATGAAACCTACTTGGTTATTGATTAATCGAGTAGATGAAATAATACACAAATAAATTCATTTCATTCATAAACACGAATTCAAGCCTTTTTTCCAAACCATTCAATTTCAAAAGAACTTTCTCTCTTAAACATAGATGTGGGATGAAAAGGAGATAGGAAGCGTACGCTTCACTATTTCTCAATTACTCGAATAATTGGCGTACGCCATATTGCGCGAGTTCTTGTCACCCAATTAAACCTTAATCATACATTTCAAATCACTTTTTTCAAATCAAACATAGGTTCTAAATTCAAATCATTTCTAAACTTCAACCCTCATATTCAAATCATTTCTACAAATTCTAAATCCTTTTAATTCCATGTTTCAGATGAAAAGAGGATAGGAGGCGTACGCCTCACTATCTTTCGATTATTCGAATAATTGGCGAACGCCACATTGCTCGAATCTTCGTCATCAAATCAAAACCATAATCATACAATTTCAAATCATCTCTACAAATTCCAAATCACTTTTAATTCCATATTTCAGATGAAAAGGAGAATAGTGAGCATCCGCTTCATTATCTCTCGATTATTCGAATAATTGGCGTACACCACATTGCTCGAATCTTCGTCATCAATTAAAACACAATCGAATAAATTCAAAATTATCTTCGCAAATCAAATGCAACATCCAAACATATCTTTTACAATTTAAACTTCGGATGATAAAAGATGAGAGGCGTACGCCTCGCCATCTCTCGATTATTTGAATAATTGGCGAACACCACATTGCACAAATTATCGACATCCGACTAAAACACGCTAAATAAACTTGGATAAGGGAATAAGGGGCGTACGCCTCATTATTTTTTGAATAAGCAAGTAGGGGGCGTACGCCTCACTACCGTGCATATTCAACATCCACAAACAAACTTTCAAAATAATTCGAACGAAAAGGGACTAGAAGGCGGACGCCTTGTTATTCCTCGAGAGAATTGGACGATTGGTGAACACCACATTGCTCAATCTTTCGTCGTTCTCCAAAAACATCTCGAACGAATCAAACCTAACTTCTCGCCCCCGTGCGATCGAAACCAATCAAAACCCAAACACATCAAATTAACTTGTCACCCCCGCGTGACCAAAACCTATTCAAAAGAACACTGTCAATCCTTTCTAATGCGCCCAACAAACCAGTGCTAGAGCCTCCACCGAGAGTAGACAACGCCAGCGTTTAGCCGTTAGAACGCCGACCTACACAGTCGTTCATCAAAACAAAACACACCCAAATATTCGTAGTAGTCCGAACTACGAATGCTCTGATTTCCTTATTGCACCATAAGGATACGTAGGCAGGAGATTGTTGTATCTTCGCGAGCACACTAATAAAAAACCTCTCTTTTCCCCTTTTGAGGTCTTCATCCATATCTATTATCAATTTCAATCACTCGAAGAAAGCGGATAACAATCAACTAACATTCAAATAGCAAATTAGACTAAAAGGTTCCCGTTGAGTACAACGGACGTGAGGGGTGCTAATACCTTCCCCTTGCGTAATCGACTCCCGAACCCGAATATGGTTGCGACGACCATTATTCTATTTTTTTAAAAGGTTTTATCGATATTTTCCTATTCCTTCATTGGGATAAATAAAGTTCGGTGGCGACTCTGTTCGAACATAAATTTTTCCGCGACCATCGCGAGGAATCGTATTTTTCGAGATACGACAGATGGCGACTCTGCTGGGGATCCTGCTCCAAGCAAGAGAGAGTCAAGCCTAACTTAGTCAATTTGCTATGAATGTTAGAATACCTTTTTTTATTTACTTCTGTATATCTTGATGTATTATTTATGCTATGTAATTTATTCTGCTACTATATTGGGTGATCTATGGTGTTTGACACATGTTGTGAGATAAGCTCCGTACCCGAGCTTTGAGAAGAACTTAGAACCCGGAGTTGTGTAGTATTGAACCGGGGGGTATACACCTCATTGGGACAATACGAGAACTCCACCTAGAGTAGATCTGTTCAGAATTTCCATCATAATATGGCTAGCCCATTATTGCGAGGAAACGTTGAACATGGTCAATGACTCTGGGAACCTCATCTTAAACTGAAGTCCGTCTTCATGATTGGCGATCGTGTAGTATTGAACCGAAGGGTGTACACCCTGTTCGAACAATACGAGGATCCCACTCAGAGTAGATTGATTCAGAATTTCCATTTCGATGTGGCTAGCCCATTATTGCGATGGAAGACTGAACTTGGTCCATGACTCTAAGTTCTTATCATGAAAACGAACAACCTTATGAGCCATCCTTTTGTGTGTGGGGTAGAGAACATAGAACCTCCGTATAGGGTGTACCATATGATACTCATGATATCCTGGATCCTAATTATACCTGCATTACATTTTCTTTGCATACAAATATAAAATTTCATGCATTCGCATTTCATCAGCATGGATTGCATATCATTTTCCAATACAAAAAAAACTCATCCCGTCCTTTTGCCAATTACCAGCAGGCTGATTTCCTGGCACTCGTACTGAACCTTTGAGAGCTACTAAAAGACAAGGGATCACTGAGAACATAATCAAGTTGAGTTGAAAATGGATATGAACAACATGGAAGGAAAGGTAGACCAGATGTTGGAGGCTAGGCTAGCCCAATCAAAGAACAATTTTCAACATGGTGTCACAGAGAATGTTGGTTCCTCATCAGGCTTTACTGTAATTACCAACCCAATGTATGACCCTCTGTATGACTATAATCCTCCACAAGTGAACATTCCTACTCAATCCCAGTTGATGCCATTGACCAATCCTGATGTTAAAAGGCTTCATGCTCTTGAGGAGAGAGTCCGAGCAATGGATGTGAATGACAATTTTAGGCTTGATATGTGCTTAGTACCAGGCCTAATAATCCCCCCGAAATTCAAATTACCCAACTTCGAGAAGTATAAAGGGGATAGTTGTCCAAGGCACCATTTGGTGATGTTTTTCCGAAAAATGGCGTCACATACTCACGATGACAAGCTGATGATTCACTATTTTCAAGACAGTTTGATTGGAGCATCATTGAGCTGGTATATGAAATTGAAAAGAAGCCATATTCAGTCATGGGAAGACTTAGCCAATGCTTTTTTGAAGCAGTACAACTACAACTTAGACATGGCTCCAGACCGAAGGCAGCTGCAAAGCTTATCCCAAAAGAGAGACGAATCTTTCAAAGGATATGCACAACGATGGAGAGAATTGGCAGCCCAAGTGCAACCACCACTCTTGGATAAGGAATTGGTTGACTTGTTTATGGATACCTTGCAGAGTCCTTACTTTGAAAGGATGGTAGGCAATGCGTTATCAGACTTCGCCCACTTAGTGACAATTGGAGAACGCATCGAGAGTGCCTTAAAAAGTGGAGGAATCCAAGGCGCCCCGAGCAGCCAAGCTAGCGAGACAGAATCCCTCAGCAATTCCCAAAAGGAAGAAGAGGATGAAACCAATGCAGTCATAACAGATGTCAGGCAACCGGCAACGCCGAGAGCACCATACCAGCAACCATGGTCTACTCCTTATGCAAATCAACGATCTCGTGGTCGAGGATATCAAAATCAGCCTTTGAACCAATCTAGGCCTCGAAACAATCTAGAAAGAAGGAATGCTCCTCTCGATCCAATTCATATGTCATACAGTCAACTTCTGCCACATCTGATTCAAAACTCGTTGGTGGATCCCAAGTCTCTCAGGCCATTGCCAGAACCATACCCACCTGGGTATGACCCTGATGTGCAATGTGGATATCATGCCGGGTCAATAGGGCACTCGACCGAAGATTGCAACGCTTTCAAAGCCAAGGTTCAATAGTTGATTGACAAAAAGTACATATCCTTTCCAGACGGAAATCTGTTGGTGCACGTCAACCTCTCGTCTGAATGAGTCCGAAGACTTCATGAAGTTCCTTCTAAGTTCCAATGGCTCATGCAAAAAGACATCCCCAACATTGGCAATCTTTGGCCATTTTTTATCATTGCATTTGTGATTTCTTTGATTAAATGCTACCTGTTTTTTAAATTTTGTTGTCTTTAATGGTAATATTAATGAAGTAACGACACGTGTTTTGAACAAATTATCTCGCATTCGCTCATTTTTCTTCTCTTATAAACAAAAAAAAAACATCCATGTTCTTTACCTCACCTTCTTTATCAAAATGTTGTTTTAGCAATATTGGAGGGAGAATGACGAAAATAAAATACTCATAATTGCTGACTGTATGCTTTCAGATAAGATCCCGCTGATGATGTACAGGCATTGTTTCAAATTCCCAAACACTGGAGAGATAAGGAGTTAATCCCTAGTCAACCACTTCGAGCCTAGAAGTAGGAGTTTCTTTCGGATCTACAAACCCTTATGTTTAACCTGGGGAAGGGTAGTGTTTAGTTAATTTGACTATGCATTCAAATTACAAGATGAAACATCCCGTATGTGGATCAACTACATGCCATTCTTCGCACACATCCTAAAGTGTCGAAGGAACCCTGGAAAATCCAAAAGTTATGACGGTTGTTCTTCAAGGACCATTGACTTGGCAGTCACAACCTATCAAAAATAAAATCAAAGAAAAGCCCGCTAAGTTGAACACCCAAGAGGCAACTTAGGCAAAAATTAGGGCAATCCCGATGGACTAAAAGCTTCAAAAGCAGTTCAGGCAAAAGTTAGGGATCAAGAAAAAAAATCAAAAGAGGTCACGAAAATCCTCAGCAAAACCAAAACAAGATTCAGTGACCACCATACCAAAATCAAAGGGTCACCGACATTCAAAAAAAAACAAAATAAGGTGGCTGCCATTTCAAGAGACCTTGAATCACCATCTTTATCCTTACACCTTCAAAAAGATGAATGTGTATGTTGAATTAACTGAGCGTAGGATTGGAGTTTATCAAGAAGAAGGGTGGGTACAAAAATAATTTTGAGCCTCACATCCTTTGTTTCGATAACCATGAACCAGGCCATGTTACAACCCATAAAAGACCTAATTGAAGCAGGGTTTATTCTGAAAGCATACTACATCAAAGTTGTGTAAACTGACTCCTAAAGATTTGCTAAACTTCAACATCGATGTCATTATTCTCACTGTGTCTTTCACACTTTAAAATTGCTAAATCAGCCTTACATTTGGACTCATGGTCCACTTGTTTCACACTATCACATCATTCAAATAAATGATTTTTCAAAACTTGCGTGAGTATCGCATTAAAATTACCATTTCTGAACAGACAATTTTAACTGCAAGTCAGTACTTGACGTCAGGGAAATTCCAACAATAGAGAACAATTAGAGGAACTTGGACATTCGTTGGTGCTAACAAGAATCAAGGCTACCTCATAATCCATGAATCAGGGGCAGGCCACCCTAAACATCGGTCAATCATAGGAAGATTACTCCAAGATTTGGTCAGCCTGAAACAGTCTCCAAACATCTGTTAATCAGGGGCAAGTCATTTCAAGAATCAGTTGATCCAGAGCAAATCATCTCAGGACTCTATTAACTAGGGGCAAATCACCTAGAGATTTTGTTGGCCAGGGGCAGACCCCCTCAATATTCAGTTAGGGTGAGTTAAGTCGCTTCAACGCTTATACCGGGGCAAGCTACCTCAAGAGCACAGAAAAGTCAACCACTCCAAGAGTCGATTAACCAAGGATAAATCCTTTCATGGATCAAAATTCTGGGGCAAGCCGTCTCCAAATTATGGTACAATTGCTTTCAAAATCCTTTCAAGGTAAACATTTTGCATAAACCCATCACATTGGGGCAAGATGAGCCATACAAGAGCGAGCCCTCTCCATGTTTTCAAGCAGTTCAGGCAAAAGCTTTTTCCGCAAGTCAACTGCAGAGTTCAAGATGAGTGTCGGGGAATCATGATATCACCCCATAAAATAACCTGTTGACAGACAGAAGCCTTCCTGCAAAGAACATTCTCTTCCAATACCCACGCAGGGGCATTTTGAAAGCCTTCAAATCATTACATAAATCATCCTCATGCATCAGTCATGTCGCTTTGCTTTAACATAAAGCTATGCATATCATAGCATTCATCGGGTCTAACCCCATAACATTGAACCTGACATCAAAATTCCTTGAAACACAAAATCTGACACCAAAGCCCAACATCGCTTGGCAATTCAAAGTCCAGTTCCTGTCTGGCAAACCTTTCCAAAGTCCAATTCTCGTTTGGCATTTTATTTCAAAGTCCAGTTCCCGTCTGGCAAACCTTTCCAAAGTCCAATTCTCGTTTGGCATTTTATTTCAAAGCCCAGTTCCCGTCTGGCAAACCTTTTCAAAGTCCAGTTCCCGTCTGGCAATTTATTTCAAAAGCCCAGCTGCTGTCTGGCAATTTATTTCAAAAGCCCAGCTCCCGTCTGGCAATTTATTTCAAAGCTCAGTTCTCGTCTGGCAACCTTTTTAAAAAAAGCCCAGTTCCCGTCTGGCAATTTATTTCAAAACCCAGTTCCCGTCTGGCAATTCATTTCAAAGTCCAGTTCCCGTCTGGCATTTTAAATCAAAGTCCAGTTCCCGTCTGGCAATTTATTCCAAAGTCCAGTTCCCGTCTGGAGAACTATATCAAAAATCAGTTCTTCTACGACAAATCATTTGCCAAATACCAGTTTTCATCTAGTAAATTATCTCTTGATACCAGTTCTCGTCTGGTAGGTCACTTATTCGGATACCAGTTCTCGTCTGGTAGTCAATTATTTTTACCAGTTCTCGTCTGGTAGCCTACCTTAAAAGTCAGTTCTCGTCTGACAAACAAAAATTCAGTCCCATCTGACATTTCAATTATTTCCACCAGTTCTCGTCTGGTAACATATCCTTCAAGACCTGTTCTCATCTGACAATTCAATCTTCTTCACCAATTCTCATTTGGCAATTCCCATTTAAAGTCCAACCTCATTGGCAATCAAGAATAAAACCCTACAAAAATATCCAAGTACCCAATTGCATTCCCACATGCATCACATGCATCATTTCATGCATAATTTTCCTGCCAAACAGGAAGATTCAAAAAAAAAACATAGTCCTATCAATCATCAGCATACCCATGCATAAGCACTCCTGTCCAAACGGAAATTTCATAAAAAATGAACAAAATTACTCGCATTCATACATACACATCCTAAATATCCCCAACAATTGCATCCCTTCATGCATCTAATGCATCATCCCATGCATGGCATTGCCATCCAAAGTGAAACATCATACAAACATAAAATATCAAGATCCAGGGTTGTCCATATGTATCCCGGACGTTTCTCATTTAATTCAATAAAGTCATTATCTTGCATGTGCTCGTGGAATTATTTTCCAGCCAGTCATTCTTCAAACTTTGTGATTAATAATGATATTCCCCAACATCTTTGCTATCATTGCTCCCCAAGCAGAGGTTACCCTAAAAAGTCTCTTATGAGCTTTTCCACTACAGAGCATTTATAGTAAATCTCCTCCAAAAGGAGTCTTGTCTAAAATATTTCCCCCAACAAATAAACATTTGAGATACTGCTTCATTTATATGGAGAATCTCAGTTGTCTGTTTGAGATGCTGCTTCATCAATATGAAGAGTCTCATTCAGTTTTTAGAGATACTGCTCTAGTATCCTCGAAGAGTCTTAGATTTAATTAAGGTATCATTCCCTTGTTCGGAATATCTTAATTCTATCAGATAAGATGCTGCTTCGACTCGATACAGAGAATCTCATTTCTGTTGTTTGAGATGCTGCTTCATCAATATGAAGAGTCTCATTCCTTTTTAGAGATACTGCTCTAGGTATCCTCGGAGAATCTTAGATACGGTTGAGGTATCATTCCCTAGTCGGAATATCTCAATTATATCATATAAGGTACTGCTTCGTGGATCCTTAGAGAATCTCGTGCGTTCAAATCAAGACATTGTTCTGCTAATTATCAGAAAGTCTTAGATACAGTTGAGGTATCATTCCACTACTGGAATATCTCGATTATGACATCCAAGATACTGTTCTGACGATTCCCAGAGAGTCTTGATTGTTTCATTTTACCTTCTAATAACTTTTCTTACTGTAATCCATTGCATTTTCTGTCCACATTTCTCCATTGCATCTCAAAGGACAAAATTTTGGGTCTTTTCGTATTTAATTACCTTCCACCATGAATGTATGAAGACTGTCGTCATTCTTACCTTCTAGTTCAAGTTAATTAAATAGGGGCAACTGTCATACCCCAATTTTGTCCGGGCATATTTAAATTTTCATAGATTTGATTTTATTTTTTGCATCATATGCATCATGAATAACACCTAAAACGTCAGTCAGAATGAATTTATTTGAGAATACAGAAAAATCGGTTGAATCGTTAAAATTTGAGGAAAGACTGTATTTTTAATAAGTATATTTTGTCCTGACAATTTTAGTGTGACCAGTTTGATTTCTTTTTCGAACAAAGTTTGCATTCGATTTCTTTTTTAATTGGTCAATTTTATTTTAATAATTTTTGGCTTGGTTATTCAATTAAAACAATTAGAATGTGTGTAAATTAAATATTAATTAGGATTTGTCTTTATAATTTTTATAACAATTAAAACAATTTTTATAATAAGTATATCAAATGGTGCATTGGATTCCCTCTTTACATAAAAGACAAAAAATCTCATATCTCTCTCTTCACACTCACGTGACACTCCCTCTCAAAATCTGAAAAAAATCTCACAAACTCTCCACTCCCCAACGTCTCTCTCCACTACTAACAACCTCACGCTCTCTCTCCTCAATAAACTCTCCAAACGTCTCTCACAATTCTGCAGACAAACCTTCACAAATTCAGAAAACCCCCAAAATCTTCATCATCGTTTTCATCTAACACCACCATCTTCGTCATCTTCTTCACAACTCAATACCTCACCTCCGTCCACCACGATTTGGGCTTCCATAACCGCCGCGCATCCTCAACAACAACAACTCCTTCATTGTAACCATGAAATCAGGCATTATCATGTCGGTGATGTTGATGGCGATTTTCCAATCGTGCACATAGCTTGTTGTTATGCTGTTATTGTGATTTCGATGCAGGGGTTTTATTGAAACAGTTCCGGCCCATTGTGTCTTGAAGACCTTGATTCAAAGAATCACCGCGTACCCATTCAAATCCGCACAATAGCTTTTGTTCTTCCGGATGTAGCAGACATGAAACCTTGCTAGGTACTTCCTAGTGGCAAAGTCAACACGACGACACGCCGGTAATGATTCGAAACAAAATATGTTATAGTCTAACTATGGATTCGAGTACGTTTTGGTTTGTGTACTAAACGGTAATTACAAAAGCGTGATGAATGCGTTTGTTTGTTATTAGTTAATTTTGATTACAAGTTCTGACTCAGATAATTTAAGACTATTGTGAATCGCTTATGAAATCCAAGTTCTGTTAATAATTTGCGGTTTGATGCATATATAGTTCGTTTAAGAGATCCCGTTTGATTAAAGTTATGTTTGTGCCGGGATTCGGTTGTGTTAATGATGCGCTGTTGAAATGCACGGTGGTTGATGTCCCCCTAACGTCTCTGCAGTTTCTTTTCTTGTTGATGTTTGTTTCCAAGCATGTGTTACTATAGCTGTTAATATAATATTATGATGGCTTGTTTATGGTAGTATAATGATATTGTTAAGTGTTAATATACTGTTAATATTTTATTTCTGTTTTATCAAGCATGTGTTACTATACTGTTAATTTCTGTTATTTCTGTTTCTATTGTCAATATTGTTAAGTGTTACTATACTGTTAATATTTTATTTCTGTTTTTTTAAATGATTAAGATGATAACATTGAGCATGATTATTTCAGTTTTGGTCTTACATTGTAAACGTAAACTCCTGGATTTTTTGTTTCAAAACCAGTGATATTGGATTCTGTGAAATCTTAAATAAATATAATGTTACGAGTGTTTAGTTTCATGGCGACAAAAATCGAACAAAAGATATGGGTTCGACAATTTCATGTCGTGATACCACCAAATCTCAATAAATCAAAGGAATATTTTTCACCGCGTTACGACCTCGCGTATGACATCAATTTTATTGTCAGTTCGCCCTAACCGGTTCTTGAGCACATTTTGTAACCGATTCCGATTCAATTTTTGTAAATCAACATTGTCACTATTTTGTTTTCTTTAAAATAAGTAACAATTAATTGAACTTTTTGTTTGATTAATTCTTTTTTAATTAATTAATCTTAATTAACTTAATTATTTGGGATAATTAAATAATTTTGATAATTAATCTTAATTAATTTAATTAATCAATTTAACCAAATTTTGATGAGTTAATAATTAAAGGATTTTCTTTTCCATCATCATTTCATAAACCTTTTTTCAATTTTATTTCAATTTCAATTCATTTCCAAACCAAGTTCATTTGATTCAAACCAATTTCAAAAAGCACAAATCATACAATTCTCGATTTAAATATCGAGTCCATTTTCAAAACCCCCTTGTAAGCCGATTGCTCTTCGCATCGCCATCAACCTCACATAGCTTACTCTTGGGCTTCCTTACAATGAAACCTACTTGGTTATTGATTAATCGAGTAGATGAAATAATACACAAATAAATTCATTTCATTCATAAACACGAATTCAAGCCTTTTTTCCAAACCATTCAATTTCAAAAGAACTTTCTCTCTTAAACATAGATGTGGGATGAAAAGGAGATAGGAAGCGTACGCTTCACTATTTCTCAATTACTCGAATAATTGGCGTACGCCATATTGCGCGAGTTCTTGTCACCCAATTAAACCTTAATCATACATTTCAAATCACTTTTTTCAAATCAAACATAGGTTCTAAATTCAAATCATTTCTAAACTTCAACCCTCATATTCAAATCATTTCTACAAATTCTAAATCCTTTTAATTCCATGTTTCAGATGAAAAGTGAATAGGAGGCGTACGCCTCACTATCTTTCGATTATTCGAATAATTGGCGAACGCCACATTGCTCGAATCTTCGTCATCAAATCAAAACCATAATCATACAATTTCAAATCATCTCTACAAATTCCAAATCACTTTTAATTCCATATTTCAGATGAAAAGGAGAATAGTGAGCATCCGCTTCATTATCTCTCGATTATTCGAATAATTGGCGTACACCACATTGCTCGAATCTTCGTCATCAATTAAAACACAATCGAATAAATTCAAAATTATCTTCGCAAATCAAATGCAACATCCAAACATATCTTTTACAATTTAAACTTCGGATGATAAAAGATGAGAGGCGTACGCCTCGCCATCTCTCGATTATTTGAATAATTGGCGAACGCCACATTGCACAAATTATCGACATCCGACTAAAACACGCTAAATAAACTTGGATAAGGGAATAAGGGGCGTACGCCTCATTAGTTTTTTGAATAAGCAAGTAGGGGGAGTACGCCTCACTACCGTGCATATTCAACATCCACAAACAAACTTTCAAAATAATTCGAACGAAAAGGGACTAGAAGGCGGACGCCTTGTTATTCCTCGAGAGAATTGGACGATTGGTGAACACCACATTGCTCAATCTTTCGTCGTTCTCCAAAAACATCTCGAACGAATCAAACCTAACTTCTCGCCCCCGTGCGATCGAAACCAATCAAAACCCAAACACATCAAATTAACTTGTCACCCCCGCGTGACCAAAACCTATTCAAAAGAACACTGTCAATCCTTTCTAATGCGCCTAACAAACCAGTGCTAGAGCCTCCACCGAGAGTAGACAACGCCAGCGTTTAGCCGTTAGAACGCCGACCTACACAGTCGTTCATCAAAACAAAACACACCCAAATATTCGTAGTAGTCCGAACTACGAATGCTCTGATTTCCTTATTGCACCATAAGGATACGTAGGCAGGAGATTGCTGTATCTTCGCGAGCACACTAATAAAAAACCTCTCTTTTCCCCTTTTGAGGTCTTCATCCATATCTATTATCAATTTCAATCACTCGAAGAAAGCGGATAACAATCAACTAACATTCAAATAGCAAATTAGACTAAAAGGTTCCCGTTGAGTACAACGGACGTGAGGGGTGCTAATACCTTCCCCTTGCGTAATCGACTCCCGAACCCGAATATGGTTGCGACGACCATTATTCTATTTTTTAAAAGGTTTTATCGATATTTTCCTATTCCTTCATTGGGATAAATAAAGTTCGGTGGCGACTCTGTTCGAACATAAATTTTTCCGCGACCATCGCGAGGAATCGTATTTTTCGAGATACGACAGCTGGCATGGGATTTGTTGTGATGTTTGGCCTCACTGGCGTGAATGTAAGTGCCTTACTATCAATCAGGTCTTGAACCTTGTGCTTGAAAGCCTTACAGTTCTCTATTGTGTGCCCTGGGGCACCTATGTGATACTCGCAATGAGCATTGGCATCGTAGCCTAGAGGATATGGTGGAGTTGTAGGTGTTATCTCCTTCAGAACAACCGATCCATCCTTTAGTAGGTAGGGGAGGATCTTGCTATATGATACTGGCAACGGATCGAAATGCCTTTCAGGCCTCCTTGCCCTCTGCTGATTAGGTGGACGTGGTTGTGGAACACGTTGCTGTTGATTTTGATGTGGCTGCTGGTAAGTCGGTTGTTGATAAGGTTGTTGACACTGTTGTTGATATGGAGGCTGATATGGTGTCGGGATGACCGCGTCAACTTGATGATAAGGCGTATGAGCATACGGAGGTGCCCTATATCCTCCTCCTCTCATTATGGCATTGGTCTGCCCTTCCGGCTTCTTTGGGAGATTGGGATAAGGTTTCTTCACCCCACTTGAAGCATTGGCAGCGCAAGGTAGCTTTCCTTTCTTAATTTGACTTTTAATCCGTTCTCCTACAGAGACAACCTCAGCAAATGCTGGGAAGCTGGACCCTACCATTTTCTCCATGTACTGGGTGTGCAGAGTTCCCATAAACATGTCAATCAGCTCCTTATCAAGGAGAGGAGGTTGGACACGAGCTGCAAGCTCTCTCCAACGCTGGGCGTTTTCCTTGAATGACTCGTTGTTGCGTTGAGTCATGTCTTGCAGTTGTGTACGATTGGGCGCTAGATCAGTGTTATACTGATAATGCCTGAGGAAAGCTTCAGCAAGGTCTCTCCATGACTGGACCTGACCTCTCTCCAGCTGCATGTACCACTCCAAGGATGCCCCACTGAGGCTATCTTGGAAGTAATGAATCAAGACTTGATCATTACTGATGTGGGCAGCCATCTTGCGACAGTAGGCTCTGAGGTGGGTTCTCGGGCAGCTGATCCCTTTGTACTTGTCAAAGTCCGGGACTTTGAATTTTTGCGGAATTACGAGACCTGGTACCAGGCACATATCCACTGCGTCCAAACCGGGAGTAGTGTGAACCTCCAAGGACTTAAACTTTTCCTCCAAAGCATGGAGTCTATCAACAGCTGGGTCTGGAAGACCTCCAACAGCAGGTTTGGCGGGTTGTAGCATGAAGAAAGCATCATACGGATCCTCATCACCTATCACAGATCCATGGCGAGCAGATGTAGCAGAATGCTCCTGGGGATTCATGTTGACCATGGGGATCGAAATAGGGATCGATCCTCCTCTAGGCTGGGCGGGATTACCATCAAGGTTAGTTACTCCAGGGATGCTAAGTGATGGCGATCCAAACTCGGCAGCAGCTTTCCTAGCTTCAGCGTTAGTCTCAACATCCTTTTCCTTTTGGGCCAAGAGTAGCATAGTTTCAAGCAAATGATCCATCTTTTCCTGCATGGAGTCAATATCAGTCCTCATCGAAACCTGGTTGGCTTCAAGTTGTTCGAGTGTCATCTTGTAGTTGCGGCGTGTCTCGTACCGGTGTCGAGTAGTCAGCGTTACTGGACAAAGGGTAGAATATGGTGTGAGTTTTTGTTTCTGGAAGATGATATGCAATGCATGTTTATGATATGCAAATGCATGAAGTTTGCCATGTTTTCCATAAAGGAATGAAAATACTCGAATCATCCACAAGCCGGGTACATCGGAATAAAAGGAAGAATCACGGGTTTCTATGATTACTAGAAATTCCCAAAGGTAGGTTCTAAAGTTATGTTTTCAAGGAAGGAACTTAGACTCACGGATCAGGTTCAAAACTTCCTCGCAATGGTGGGCTAGCCACATCGTGATGGGAATTTTGAAATGATCTAATATAAGTGGGATTCTCGTATTGTTCGAACAGGGTGTAGACCCTTCGGTCCAATACTATACAATCACCAATCATGAAAACAAAACTTGGGTTTAAGGCAAAGTCCCTAGAGTCACGGATCGTATTTAGAACCTCCCCACAATGATGGGCTAGCCATATTGTGATGGAAACTCCAAACAGATCTACTCCAGGTGGAATCTTCGTATTGTCCCAATGAGGTGTACACCCCTCGGTTCAATACTACACAACTCCGGGTTCTAAGTTCTTCTCGAAGCTCGGGTATGAAGCTTATCTCACAGCACACATCAAGTCCCGTATCAAAGTATCAAAAGACATTACATACAAGCAACATAATAAAATACAAAGAAACAAGCACGGAAGATAAGAACACCTTCTAACAGTCATAACAAAATCAAACTAAGTTAGGCTAGACTCTCTCTTGCTTGGAGCAGAATCCCCAGCAGAGTCGCCAGTCTGTCGCACCTCAAAAATGCGATCCCTCGCGATAGGACGCGGAAAAAATGTTCGAAACAGAGTCGCCACCGAACTTTATTCATTCCAATGAAGGAATAGGAAAATATCGAGAAAACCTTTATAGATAAGAATAATGGTCGTCGCAACCATATTCGGGTTCGGGAGTCGATTACGCAAGGGGAAGGTATTAGCACCCCTTATGTCCGTTGTACTCAACGGGAACCTCTTAGTCTGATTTTGCTATTTGACTGTTAATTGACTGTTTATCTGCTTGCTTCGAGTGATTAGAATTGATGATAGATATGGATGAAGACCTCAGGGGGGAAATGGGAGGTTTTTTATTAGTGTGCTCGCGAAGATACAGCAATCTCCTGCCTACGTATCCTTATAGTGCAATAAGGAAATCAGAGCATTCATAGTTCGGGCTACTACGAATAATTGGTGGGTTTTGTTTTGATGAACGACTGTGTAGGTCGGCGTTCTAACGGCTAAACGCTGGCATGTCTACTCTCGGGGGAGGCTCTAGCACTGGTTTGTTGTGCGCATTAGAAAGGATTTACAGTGTTCTTTTGATGAGGTTTTGGTCACACGGGGGTGACAAGTTGATTTGATGTGTTTGGGTTTGATTGGTTTCGATCGCTCGGGGGCGAGAACTTAGGTTGATGCGTTTGAGATGTTTTTGGAGAACGACGAAAGATTGAGCAATATGGTGTACACCAATCGTCCAATTCTTTCGAGGAGTAATAAGGCGTTCGCCTTCTAGTCCCTTTTCGTTCGAATTATTTTGAAAGTTTGTTTGTGGATGTTGAATACGCACGGTAATGAGGCGTACGCCCCCTACTTGCTTATTCAAAGAATAATGAGGCATGCGCCTACTATTCCCTTATCCAAGTTTATTTAGCGTGTTTTAGTCGGACGTCGATAATTTGTGCAATATGGCGTTCGCCAATTATTCAAATAATCGAGAGATGGTGAGGCGTACGCCTCCCATCTTTTATCATCCGAAGTTTAAATTGTAAAAGATATGTTTGGATATCGTATTCAATTTGTGAAAATAATTTGTATTTTGATAGGCTTTAATTCGATGACGAAGATTCGAGCAATATGGCGTACGCCAATTATTCGAATAATCGAGAGATAATGAAGCGGATGCTCACTATTCTCCTTTTCATCTGAAATATGGAATTAAAAGGATTAGGATTTGTAATTGATTTGAAACATTATGATTTGAAGTCGTATGATTATTAGGGTTTTAATTGAATGACGAAAATCCGAGCAATATGGCGTTCGCCAATTATTCGAATAGTCGAGAGATAGTGAAGCGGAAGCTTACTATTCTCCTTTTCATCCAAAATATGTAATTAAAAGGATTTGGAATTTGTAGAAATGATTTGAAATATTATGATTTGAAGTGTTATGGTTTGAATGATTTGAATTTGGAAATTATATTTGATTTTGAAAAGTAATTTGAAATTGTGTGATTTAAGGTTTAATCGGGTGACAAGAACTCACGCAATATGGCGTACGCCAATTATTCAAGTGCTTGAGAAATAATGAAGCGTACACTTACTATCTCCTTTTCATCCCAAGTTTATGTTTGAAATTGAATGGTTTGAAAAAATGATTTGAATTTGTGTTGATTGAATAAATGAATTTTATTTAGTGTATTATTTCATCTACTCGGTTAATCAATAACCAAGTAGGTTTCATTGTAAGGAAGCCCAAGAGTAAGCTATGTGAGGTTGATGGCGATGCTTTAAAAGCAATCGACTTACAAGGGTATTTGAAAAAGGCTCGATGTTAAATCGAGAATTATGTGATGTGTTTTTGAAATTGGTTTTGAATCAAATGAACTTGGTTTGGAAATGAATTGAATTTGTTTGAATTTATTTGAAATGATCATGGATTGATTGACGAAATAAGTTGGCACATTAAAAAACCAATATTTAAAACCTGTTTTTATAGCATTCGAGCATAAGTATCAATCACGAATTAACATTAAAATGGAAAGGGTGAGGCATAGCCATAGAGGATCGGATATTGCAAAGCGCAAAAACTCACCATATTGCAAGCTGAACAAACCGCAATAAAACAACATAACCGCGCAATATTATAACACCAATCTCAAGCACAAAACATCATTGAGAATTGAAGATGCAATTGAAAGGAGGATAGTACAATATTTACACAAACTTTAATCAAAATGAAACAGAAATTATGGGATTGACACAACCGAACAACAATGGCATAACTTAACAATCTGCAGAATTATTTTTACAGCATTTACATCCAAGATGAATACTACAACACAAGATGAATCAAAATAAACACCAAAATTTACTCCTCGAAATCTACCGCACAAGGTAACATTAAACCGTTTACACCCAGAACGAATTGGAAAAAATAATACATAAACACCCACATTATCCAAATATGTCAAATACTGTCATGAAATAATCAAAACTATGAAATAAGCTTAAATCGATCTGTTACCAAGTCATAAATTATGTAAACATTAGTCTTGACTTATTTCAATTCAAATCCAGAAATACTGATAACCATTTGGTGTAAACCATGTGTGCAAAAAAACCTGTAATCAAACAATCATGCTTTCTGCAATTAACTAGTGAGTAAAATGTTTTAACTGAACTTAAAAAGAATAGAATCCAGGACCTTGTAACCGAAAAAAAAACATTCATTCTGCATAATAGATTACTAAGCTGGGACCTGTATTCAAATCACGACATGTATAAAGAAACTAAGCTCACATTACTTTTTATCAACAACTCACAGATGGTTCATCAAATGGAAATCAAACCCATAAAATTCGGTTTACTGTAATCGCAATAACAACTGCAGTAGAGTCAAATCACAACAGCAGCAGCTTGAGATCCTTCACCCAATCACCGTATCCATGACGCTTTGATAATCTGCCTAGCTTGCTTCAACTATAAAACGAACAACAACAGGGGTAAGAAACTTTAGACCTCAAAGATGAACTGGGCAAAATCGGAGGACGTTGGAGTTGTTGGCGGTGGTGAAGGAGGCGAGTGACGCGAGATGAGGGTTTGTTGGTGGGTTGCGGCGAGCTTGAGCTCGTGGCGGTGGAGATCGTGATTGGGGTTTCGGTGAAGGCGTCGCGAGGGTTTGTGGGCGGAGGATAATGGCGAGCTCGCGGTCGGAGGTCGTGAGGTGCGGCGATTAGGGTGATGTTTCGTGGTTGAAGGGTTTTTGTTGGCCGGTCGTGGTAGATGGTGTGGTGGTTACCGGCGAAGGGTTTTGTGAGTTTATGGAAGAAAGATGAAGACGGCTTCGCCGGCGAAAGCGTCGCGAAGAGTTTGTGCGTTTCAGTTGGTGGAAGGTTGATGGTGATGATGATGGTTTATGAGGCGGAGGTGCGATTCGAAGGTTAGGGTTTTCTGGCGGTTGAGGAAAATGAAGGGAGTGTGAGGTTTGTGCGTGAGAGAATGGTGAGGATGAAGGTAGTTCGTGAGTGATTGTGGTGGTCTGTGAGGATGAGTGAATTCTGTGTGAGCTGAGAGCTTTGTGAGTGAGAATCAGAGAGAAATGTATAGTGAGTATGAGGGAGTGACGCGTGGAAGAGATTTTATATTTCTCTTTTTTGTCTTTTCTTCATTTCCGAGAGAGAGTCAGGAAATGTGGGGATTGTGTGTGAGGCCCCTTAGTGAGTGGGAGTCATGAGGAATCTGTTACAACTGTCCAAACTATCCAACAAATTTGTTCAATACTGATTATTATCATTTTTTATTTTTCTTAAAGAGGATCCAATGTCTAAAAATATATATTTTCATAATTATTAAATAACAAATCATAAAAACAAAGCTAATTAATATTTAATTTAAACACATTCTAATTATTAAATATCTAACCAAATATATTGACCCATTAAAAATGGAAACCGAGTACAAATTTGTTTGGAAAATTGAACGGGTCACACTAAAATTGTCAGGACAAAATATACTTATTAAAAAAAATACAGTCTTTTCTCAGATTTTAACGATTCAACCGTTTTGTCTGTATTCTCAAATAAATTCATTCTGACTGACATTTTAGGTATTTATTTTATGATGGAATGTATGTAATGGTATGTATATGATGCAAAAATAAAATGAAATCAATTATGTGAAAATTTAAATATGCCCAGACAAAATTGGGGTTTGACACTTAGCATATGTCTTGGATGTGCTTGAATGTCCACCATAGGGTGAAGAGTGACAATGCTCTATGATATTTCTGACTTCTTCTTTCGGGACGCAACGTCGAAATATGTTATCCGTTCCTCTTTTGAAAAGGAGTGGTTCGTCCCAATAGAAATGTCTTATATCTTTAAAGAACTTCTTCTTCTGTTGATAGTTGAGGTCAGGTGGTATGATATCAGCGGCTAGATAGTTCACAAAATCAGCGTACCATGGTACTCTGCTAATTTCTGAAATTGTCCCAAGGTTGTCTCTATCAGGTTTAAGGGGAAAGGTATCTAACTTAGCTATCAATCTGTCATAGGTGAAATCATCATTTATAGGTAAATGGTCTGGCTTCAAATGCTCTAGTTTGGAAAGATGGTCAGCAACTACGTTTTCTGTTCCTTTTTTGTCTCTAATATCTAAGTCGAATTCTTGTAGCAAAAGGATCTACCTGAGTAATCTAGGTTTTACATCCTTTTTGCTTAGAAGGTAACGGATAGCTGCATGGTCTGTATAGACTATAATCTTAGATCCTACAAGATAAAACCTAAATTTATCGATTGTGAAACTACAACTAGGAGTTCCTTCTCTGATGTTGTATAATTTAATTGAGCGGCATCTAGGGTTCTACTAGCGTAATATATAACATGTAGTTTCTTATCTCTTCTTTGCCCTAAAACAGCTCCTATAGCGAAATCGCTAGCATCACACATTATTTCGAAGGGTTTAGTCCAATCTGGAGTTTGTAGAATGGGTGCTAAAATTGGTGCTTGTTTTAACTGATTAAAGGATTTGATGCATTTTTCATCGAAAATGAATTCAATGTCTTTCATCAGAAGGCCGGTCAGGGGTTTTGTTATTTTAGAGAAATCTTTTATGAAGCGTCGGTAGAAACCGGCGTGTCCAAGGAAACTACAGACTTTTCTAACTGTCTTAGGAGGGTTAAGGTTTTCTATAACTTCTATCTTTGCTTTATCAACCTCAATGCCTATTTCATATATTATATGTCCTAACACTATGCCTTCTTTAACCATAAAGTGACACTTCTCCCAATTTAACAAAAGGTTAACTTCTACACATATCTCTAGGATTTTCTCAAGGTTAATGAGGCAATCTTCAAAATCTAACCCACATATCGAGAAATCGTCCATGAATACTTCCATAATTACGTCGAGATAATCTGCAAAGATCGACATCATACAACGTTGGAAAGTAGCTGGCGCATTACAGAGTCCAAATAGCATTCGTCTGTAAGCAAACGTTCCGTAAGGACAGGTAAAGGTTGTTTTCTCTTGATCCTCGGGGTGTATGGGTATTTGGAAAAATCCAGAATATCCATCAAGATAACAAAAGTAAGAGTGTCTGGCAAGACGCTCAAGCATTTGATCTATGAATGGAAGGGGGAAATGGTCTTTCCTAGTTGCCTTATTTAGCTTCCTATAATCTATGCATATATGCCATCCTCCTTCTATGCGTTTAGCCACATGCTCTCCCTTTTCGTTCTGCAACACTGTGATGCCTCCCTTTTTGGGTACCACATGTACATGACTTACCCATTTACTATCAGAGATCTAATAGATTATACCATCTTCTAGCAGTTTAAGGACTTCCTTCTTTACCACCTAACTCATCACAGGGTTGATTCTTCTCTGATGCTCCTTGGAAGGTTTTGAATCCTCCTTTAGAGAGATCATGTGCATACACACAGATGGGCTTATACCTTTTAAATAAGAGATGTTGTACCCTAAGGCAGAGGGGTATCTTCTTAAAACATTCAAGAGTCGATTTGTCTCGCCTTGGTTTAAGGTGGCACTAACTATTACTAGGCGGTTCATTTCTCTATCCAAAAACTCATATCTTAGGTTTTTGGGTAGTTCCTTAAGTTCTTGAGCTGGTTTTTGAGAATTTGGGGAAAGGTCTGGAGTAAGATCCAAACATTCATTAGTGTGAGGTTCTGTTTCCTCTAGCTCGTCATCTTTTTCATTCGGGTTTGAAAATGGTTCGATCACGGGTTCTTCTCGATCAAATTCCCTTATGCACTCATCTATGATATTGATCGCATAACATGCGTCTCCTAGAATTGGTGCCATCAGGAATTTTGAAAGAATGAAGTCGATCTTTTCGTCCCCTACTTCGAAAGTTAATTTTCCTCTTTTAACATCTATTATAGCTCCGTTTGTTGATAAGAATGGTCTACCTAAAAGGATAGGGATATCTTCGTCTTCCTTGATATCCATGACCACAAAGTCTATTGGGATATAAAATTGACCGATCCTAACTGGGATGTCTTCTAAAATTCCTACAGGATACTTAACAGACCTATCGGCCAATTGGAGGGACATCTTAGTTGGTTGTAATTCTCCTAAGTTTAACCTTTTACATACAGCTAAGGGCATTAAACTCACACTAGCGCCTAAGTCTAGGAAAGTTTTGTCGATCACATGACTCCCTAAAATGCAAGGTATAGCAAAACTACCAGGGTCTTTCTCCTTCTTAGCAAGTTTATCCTCGGAAATAAAGTTGCATTCCAAGGGTTTTGAATAGTCAAGCCTATGCTTGTTAGTTAAGATGTCTTTGAGAAATTTGGCGTAAGACGGAATTTGGGTGATAGCTTCGGTGAAAGGAATATCTACATGAAGCTTCTCTATTACTTTTATCTAGCTCGTCATCTTTTTCATTCGGGTTTGAAAATGGTTAGATCACGGGTTATTCTCGATCAAATTCCCTTATGCACTCATCTATGATATCGATCGCATAACATGCGTCTCCTAGAATTGGTGCCATCAGGAATTTTGAAAGAATGAACTCGATCTTTTCGTCCCCTACTTCGAAAGTTAATTTTCCTCTTTTAACATCTATTATAGCTCCAATTGTTGATAAGAATGGTCTACCTAAAAGGATAGGGATATCATCGTCTTCCTTGATATCCATGACCACAAAGTCTATTGGGATATAAAATTGACCGATCCTAACTGGGATGTCTTCTAAAATTCCTACAGGATACTTAACAGACCTATCGACCAATCGGAGGGACATCTTAGTTGGTTGTAATTCTCCTAAGTTTAACCTTTTACATACAGCTAAGGGCATTAAACTCACACTAGCGCCTAAGTCTAGTAAAGTTTTGTCGATCACATGACTCCCTAAAATGCAAGGTATAGAAAAACTACCAGGGTCTTTCTCCTTCTTAGCAAGTTTATCCTCGGAAATAAAGTTGCATTCCAAGGGTTTTGGATCGTCAAGCCTACGCTTGTTGGTTAAGATGTATTTGAGAAATTTGGCGTAAGACGAAATTTGGGTGATATCTTCGGTGAAAGGAATCTCTACATGAAGCTTCTCTATTACTTTTATAAATTTTTGGTATTGGTTATTAATTTTGGTTTGTTTAAGTCTTTGTGGATATGGGATTGGTGGTTTGTACGGGGGTGGTGGTTTGTAAGTTTTATCCTTGGCTTCTCCTTCTTGGTTGGTTTGTTTCTCGAGTTCTACCGATTCCTCTTCTTGGTTGGTAGGTATATTTTCTGTAGAAGTTTTGGACTCGCTCATCGCTGGGTTTTGAGGCCCTTCGTAAGCGGCCCCACTTTGTAACGAGATAGCGTTAGCTTTCCCTCGAGGGTTTGGTTGAAGTTGTCCAGGGAATTGGCCTCTAGGTGTAGTTTGTAGGGCTTGGTTTTGTGCTACCTGTGAGATTTGGGTTTCAAGCATCTTGTTGTGAGTGATTATCTGATCAACCTTGGTTCCTAATTGCGTTATAAGTTCGTTTATGTGAATGTTCTGGTTTAGGAATTCTTTATTTTGCTAAGTCTGGCCCGATATAAAGCTCTCCATGATCTTTTCAAGGTTAGACTTCTGAGGCACAACTTGCATAGGTTGATTTGGTTTTTGGGCTTGATAACCTTGCGGTCTCTGAGGTGCATGATTTTGGATAGGGTTCTGGTTTTTATAGGAGAAATTTGGATGATTCTTCCATCCAGGGTTGTAAGTGTTTGAAAATGGGTTACCTTGGGCGTAATTCACTTGGTCGGTGTTCAGATCGTTCAAAAGGTTACACTTCGTCGATTCGTGTCCTTTAGATCCACAAAGTTCACACTCTGTGTGGACTATCGTTGCGGTGTTAGTGTGTGTAGACATATGTTCGATCCTAAGGGCTAAAGCGTCCATTTTCTCCTGCATCAAGTCTAGAGAGCTTATCTCATGTATTCCACCTTGGGTCTCCTTTTTCTCTATTGATGCTCGTTCAGTTCCCCATTGGTAATGGTCTTGGGCCATATCCTCGATTAGTTCACAAGCTTCAGGGTAAGGTTTGTCCATCAGCGCGTCACATGCGGCAACATCAATGCTCATCTTGGTGTTATAATGGAGTCCATTGTAGAAGGTACGAACGATCAACCATTGTTCTAGGCCATGGTGTGGGCAGACTCTCAATAACTCTTTATATCTCTCCCAAGCTTCAAAAAGCGATTCTCCTTGGTTTTGAGTAAATCTAGTTATTTTGTTTTGAAGAACAACAGTCTTACTAGGGGGGAAATATCTAGCAAGGAATACTCTCCTAAGGTCTTCCCAAGTAGTTATTGAATTAGCTGGAAGTGAATCTAACCATGAACGTGCTCTATCCCTGAGGGAGAAAGGAAATAATCTCAAACGGATTGCATCGGTTGAAGCGCTGTTGGATTTAAAAGTGTCAGCCAGTTGGATAAACAAATTTAAATGTTGATTTGGGCTCTCAGTAGCGAGACCTGTGAATTGGTTTTGTTGCACTAATTGCAACAAAGACGGATTTAGTTCGAAATTGTTGGCAGGAATGAGGGGGTTTACTATACTCGAACTAGGTTCCTCGTCAGAGGGTTGGGCAAACTCCTTAAGAGGTCTCTGGTCACGATTCTCGGCCATAGCTTTCTTAATTCAGATGAGTAAGAGGCGTGTACGAGTGTAACGTTCGGGTTCCGCTAAAGGATCTACTAAATTTCCAATACTATGGGTTCTTCGCATTTACCGGCTAATAATGCCTTAGTCTAGACGATGTAACAACAGGGTACGAAATTTGACGAAGTTGGTCCCCGGCAACAGCGCCAAAAACTTGATCGTGTGAATTCGCAAGTGCACGAATCGCGTCAAAGTAATATAAAAGAATTTCGATCCCACAGAGAACAAATCGTCAATCTATCGATTACTATCGTTACGATGTTTATCTAAGGCGGTACAAAAGAGATATTGGCGTTGCAAAATAACTGTAAATAATAAATGTGGTGCAGATAAAGATAGGTTTGAATGTATATCACGTCAGTTAAGTGATGTTTCGATTGTCTAAATAGAACTACTTACGAGGCAATATTTTTTATTCTTGAAAAGAATCCATTTAACAGGAATTGTCGCTTTCGCGTATTCAGAACCGAGTTTACCCTTAAATTAAGGCCTTTTATTGTCACTTATAAAAGGTGCGCAGAACGCTAAAGTAGTAAAGTTATTTTTAAGAAATAAGACTCGTAAACTTAGTTGAAAAGTGATTTTGATTTGGAAAGTTTACCCAAGGAGTTTCCTGATTTTAAATCTATCAACGCGTCCGAAAACAATTTCAAAAATAGTTTTTCCTTAAAGTGATAAAAATTTCTAGTTAACTAAGCTTGGGTGCTTTCGCACTCCTTGAATAGTCAAAACTAACCAAGTTCATTTTAGAAAACTCAAGTTAAAAATCAAAACAACCTTTAAAGCATTTCTACAGATTCAATATGTGAAACATCTCCTTAACCGCGATCCTTACATTCTAACCTTTAGCCTGACATTGTAATACCAATAAACACTACGATATTGATCATGATGAAAAGTTATTTTTAGAATGTGAGGCGTAAGGAATGAGTAAAGCGCGTAAAATAAATAAAGTAAAGCGAGACAGAAAATAAATAAAATAAAGCGTAGACGGAAAATAAATAAAGTAAAGCGTAGGCAGAAAATAAATAAAGTAAAGTGTAGACAGAAAGTAAATAAAGTAAAGCGAGACGAAAAATAAATAAAATAAAGCGAGGCAAGTAAATAAATAAATAAAAGCGAGACAAGTACATAATTAAATAAAAGCGATAAATAAGAACCTGCTCCAAACGGAGGCTTTAAATCTGGTACAAGGAAAATAAACCTCCGACTCTAAAGATAAAGACGACAACAACTCGAAGTGACCCAACTCAATCTCACTAAGGTGCGATAACCCACCAATGTGACGGATTGCCGCTTTACAAATGATAAATATAGTCTTAGTGTTGTAAACTAAGTTGGATGATTTGAAAATGAAATGGAACAGACTATTTATAAAGGATTTCAGCAGCTTGTAAAGACCATGGTGCCCCTCAACTTATCCTTAGTGGGAATGTGATTTGCAAAGGTGGCGCCCGTCATCCCTTCATGGCGCCCGCCATGTGTGGAAATGGGGAAGATCATGGGAACGTGGCGGTTACCTCCTGGTTGAGGGCTGATGAGTCATGGCTTCTCCTATAGCGGCTGCCATGTGCAACGCCATATGTACAATATTCGTTGAAAAACCCTAGTTTTAGGTCTTTTTGCTTCGTCTCTTCTAAAAGGGTCCGAAAGAGGTAAATATCTGAAAACAACATAAAAGAGAGCATAATAAAAACAAAATGATAATAAAGTCCTAATAAACATGTGAAATCCGAGTAAAAAACACGGTGTGATTCAGTGTGATCAGTACACAAACCAAGTTTGGACCTTGGTAGAGCCTCCTGTAGGAGTTAACCCTATAGGATGCAAGTGGGTCTTCAAAAAGAAGACTGGCATGGATGGTAAGGTACATACCTATAAGGCAAGACTTGTTGCAAAAGGATATAAACAAATTCATGGGTTTGACTATGATGAAACCTTTTCACCAGTTGCAATGCTTAAATCTATTCGGATTTTACTTGCTATCGTTGCATATCATGATTATGAAATATGGCAGATGGATGTCAAAAATGCTTTCCTTAATGGGAATCTTCTTGAGGATGTGTACATGACACATCCTGAAGGATTTGACATACCAGAAGAAGCCCAAAAGATATGTAAGTTACAAAGATCAATCTATGGATTGAAGCAAGCTTCCAGAAGCTGGAATCTTCGTTTTGATGAAACAGTAAAATAATATGGATTCATCAAGAACGAAGATGAGCCTTGTGTCAGAAGGTTAGTGGGAGCATGACCGTTTTCCTGGTATTATATGTAGATGACATATTACTCACTGGAAACGATGTCCTTACCCTGCAACAAGTAAAGTCTTGGTTGGGGAAATGCTTTTCTATGAAGGACCTAGGTGAAGCAACCTATATATTAGGAATCAGATTCTATAGAGATAGATCACAAAAACTGCTTGGCCTAAGTCAGAGTACTTACATAGACAAAGTGCTGAGACGCTTTAATATGCCTGATTCCAAGAAAGGATTCATACCTATGCAACATGGTCTGTGTCTATCAAAAACACCATCCCCTTCAACTAAGGAAGAAAGGGATCGCATGAATAAGGTTCCATATGCATCTGCAATAGGATCTATCATGTATGCCATGTTATGTACTTGACCAGATGTCTCGTATGCTTTAAGTGTAACGAGTAGGTACCAATCTGATCCTGGTGATGCTCATTGGGTAGCTGTCAAGAATATCCTTAAGTATTTGAGAAGGACTAAGGACTCATTCTTGATATATGGAAGTCAGGAAGAGCTGGTTGTAATTGGATACACCGATGCTAGCTTTCAGACAGAGAAGGACGACTTTAGATCACAATCTGGTTATGTGTTTTGCTTAAATGGTGGCGCTATAGTTGGAAAAGTTCAAAGCAAGATACAGTTGCTGATTCTACAATCGAGGCCGAGTATATTGTTGCCTCAAGTACAGCAAAGGAACCTATTTGGATCAAAAAGTTCATTAGTGAATTTGGCATAGTTCCTAGCATTGTGGATCCCATTGGTCTCTATTGTGATAATAATGGTGCTATCGCACAAGCTAAGGAGCCTAAATCTCACCAACGATCCAAACACATACTTAGGCGTTATCACCTCATTCGAGAGATAATAGATAGAGGAGATGTGAAAATATGCAGAGTACCTACACTTGACAATATTGCTGACCCACTGACAAAGCCTCTTGCGCAGCAGAAGCCTGATGGCCATACTAAATCTATGGGCATTAGGGGTATGCCTGATTGGCTCTAGTGCTAGTGGGAGATTGTTGGTGTAAGCCCTAGAGGCTAATACTTTTGGTACTTGTATCGAATTATTTATTAATAATGAAAGGCTTTTTCTTTATTATGTTTGTTTAATAAAGTCCCTAGAATAGCTGGTCCGTTTAATGTATCAAGTGTGACTTAATCATGAGATCACATTAAACATAAGGAAACTATTCTTAAAGTATCAGTAGTCGAGCTTTATTGTGAAGTGGGATAACATTAAAGCATTAAGATATTATGTATATAGACTGATGATCACATCTCATGGATCATGGATAAGGAGTTATCAAGTATTAAACATAGGTATGAATATTAAGAGTAATATTTATACTGGATTGACCCACTATGAGAATACTATATAGAATGTTATGCAAAGTGTCATAAGTTATTCTCATGGTGATAATGATGTATACCACCCTTCGACCTGAAACCACTATGGACCCTAGATGTAGAGTCGAGTGCCTTATTGCTGATCAAACATTGTCCGTAACTGGATGACCATAAAGACAGTTGATGGGTACTCCACGAAGCATGCTAAGGGACATGAGTGACCTAGATGGAATTTTCCCATCCTGCATAACAGGATAAATGTCTATGGGACCAATATTGAACTGGACAAGGATGACACGGTCTATGTCTTGTGTTCAATATAGACATAAGGGCAAAAGGGTAATTGTACACATAAGTATTATCACAAAAGGATTTGTCAGATCACATGACATTTTCGTGTCTTGGGTAGCAGTGATGTGTTGCTAGATACCGCTCACTGTTTATTATGTTAAATATGTGAATTAATATAATTCCAATGCCGCGAAAGCCTACAGGGTCACACACAAAAGGACGAATTGATGAGAGATAAAGTAACTAAGGAATACCATAATGTACGGTGCACATAAGTGAATTGTAGAACATCGTAAGGTACGGTGTGCTTAAGTAGAATACGAAATATGGTAAGGTACCACGCGCTTAAGTGATTTTGGCATATTATAAGATATGGGCCATATACACTTGAGTGGGATTTTTAGCTTGCAACCCACACAAGTGTTTCTATAAATAGAACCCTTGTGTAGAAGCATTTGTCTAGTTGCAATTTCGTTTCTCTCTCTCTCTCTCTCTCTCACTCACTCAAAGCCTTCATTCGTAGCAGCTAGCACTGAGATTGAAGGAATCCGTTCGTGTGGATTGAGTAGAGGCGTTGTCATCGTTCAACGTTCGTGATCGCTCCGTAGATCTGCATCAAAGGTTACAATTGTCACAAGAGGTAACGATTCTATCACTGATCATGCCCATTCGTAAGGACCACTAAAGGAGAAATTTTAAATTCCGCTGCGTTTTGGATCGCTATTCTCCTTCAATAACTTGGCATCCTCCTTCCCCCTTTTTCATTGGGTTTGTTTTGGGAGAGATCACCAAGCACTATGTGATTGTATCATACTTGTATTTTATCATTTCACTAACCAAAATACCAAAAATATGTCTTTGCATTTGCTTAACTCTTTTGTAGGTAGGGCATGATCTCCATTTATCTATCAAGTTCATATCTAGGGTTTGAGACCCTCATGAACAAAGAGCACAACCATGGACTGATTCAAGGATGGTCATAAACATCATATATGAGTCCCAATGATCTCTACATGTTATATTGATCAAGTTTTCTTCAAGAGTTTGAGGGTGATTTGCCTTGGAAACCCTAGTTTAACTGGGTATCTTGAGTAACTTCTCCAACAAGCTATCTCATCAATTGATCAAATTTTTTAATGGACACTTCAAAATTCATCATATTATGCATATATGATCTAACATGAGCCTAGAAAGACAAGAAAATTGGAGGTTAGCAAGTTGGTTGATGGTGGTTGGCCAGATGAATTCATCTGATCAAAACTGGGTCTCCCTAGACCCTATCTCCTACACTTTTTAACCATATGAAAATGATTCCAAGAGAAAACTTACTATAAATGACATTATAAACAACTTTCATGTTTAGACCTAGAGCTAGTTTTGCTTGGAAAATCATTTTCTATGTTGAAACATTATAGGTCATTTTGTCTAAACCCTAATTTGAAAGTCAACTTCCCAAGGCCATAACTTGCACAATTTTTATGAGATGAAAGATTTCCAAGTTTCAAAATAAAATTCAAGAGGTATATTTCAACTTTGATGTTTGGAGTGAGAGCTGATTTAACTTTTATGGGCATGTGATATAAGGTTACATTATAGGTCACTTTTGACCTATACCATTGATCAAGTGATTTTTCCAAACTTCAAAAATGCATAACTCTATCATTTCAAATCCAAATGACATGCAATTGGTGACCCTTTTGAAGGTATTTGAAATACCTAAAACTTTTATGAAGACACTTTTCTCATTTGAAGCTCACGTAAAAAGTTAAGCAAGGTGGAATATTGAGACATATGGCTTGACACTTAGAAGAAATTTCAATGTTCAAAATTCCAAACTTCCACCTCAAAATTCCTCAAGTTCCAAGATCCAAATGGAAAAATGTTGAACATGAAAGTTGTTCCTCTTGGTCTAACCTTTCCAAAAAGTCCAAGTTCATTCATTTTGGATAATAAATGAATAGGCTGCGCATGGCTTGAACATGGTATCATCATTTGGCAAGATTGAACTTCAAACATCCATGCACAATTGCCTAGCATTCCAACATGACTTCAGCCTTGCTTACACTTAATTATGGATCAGATGGAGTGATTTCATGGGCCTGCACACACCCATGCACTCATGCATCACACATTGCTAATTTTGGAAGCTCATTTCAAGTGTGCAAATATCAACTGAATTGGCTATAAATAGAGCTCCATATGCTCAGAATTTCACACACATTCGCGCCAGCTTTGATCCCAAACCTCTAACCCTCACATTCCAAAGGATAATCCTGATAATTTCACTTGAAATTGAGTTTGAATTCTCACTGTTTTAAGATTCAAAACTCCAGGGATCCAAGACCTTTTGAGCATTCAATTCTTCTTCTGCAAGCATTTGGAGTGAGATCAAGCACGAGCCAAAGCAAGAACAGCTGAATCCAAACCTACATTGAAGGTATTTTCCAGAAATTTTAATCTCTTCGATTCTCTCTAAATCTTGGTCAATTCTCTTGATTCCTTGGTTGTTTGAAGTCCTACCAATGTAGGCAAGAAGATTGAGTTGCTTTGAGGCCAAATCGAAGTAACTCAGTTCATGTACCTCAAATTTCAACTCCATGTATCTCTCAATATACTTGGAGTTAGGATAAATTGAGGTCAGATTCGTGCTCAGTGCCATTTTTACTTTGAAATCATGTCCTTCTTTTTAATTTTGGTGATGGTTATGACTGAACCAGTCCGACGAGGCTCGCCTGAGAAGGAGATCGGAGTTGTAGCTCCGGTGGTGAGTTGGTATGTTCAGAGCCACATGATCCATTTGAAATGAAATAATCTCGTGCGTTGGTTTGAATTTCCTATGGCGCGCTGACTCAGGCGTATTGTGGATTGCGCGTTTGTAACCACTTGATCTGCCACCTCAATTAATGAGGGAGGTCAAGTGGTTCACGTTTTTTTCTGATCATTTAATTTTCATTTTAATCCTTTTATTTTCATTAATTCATATTAATTTTAATATTGATCCAAAAAATATGGGAGTTTCATCAAAAAAATTCAAATAATTTCCTCTTTCATATTCTGAATTATAATTATTTTTTGGATCATTATTAATATTTTTCATGATTTAATTGATTTTTCATTTGTTTTTAATTGTTTAAAAATACTTTTGAATATCCAAAAATTATGAAATTTTTTCTCCAATGTCTTTTGACCTTGTTTGACCCATGATAAATCTCATGGCCATTTCTTTGGTGTTTTGATGTGGTTTTAGGAATTGGATAAACCATATTTAATTTAAATGCCTTATTTTAGTATTTTTAATTTAATTAATTGCCAAATAAATTTGTTGACCAATTATGATGACTTGTTTGAGTTTGATTATTGTTGTTGGGTCTTGGTCAAGGTTGATTTGACTTTGTCAAATTAATATCATTGGATTTAGGGGATTGATGGAATGTATATTCCATCTCCCAAAATGAATGAATCATATTAATTTGATAAAAGTCATCTTTTGACCAATTTGTGTTTTCACCTATTCCCCCCCCCCCCCCCCCCCTTCCACTTCATCTCATTCCCCTTCTTCATTCATTCATTCATTCCATTTGACCTATGATATCTCAAAATCCTAAGGCTAGTTGATTGAAAAATTAACATGAGTATGGATGAGATTAGGCCACACCTTTTGCATATTATTTTTGTGTGCGGTATGTTTCATGAGCATAGTTCATTATACTATGTCTCTAACATGCATTAACACCAAAATTCTATTGTCTGGCCTCAAATAGTTATGACTTCTACATAAGACCTATTACGATTGCTTAACATAGCGCTAAATTTGTGACATAAAAGGCATAAGCATTCTAGTTAGTGAAATTGTAAGTCTCCCCTCTTTCATGGTATTGTGTGGAAACTTGGCCTTCTTTCCTTCCTTTGGAAGATGCTTTGGCTCAAGGATTCATGCTTGTGATAAGTGGGTTGAGTATTCTCTAAAGAATGTCTAAGAATGAAAAGCAAAAACAAAATAATACTAACTTCTAACCTATTAACTACTAACTTTTAATTTTAAGCCCTTTACTGTAATTCCATTTAATTTTAGCTTTTATACATTTGCCATTGTTCATATCATTCTAATTTTTTATGTTAATGCAATTTTCACTTTATCCACTTGGACCATATTATGTGATATATTTTGTTTGTGTATACTTTGCTTGTTTGTGTGGTCTTTGACCATTAATGTACATAATAACAACAAAAACCCTAAAAAAAATTGTGTGGACTGTTGGCTTGATCTTGGTTAAATGGACTTAGAATTTAGGCAAAATTCCTATGCTAAAGGACTTGGCCAATGCCAAATTATTGTGAAACCAAGTGCTTTCAATTTGAAACTTCATCTGATACATCATTCAAGATCTCTCTAAGTTCATCTCCAATATGATCATTGTGAAGCTGTTATTTTGAACCTGTGTCTGGTGAAATTCATCTATTACATGGGCTACCTTGAAGAAGATCATGGAATGGATAAGCTTGGATATGGCCATCTTTATTTGATGTCTTGCTCTTCAAGATAATATAATTGTGCATTTGTTTTTTGCCTGATTCTAAAAGTCCAAGGGAATTCTGGGTTTCTATTGACATTCTTGTTTATTGGATTGCTACCCACTTGGTCAGATCTTTTCGACTTTAAACTTTTAATTTTGTACATAGGATTAGTATCTTCATATTCTCCCCATTTCTTTAATTTCAAAATATCTCCCTCTTTTTTCAAAACCTTCTTTGATTGATCTTATTTTGTCCTAAACTGTGACCATCTTTGCAAAAAGATAGAAACTTTGGCCTTATGCCATTGAATTTTAAAACTTCCTTTTCTTAATCAAACTTGTAAATAAACTTAACTATACTTGACTTAAACTTTCAACAAGCCAAAAAAGAACTAACTCATTCAAACTATTCTTAGGTCTTTGTGCCTTTCAAACTTAATTTTTGTTAAAAAGCAATGCATCCACTTTGAAATTTGTATCACGAACTACAGGGTTTTGATCCCTCATTTTTATGTTGGTACGTAGGCACAAGACCGAAGGTCTTGTCAAACACAAAAATATAATTAATGAATTCTTTTCTCATCCCCCCCATTCTATTTATTTGTAAACATAATTTTTGTACCAAATACATATGCACACAAAAAGGGCTCCCTAGGAGTACCTAGGACACTTTGGGTGCTAACACATTCCCTCTGTGTAACCAACCCCCTTACCTGTAATCTCTGACATTTTATTAGTTTTGATTTGAAAACTTCTTACTTTTGGGTTTTGTTCGTACTTTTTTCCCTTTTCCCTTGGAAACAATAAAAGCGCGGTGGCGACTCTTGTTATTTGATCTCTAGCTTATCCATAGATTGATGATCATGAATTTACCGCTATAGAAATTAAGTGGCGACTCTGCTGGGGAATAGTCTCCAATGGGTTTAGCCTACTTTTTGTGTGTATATATTTGTATATATGTGATGTATCTATTATGTATGTATTATGTATGTGTGATATAATCTGCTTGTTGTGCTTGGTGATCTTTGAGTGGTGAGATAAGTTCTAACCCGAACTTGAGTGCAATTAAGATAGGAGGATGGTATAGTCATGTTCGACTTGTGTGGAGTAGTCCTTAACAAGTTGGCTTGAGACCCATCTGCTCAGTGGAGACTCTTTTGGATTTGGAAATGTCACACAAGTATTTGTGGTTAGGCATTCATATCTCTAATTGGGTCAGAGAAGCTGAGGACCATAGAACATTTACCCCATCTTGGCCTATTTAGGACGTAATGCAGAAACTGTTCAAGTGTAGACTTGATAATAGTTGTTACACGATACTACACTCAGACGAGTTTCTCTTGAGAATATTATGGGTCGATGAGTCAGTCATCTTAACCTGTAATATCCGATAGATGGAATTAAGACTCTGGGAACTTTTTAGAACATGACCTACAGGTTTTTATCCTTAGTTCACATCTTTGGGATGGTTCTTACCCAGACTCCATGCTCATGACTTGCAACAAACCCTTGATTCTTGGTTGATCCAATCAAGTCTTGTCAATATCAATGGAACTTGGGTGTTGATAAGGTGTAAACCATAATCCACCAAAATGGATGATTGATCTTAACAATGACTTGATTCATCCCTTGACCTTTGTTTTCCTTGTGTGTAATCCCTTATTTGTGATTGTTGCATTCATGCATTCATGCGCATCATAACATTCATCACACGAAATTTTCAAGGAACTGAGGTATTATTTACAAATATTTTCAGACCATGGATTATGGACGAAGGAACACTAAGAAGTACAGTTTCAGATGTCCCGATTTGAAAGAGTTAAGGAATCTAGCATATTTTGTGTTAGATCCCTTGGACTTCAAACACCGTCATGGGAAACTTCTGTCCATCTTGTCTGTTGGTGTGGTTGAAGGACTCTTGAGTGTATTGGTGCAGTTCTATGATCCCCTCTACCATTGTTTCACTTTCCTAGATTATCAGCTTGTGCCTACCTTGGAGGAGTATTCTCATCTTTTGGGGATACCTATTTCTAGTAAAGTGCCTTTTAGTGGATTGGAGGAGATTCCCCAATCTAATCTTATTGCTGAAGCTCTTCACTAGAAGAAGTCTGAGATAGAGGCTCATTGGATGAAGAAAGGAGGGTTATTTGGGTTGCCATCTGATTTCCTCATCAAGGAAGCCACTACTTTTGCTCAAGCCGGTAGTGTGGACGCTTTTGAAGCTATCTTTGTGTTGCTCATTTATGGATTAGTTGTTCCCTAACATTGACGGTTTTGTTGATGTTAACGCCATTAGACTTTGCTTGATTGGGAATCCTGTGCCTACTCTGTTGGGTGATATGTATTTCTCTTTGCATCTAAGGAATTCTAAGGGTGGTGGAACTATTGTCTGTTGCATTCCTCTTCTGTACAAATGGTTTATTTCACACTTGCCTCAGACACCTGCTTTTATGGAGAACAAACAATGTCTAAGGTGGTCTCAGAGACTTATGTCTCTCACTAATGATGATATAGTTTGGTATGATCCGTCTTTAAGCAGTTTGGAGATTATTGATAGTTGTGGTGAATTCTCTAATGTGCCTCTCATTGGTACACAAGGAGGAATTAACTACAACCCTGCTTTGGCTCGCCGTCAACTTGGGTTCCCCTTTAGAGACAAACCTAATCACACTTTGTTAGAAGGTCTTTTCTATCAAGAGGGTAAAGATCCCCAACATTTGAAGCAGAAGATTATGCATGCTTGGCATAATGTCCATAGGAAAGGAAGATCCGATCTTTGTCCGTGCAATTGTGTAACTTTGGAAGCTTGCACTCTTTAGGTGAGGAAGAGAGCTTTGGAGTTGAAGATGCCTAATCCTTGTGAGAGACCTATGTCTGTGGTTGTGGTTGAGCCACTAACTCTCTCTAACCAAGATGTAGAGAAGTTGGAAGACGCGCTCGCCAAGATGAAGCAAGAGAAGGATATGTGGGAAGAGCGTTTCCGTGCTTTGGGCAAGAAGCATAAAGAGTTGCAATTGGAGTCTAAGGACAAAGATGCACTTATTAAGTTACTTGAAGACCGAGTGACGAAAAGAAAGAGAGAGCCATAGGTTTCATCTTCTAGCATGCCTCAACCTTCCGTTGCTTGGAAGAAGATTGTTGATCAGCTTGTCCTCGAGAAGACTCAGATGAAGGCTTCTTTTGAGATCAAGATCCGTCGCATTCGAAGGAAGTACGCGCCTTCACTCAGATCTTCTGATATTATTGTTAGGGATCCTTAGGATGACTAGTCTCATTTTCTCTTGTATTTTTCATTTGGTTTATGAAATTGTACTCAGTGTAATCCTTCCAATTTATATAAATAAAAAGAGATTTTTGGTCATATCAAATTGTTGCAATTGCTATTTAAATACATATATTTGCAAATGATATAGTAAGTTCCCTGAAAATAAAAACAATCAAGCATTGCTTCTCATCCATCATTTGCATAACAAGTTCTCGCCAGATGTTTGATTGGTGTTTCTTCTGTGCTTTAGCCAAGCTGACTCACCGGTACAATACTCGAGCCAATCATCTGAAAATTATGGAGCATTTGGAGCAAGAGAACAGAGAATTGAAGGACGAGATCACCCGCCTGACTGCCATGATGGAGTCAGTTCTTACTGCTCATAGCCAATCTTCTCCAATGCCTGCAACTCCTCCTGCAAGGACTGTTATTTCTTAGGTGGTTACCTCCACCGTGCCTGCTACTGCCGTCCAACTTTGTGCCCGAAGGCTTCGCGCCTACTTTTGCTTCCATGCCGGCATCTAGCCCGGTCATGTCCGTGCCACCTCCCGTTGTGCACACCTTGCCTCGCATAGAGGATACCATCTATCATTCTGAGCCGTATGAGGGTCCGGATGTGTATGAGAAGATGGACGAGATGAAAGATCAGTTTCTTGAGTTGCACATGGAATTGAAGATGCTGAGAGGTAAAGATCTATTTGGAAAGAGTTCTACTGAGTTGTGCTTAGTGCCCAACGTCAAGATCCCGGTGAAGTTCAAAGTGCCTGACTTTGAAAAGTATAAGGGGAACTCTTGTCTGCTCATTCATCTTGTGATGTATGCTCGCAAGATGTCTACTCAGACTGATAATGATCAACTGCTGATTCACTACTTCCAAGATAGTTTAACCGGCGTTGCGCTCCGTTGGTACATGAGATTGGATAGTGCTAGCATTCACACCTTTAATGACTTGGGGGAAGCTTTCGTCAAGCAGTATAAATATAATGTGGATATGGAGCCAGATAGAGACCAGCTGAGGTCTATGTCTTAGAAAGACAAAGAGACATTTAAGGAGTATGCACAGCGATTGAGGGAGTTGGCTGCCCAGATCACTCCTCCTTTGGAGGAAAAATAAATGACAAAAATCTTCTTGAAATCTCTAAGTTCATTTTACTATGAACGAATGATTTCTAGTGCCCCAAGTGACTTTACCAAAATGGTAAACATGGGGATGAGGCTTGAGGAAGGAGTCTGTGGGGGACGTTTGTCAAAAGATGAGGCGTCAACAAGCAAGAGGTATGGTAGTAATTTCGGTAAGAAGAAGGACAGTGAGACGAATGCAGTAATCAGTGGGAGGCAGAGGAGGCCTCAGATCAGAAGGAATCCATCATCCCGTCAACATCATCATCATCAAGTATCCTCGGTAATTCCGGTATTTTCTAATCAACAAGCAACACCAGTTCAACAACAACGTCAATAACAACAACCGCAACAACGAACAAACACCTACAACAACAATAATACAAACAACAATCATCATCAATAGAACTTTGAGAGGAAGAAGGTCTCTTTCGACCCGATTCCTATGTCATGTGCAGAGATGTATCCCTCGTTAGTTCTCAAGAACTTAATTCAACCGAGGAACCCACCGCAGATTCCAGAACCACTTCCTTGGTGGTATAAACCTGAACTCCGTTGTGCTTTTCATCAAGGAGCTCCCGAATATGATATTGAAAACTGCTATCCATTGAAGTATGAGGTTCAGAAGCTTATGAAGAGTGGTATGGTGTCCTTTGAGGATCGTGCGCTGAATGTGAAAGCAAACCTTTTGCCCTCTCATGGGAACTCTTCTGTGAATATGGTGGACGGTTGTCCTGGAGAATTCAAAGTTTTTGATGTGCGTTTTATCAGGAGATCCTTAGTGCAGATGTATAAGGATGTTTGTTTGGTGAGTGAATGTGAGCACGACCATGATGGTTGTGCTGTTTGTAGTGTTAACCCAAGGGGTTGCGAAGTTGTGAAAAGGGACATCCAAAGACTGATGGATGAAGGCATGATCCAAATTGTTCAATCCCGTCATGTAGATGACGACGTAAATGTCATAGTGCCCATTTTCAAGCAATAAGATCGGTTGGTAATCCAGTATCACTCCAGTAACAGCAACAGTCAAAGATTAGTATCAATGTTGGTAATATGGTTAGCGGGCCCAGTCTCGTATTCATCTGATAAAGTTATGCCGTATCAGTATAATGCTATAATGATGAAGAATGGCCAAGAGGTCCCTTTACCTACGACTAGTTTAGTGGTGAGCATTGCTGATGTTACAAAGGTGACCCGCAGTGGTCGAGTGTTTGGGCCGGTGTTCCCAAAGGATAAAGAGGAAACAATTGTTGGTAAGAAAGTGGAGGTTCCTAGTATAGACCCAGTTGGTTGTTCAAAAGATAAGTCTGGTGAATCCAGCAATTTGAAAACCAATGATGATAATGAGGTACTCTGACTAATCAAAAGGAGTGAGTTTAATGTGGTAGAGCAGCTGCATCAGACCCCCTCAAAAATTTCAGTGTTGTCTCTGCTGATGAATTCCGAAGCCCACAGAGAAGCACTACAGAGAGTTCTCGAACAAGCGTTCGTAGAACATGATGTTAATGTGGATCATTTTGATCACATTGTGGCTAACATCACTTCTTGTAACAATCTCAGCTTTTGCGATGAAGAACTCCCTGAGGAGGGCAGAAATCATAATTTGGCTTTGCACATCTCGATGAATTTCAAAGAGGATGCTTTTTAAAATGTGCTTGTTGACACCGGTTTGTCACTGAATGTGCTTTCGAAGTCAACATTGTCAAAGTTATCTTACCAAGGAGTGCCCATGAGGTATAGCGGTGTAATTGTCAAAGCTTTTGATGGTTCGCACAAAACAGTTATTGGTGAAGTGGACCTTCCAGTCAAGATAGGTCCGTTTTCAGATTACTTTTCAAGTAATGGATATCCACCCGGCCTACAACTATTTATTGGGAAGGCCATGGATTCATGAGGCAGGAGCTGTTACTTCCACTTTACACCAGAAGCTCAAATTTGTCAAGAATGGCAAGCTTGTGATTGTTGGCGGGGAAAAGGTGATGTTGGTTAGCCACTTGTCATCTTTCTCTTATGTTGAAGCCGAGGATGAGGTTGGAACTCCGTTCCAAGCCTTATCTATTGTTACTGAGAAGAGAGTTGGGGCACCTATGTCGTCGTTGAAAGATGCCCAGAAGATTGTTGAAGAAGGTATTGTTGATCAGTGGGGGCGCATGGTAGAGGTCTCCGACAATAAAGGCAGAACCGGTTTGGGGTTCCAGAAAGGCTCATCAACTGCTAGATCTGAAGATATGCAACTCAGCTTCCATAGCGGAGGGTTCATTCATGGCAATGAATAACACTTAGCTGTTGTGCTAGAGGATGACGAAGAGGAAGACTTCACCAATTTTGTGACGCATGGAAAGGCTTGCAACAATTGGACCACTGTTGATATTCTTGTTATTTTGCATCGATCTAAGTAATTGCTTTTATATGTTTTAAAATCCTTCTCCTATGCCTAAGGGAGAAGTGAACATTGTTTGGGCATTTTCAAATTGATCATCAATAAAATTAGTTCTATTCATCCACATCTATGATGTTTGTTTTTACTTTTTGCTTTATTCTGAAAATGGTAATCACAAAAAACATAAATAAACAATATAATTGTCCATCTGCATGATATTTGGTCATAAATTCACTTCCCTAAAATCAAAATATCAAATCATTATGCAGGTTGGTTCCTAACCCCATTGAATACAATGATCCTTCTCCTTCTCCAAATTTTGAATTCCTTGTGTTTGAAGCCGAGGAGGAAAGTGATGTAGAAGTGAATGGTGAATTATCTCGTCTTCTTGAGCAAGATGAAAAGACCATTCAGTCGTTCGAAGAGCAGATAGAGCTAGTCAACTTAGGTTTCGAAGATGATGTGAAGGAAGTCAAGATTGGGTCTCGACTGTGTCTAGATGTTAAGAAGGGGTTGATTGATCTTCTTCGAGAGTATGCAGATGTGTTTGCTTGGTCCTATCAAGACATGCCTAGGTTAGATTCTGAGATTGTGGAGCATAGGTTGCCGTTGAAGCCAGAATGCCCGCCAGTCAAGCAGAAGTTGAGAAGAACGCATCCTGATATGCCTGTGAAGATCAAAGAGGAAGTGCAAAGGAATATTGATGTTGGTTTCCTTGTAACCGCTGAGTATCCGAAGTGGGTGGCCAATATTATGCATGTACCGAAGAAAGATGGAAAAGTCTGCATGTGTGTTGATTATAGAGACTTGAATAAAGCCAATCCGAAAGATGATTTCCCTCTGCCACACATTGATATGTTCGTAGACAATACTGCTAAATTCAAAGTCTTTTCGTTTATGGACGGGTTTTCCAGATTTAACCAGATCAAGATGGCACCCAAAGATATGGAGAAGACCACATTCATTACACCTTGGGGAACATTTTGTTATAGAGCGATGCCTTTCGGTTTAAAGAATGTTGGTGCAACTTACCAAAGAGCAATGACTACTCTTTTTCATGATATGATGCATAAAGAGATTGAAGTTTATGTCAATGACATGATTGCTAAATCGAATGATGAAGAGGAACATGTTGAGCATTTATTGAAGTTATTCCAGCGTTTGAGGAAGTATAAACTCTGCTTGAATCCTAATAAGTGTACTTTTTGTGTTTGTTCTGGTAAGTTGTTGGGCTTTATTGTCAGCGAGAAGGGTATTGAAGTTGATCCTACCAAGGTCAAAGCAATACAAGAGATGCCTGCGCCCAAAACTAAGAAGCAAGTCAGAGGTTTTCTCGGCCGCTTGAATTATATTTCCAGATTAATTTCCCACATGAATGCCACATGTGCGCCCATATTCAAGCTTCTTCGGAAAGATCAGTCTTGTGATTGGACCAAAGACTGCCAAAAAGCTTTTGATAGTATCAAAGAATATTTGCTTGAGCCTCCGATTCTGTCTTCACCTGTTGAAGGAAGACCGTTGATCATGTATTTGATTGTGCTCGAAGATAGTACGGGCTATGTTATTGGTCAGCAAGACGAGACTGGAAAGAAAGAATTTGCAATCTATTACCTCAGTAAGAAGTTCACCGATTGTGAGACTCGGTATTCGATGCTTGAGAAAACTTATTGTGCATTGGCTTGGGCTGATAAACATCTGTGCCAGTATATGTTGACTCATACCACTTGGTTGATATCCAAAATGGATTTGATCAAGTATATATTTGAGAAGCCTGCTTTAACTGGGAGGATTTCCCGTTGGCAGATGTTGTTGTCAGAGTATGATATTGAATACCGATCTCAGAAAGCGATCAAAGGTAGTATCTTGGCTGACCATTTGGCTCACCAACCAGTTGAAGATTACCAGTCAGTGCAGTATGACTTTCCTAATGAAGAGATTTTGTACTTGAAAATGAAGGATTATGATGAACCATTGCTTGAAGAAGGGCCAGAGCCTGGTTCCCGTTGGGGCATGGTATTTGATGGAGCTGTCAATCAATATGGAAATGGCATTGTAGCAGTGATTTTTACTCCTCAAGGCACGCATCTACCCTTTACAGTTAGATTTACTTTCAAGTGTACAAACAACATGGCAGAATATGAAGCTTGCATTATGGGGCTTGAAGAGGCCATGAATCTCATTATCAAGTATTTGGATGTCTTCAGTGATTCGACTTTGGTTGTGAATCAAATCAAAGGAGAATGGGAGACAAATCAACCCGGTTTAATACCATATAGAGATTATGCGAGGAGGATTTCAACTTTCTTTACAAAGGTTGAGTTTCATCATATTCCTCGAGATGAAAACCGGATGGCAGATGCTATTGCAACGTTGGCATCAATGATTGTAGTGTAGTATTGGAATGAAGTTCCCAAGTTATATGTGATGCGTCTTGATAGGCCAGATCATGTATTTGCTGTTGAAGAGATCAAAGACGAGAAGTCGTGGTACTTTGATATCAAATGTTTCCTCCAAAGTCAGATTTACCCGTCTGGGGCATCTTTGAAAGATAAGAAGACTTTGAGTAGATTAGCCGGCAATTTCTACTTGAATGGTGATATACTATACAAGAGAAACTTCGACATGGTTTTGCTTAGATGCGTAGATAGACACGAAGCAGACTTGTTGATGACCGAAGTGCATGAAGGTTACTTTGGTACTCATTCCAATAGACATGCAATGGCAAAGAAGATGTTGCGAGCATGTTACTATTGGCTAACAATGGAATATGATTGTTGCAAATTTGTGAAGAAATGCCACAAGTGTCAAATTTATGCTGATAAGATTCATGTTCCTCTGACACTATCGAATGTTATCTCTTCCCCATGGTCCTTCTCCATGTGGGTAATTGATATGATTGGGATGATCGAGCCCAAAGCTTCAAATGGACATCGTTTCATTCTAGTGGCAATTGACTACTTCACAAAATGGGTTGAAGCGACGTCGTATGCAAATGTAACCAAGCAAGTTTTTGTAACGTTTATCAAGAATCAAATCATATGTTATTATGGTGTGCCAAGCAAGATAATTACTGACAATGGATCGACCTTAAATAATAATATGTTGGAAGCTCTTTGTAAAGACTTCAAGATTGTACATCATAATTCTTCTCCCTACAGACCTAAGATGAATGGGGTTGTTGAAGCTGCAAATAAGAACATTAAGAAGATTATTCAGAAGATGGTTGTCACGTAGAAAGATTGGCATGAGATGCTCCTATTTGCTTTGCATGGGTATCGTACATCCATTCGCACTTCAATAGGGGAAACCCCTTTCTCTCTTATGTATGGTATGGAAGCAGTACTCCCCGTAGAGGTTGAGATTCCTTCATTGCGTATGCTCATGGAAGCCAAGTTGACTGAGGCTGAATGGTGTCAGACCAGGTTTGATCAGCTGAATTTGATAGAAGAGAAGAGATTGACTGCCATGTGTCATGGTCTGTTGTATGAGAAAAGGATGAAGAAAGCTTTTGATAAGAAGGTCAGACCTCGTGTGTTTAGAGAAGGTGACCTTGTGCTCAATAAGATTTTAACGTTTAAGCCAGATTCTAGAGGAAAATGGACTCTTAATTATGAAGGCCCATATGTTGTTAAGAGAGCCTTTTCAGGCGGTGCTTTGATTCTTACAACTATGGATGGTGAAGAGTTCACTCGTCCTATGAACGCAGATGCGGTCAAGAAATACTTCGCCTAAAAAGAAAAGAACAGCTCGCTAAGTTGAAAACCCGAAAGGGCGACTTAGGAAAAAATGAGCGTCTCGGTGGATTGAAAACCCGAAAGGGCAACCCACGCAAAAATTAGAGACATAAAACAGAAAGAATTTCCCGATAAGTTGAGTACCCCATGTAGCACCTCAAATTTTCACCTCCCATTTGTATATACATTTCATTTTTTTAGGTCATTAATATTGCATTCACATTGCATAGTCCATTACATTTCATCAGTCAAGATTGGTCAGGAGATTCAATTGTGCAAGAGAGCAAGAGCATTTTCCATGAGATTAAAGCCCTATGGTGGTTACAATGAGCTTACATGACCCAAGGATCATTTTGAAGCAACTTGGCCAAGTGTTGAAGGCTCAGAGTCCACAGTGCATGTCCAAGTCATTTGATGCCCATAAAAGTCAACTGCAAAGTCAACTGTGGATTTGGAGGTGGGAAGTGATTAGAGATACTTCATTCATGTTCAAACAAGTCTCATTTGACATTTCAAACACTCACATTGAAGAATTTGAAGCCAGATCAAAAGTTTCCAAAAATGGAAAATGACCTGTAATTTGAAATTTCCAAGAATAGCAAGTTTTTGGACCAACTTCAACTCAATTTTACATCATCAAAGAAGCGTCAAATGAATTTTTCTCCAACATGAAAGTTGAAGATCTTTCTCTCCCATTTCCAAAAAGTCCAAGATCATGGATTTATGATGAATGGTTAAGGAGTTATGATCAAATCCTGGCAAAGTGTGCTTAAAAATTCAAATGGCCATATCTTTTGAACCAAGGCTCCAAATTTGGTGGTTCTTTTTGCATTTTGTTCCTCATAACATGTAGTTTCCAAAACATCCATTACATGGCATGAATTTCATTTGCATGATCATTTACTTATTCATGAAGTTTCTTGAAGGAAAATTACTAAAATCAATTTGGGTGATCATATGCATGAAATACCAATTCCAAAGTGTGCATGGGCTTTTTTTGAGTGGATTTGGGCCAGCTTGGAGCACTGTTCACGCATGCATCTCATGCATGAGGTGAAAATGCAAATTGATGCATACATCTTATAACTTGTTAATCTCATTTAGTTTTGGCTTAAGCTTACTTTCAGAATCATTAGCAAGACATATATAAGCATAATCACAACTGCATTGATCATTAACAACATTTTTCAGATCTAGATCTTGAAATCAATCAAATTTTTCTCTCACCAAGAACTTCCAATTTCTTCACACAAGGACCATTTCTCTTGATGAATTCATGATTATGAAGTTTTTTGAGGCAAATTGAACGTGGATTTGGAGGAATTCGTGCCAGTTTTGACCACACTTGAAGCTTGAAGGTTCAATGGAGTTTGCAAGTTGAGCTAGATTCATACCTGCTGGAGCTTCCAATTCTTCATCAACCATCATAACAAGGATTATAGAGGAGATTTGGACCATTGCTGAGCCTTGTAGCACGCGTTTCCCACTTGCTGTTCTTCAAGAGGTCAAGTTTCGAACCTCATAATTCTCAAATTCATTGTTATATTTGTGTAGATCTTGTGTTGGTGATCATTCTGGTAGAAAAATCAATTGAAATGGTGCATTAAACATGAAGTTATGCATGATTAAAGTTTGAGATGCAAAAATGTTTTTCTTCGATTTGATCTTGTTATGATGAATTAGGAGTAAATGTTTGTTGATCTTTGATCTACATGGAAAATGCTTCATGATGATGTTATTGTTTTGGATTTCTGGAAATTTTTCTGGAAATGTGTATGAGTTTTGCTACTGTTCATCTTCTTCCTCATGAAGAAGATGAAGTTCATAGGATTAGCTACGAATTTCTGAGGTTAGCTACGAAATCTTCATGTTTAGCTACGATTTCTGGAAATTCTGGGCGCGCTAGGGCTTTACAGGGAAACGACGTCGTTTTATGCTTGGGTGCGCGTTTTGAATTTGGACCAGGTTCGAGTCCCAGCGAGCGAAATATTCAAATTGCCTCACATTTTCACATGTTCCCTCCATTTTGCCATGCTTGTTCATGTTTTAACTTCAAATTTTATGCCAACTTCATAAAATCATATAAAATTGAAAAATCATCCAATTCAATCCCAATTTTTTGCAAAATGCTCCTTATTTTGCCTAGTTTTTTATGATCATGAACTGGAAAGTTGTGCATGGCTGGAAAATTAATTTGCTCTAGGATGATTGAACACATGTACATTTATGACCTTGCTTTGTTCAAACTATCATGAAATGCTTGTTTTTAATCCAATGGACTTGAAATTTTACATGCTGATTCTAGACACATTGGTGGACATTTTGGCTTTGGTTTGACATTTTTCCCATGCTCCATTTCTATTTTATGCTTGTGTTTGTATGGTGTGACAATTTGTGTCACACCTTTTGATGTCCAACTTGTGCAATTTGATTTCTATGCCAAATGACCTCTATTTCTTCTGATTTTTTGTGTGATGATCATGTTAGATGTGTTGGATGTTCATGAATGTTTCCAGAATTATTTGAATCATTTCTGTTTTGATTGAGGATTTTCATTCATGATGATCATTTGGATGCCTTGAATTGGTCTTTGATTTATCTTGCACATGAAATGGACTTGCCTATTGATTTTTCTTTGGTCCTTTTTATGACTTGTTCTTTATCGGTTAAACATGATTCATGTTGAGCTTGAGCTTCTGTTTTGGATTTTTGATTCACTTTTGACCCTAGGCTTTGACCTAGTGGTTTGTTACTTACATTTGAATTGTGAATTTCAGGTCCAAGTATGCATCTCTATGATTGATGTTGCTCCTTAATTTGAGCTTGATCATGTGTTATTATTGGCTAACATTGGTTTGTTTTGTAGGCTTTGAGGATAACTTACTTGTGTTTATGGCTTGCTCATTGTTGTTTGATTGGCTTTGTCTGTCTGTCTGATATTGACTATTGACTGTTTATTTGAGTGTACTGATTGGTTTAGCTGTTTCCACAGGTACCTAAGTTGCTTTAAGTTCATTTGAACTTGCTTTGCATTGCTTGTGGTTTGCATACCACTGAGGTATAATTCCTTGATCTTCATGTAGTCTGGAAGACCTGTCATATTATGTTGGCAGGCACCTGTCTGAAGCCCTCCTTAAGAGGCAATGTTTGTGGATGTTTAATTTTGTGCCAAGTGTCGCATCCGCGAAAAAACAACCGGCGGGACTCAAATAAAAACACAACACAGAGCCGCCACTGCGCGTTATTTATCCCAAAATAGGGAAAGGAAACGCTCAGAGAAACCTGGAAAGGAAATGGTCTCGCGACCAAAGAGAAAGGGTAAGGGAGTCGGTTACGCAAGGGGAAGGTATTAGCACCCCTCACGTCCGTCGTACTCGACGGGATCCACGCTCTAAAGAAAGAATAGGTTGCTAAAACATCACACACACACAGGGAACGCAGGTGGGGTTAAGGGGAAGAGAGCTCGATAGGACGTCGCATCCTATGCCTACGTATCTCGTCTGGAACGAGAATCAGAGCTGCCGTAGTTCGGCTCACACACGCCAAACAACACAAAACGCACAAACAGATGGCAAACATGGAGCCCGACAACCACTCGATGGAATTACGTCAGCATCCGAACCAAAACACGCACAAAACGGCAAACGTGGAGCCCGACCGCCAATCACTGGACTTACGTCGGCATCCGAACCAAACACACAGCAGATAACAGGTAAACACACACAAAAAAGAAAAAGGTTGCCCGGAGTGGTCTCGCACGACCACCTGCCTACATACCTCGTCTGGAACAAGGATCAGGGCGATGTAGTTCCCCCTAAAGGGAAAGAAAAAACTAGCCAGAAACCGAGGGAAGACACACTACCAGGGAGCTGGACTCGAGCCTAGTGTTGTCATGCATCATTACCCTATGTTCAGGTTTCTACCTACTTGCACAACGGCAAGCTAATCCTATCCAGGAAAGAAGCAAGCGTACAAGCATACAAGCAATTCAAGCATTTCAAGCAAACATGTCAAACTAATATTCACATAGCACACACTATAACCAGTCAAGTGGGCTCAAACAATGGGTTTAACTGCCGAAGCAATCCATCTGTACATGGGTATTATTCGCTCTTAACCTTGCCATTACGAGGCTAAGGTGAAGCAGATGAAAAGGTGAAGTGAGGATGAGACCTCACAGCTCTTATCCCTGACCAGGGAGAGCTTCAGACAAAGGAGCGTGGGTCCAGAATGGAGGGACCCTTCTACGCTCAAAGACTCTGACTCGATTGTGCAACAGCACGAGATCTTGGGTTTGTGCCCCAATGCATCAACACACAGCCGTGTGAGCAGAGGGACGACTCACAGAATAGTGGGGGATAGATTGCATATCCCTTGGCTTCCACCAATTGCCTCATAGAGGACTTCACCTGCTTAGGCACAATATTAAACAATCACAAACATCGCCTCTTAAGGAGGACTTCAGACAGTTTGCCCGGCCAAATAACAGGCCGGGTCTCCAGACTACATGAAGAATAGAAGTCCTACCTCAAGTGGTTTAAAAACCAAGCAGCAGCAAGCAAGTTCTTAAAGAACTGTAAGCAACTAAATGTACCTGAAAACAGTCAAGTATCATCAGTACTCAGCCAGACAACAATAAACAGCAAATGTTAATCAGTCAGACTATACAAACAACACAAGCACATAAATGCAAGCTACAAGCTCAAGCTCAAGCTTCACAACCTACAAAACAAAGTTATGTTAGTTCTCCATGTTAGACTATGGCACGGATCTAGAAGGGGGGGTTGAATAGATCCCAATTAAAAACTTTAGTCGGCGCTACCAATTTAAAAGAAAAATTGGTTTAAAAATGTTTTTAGGTGCGGAAGCTGCCGAGGAAAATTAGTCTAAAACGAACCGTTATTGGAAAACCGGATATGCGTTAAGCGAATGGATTATTTGATTAGAAGAGATACAATTCACTACACACAAAGCACAATCAATTATCTAGATCACTTATTTACAAGCCTAGTTCCAATGAGTCAAAATACCAAAGAGAAAACTTAAGGTAATTTTAGCTTAGGCAATATTACAAACACTTGGTGTGCACAAGCACTCCAAGTGATTTTTGAGTTAAGTAAGTGATACGATTTTTCCTAGTACAATATGTTATTGTACTTAGTATTCCAACAACAGTTTGCACCACTTTCTCAACTTAAATCAATGTTTGTCAGAAAATTGCTTAAACTAAAATCACTTAAATTTTAAGCTGAAAATTAACTTGTGCAGAAAATTAAAGAAGACAGAGATTTGATGAGGCAGTTCCCCCGCCGTCCTCGCTTCGGGGTACGTCTGCCCTCAATTCTAAAATTAGAATTGAGATGATCAATAGATATAACCTGTGATGTTTAATCGTTTTTACAAGGAGTGCAGAGTATGTAAACAACAGAATTTCGCAATGTGTTGAATGATACTTCTTCTCCTTTCCCCTTGATTCAAGATGAATCAAGACCTTTGATTGTTGATGTTTGACCTCCGTTTCCTGCCGCTCGTTGATGAACCTTCCGTTCTTCAATCCCTTGGCCCGGCTGATCACGAACAAGAACAATCAAACCCGGATTCTTCACTGCTCAATCACCGACCCCGCTACTAAACTGATGAAGACTTTCTCTTATCAGTTACCTTCGCTCAGCTGAATGATAATGAAGCAACCCGTCCAAAAACCCCCAAACGCAAACCGGTATTGGAGGATAAAACCCTAATGGTTTTATTCAAGAAAGAACCTGTCAAGACTTCAACTCGAACCCGATTCTTCAATCGCTACCTCGAACCTTATCACCTTCAAACTGTCACAAATTTGCATCAAAAGTTATTGTGTGCAGTTGATGAATTTTTGGACTGTTGAGGATGAAGATGATGAATCTTTGACAACTATTTCACTCTTTCTTGTTTCCTTGAACACTTGTACTCAAAAATTCAAATGTTAGTTAATAGAAGTGTTTTTGCTTCTATTTATAGTAACAGACAAAACCAAACAGACAGAACAGAAATTTAAACTTTGAAATAACTCAGAAAATTGAGTTTGCGCGCGAACGGTCGACCATAGGGTCAGCGCACGCTGACCCGTGGGGCACGCGCTGACTGCATGCGTCGACGCAAGGGATTTTTGCGCCGACCCGTGAGTTAAGCGTCGACCTTATGCGTCGACGCATAGGGTTCTTGCGCTGACTCCCACCAGTTTGGGCAGAGCCCTTGCGCCGACCCGTGGGCTTTGAGCTGACCCCTATGGTCGACTCAAAGCCATGAAATCTGCAGAAAAACTGTGGTTAGTGAATGTTATATATATGGTCATGATCACGCTTTGTTTGTATGTCTTTAATGATCATAATAGCTTTAGGATAACGTGAAAAGGATATGGTGAGTAATGTGATGCATTTGTTCGTAGACTTGCATGATGGTCTTTTGTCATCATCGAAACTTGACATCGTATGTGTATGAGACTTTGTCTTTACATACTCCCCCTTTTTGATGATGACAACCCGTATAACTCAGCGTGACGAACATCATGCAGCATTGACACATTTTGCACACTCCCCCTTTCTTTTGTAATCTAAGGCCATTTGCAGTTTGTCAGACTGTTAGTTTGTCAGCAATGTCAGCATTTTTCTCCCCCTTTGACAACATCAAAAAGAGAGACAGAGTAATTTTTCAAGGTTGCAACGATAAATTCACAGGCAGTAGTAGATACCAACGAAATAATATCACACATATATCATTTCTTAACACTAGTCATTAATTACGAATGAGAAAATACATAATGAAGTTGTGGTGCATAAACAGGCAAAACAACAACAAAATACATGCAAAAACAACAAGCAACATGTAAAGTGCATATGAATGGCTATTGTCTTAAGTGACGGTGTCCAGGATGGTAGCATACGCCTGGATTTCTGCTGGGGTCAGCCAGAGTTTCTAGATAATCAGTAACACCTTCCAGATGCCTAAGACTACCGGTGACTTGCCGATCCAAATCTGCATACCGTTCATTTAGGCTTGTGGAGAGATTGTCGAGCCGCTCATTTTGGGTCTGAAGTTGACTGTTAATTTGAGCAAGTCGGTCATCTTGAGATTGCATGAATGTTTGTTGGGCAAGCTGCATGCTTTGCATCATCGCCAACAGCTCTGAAGAATCAGCTTGATGTGGAGGGGATGGAGGAAGTTCTTCCTCAACCTGGTGATATGGCTGGTAAAATTCACGTTGAGTTGTCCAACCTGAATGTTGCCATTCACCCCAGCCACCCCACTGTGGAGCATCTTCTTCATATGTATCCGGCTGCTGTACCCAAGCAGAGCCAGAGTGGTCATGCGTGTCAACTGGTGGAGGACTTTCATCTCCACCAATGAAAGCATCATCGTGCCTTATTTCTTGTTCTTCTTCTGCTTCTTCTTCTTGTTCTCTTTCCACTTCATCTTCTTGATCTTCACTATCATCACTGTCATCCCTTACAGGAATATTTGATCTTCTAACAAACTTATATTGCTTCCGCTCCTTGCACCATAGATAACCCATCATAGACATGGTCTTTGTGCTAAACTCTTTGTCAGGTGTGATTGATGTTAACGGGAAGGACGGATGGCTAACATTTGCTGATGTGAGGATTTCTTGGATGAACGATCCGTAGGCGAGAGCAGTTCCTCGTCCGGAATCCCTAAGATTATACATTCTACTGGCAATGTAGTATGGCCAGTTGATCTGTATCTTATTTTTCAGAATGTAGATCAAATGAACTTCGGGCTGTTCGACTCTGGAGAGACCGCCCTTCTTGGGCCGCAGGATGCGTGAGACAACCCACTGAAGAATCCTTTCCCCGGCGTTCAGTTTGCCGGCAGTGACGGTTCGTGGGAACATGTCACTCTGCACAAAATCATCAGAATATGGCCGTACCAACATGTCATTTAATGCGCGCTTAAACTCATAGCCATCAATGTGGTGAGTATCAGTCACCTCAGGCAGGGAGTTTCCGGCATCATCCACAGACAAATCAAAATATCTATTCCAAAAGTTTGATTTAACTGATACCTTAACAGAGCCAACTTTGGAGGAGAGTTTGTGTCCGCGAAACTTCTCATGAAGACCGGAGTAGAAGACTCGGACAAGGTCTTCACTGTATTGAGAGTTGCACTCCAAGAAATTTAGGAGACCTTGATGCTTCAGCAGAGCCAAAACTTCCGGTAGGTGCATACGGTCAGCTTCAAGTCTGTAGAACGCATGTTGTTGCACAACACTTCGTTTACCGATGTCTTGGTTGTAGGTTTCAACACGAGCAGGTGGAACGAGAGATACGGCAGATATGGGAAGAGATACACCAGATGATTCACGTGGTCTCTTGCCGGAAGGTCTGCGTGATGAAGAAGCCATTTGAGTGGGTTTGAGATAGAGTGTTTGGATGTATAGAGAAGGTTTAATGAGGGTTTTGAGAGTGATTTTTCAAGAGAAGGGTTTTTCCCAATTTATAGTGGAAAGGTTAGGGTTTTGGGAAGATGGAAGAATATAGAGCACTAGCTAGTGGGTAGGTGCAGGTTACAATGTAGTGGGTAGTTGGAAGGGTGTGGAGTGTAAATGCACGGTTAATGATGGAATGCATGAGTGATGATTCAAATTTTTCTGCAGAAAAACGGAATTTTTCGAGCGATGCGTCGACCATACCCCTGTATGCGTCGACGCATACTGTTTGATTTTTGAAAATATGCAGAAATTAATTTTCATGCGTCGACCATACCCTGGTGCGGTCGACTCATACTGTACAAATTTTCATTTTCCACTGTTTACCACATGCAATGACTAGTTTGATGCATAAGCAACAATATATACAGCAATACACAACCACATGGATATATTAAGGGAATATATATATAAACCACATCATTTTGAGATGAAATTTTGAAGTCATGAGCTTTAGCAGAGATATAGAGAAAGGAACGATATCACCTTAATACCACAGTGACTTAGTGAACATTAGACATGTGCTTGCAACAACAGAAATTTGTTAGAAGTACAGTATTAAGGCTTAAGATGGGAGAATGTAAACAGCAGTTTAGACTGCCCGTTCCGAAATATCAAGGATGCCAAGTTCTCGACGAATATGAAAGAAAGGTTCATTTGCTAGCGGCTTTGTGAAAATGTCCGCTAGTTGATTTTCAGTGTTTACGTGTTCAAACACGATGTCACCTTTCTCTACATGATCCCGAAGAAAGTGGTGTCGAATTTCGATATGCTTAGTGCGAGAGTGTAGCACAGGATTTTTGGTTAGGTTAATAGCACTCGTGTTGTCACAAAATATGGGAATACGTTCCAGTTTTAGGTTAAAATCCAATAGTTGTTGCTTAATCCATAAGATTTGGGCACAGCAACTACCGGCTGCAACGTATTCAGCTTCGGCGGTTGACAAAGCGACAGAAACTTGTTTCTTGCTATGCCAACTAACCAAAGAGTTTGAAAATAGATGACAAGTGCCACTTGTGCTTTTCCTATCCGATTTACAACCGGCAAAGTCGGAATCGGAAAAACCTACCAAAGAACAATCATTACCTTTGGAATACCATAGTCCGTATTTCGGAGTACCGGATAAATATCGAAGTATCCGTTTAACGGCTTTTAAATGGGATTCCTTGGGACATGATTGGTATCTTGCACACATGCAAACACTAAACATAATATCGGGACGAGAAGCAGTAAGATAAAGGAGTGAACCAATCATACCTCTATACCGTTTTACATCTACTTCCTTACCGTCTTCGTCTTTGTTCAAGTTGGTACACGTAGGCATGGGGGTGTCTATGGCCTTAGCTTTTGCCATGTCAAATCTCTTGATAAGGTCCAAACAATACTTTGTCTGGCTCACGAAAGTTCCTTCTTTGAGCTGTTTGATTTGTAGACCGAGGAAGTATGTGAGCTCCCCCATCATACTCATCTCGAACTCACCCTGCATAAGGTCAGAGAACTCTCTCACAAGTTTCATGTTAGTAGATCCAAAAATGATATCATCCACATAAATTTGCACTAGTATCAAGTGCTTTCCTTGACGTTTAATGAAGAGGGTTGTGTCAACCTTTCCTCTTGAGTAACCTTGATCTAATAGGAACTTGCTTAGTCTCTCATACCAAGCTCTAGGAGCTTGTTTGAGGCCGTACAAAGCCCTTTTCAGCTTATAAACATGATCAGGATACTCATGGGATTCGAAACTCGGAGGTTGTGCGACATACACTTCTTCATTTATGTGACCGTTAAGGAAGGCACTTTTTACATCCATTTGAAATAGCTTAAAATCCTTTGCACAAGCGAAGGCAAGGAGAAGGCGTATAGCCTCGAGTCGGGCAACCGGCGCATAAGTTTCCTCATAGTCGATGCCTTCCTCTTGGTTATACCCTTGCGCGACTAAACGCGCCTTATTACGGGTTATTACCCCGTTTTCGTCCAGCTTGTTCCTAAACACCCATCGGGTGCCGATTACTCGATGATCTCGCGGAGGAGGGACAAGGTCCCAAACCTCATTTCTGGTGAACTGATTAAGTTCCTCCTGCATTGATAAAAACCAGTGTTCATCGAGTAGGGCTTCTTTAGGGTTTTTAGGTTCCATCTGCGAAACGAAAGCGAAGTGATAACAGAAATTACTTATCTTAGACCGAGTTGTTACACCCTTTGAGATATCTCCGATAATGTTGTCGATTGGATGGTCTTTGGAAGACTTCCAAGCTTGAGGAAGATCATTGTTTGAAGGCGGATGATCTACTTCTGTTTCATCATGGTGTACATCTTTGTCCTCCTCAATTTTGATTGTGTCGGGTTGATCAATCCCCGGCTCGCCATCATTGAGGATGTCTTTGGTAGATGTACCTGCACCATGAAAAATACTATCCTTTCCGACGTTTCTCGGATTGGATTCATCAAAGGTAACATGCACAGACTCTTCTACTGTAAGTAATCGCTTGTTGTAAATTCTATATGCTTTGCTAGATTGAGAGTATCCGAGGAAGATACCTTCGTCGGCCTTGGAATCAAATTTCCCTAAGTTTTCCTTTCCATTGTTTAACACAAAGCATTTGCAACCAAAGACATGAAGGTGAGAGACATTTGGCTTTCGCCCTTTTAAAAGTTCATACGGTGTTTTGTTAAGAATGGGGCGAATGAGCACCCTATTCAAAACGTAACACGCCGTACTAATGGCGTCGGCCCAAAAATATTTTGGTAAGCCACTTTCATTGATCATTGTTCTTCCCAATTCTTCCAAAATTCGATTTTTACGCTCCACAACCCCATTTTGTTGAGGAGTGCGTGGAGCGGAGAAGTTATGATCAATGCCATGGTTACCGCAATATTCTTCAAATAGGTGATTTTCAAATTCACCTCCATGATCGCTTCTAATTGCAACAATGTTTGTGTTTAGTTTATTTTGAGAAAGCTTAGCAAATCGTTCAAAGGCGGCGAATGTGTCACTCTTACTTACTAAGAAAATAGTCCAACAAAATCGAGAAAAGTCGTCCACTATTACGAAACCGTAATAGTTTCCTCCTAGACTCTTAATCCTAGATGGCCCAAATAAATCCATATGGAGAAGCTCGAGAGGTCTCGTTGTTGAAACGATGTTTTTGGATTTAAAAGAGATCCTCGTTTGCTTCCCCTTTTGACAAGCATCACAAAGGTGATCCTTGGTGAACTTAATTTTGGGGAGACCTAGGACTAGATCTTTTGAGACTATTTTGTTAAGTAAGTCGAAATTAACATGTGCTAAACGTCGATGCCATAACCATGAATCTTCATTCATTGTTACAAGACATTTGTCACTTGTTAACGACACTTCATTTAAGTCAAGCATATAGACATTGTTCACACGAAGACCATTAAACATGCTCTTCTTATCATCAGTATGCACAATTTTGCAACAATCTTTTGAAAACGATACATTGTATCCTTTGTCGCATAACTGGCTGATGCTAAGTAGGTTATGTTTAAGACCTTCGACAAGCAATACGTCAGAAATAGTAGTGGAAGAGGGATTACCTACACTACCTTTACCAAGTATTGCTCCTCGGTTATTGTCACCATAAGTTACATATCCCTTCTTCTTAGCCACGAAGTCAATGAAGAGAGATATGTCACCTGACATATGCCTTGAGCATCCACTATCGAGAACCCATCTTCTCTCGGTAGTCTCGAGGCATTGTACCTGTGATAAGATAATTAACAAAAGGAGGTACCCAATGGCTTATTGGGTCCTGAGTGGTGAGAAGCAAATTGGTTGCATTTGGGCATCCATTGATAAATGCCTTTAGGAACTAAAAATCTCCTAAATCTACACTTAGCAATGGCATGACCCTTCTTGCAACAATAAAGACAAGAGAACTTTTCATTTTGATTACTTTTGCTATCTTCATCCTTTATAACATATTTGTACTTTTGATATGGATTAACCATACTTGTTCGAAAATTTGATTTATCAATAGCAAAAGTAATCTTGGGCTCAAGAGCCTTGTTAAGTTTGGCTTTTAGGTTCCTTACTTCACTTTGCCAAATGTAACAAGTATCACACCCAAAGTTCATCATTCTACTTTTAAGGTCCTCATAGCTAGTTTTTGTGCTTTCCACTATAGAAGCCTTAAGTGCCTCAAGTTTCCTTTCGGATTCTTGAATTTTTTGTTCTAAATGAGAGAAAATTTTCTTATTTGAGGCAAGCCTTTTAAAGGCTTCTTTTGCTTCGCAGTGGAGAGTTTCAAAAACAGTTTGCAGTTCATGATGAGACATACTAGAGGAATTTTCATATTTAGCATGTCGTACCTGTTTCTTCTTATTCTTTTGATGAGCAGAGAGACATAGATTTGCATTTTCATCTTCATCACTTGAGCTTTCATCATCGGAGGAGTCGTTATCGCTTTCCCAAGCAATGTATGCCCTCCTTGGCTTTGATGGTTTCTTATGTGATTTGTATGAATCTTTTTCTTTTGCCTTTTTATTCATCGGACAGTCCGGTTTGTAGTGACCCGGCTTTCCACACTTGTAGCACGACCCTCTAGTTGTTTTTCCTTTGGAGTCATCATTTTTGGAGAACCTAGATTGCTTCCGGAAGTTAACTAAGTTTTTCTCGGAATGTTGGATGCCGTTCTTTCTCACGTAACGGTTGTAGCGTTTGACGAACAGCCCCATATCTTCACTCTTGTCCTCTTCTTCTTCGTCACTCGTAGAATAATCACTTTGCTCTTTTGCTTGAGACTTTGAGGAGGAAGTCTTTAGAGCAATTGATTTCTTTTCGCTCACCTTGGCTTTGTCTTTCTTATCTTTCCTTTCATGTTGTTCCAAGCTTAATAGAACTTGTTCGTGCTCTTGTAGTTTGCCGAACAATGTTGTTAAGTCCAAAATGGTAAGATCGTTTGCCTCTTTGATGGCGGTCACTTTTGGCTGCCATTCCCTGTTAAGACATCTTAAGATTTTATTAGTAGCAACATCATTGGAAATAGGTTTACCTAGTGAATGTAATCGATTGATTAGATGAGTGAATCTCTTTTGCATGTCGGCAATGGTTTCCCCTTGCTCCATGAAAAAGAGATCAAACTCTTGCGTTAGTGTATTGATTCTAGCCAATTTAACATCGTTCGTCCCCTCATGGGCAATTTGAAGTGAATCCCACATGGCCTTAGCAGTAGGGCAATGGGATACACGATAGTATTCGTCTACCCCTAATGAGGAGATTAAGATGTTTTTGGCTTTCCAATCATAGTTGTATTTCTTTTCATCATCATCGGTCCATTGTGCTTCAGGCTTAGGCACTATTTCATTATTCTCATTGGTCATGGTTATTTCAATTGGACCATTGAGAATAACATTCCATATTTTTCTATCTATGGAATTTATGTGCACCCGCATACAGTCTTTCCAATAACTATAATTTTCACCATTGAAAACGGGAGCTCTATTATAAGCCCCTTTAGGTTCGTTAGCCATTTTCTATCAAAGTTATATTTTGAAGCACGGAATAAACCGGAGCTCCTGATACCACTTGTTAGACTATGGCACGGATCTAGAAGGGGGGGTTGAATAGATCCCAATTAAAAACTTTAGTCGGCGCTACCAATTTAAAAGAAAAATTGGTTTAAAAATGTTTTTAGGTGCGGAAGCTGCCGAGGAAAATTAGTCTAAAACGAACCGTTATTGGAAAACCGGATATGCGTTAAGCGAATGGATTATTTGATTAGAAGAGATACAATTCACTACACACAAAGCACAATCAATTATCTAGATCACTTATTTACAAGCCTAGTTCCAATGAGTCAAAATACCAAAGAGAAAACTTAAGGTAATTTTAGCTTAGGCAATATTACAAACACTTGGTGTGCACAAGCACTCCAAGTGATTTTTGAGTTAAGTAAGTGATACGATTTTTCCTAGTACAATATGTTATTGTACTTAGTATTCCAACAACAGTTTGCACCACTTTCTCAACTTAAATCAATGTTTGTCAGAAAATTGCTTAAACTAAAATCACTTAAATTTTAAGCTGAAAATTAACTTGTGCAGAAAATTAAAGAAGACAGAGATTTGATGAGGCAGTTCCCCCGCCGTCCTCGCTTCGGGGTACGTCTGCCCTCAATTCTAAAATTAGAATTGAGATGATCAATAGATATAACCTGTGATGTTTAATCGTTTTTACAAGGAGTGCAGAGTATGTAAACAACAGAATTTCGCAATGTGTTGAATGATACTTCTTCTCCTTTCCCCTTGATTCAAGATGAATCAAGACCTTTGATTGTTGATGTTTGACCTCCGTTTCCTGCCGCTCGTTGATGAACCTTCCGTTCTTCAATCCCTTGGCCCGGCTGATCACGAACAAGAACAATCAAACCCGGATTCTTCACTGCTCAATCACCGACCCCGCTACTAAACTAATGAAGACTTTCTCTTATCAGTTACCTTCGCTCAGCTGAATGATAATGAAGCAACCCGTCCAAAAACCCCCAAACGCAAACCGGTATTGGAGGATAAAACCCTAATGGTTTTATTCAAGAAAGAACCTGTCAAGACTTCAACTCGAACCCGATTCTTCAATCGCTACCTCGAACCTTATCACCTTCAAACTGTCACAAATTTGCATCAAAAGTTATTGTGTGCAGTTGATGAATTTTTGGACTGTTGAGGATGAAGATGATGAATCTTTGACAACTATTTCACTCTTTCTTGTTTCCTTGAACACTTGTACTCAAAAATTCAAATGTTAGTTAATAGAAGTGTTTTTGCTTCTATTTATAGTAACAGACAAAACCAAACAGACAGAACAGAAATTTAAACTTTGAAATAACTCAGAAAATTGAGTTTGCGCGCGAACGGTCGACCATAGGGTCAGCGCACGCTGACCCGTGGGGCACGCGCTGACTGCATGCGTCGACGCAAGGGATTTTTGCGCCGACCCGTGAGTTAAGCGTCGACCTTATGCGTCGACGCATAGGGTTCTTGCGCTGACTCCCACCAGTTTGGGCAGAGCCCTTGCGCCGACCCGTGGGCTTTGAGCTGACCCCTATGGTCGACTCAAAGCCATGAAATCTGCAGAAAAACTGTGGTTAGTGAATGTATATATATGGTCATGATCACGCTTTGTTTGTATGTCTTTAATGATCATAATAGCTTTAGGATAACGTGAAAAGGATATGGTGAGTAATGTGATGCATTTGTTCGTAGACTTGCATGATGGTCTTTTGTCATCATCGAAACTTGACATCGTATGTGTATGAGACTTTGTCTTTACACTCCACATCAAGAAAATTCAATTTTATTGACTTGAAACATTCTCCTTAAGCACCATGCATTTCATCCTGAAAAGTCAATCCAAATGTGAGAAACTGGACCACTAGGCCAAACCTAGGGTCCAAAAGGGAGAAAAAGTTCTAAACAGCAAACAATTCTCAACCAAAACCAAATTAATGCAAATAGAAAGCAAACGCAATTGATCCCATACTCACATCATTCATCATATCATTTCATGCACAATTTGGTACAAACTAGGTCAAATGGAACCTCAAATGTCCAAACAGAATAACTTCAATCAAAAGCATATCAAAACAATTCCAAAAATCCTCAAATAATTCACACCTAAACAGGACATATTCAAGGTATAGCATGTCAATTTTCAGCTCAATTGGACAAAAGGAACTATGTCAATGAAAATCAAGAAAAACAGACACAATTATTCAAGCCAAACCATAGCATCAACACATACATTCACTTCAAAAATTCATAAGTCAATTAAAACAATTAAGAAATGAATGGGACCAAAACAGGGATGTCCTACAATGTGTCTACAACCAGCATACCAAATTTCATGTTCATCTAAAACCATATGAGGATTTCACATTAAATTTACAAACATGTGTCATATGAACTTGCATAATTGACCAACAGAGATGAAAAATATCAATCAAATTGAAAATGCCATATAAAAATCCAGAAAAATTCACATAGCATCTCAACATATCCATAAACATCCATGCAAAATTTCAACTCATTTCAACAAGCATAGGCTAGGCAAATAATTTCATGAAGTTGCCCTAGTTAGGTGTGACACAAATTGTCACACCTAAGTTCAAAAAATCATATCTCACTCCACAGGTATCCAAAAATCACAAACTTTACATGTAAATCACCAGCAACATGTCTAGAATCACCATAAAAATTTTCAAGAATTTCTTTTAAAGCATGAGTATTTCACATTGAAAATGGTAGAACATGTCAAAAATACACACAAGTCAAACATCCCTAGGCAAAGTCAACTTTTCACCATGCACAATTTTGGAAATCATGCTCATAAAATTCTACAGGAAAAATGGGATCCAACACAAAAACTCTCATAATTTTCTGATTAGCCAATATTTTTTTATGAATTTTCTAAGTTTGATTAATTAAATGAAATAATCATCTAAATGTTTTATTAATTAAAATGAGCTAAATGGCACAATGGTAATTATCACTGCCTGGACCAAAAACGCAGCGTTTCATTTTCTCGGTGGCGCAACGTGAGTGGTGGAATTTTGGCGCTAAACACGATTTGAAATCAGCAAGGCAACAAGACGGATCAATTGAGGCAATGTTCATCATTTTCATTCCAGAATTTCCCAGCAAGCTCAAGAACACGCGAAGAACAAATTTCAACAAAAATTAACATACGTATAACCATTGGAAAGGTCTGAATGAGAGGATCACGAATCTGCTAACGATTTTGTCTAATTCTTCCTAAATCTCCTGGATCGAACGTTTTAGGTTTTGGTATCAAAGCTTCTAATCACAATATCTTATCCTACGTTCATCCATTTCTAAAACCAATTACATCATGATAATCTATGTTAAACACTCTTCAAAACGCATATAATCATTAAAGCAAAGGTGAATTTCGAATTCCAACCTTGATTTGAAGACAGTGTTGAATTTGGAGATGTTTGCGCTTCTTGATCCAAAACAGGTGCAGCATAAGCTTCAAGAAGTTGAATGAAGTGCTCAGGTTCAGTTGAATTAGCTTCTAATGCACGAAAATCCAATTCACCATTGATGAACCTTCCTTGGACAGTCACGATTTGGTGCTTATTTGATGTTGATCTTCACAAACAGTTGAAACATAAGAGGATTGGAAGAAGCAGCAACAAGAAATTCTCAAATTGATGGAGAATTGAGAGAGATTTTTGGATTTTTTGCTTTTGTGTTCTTGAGGTTTTTGGTGAATTTGGAGGGAAAAGAGATTGAGATTTTGGGAAATGTGAATTCTGTTAGAAGTTTGTTAGGATTAGGAACTTATACCTCAGCTTAATCAAGCCTTAATCATCCAAATTAGCAAAATGAAATATGATTAACAAATGTGTCATTTTCAAAGCAAGGGCAAAAATGCCATTTCACCACAGGCCAATGACAACTGTATTGACAGCTCACACACTCTCAAAATGACATGTGTGAGCTGTTGCAACTTGTCCCATCTTCATTGGTTGAATATTTTGCAATTTCACTATGTCATGGCACTTTTATGCATTTTCAAGTTCATTTCAAAAGTGAATTCTTCAACCATTGCACCTTGACCTGTCATGATGATTCAAACCATTTCCAAATAGCATTTGTGAGGTGTTGCAAAAATCCCCATTCAAAAATTCCCATTATTTCTCAAGTTGGACCATTTTGCCCCTGGATCTTTAACTGTACACTTGAAATTTGACTTTTTGCATTGACCATTTTTGATGAATTCCAATTATGCACCATGAAAGTACATGTCAAATGGAGTTTGTGCATAAAAAGATCATTCAATTTGGACACTCCATGTGGAAGTTATGCCCCTCTGATTATGGGTCATTTTTGAAATTGAATGGACCATAACTTGCCAACCATACATGCGAATTTCAAGTTCTTGGACTTTTTGGAAAGGTTAGAACAAGATCTACAACTTTCATGTTGAACAAATTTTCATTTGGAGCTTCCTTGGACATGTAATTTTGTGGTAAAAAACTTTCCATTTTTGGAAACTTCCATTACAAGTCACTTTCTATTTTTGGCAATTCTTGTTCTGACCTGATTTTCTTCATTCTTAAGCTTTGAAATGTCAAATAACACTTGTTCTAACATGAATGAAGTGTATCCAACTCATTTCCACCTCCAAATCCATTAAATCATGTACAGTTGACCACAGTTGACTTTTTCAACTGATAGATGAATTTGGCAATCCACTGATCAATCTGAGCTCCAATCTTCTGATGAAATGGCTCAAGGATGAAACCCTAGCCTCAATAAGCTCCATACAACCATATGATGATCCCCAGATCCAATATAGACCCCATCTCCTTGCTATGCCCTGATTGGCCCAATGCAACCGATTAGGGTTGGCCAGTGGTCAAAACCCTAACCTCAAGGAATCTGCTTCAACACTTGATGATGACAAACCATGATGATGATAATGAATCATTGTAATCAAGATGAAGACCAATATCCTTTGAGAATCACAAAACCCTAAATGGGACCTCCACATCCTCAGATGATTGATGACCAGTCCAATGAAACCCTAGCTTGCACATGACCTCCCATCTTCTTGATCAAGACCTGTGAGGATGACTTGCACCATGTAACCACATGATATGCAATATGCAATGCCTAATGACCTAAAATGATATGCAAATATGTTATGCTAGTCCCAAGAGAGGAGGGCAAATTTTGAGGTGTTACACCAAGCAGGTAAAGTCCTCTTGAGAGGCAATTGCCAGATAAAAGGGATGTGCAATCCATCCCCTGCTATTCAGTTGTGTCATTCACTTTGCTCACACCATGTGTTGATGCATTGTGAATAAGAACCCAAGATCTTGTTGTGTCAGTCTGTGGAGAAGAGTTCCTACATTCTGAACTCCCACACTTTCATTGATTCAAGCTCTCCCCGGCCAGGGATAAGAGTTGTGAGGTCTTACCCTCACTTCCCATTTCATCTGCTTCACCCTAACTCTCAATGTTAGGGTTAAGAGCTAAAAACACCCCATTCCAGTTGGCTTGTTTCTGCAGCCTAGCCTTGTATGAGCCCAATTGTTTGCATATAGTGTGTGTGCTTGCTTTATTGTGCTTGTTTATTTGATTGTGGTGTTTAGGATAGCTTGCTTCCTGTGCAAGTTAGGATAGAAACCTCAACCTAGGACCATTGTGGATTACACGATAACTATTAGGCTCGAGTCAGTCTCCCTTCTAGGTTGTCTTTTCCCAGTCTCTAGTTAGGTTAGAAGTTCTTTCCCTGTGTAGGGGAACTACGTCGCCCTGATCCTCATACCAGATGAGGTACGTAGGCAGGAGATGAGCTGATCTCTCCGGGCACCCTTTTCTTTTTCAACCCTTTGTGTGTGTTGGAGTCTGACATAAGTCCAGCGATTGGCAGTCGGTTTCTTGTGTGTGTTTGTTTGTCGTGTGCTTGGAGTCTGATGTAAGTCCAGTGATTGGCATTTGGTTTCCAGTGTGTGTTTGTTGGTTCGGAGTCTGATGTAAGTCCAGCGATTGGCATTCGGTTTCCATGTTTGCCTGTTTGTGTGGAGTCTGACGTAAGTCCAGCGATTGGCAGTCGGTTTCCTGTGTGGTTTTGTTTGGTGTGCGTTAGCCGAGCTACGAGTGCTCTGATTCTTCTCCGGTCAGAGAAGATACGTATGCATAGGATGCGACATCCTAGCGAGCACGTTTCCCCGGTCCCGAACTACGTCGACTCTGATGTCTGTGCTTGACAGACTACGTAGGCCTAGGATGCGATATCCTGCCGAGTCTCGTTTCTTTTATCTTTCTGTGTTTGCTTCCAGCCTCGTGCAGTGTTTGAGCAGTTTTTAGCAACCTTTCTTCTATTCTTTTGTGCGTGGATCTCGTCGAGTACGACGGATGCGTAGGGGTGCTAATACCTTCCCTTCGCATAACCGACTCCCGATCCCATCTTTCTCTGGTCGCGAGACCATTCCTTTCCAGGTTTACTTCGAGCGTTTCCTTTCCCTCCTTTGGGATAAATAACGCACGGTGGCGGCTCTGTTGTTTCGTTTTCCCACCGGTTTTTCGCGTAATGCGACAGCTGGCGACTCTGCTGGGGACCATCCCAAGAAGTTGACCTCTTGCTGGTCCATCTTCCCTAAGCGAGTCACTCATAGCGCTCTTTAGGATAGGGTTTGTTTGCTTTTACTGTTTCATTTATTGCATTCATTTGTTTATGTTTGCATTTATGTTTGCATGCGTCATATTTTCATCTGTGCTGGCTGTGTGTTTGTCTCTCTGTGGGGTGGGAGTTACAAGAGGTAAAAGGCCCAATACCCAGGCTATGAGTGATCTCTAGGATACCTAGGAATAGAGTGATTCATGTGAAGCGGGTGGTATTGCGCCACTTAGCGGAACATGATATCACGAGCAGTTCAAACTCTGATGGGGTATTATTGTTACATACATCTGGTGTGTACATGATGATATTCTATGAAAGGGTTATTTATCCTGCGTTTCTCTCGACCTTACCCTGGCCTAGATGACACCCGTGAGTAGGGAGGGATTGAATCATTTACAGGTACCGTTGGTGACTTGTGGTGACTATTGATCTGTTGGTGACTCTTGGCTCCTGTTGGTGACTTGGTTCAGAGATATATGGGTTCCAGATGACTTTGGGGTTCCAGATGACTTTGTGGTTCCGATGCCGAAGTTCTGATCCTGTGATCCGTGATACGCAGCCAGCCAGTCATTGCATCATAGCATGTTTATTTTCAAAAAAATAATGCAATAAAAAGAAAGAAAGAAAAGAAAAGAAAAAAGCTAATATCCTCATGCATATCATTTCTCAGGTTCATTCAGGAGTCTATTCACTGTGAGAGATGGCATCCGTTCCAGAGTTGAAGAGGAAGACTTGCACCTACAGTTTTCACCGTGAGCCATTGACGTCTTTGGTGGAGTTGAGCAACTGTGTGATCGGCGGTAATCAGAAGGTGTTTGTTGATCAGTATGGGGATTTGTTGACACTGTTGAAGATGGTGGTAGATCCAGTACCGTTGCAGACTCTTCTACAGTTCTATGACCCAGAGCTCTGTTGTTTCACCTTCCAGGATTATCAGTTAGCGCCCACTCTTGAGGAGTACTCCATTCTGATGAATGTCCCGATCAGATATCAGGTTCCCTTCTTAGATGTGCCAAAGGAGGTTGATTTAAGAGTCATTGCCAGAGCTCTTCATTTGAGTATCAAAGAAGTGAGTGACAATTGGAAGTCAAGTGGTGATGTGGTGGGGTTGCCTTTGAAGTACCTGGTGAGGATGGCTAAAGAAGAAGCAAAGAAGGGAAATTGGGAAGCGTTCAACGCTCAGTTGGCTATCATGATCTATGGAGTTGTGTTGTTCCCGAGTATGCCTAATTTTGTGGACTTTGCTGCTATCACTATTTTCTTTGGAGGAAACCCAGTTCCTACCTTGTTAGCTGACACTTACTATGTTGTACACAGCAGGCATGGTAAGGGTGAAGCTATCAGATGTTGTCTTCCACTGCTACTCAGATGGTTCTTGTCCTTGTTGCCAACCAGTGGACCTTTTGTGGATACTCAGAGCACTCACAAGTGGACTCAGAAGATTATGTCTCTTACATCCTATGATATCAGGTGGCAATCTTACCGGATGGATGTGCGTAATGTCATCATGAGTTGTGGAGGGTTTCGTAATGTGCCACTCATAGGGACTAAGGGTTGTATCAATTACAACCCGGTTCTTTCTCTTCGTCAGTTGGGGTTTGTTATGAATGGAAGACCACTAGATGTTGAGATAGCTGAAAGTGTATATTTTGAGAAGCGGAGTGACCCGGCTAGATTGGAGCAAGTGGGAAGAGCTTGGAAGACTATTGGTGTCAAGGATGGAGCTGTGCTAGGGAAGAAGTTTGCAATTGCCATGCCTGATTACATTGATTGGGTCAAGAAGAGAGTTGAGACTTTGTTGTTACCCTATGATAGGATGGAGTCATTGTGTCGCAACCTGAAAAGTACAGTGCGAAAAAAAACAACCGGCGAAAGAAAAAGACAGAAGAGTCGCCACCGTGCGTTATTCATCCCGAAGGAGGGAAAGGAAACGCTCGAAGTAAACCTGAAAAAGGAAAGGACAAGACGGGGTCTCGCAACCAAATCTTGGGTTCGGGAGTCGGTTATGCGAAGGGAAGGTATTAGCACCCCTACGCATCCGTAGTACTCTACGGGATCCACTTTTGTAGTTCTTGTCTAAAGGGTGTGAGTTTATCTTGTGTTGTTTACAAAAAAAAAAGGTTAAATGAAAATGACTCGCGCGGATGTCGCATCCACTGCATACGTATCTCATCTGAATATGAGAATCAGAGTCTTCGTAGCTCGGCTGACCTATGGGTTGGGGGATGTGTGCTCGCTAAGACATCGCGTCTTATGCCTACGTATCTCATCTGGCCTGAGAATCAGAGCAAAACGTAGTTCGGCTAACTACGGGGTTATGGATTGGGTTTTGGACGAACGACGTCACTACGCAATCTACCGGATGCTCGACCTTTGGAGACTTACTCGCCTGTAGTAGAAGGAGTTAACGTGTTGCTTTGGGTTTTAGGGTTTGAGATGCTCGAGGGCAAAAAGGCAGTCCTTGACGAAGGAACCACGCTACCTGCAGGGATATGAATACAAAACACAAAACATGTATCTCAAAGTAAAATGCCACCAAGGGGCTCAAACGTTGCCTCCTATCGAGGTCTTCCAGCTAGGAAAGCAGTAAAATGCGGGAAAAATGTAAAAGTACCACGCAGATAAATATCCGAAGTAACAGCAATTAGAGGAATGGGAAACCCTGAGATCCTTCCAAGCTAATGCCATCAAAGAAAAGTGAGTCAGTACAGGTAATCGGAATGAACCTCCAGGGGTTATCCCACAAATAAAGTGGGAAACCATGCAAGTTATCCCTGCAAAAGTCATGTGAGCCCTCACAAAAATTCAACAAAAGGGTTAGTGAAACACCATAAGCATTTTTTCATGATCAACAGTATGGTTTCAGAAAAACTCAAACCTTGTGGCATACACTCAAAAATTAAACGGTTAAACATTCAAGGCATTGTTTATACATTCATATACATATTAAACCCATGGGCAAAGGTAATGGGAATAATGGCAAACCTGATTGGAGAGCTTGATTGAAATTCAGTTGCACCCGTGAGGTTTACAAAACAATCTTCAGGGTTTATGTGAGGCAGAGGTGATTCTGTGTAGTTGAGTTCCCTTCGGGGTTTGGAGGCAGCTCTGAACTCCGTTAGGTCTTCTCTCACTATCTTTTTCCTCAGGGTTTTGTTCCAAGGAAACCTCAGAGTATTTTGCCTCTCTTCCTTCTTCTCCTCTTCTGTTCTGTGTTCTCTCAAGTGAAGCCTTGGTATTTATAGACTGAATTTCATGGTTTTGTGGGCTCAAATGAGAGAGACCCAAGTCCAAAATTTTTTATTATATTTTATTTATTTAATTAATTAATTAATTAATTAATTAATTAAAATTTTTTATTATTATTTTTTTTTTGTAAAAAAATTTTATTTTTATTTTTTATTTTTTTTTCTTTTTTTATTTTTTATTTTTTATTTTTTATTTTTTGGATCTACTTCTGATTGACATGATGAAATGCAATATGAAATGCTAAATGAATGCATGAATGAGGAGGGCAAATTTTGGGGTGTTACAGCTGCCCCTATTCAATCATCAGCTAAACCGAGTAGGATGAAAGCGAACAGCTTATCAGACAAACGGGGTGAGCTGTGATTGAATACCAAAGATAGACCGAAAATTTGCGCTCCGAGAACACCACAAAAACGCGGAAATACACCGCGCTGTTTATTTTTCTTCCGATCCTCTGGCTTAATCTGGAGTTTCGATCCTCTGGCTGAACCTATACTCAATTTAGTCCTCTGGTTGGATATTAATTTTGATCCTCGGGCTGGATACGATTTTGATCTTCTGGCTAGATCTTCTTCGATCTTCTGGGTAGATCTCCTCCGTTTCGATTCTCTGGCTGAATCTATTTCCTTTGATTCTCTGGCTGAATCTACTTCGATCTTCTGGCTAGATCTGAATTGTTTCGATTCTCTGGCTGAATCTATTTCCGGTCTTCGGGCTAGACCTGACTTCGATCTTCTGGCTAGATCTTCTTCGATCTTCTGGCTAGATCTCCTTTGTTTCGATTCTCTGGCTGAATCTACTTCGATCTTCTGGCTAGATCTGGATTGTTTTGATGATAAATTCCCGTCATTAGGATCCCGCATCTGAGGCATGCGCTGGTTGACCTTCTTTTGAAATCTAAACCCAACCTTCATATTAGATATGCAGCTTCGAGAATATTCCACTTTTGGGCTTCGTACATATTCTTCGGGCTAGAACATGTTGTAATGACTCCTCAATTAGACTTGCTAGGGAAATAAAGCTTGTAGGCGACTTCACTGGGGAATCTTCAAATTGAGCCTCAGGCTGACTCTTGGGAAAACGATTCTCAGGCTGAATCTTCAAAAATGACCCTCATGCTGGATCACGGGAAAACGATTCTCAGGCTGAATCTTCAAAAAGTGACCCTCATGCTGGATCACGGGAAAACGATTCTCAGGCTGAATCTTCAAAATGACCCTCAGGCTGGATCACTCACGCTTGATCCTCTGGCTGGATCTCATGACCTTGGTTGTAAAGTAATTCTTCAGTCTGCTTGGAAGAACCTGTTTATCAGCTTATGTGTATGCTTGATATGATATGCATGCGAATGCAAATGCTATGCATGATGTAAAAGAAAAAAGAAATCTGCTAGGGGAAGCAAACTCCGGTAGGGAACAAATCGTTGTATCAATCCTTGAATGCTCTGTGGGGAATGATCCGTCTGCCGGGACCAATGAGCTACCAAAAATAAATTGGCTGCTTGAAAAGTTGACCTTGCGGGGGGAGTATCAACTATGGAAACTTTGTTCGGCGAGGCTCTGTGAGGAGAGTCTGTGGGGAAAACACTTCCTGGGGAAATGTCGTAGGAAACGACCTTTGCTGGGGATATGAACTTGCTAATCATCCTCAGGCTGGGGATTAACAAATCTGTTAAAAATAATCTGCTGGGGATGAGATGAACACTGGGAACACCACCCTCTTGTCCGTTGGGTATGCAACCACTCCGCTGTTGCTAGGAAGATACAGTCTGACACTGTCAACTCCGATGGGGATATATAGTCTGGATACCTTCAACTCTACTGGGGATAGACAGTCTGGATACTGTCAACTCTGTTGGGGAACATGCTCTGCTGAGGAGAGACTTTGTCAACCGCTTGGGGATGAGGATTCATGACTTGGCATCCGGTTCCTGTGACCTGCAACCAAAAATACACGTATGCCTCGGGGGAATTACTCAGTTTGAATTCACCGTTCGGGATTAAGCACATTCAAAGCAATTTTAAATGTTTTCCTGTGCAAACCATCTGCAAAAGCCACCATTATGTTCATATGCAATATGTTTTATCAAAAATTCGGACATTTTTGCAAACAAACTGATAAATGAAAAATAAAGAGGCTCTTTAACTGAATTATTCGACTCTTACTGGGGAGAAAATTTGTGCCAGGAATAGGCGAGGGTATCAGGAAGCTGATCCCTGAAAAGAGGTGATCGCTATAAAAAGAGAACTATCCTAATGACAATGTGGAAACGGGGTCCCACTGAGTTTCGACTCTGCTATGGCTCGTATGTCCTCAAGACGCTCTGCTCATCTTGCTTTCTGAAGTGGATGATTAGTTGATCTTTAACCTTTGAAGATTGCCGGATTGAATGAAACGGTGATATAACACTGATGAACTCAGATCACAGTCATTCGCTTATTCCCTAACTTTTGCCTGGATCGCCCCCTTTTTCAGGTTTTCAATCCACCGGGATACCCATTTTTGCCTGAGCCGCCCTTTTGGGTTTTCGACTCACCGGGTGTACTCTTTTTTTATATCCCTAATTTTTGCTTGGACTATTCTTTTTATCGTCCAGCGGGTCTATTTTATGCGAAGTATTTTTTAACTGCGTCTGAGTTGACAGGGGACGGTAATCCTTCGCCATCCATGGTTGTTAGCATCAAAGCTCCGCCATAGAAAGTCCTTTTAACCACGTACGGACCCTCATAGTTCGGTGTCCATTTGCCCCTGTGATCTGTGTTGGGAGGAAGAAATATTTTGAGTACCAATTCACCGACTTGATACCCCCGAGGGCGCACTTTCTGACCAAATGCTTTCTTCATTCGTCTCTGACCGAGATACGTCAATTCTGGGTACGTAGTTCCAGCATAGCACCATTTCCCGTTGGTTTGATTGATGACCAAAGCTGAATCCCCGTATACATCCAGGGTTTTAATCTGTATATTGACGGCTTCCTCAAGTCTTAGGATACAAGTTTCGTATTCGGATTCATTGTTGGTGCAGGGAAAAGTTATTCTGGCACCAAATGGCATATGAACCCCCTTCCGGTGTGATCAACACTATACCAACTCCGCGACCATTGACGTGGACCGCCCCATCAAACATCATAACCCATTTGGATTCAGGGTCAGGCCCCTCCTCCAGGAGTGGTTCCTCTCAATCTTTCGATTTGAGAACATGATGTCCTCATCAGGAAAGTCAAACCTCATAGGTTGGTAATCATCAATCGGTTGCTCTGCAAGATAGTCTGACAAGACACTTCCCTTGATGGCTTTTTGTGAAGTGTATTGGATGTCATACTCTGTCAGTATCATTTGTCACCTAGTAACCTTTCCGGTAAGTGATGGATTTTCAAAAATATACTTGACTGGATCCATTTTTGATATCAATAGAGTCGTGTGAGTCAACATATACTGTCTTAGTCGGCGAGCAGCCCATGCCAAAGTGCGGCAAGTTTTCTCGAGCAATGAGTATCTTTGTTCACAGTCGGTAAACTTTTGCTAAGGTAGTATATTGCATGCTCTTTTCGACCTGACTCGTCATGCTGACCGAGCACACAACCCATTGACCTTTCTAACACAGTCAAGTACATGATCAACGGTCTTTCCTCTCGGCCTGTAGACTGGCCCCGATCTTGATCTCTTTCTTGTCGTCTTCGGTACCAATGTTGATGGTCTCAACCACCTCCTGATAAGGTGTAATAGCTCGGTCCTCCTGTTTCAACAATCTGGCTAACCCTTCAGGCAATTCACAAACTTCCTCAGCCCCTTCTTCGGCTTGATAGATAGGATTGTCGAAGTCATACTTGGCCATAGCAGTGTCGTTAGCAGTGAGATCCGAGTGGTCGGCTCTGCATGATGGAGGATCATGCTTTACCTTAGAATGAGAGATTTTTTTTTGGAAAGAAAGAAAAAACGAAAAAAGAAACATTGCCATTTTTTTTGTAAAAAAAAACTGAAAGAAAGAGAACACAAAATTGTTTACAAAAGCCGTCATTTATTGATGATAAAAATAATTGCGAAATGTAACTAAATGGATGGCCCTACAAATGAGCCGTTACACCTTGGGCAAAGTGTAAGACTTTATTATGCATGTAATAAAAGGAAAACAATAAAAATCACTCTTTCAGCAGAGTAACCCGGACGGTTTTTCGGACGACCAATTGTCGAGCTTTTCTCCCGGGACACACGGGCGAATCCAGTTATCTAAGTCACAGTCGCTGTCAGCCTTGTCTTCATCTGAAGCATTGACGATGTGGGGGGAAACCAAACCCCCGCTGGAGAGAGTACCGGTTTCATTCTTCTGATATCCCGGAGCATACCCCAATCCAAACTTGTCTTCTTTGATGACTGGCTCCACAAATTTGCCCCAGCCTTGGGCATTACCAGCTTCAACCACTTCGACAGTATTAATCCCCTGCCCGCCGTGAGCCGGCATCGGGTTCTGGATAACATTAGGCACCGGAGCAAAATTGATAGCCTGGGCATCTCTCAAATCTTGTACCTTTAATTGGAGAGCCTTGCAATTATCTGTAGTATGGCCAGGTGCGTTGGAGTGAAAAGCACATCTGGCGTTGACATCATAACCTCTAGGCAAATTATTGGGATCGATTGGTGGGACCAGAGTTCTCAGCGTAACCAGATTCATGTCAATCAGCTTGGGAAGTAATAATGAATAAGGCATTGGGATTGGTTCGATGACCCGGTTCGTCTGCCTTGGACGTTGTTGATAGTGTCTCTGCTGACCCGGATTACCTCCTTGTTGTTGATTGTTGTACCTGGGTTATTGTTGCGGATGATATTGCGGTTGAGGAACAGGTGTTGGAATAGTGATTGCGGCCACTTGATCTTGATAATAATTAGAGTGTCCTCTACCCCTGCCTTTGCCGGCATACACAGCGCTTGTCTCGCCTTCTTTTCTTCGCTGACCGTTACCAGCAAACGGTCTCTTGGGACCTGATGAGTTGGAAGCACTATTGTCTTGAATCCGGCCCATCTTTAACAGACTCTCGATTCTTTCTCCAGCAATTACTATCTCTGCAAAGCTGATTGACGGGCAAGCAGCCAATCTCTCAATATAATTGCCTTGAAGAGTGTTCATGAACATGTCCGCCATCTCCCTTTCAGACATAGGGGGTTGGACCGACGCAACAATCTGTCTCCAACGCTGAGCATACTCCCTAAAGGTTTCCTTGGCAGTCTGAGACATACCTTGCAACAAGGTCCGATTTGGAGCCATGTCCAAGTTGTATTGATATTGCTTGATAAAAGCCTCTGCCAAGTCTTTCCAGCTCTTGATGGTAGTACGAGACAAATGAGAATACCATTCACGAGAAGCTCCAGTTAGACTGTCTTCAAAATAGTACATCCACAGCTTTTCATCTTCCGTGTGAGCTCCCAACCTTCCCAGATAAGATTGGAGATGAGTGCGTGGGCAAGAAGCCCCGTTGTATTTCTCAAAAGTAGGGGGTTTGAACTTGTGAGGAATCCTTACTCCCTGAACCAGACCAAGATTTGTGACATCAAAACCTAAGGAATTTTGAGACTCCAAAGATTTGAGCTTCTCAGCAAGCTCATCCATACGGCGAGTGGTCTCGAGGGCTTCGTCGTGCAAAGAAAATTGATCATACTGACAATCTTCAGTAACGGGGTGCCCGTTAATCCGAATTCCTTGATTCACATTGTATCTTCCACCAATACCATTCCCAACATTCCCTGTGTTGTCAACATTACCCGGGTTTCCATCAACATTTGCGTTACCCGCGTTACCAGTGTTCACAGGGTTATCAGCGTTCCCAGGGTTACCAGGGTTTCCCTCAGCATTTAGTATCTCCACCTCCGGATCAGGCCTCGGTTGCTCAACCAATTCCCTCAGGTTTTCTTGACCTGCTGCCGTACCAGTCATCAATGTCATGAACTGATCCATCCTTTCACGCATATCAGCCAGCTCTTTCTGTACTTGGTCCATCGCTAGTTATGGACGGTTTTCCTTTGTCGGGTATCTGTGAACTCGCTTGGGACCAATAACTGCCTGATACAGGGAACAAACATTAGACACTGCGGTGACACCTGCAAAACAGACAAGGGTTAATATGCATGGTATGCGATGCACTGCTTGTTCAGTTTTAAGGCACCCCCATTTTGAAAGGGAATACCCTGCAAATGAATAAGCATGAGATGTTGGATGCAAATATGCAGATGATGTTATGCAATGCAAAGGCATGTCAATCAGAATTGATGGACCCGCTTGAACATCTGTCAGGTTGCACTGTCTGGAGAGAAATTAAGAGCACACCAAACAAAGGTCATGGGATGGATCATGTTATCCTTAATATCAACCACCCATTTTGGTGGATTATGGTTTACACCTTATCAACACCCGAGTTTCATTGATATTAAGGATACCTGATCGGATTAACCATGAATCAAGGGTTTGTTGCAAGTCACGAGCATGGAGTTTAGGTTAAGAACCACCCAAAAGGAGTGTACTAAGGTTTAAACCTGCCAAACATGTTCTACAAAAGGTTCCCATAGTCATAATCCCATCTTTCGGATATTATTAGAGGATTGACTACTCGTGTTCCAACAATATTCTCAAGAGAGACTCTTATGAGTGTAGTATCGCGTAACAATCGTATCAAATCTCACAGTTGAACGACTTTCGCACTACGTCCTACGAATAGGCCAAGATGGGTTTGGTAAACTAAGGTCCTCGGCTTCTAAGGTCTATATTGGAACAAGTAATGTCTAACCACAACTTACTTATGTGACATTATTGATCTCAACATGACCTCCACCAAGTGAATGGGCTTGCAAGTCAACTCGCTAAGGAATAACTCCACACAAGTCGACAGGACTATGCCATTCTCCTATCCTAAGTGCACTCGAGTTCGGGTATAGAACTCATCTCACAAAGATCACCAAGCAGCCATAGCCAGCCAACAGATACAACAATGATATGTACACAATGCAATAAGGTAAAGCAGGTAAATAAATAACTGTATAAAAGCATCAACACCCAATAAACAAACAAACTACAAAAGCTAGGAGGGACTCGCTTAGGGCAGATGGACCAACAAGAGGTCAACTTCTTTCAGTCCCCAGCAGAGTCGCCAGCTGTCGCAACCTGAAAAATACAGTGCGCGAAAAAACAACCGGCGAAAGAAAAAGACAGAAGAGTCGCCACCGTGCGTTATTCATCCCGAAGGAGGGAAAGGAAATGCTCGAAGTAAACCTGAAAAAGGAAAGGACAAGACGGGGTCTCGCAACCAAATCTTGGGTTCGGAGTCGGTTATGCGAAGGGAAGGTATTAGCACCCTTACGCATCCGTAGTACTCTACGGGATCCACTTTTGTAGTTCTTGTCTAAAGGGTGTGAGTTTATCTTGTGCTGTTTACACAAAAAAAAGGTTAAATGAAAATGACTCGCGCGGATGTCGCATCCACTGCATACGTATCTCATCTGAATATGAGAATCAGAGTCTTCGTAGCTCGGCTGACCTATGGGTTGGGGGATGTGTGCTCGCTAAGACATCGCGTCTTATGCCTACGTATCTCATCTGGCCTGAGAATCAGAGCAAAACGTAGTTCGGCTAACTACGGGGTTATGGATTGGGTTTTGGACGAACGACGTCACTACGCAATCTACCGGATGCTCGACCTTTGGAGACTTACTCGCCTGTAGTAGAAGGAGTTAACGTGTTGCTTTGGGTTTTAGGGTTTGAGATGCTCGAGGGCAAAAAGGCAGTCCTTGACGAAGGAACCGCGCTACCTGCAGAGATATGAATACAAAACACAAAACATGTATCTCAAAGTAAAATGCCACCAAGGGGCTCAAACGTTGCCTCCTATCGAGGTCTTCCAGCTAGGAAAGCAGTAAAATACGGGAAAAATGTAAAAGTACCACGCGGATAAATATCCGAAGTAACTGTAAGTTGTAAATGCGCCTAAGAGGGGGGGGGGGGGTGAATTAGGTGATAAAAATTTCTTCGATCTAGTTTCCGGTTTTTGGATATTTTTGTTTAAGTGCGGAAAATTAAAATGCGGAAAGTAAACGACACCGGAAATTATAGTGGTTCCCTTCATAATCCGAAGGTACATCCACTCCCCTTTCACACGAAAGAGAATTCACTATAGTTAGAAATGGTACAGCCTATTCACACAACCGGTGATGCCTACTATCTAACCTATAGACAAACAAGTGTATGAAGAACAATCCTCTTCAAACACCAACCCTTGTGTCCAACAATCCTGGATCACAAGTCAAACAGAAAATAATTCTATGAATGATTTTATCAAAGATGTAGTGATATCAATCTGCTCTTGATTGATCTTCTCCTTAGATAAATAAGTCACTCAAAAGATAATATGCAAGTGTTCAACAAAAGAATGAGATGAAAATTTTTATTAAGAACACTTTCAAAAATTATTTTAGGAAAAATATGAGAGAGTGATTTATTTGAAGTTTGTATGAAAATTCTTGGAGGTGAAAATTCATTTTGAAAATTCAATAATTTATATTGCCAAAAATACCTTTTCAAAGAGGTATCATTTCCCTCATGAACATTGATGAAAAGATATAATTTTTCAAAGCCATTTTTGCTGTAACGAACAGTGTTAACCGGTTAACCATATGGGTTAACCGGTTAACGCATGCAAACGTTAACAGAGAATTTGAAAATCTGGGCTGTTAACCGGTTAACCCATATGGTTAACCGGTTAACACTGTTGAAATGCAGAAAAATACTTAAAAATAAATGTGTCTTGCATTTCAAGGTGTTAACAAAAAGTTATTTTAAAAGATGCAAATGCAAATCATAATTGTTGAACACTTGTATACTAATCTAAGAGTGAGTTAGATATACCTAAGAAGTGAATCAACAATCTTGCCAATGGTTGTCTTGAAAATGAAGCTTGATCAAAAATGCATATGCGGCTTTGGATCCTTGATGCTTGAGATAACTTTGACGCTCTTCTCTTTTTGCAATGATGCAAGTTGTCTTCATCAAAATACTTCTTGGATTGAAGCTTGCTTCTACAATCTCCCCCTTTTTGATGATGACAACCACTTTGCGATAGATGCAGAAGGATAAGTTTCTCTAAGATGATTTCTCCCCCTAAATTTAGGAACTCCCCCTAAATGATAGGCATACAACAATTCTGCATAGAAAATCATTAGAGAAAACACGTCTTCTCCCCCTTTGTCATTAGCAAAAAGGAAGAGACTTTAAGGAAAAGGAAAAGCATACAAGTAAACAGACATTATGTGATTATCAGAAAAGCATTGAATCACAACATATGACAGAATAAACAGGATTAAAAGTTAAGTGTTTGGTAGACATGACAAGCATAAACATAGTTTAACAACAATAAAAACACTAGAACAACATATAACAGAAAACATAAACAAGAAAGAAACATAGTGCTTTATTCTTCTTCCGAACCGGCCTCATCCTCCTCACCATCCGCTTCACTACCGTCAGCACCTTCATCATCTTCTACGGGAAGGTTGCGGGAACTCAACACTAGGTTCCGAAGACTCTTGATAGCACGGGTGGTCTCACGGTGGTGGTTCATCATGGTAGTATAGAGAAACTCATTGGAGATGCCACCTTCCGGAATAGGGAAGTTTGAAGAGGAGGAGCCATCATCATATTTGTAGGAGCCGTCGTTGCTTTGAACAATTCCAGTATTTTTCATGATGGTAACGCCGTTGATTTCATTTGCGGTAGTGGTCATAGCCAAAAAAGGTTCTCGCCCGATTTCCATATCTGTGAGTTCCAAAATCCTTGAAATAAGGCGACCGTATGGCAGCCTTGTCTTGAGAGAGAGTTGCTGCCGCAGATGATATAACATAGTGGGCAGCCAATTAACTCGGATCTTGTTCTTCACTGCAAACAGAACTTGCATTTCCAAATCATTAATTTGAGACAGGTTGGAATCCTTGGGCAGCAGAACATGGCAGATAACATAGTGCAGCATGCGATCGTCAACCGACAGATTTTTAGCATAGCAAAGGATGCGAGACGTGCGCTGTCCCGACACAACCACCTCCCGGGGAAATCTGCAGATAGAGTAGTAGTATTCCATCTTATCATACTGAGCCCACTTTCCTTCCTCATGATTAACACCTTTTCGTAGGAAAAAACCTGAATATGGAATCTTAAGAGACGCAGCCAACGTCCCAAGGTCGGTAACAATTTCACAGTTTCTAACAGTTGCATACAGCATGTGTTGTTCATCAGTATTTAGATTTAAGGTAAAATGATTCAGAAAGGATTTTACCAAGTCAGTGTAAATTTTCCCATCGTCAGTGATGAACTCATGCAATCCTTGAAACTTCAACAACTCAGGGAAAGAGAAAGTAGTGAAGGATTTTAGATTCACATACTTACCCTTAAGCAGATGTCGAACCCTGACCTTGAAGTCCATTCTCCTTTTCTTGGCAGTTTCCATTTTCAACTCTTCCTCTTCACTGCTTGAAGATGAGACCGGAGCCTTTCCCATTCTTGGTGGAGCCATGAAGAAGATGAAGATTCTAGGGTTTAGAGATGGATTTTGGGAAAAGGGGTTTGAGAGTTATGAAAGTTGAATGGTTTATGGAGAGTAATGAGGATGGAGAGAGTTATGAGGGGTAGGTGAAAGAACAAAGCACATGCAATGAACATAAACCCACAAAAAAAAATAAAACATTTAATTAACACGTTCTGTTTTAAAACGAAAAACAGAGTTGCTGTTGGGAGGCGTTAACCGGTTAACCTATACCGTTAACCGGTTAACGGACTAAAATTTTCAAAAAATAGAAAAAAACAGCAGCTCCGTTATGAAAATTCGTGAAAAGATTTTTACAAAAATTTTGCACAAAGTATTAGCACTTGTCAAGACGCAACTTTCGATATAAAAAAATTTTAAAACGGATAATATTTGGACATGCGAAAGTGAGAAAAACGGAAAACGGCGAAAAAGAAGTGCTAGCATGCATAACATAAAAATTGAAAGTAAACACATTTTTAGCAACTATACCACATAACAAGTAATTTGAAGACAAGGTTAGATGTCACCTTCATTGAGAATACCGAGTTCTCGCCGAATTTTGAAGAATTGCTCTTTAGCCAATGGTTTTGTGAATATGTCAGCGAGTTGGTTATGTGTATCCACGAACGTAACATCTACATCTCCGTTAAGCACGTGATCTCGGAGGAAATGATGTCGGATATCTATGTGCTTCGTCCTTGAATGCATGACCGGGTTCTTTGTGATGTTGATGGCACTTGTGTTATCGCATCGAAGAGGAATGCAGCCGAGGTCTATACCAAAATCCAGAAGTTGTTGCTTGAGCCATAAAATTTGTGCACAACAACTGCCTGCTGCAATGTACTCTGCTTCGGCCGTGCTAAGTGCGACACATGCTTGCTTCTTGCATGCCCACGACACTAGTGCATTCCCGAGAATGTGACAGGTACCACTTGTGCTTTTTCTATCGGTCTTACAGCCTGCATAGTCAGCATCAGAATAACCAATCAAGGAACATGTACTACCTTTTGGATACCATAGTCCGACGTTCGTTGATCCTTTGAGATATTTCATAATCCTCTTCACGGCGGTGAGATGCGATTCCTTCGGGTTTGCTTGAAAGCGTGCACACAAACATACACTAAACATAATGTCAGGACGGCTTGCCGTCAAATATAGTAATGAACCAATCATACCTCGATATTTTGTAGTATCTATTGACATTCCGGATTCATCTTGATCGACGTACGTTCCGGATCCCATAGGAGTGGACATCACTTTGCAACTATCCATATCAAATCTTTTCAATAATTCCTTGCAATACTTGGATTGGTTGATGAAGATGCCATCCTTGGTTTGCTTGATTTGTAGTCCAAGAAAATAGTTCAATTTTCCCATCATGGACATCTCGAATTCTCCTTGCATCATGGTTGAAAATTCTTCGCAAAGATCTTTATTTGTTGAACCGAAGATGATGTCGTCGACATAGACTTGAGCCAATAAGGTGTTACCCTTGATCTTCTTTATGAATAAAGTCTTGTCAACCTTTCCTTTTACAAAACCCTTTTCACAAAGAAAGTTGCTGAGGCGGTCATACCACGCTCTCGGTGCTTGCTTTAAACCATATAGTGCTTTCTTCAACTTGTAAACATGTGAGGGGTTCTTGAAGTCTTCAAAGCCCGGAGGTTGTTTGACGTAGACTTCTTCATTGATATAGCCATTTAGGAAGGCGCTTTTGACATCCATCTGAAACAATTGAAAGTTCATAGAACAAGCAAAGGCAAGTAATAATCGAATTGCTTCTAACCTTGCTACCGGAGCGAACGTCTCATCAAAATCAATTCCTTCTTGTTGGTTGTATCCTTGTGCGACCAATCTTGCTTTGTTACGAACTATGATCCCATTCTCATCAAGTTTGTTCTTGAAGACCCATCTTGTTCCAATGATGTGCTTGTTGTCCGGTCTTGGTACAAGACTCCAAACTTGATTTCTTTCGAATTGGTTGAGTTCTTCTTGCATTGCTACTATCCATTGATCGTCGCCTAAGGCTTCATCGACTTTGGTTGGTTCTATTTGAGACACAAAAGCCATGTTGAGACAAGCATCTTTGAGATTTAGTCGTGTTGCAACGCCTTGGCTAATATCACCAATAACTTTATCAATGGGGTGATCTCTATGAGTCTTCCATTCTTTCGGTAGATCATGATGTTCTTCAATGATTGGTGAGCCATCTCCTTGTGGAATGGATTGAACATTTGAAAGTTCCTTTTGTGATACATCTGTTATATCATCATCGTCATCAACAACAAGGTTATCCTCTTTCGAGGGGTTAGTTTCATCAAAACATACATGCGTTGATTCTTCAATAGTAAGAGTTCTTTTATTGAAAATTCTAAAAGCCTTACTAGAAAGGGAGTAGCCAAGGAAGATACCTTCGTCGGATTTCTCATCAAACTTACCAAGATTGTCCTTTCCATTGTTGAGGACAAAACATTTGCACCCAAAGATGTGAAAGAAAGATATATTGGGCTTCCTTCCTTTGAAAAGCTCATACGGAGTCTTTTTGAGAATCGGCCGAATGTTGACACGATTGCTAACAAAGCATGCTGTGCTAACTGCGTCCGCCCAAAAATATTTAGGAAGGTTGGAGTCGCTGAGAATCGTTCTTGCGAGTTCCACCAAGGATCTGTTCTTTCTCTCTACGACACCGTTTTGTTGTGGTGTTCGTGGTGCGGAGAAGTTGTGAGAAATTCCGTGCTTTTCGCAAAATTCTTCAAAGAATGTGTTTTGAAATTCTCCCCCGTGGTCACTTCTAATGGAGATTATTGAAAGAGACTTCTCATTCTGAATTTGTTTTGCATATTTTTTGAAAGCCTTGAAAGCGTCGCTTTTCTGCACAAGAAACAAAGTCCACGTATATCTAGAGAAATCATCAACAATTACCAAACCGTAAACATTACCTCCGAAACTTTTTGTTCTTGATGGACCGAAGAGATCCATGTGCAAGAGTTGAAGTGGTCTCGACGAAGACACAACATTTTTGGATTTGAAAGTCGTCTTGGTTTGCTTTCCCTTTTGGCATGCGTCACACATCTTATCCTTGATGAACTTAATCTTTGGAAGACCAATGACAAGATCATGCTTTATTAATTTGTTCATGTGCTCCATGTGTATATGAGCGAATCTTTTATGCCATAGCCAAGCCTCGTTGTTGTTCGTCATTAGGCATTTTACCTTCAAGGAAGAATCATCAAAAGACGTCATAAAAATATTATTAATCCTTTTACCTTTTAGCAAGATGTCATGGGTGACTTCATGTTCTATCACACATTCATCTTTTGTGAAATTGATTCGGAACCCTTTGTCACACAATTGACTTATACTTAGTAAATTGTGCTTTAGGCCATCAACATAAAGGACATCTTCGATGATGGTAGCAGGAGGTGCTCCAATGGTTCCTACTCCAAGGATTTTCCCTTTGGTGTCATCACCGTATGTAACATATCCTTTGGCCTTTAATGATAGATGTGAAAATTTGTCGATGTCGCCCGTCATATGCTTTGAACAACCGCTATCAAGATACCATTGATTAGAGGTTGTCTTCAAGCATACCTACAAAACAAAATCAAGTTTTGTTAGGTACCCAAATTGCTTTGGGTCCTTGGTAGTTAGTACCCTTTTTAACCCACACATAATGCCCTGTTGGAACGCTAAAGTTTCGCACATAACAAGCATTAGGTGTGTGCCCTTTGATTCCACAATAAAAGCAAGTTGGTTGAAAATTACTTCTATATCTAGGAACATAATTCTTCTTCTTAGCAATCATTTTCTTTTTATGACTTTGATGCATAGTTTTAGAATTGTTTACTTTCTCTTTTGCAACTTGTTCACTTGCTTTAACAAAAATGGTCTTATTTGTGCTTGGTTTAGAAAACTTAGAATATCCTAATCCACTTTTGTCATTAGAATACCTTTGGTGTTTAAGAATTTCTTCCAACCCAATTTGACCTTTTTCATATCTTTCTAAAACTCTTTTAAGTTGAACAATTTGAAAAGATAAAGATTCACAATTCTTACATGCAAGACTTTGTTTTTCATCCATCAACTTTTGTTTTCCACTTTCAATATATTTTTCCAAAGCAGTATTTTTTTCTTCTAAGGATGAAATTTGTTTCTTTTGGGATGAAATACTTTTATACAATGTCTTGCATTCTTTTAAGAGTTCATTTATAACATCTTGTGCGTCATTGTCATAAACTGAAAAATTGCTACTAACCTCATCGATTTCTTCATCGGAGTGATGTGAAGCCATAAGAGCCATGTTCGCACATTCATCGCTTTCCGATTCCGAAGATGAACTGATCTCATTATCGTCCCAAGCGACGTAAGCCTTTTTGTTTTTGAATTCCTTCTTGCCTTTGAATCCTCCTTTCTTTGCAAGTTTTGGGCAGTCCGGCTTTATGTGACCTTGCTGTCCACATTCATAACACGTAACGTCTTGCATTGATGTGGATGCTTCCTTTTTCCTGAAATGGTTATTCTTTTTAGGATAAGAGGAATTTTTATTTTTATTAAAAAACTTACCAAGCTTCTTTACAAGAAGCATAAAGTTCTCATCTTCGGACGTCTCATCATCTTTGTCCCTTTTTGAATCAACCTTCAAGGCAATTCCCTTGGACTTCTTTTCTTGACTTTCGTGCTTCTCGAGCCTTCCAAGTTCCAATTCGTGTTCTTGAAGTTTTCCAAATAGAGACGCGGATGTCATTGTTGAGAGACTCTTCTTTTCCGAAATAGCGGTCACTTTCGGTTGCCATTCTCTTGTCAAAGATCTTAGGACTTTCAGGTTGAGATCATCATTAGTGAAAGTTTTACCCAGGGCGATCAAGTGATTTGTTAGATGGACGAATCTCTTTTGTAAGGCAACTATAGATTCACCGGGCTGCATGCGGAACATCTCATATTCTTGGCTTAGGGTGTTTAGCCTCGATCTCTTCACTTCGGTGGTTCCTTCATGTGTTTCAACCAAGGTGTCCCAAATCTCCTTTGCCGATTTACATTGAGATATACGGAAGAACTCATCCATACTGAGAGCGCTTTGGAGTATGTTGATTGCCTTCTTCTCATTCAGAATCCTTTTCTTATCATCTTCGTCATAAGTGTTTTTCAACTTTGGGGTACCAACTCCATTCACCACATTCACCGGTTTGTGTGGACCTTCTTCAACTGCTTCCCATATACCTTCCCCTTGGGCCTCGAGATGTGCCTTCATTCTGATTTTCCAGAAGTCGAAATATTCTCCGGAGAAGAGTGGGGGCTTGTTGCTACTTCCACCGTCTTTGAAAACCGGATTTGTGCTTGCGGAAGCCATGCTGGATCTTCTAGGAACAAGTTACCTATAACTTGCTCTGATGCCAAATGTAAGTTGTAAATGCGCCTAAGAGGGGGGGGGGGTGAATTAGGTGATAAAAATTTCTTCGATCTAGTTTCCGGTTTTTGGATATTTTTGTTTAAGTGCGGAAAATTAAAATGCGGAAAGTAAACGACACCGGAAATTATAGTGGTTCCCTTCACAATCCGAAGGTACATCCACTCCCCTTTCACACGAAAGAGAATTCACTATAGTTAGAAATGGTACAACCTATTCACACAACCGGTGATGCCTACTATCTAACCTATAGACAAACAAGTGTATGAAGAACAATCCTCTTCAAACACCAACCCTTGTGTCCAACAATCCTGGATCACAAGTCAAACAGAAAATAATTCTATGAATGATTTTATCAAAGATGTAGTGATATCAATCTGCTCTTGATTGATCTTCTCCTTAGATAAATAAGTCACTCAAAAGATAATATGCAAGTGTTCAACAAAAGAATGAGATGAAAATTTTTATTAAGAACACTTTCAAAAATTATTTTAGGAAAAATATGAGAGAGTGATTTATTTGAAGTTTGTATGAAAATTCTTGGAGGTGAAAATTCATTTTGAAAATTCAATAATTTATATTGCCAAAAATACCTTTTCAAAGAGGTATCATTTCCCTCATGAACATTGATGAAAAGATATAATTTTTCAAAGCCATTTTTGCTGTAACGAACAGTGTTAACCGGTTAACCATATGGGTTAACCGATTAACGCATGCAAACGTTAACAGAGAATTTGAAAATCTGGGCTGTTAACCGGTTAACCCATATGGTTAACCGGTTAACACTGTTGAAATGCAGAAAAATACTTAAAAATAAATGTGTCTTGCATTTCAAGGTGTTAACAAAAAGTTATTTTAAAAGATGCAAATGCAAATCATAATTGTTGAACACTTGTATACTAATCTAAGAGTGAGTTAGATATACCTAAGAAGTGAATCAACAATCTTGCCAATGGTTGTCTTGAAAATGAAGCTTGATCAAAAATGCATATGCGGCTTTGGATCCTTGATGCTTGAGATAACTTTGACGCTCTTCTCTTTTTGCAATGATGCAAGTTGTCTTCATCAAAATACTTCTTGGATTGAAGCTTGCTTCTACAGTAACAGCAATTAGAGGAATGGGAAACCCTGAGATCCTTCCAAGCTAATGTCATCAAAGAAAAGTGAGTCAGTACAGGTAATCGGAATGAACCTCCAGGGGTTATCCCACAAATAAAGTGGGAAACCATGCAAGTTATCCCTGCAAAAGTCATGTGAGCCCTCACAAAAATTCAACAAAAGGGTTAGTGAAACACCATAAGCATTTTTTCATGATCAACAGTATGGTTTCAGAAAAACTCAAACCCTGTGGCATACACTCAAAAATTAAACGGTTAAACATTCAAGGCATTGTTTATACATTCATATACATATTAAACCCATGGGCAAAGGTAATGGGAATAATGGCAAACCTGATTGGAGAGCTTGATTGAAATTGAGTTGCACCCGTGAGGTTTACAAAACAATCTTCAGGGTTTATGTGAGGCAGAGGTGATTCTGTGTAGTTGAGTTCCCTTCGGGGTTTGGAGGCTGCTCTGAACTCCGTTAGGTCTTCTCTCACTATCTTTTTCCTCAGGGTTTTGTTCCAAGGAAACCTCAGAGTATTTTGCCTCTCTTCCTTCTTCTCCTTTTCTGTTCTGTGTTCTCTCAAGTGAAGCCTTGGTATTTATAGACTAAATTTCATGGTTTTGTGGGCTCAAATGAGAGAGACCCAAGTCCAAAAAATTTTATTATATTTTATTTATTTAATTAATTAATTAATTAATTAATTAATTAAAATTTTTTATTATTATTTTTTTTTATTACTTTCTTTTCGTTTTTTTTTTTTTCGTTTTTTCGTTTTTTTTTTTTTTTTTTTTTTTGGATCTACTTCTGATTGACATGATGAAATGCAATATGAAATGCTAAATGAATGCATGAATGAGGAGGGCAAATTTTGGGGTGTTACACATTGCAAGAACAACCACCTTTGATCCTTGTTGAGAGTGTGCCCGCTGAGCACTACAAGCAAGCCTTGATGGAGAATCGTCGGTTGAAAGAGAAGGAACAAGATACTCAGATGGAGCTTTACAAAGCCAAAGCTGACAAGTTGAACTTGGCTCATCAACTCAAAGGCATGCAGGGTGAAGATGCTAGCAGATTGAAGAGCAAGAAGAGGTCCTATGAGGAGTTAGAGACATTGTTGAATGAAGAACACCGTGAGTACTTGAGGTTGCAGAAAGCTGAAGCCAATTATCAGAAGAAGATAAGAGACCTGGAAAAGCAGATTAGGGACAAAGACATCCAATTGATGAAGGAGGTAGACTTGAGACATGCATCAGAGAGCCAGCTTGGAGGAGAAGTTGTGGAGGTCAGAAGACAACTGAAGGAGAAGCTCACTCCTCTGCCTGAGTGTTCAGAATGTGACCTGTTGATAGACCAGTGCCAGTACCTGAAGACTCTCATTCCTGGAGGACATCTTTCCTAGCTTGTATCTGTTGTTTATATTGAGAATCACCTCCAGGCTTGTTGGATGGGATTCATTGTTGTACTCTGATCATTTGGATCTTTGTTTGAATATTGTTGTATGATCCTAGTTGCTCATGTCTATAGATGAGATTGTTGATGTTTCACCTTGTGCTCATTATCCTGTGTAGGTTGTTTCTTTGTTGATTGTTGCAGGTTTCCATTTCTTGAAAGATGAATCAGGCTCTTGAATGCCTGAGAAATGAACATATCATGTGCATCATACGCATCATAAGCATCATACACATATCATTTTGCATTACAGGTGATCTTGATCGAGACTTCTCACTCTGGTTCCTGTTTTAGGCAGGATTGCTGATCAACGTCCGCACCGCTACACTACGAGGTTGAATCAACAGAGGAATATGGATCAAGTGCAAGCTGAGTTGGCTGAGATGAGGGCTAACATGGCCTAATTCATGACCATGATGCAAGGAGTTGTTCAAGGGCAAGAGGAGCTGCGTGCCTTAGCCCAGAGACAGGAAGCTATGGTTCCACCTGCCAGCCGTGCTTCGCCAGTGGGTGTTCTTGTGAATGATAATGCTGCTGCTGCCACCGTCCCCGTCAATGATTATGCTGTGGGTGATTAATTGAGGGGTATTCGAATCAATGGACAGCCTCTTGCTGCAGAGACTGTTAATGCCAGAGTGACGCGTGCTCCCGTGTGCCATCCTGCTCTGCTAGTTGACAGGCAGGAAGACATGTTTACTCTCCTCAGTGAGGATGACGAAGTTGTAAGGGTTGAAGAGAGGGACAGAAAGGTCGATGCCTTAGCTGAGAAGATCAGAGCCATGGAGTGTCAGAACTCTCTGGGGTTTGATGTGACAAATATGAGGTTGGTGGAAGGATTGAGAATTCCTTATAAGTTCAAGGCGCCATCTTTTGATAAATATAATGGCACTTCTTGTCCTCGCACCCATGTGCAGGCTTACTACAGGAAGATCTCTGCCTATACGGACGATGAGAAGATGTGGATGTATTTTTTCCAAGATAGCTTGTCTGGAGCTTCCTTGGATTGGTACATGGAGTTGAAAAGAGAATCCATCAGAAGTTGGAGAGATCTGGGGGAAGCCTTTTTGAGGCAATACAAACATAATATGGACATGGCTCCAAGCCGGACTCAGTTACAGAGCTTATGTAAAAAATCAGGAGAAAGTTTCAAGGAGTACGCCCAGAGATGGCGGGAACTAGCTGCAAGGGTGCAACCTCCGATGCTGGAGAGGGAGTTGACCGATATGTTTATTGGGACTTTGCAGGGAGTGTTCATGGATCGGATGGGAAGTTGCCTGTTTGGTAGCTTTTCTGATGTGGTGATTTGTGGGGAGAGGACAGAAAGCCTTATCAAAGATGGAAAGATTCAGGATGCTGGTTCTTCATCTTCAAAGAAGCCATTTGCTGGGGCACCCAAAAGAAGAGAGGGAGAGACCAATGTTGTGCAACACAAAAGAAATATGAATAGCGGACATCACCGTCAGGTTGCTGCTGTAACCATCCCAGCACCTCAACGTCAACAACAACAACAACAGAGAGGACCGCCACCACCACAACAACAACAACAACAACGTCCGTTTCAGCCGAGACAGAAATGTCGGATCGTCGCTTCGACCCGTTACCTATGACATATGCTGAGTTGCTGCCCGAATTGCTCAAATTGGGGTTTGTTGAGTTACGCACTATGGGTCCGTTGACGAAGATACCTGCTGGGTATGATGCCAACGTTCGTTGTGACTTCCATTCTGGTGCACCAGGGCACCATATTGAGAACTGTCGGGCTTTTCATCACAAGTTCCAGGACTTGATTGATGCCAAGACGATCAACTTTGCTCCAGTGCCTAATGTTGTGAACAACCCTATGCCTCAGCATGGTGGGCCTACGGTGAATAATGTGGAAGGTGAGGAGGCCTTGGACTTGGTGGTTGATGTTGATGAGATTCAGACACCATTGCTAGTTGTGAAAGAGCGTTTGTTGAATGGAAGAGTATTCCCGGGCTGTGAGAAGTACTGTTCAGACTGTGCAGATTCAGAGAATGGTTGTATGCAGTTGAAGAATGGTATCCAGGGTTTGATTGATGAGGGCTGTTTGCAGTTTGCTAGGGCTGTGAAAGATCGTGGGGTGGTGTCAACCGTCACCATTTATTTCAAACCATCTGAGGGTTCTGGACGTGGCCAGAGAACTGTTAATGCACCAGTGACCGTTGGTACTCCTGTTACTATATCTGCTCCAGTAACTGTCAGTGCTCCCACTACTATTGTTGCTTCTGGAAGGAGACCTGTTGAGAATAGTAGGGTTGTGCCGTGGAAGTATGATAATGCTTATCGCAATAACAAAAGGGTAGAAAATCAGACCAGACCTGTGAGTCAGGTTCCAGTGACCATCGGTTTGCCAGGTAGAGCTCTAGTGACTGTTGGTCCTGTTGTGGATAATGTAGGGGGGCCTAGAGGGTTTAAAAGGAGCGGTCGTCTGTTTGCACCGTGTAACACCCCAAAATTTGCCCTCCTCATTCATGCATTCATTTAGCATTTCATATTGGAAAAAGAATTATTAATTAATTCATTATTTAATTAATTAAATAAATAATTAAATAAAAAAAATATAATAAAAAAAATTTGGACTTGGGTCTCTCTCATTTGAGCCCACAAAACCAGGAAATTCAGTCTATAAATACCAAGGCTTCACTTGAGAGAACACAAAAACAAAGGGGGATTTTGAGGAGAAGCAAAATACTCTGAGGTTTCCTTGGAACAAAACCCTGAGGAAAAAGATAGTGAGAGAAGACCTAACGGAGTTCAGAGCAGCCTCCAAACCCCGAAGGGAACTCAACTACACAGAATCACCTCTGCCTCACTGTAAGACCCCAATTTTGGCCCTAAGATCCCTCATGGCCCATATCATACCATATCATGGCCTCAAGGATCATTGCATGCCCTAGCTTCCCTCCTAGTGGGTGGTTTGCCTTGTGAGTTTGATTCTTGATCACCAAGCATGTCTTGCATTTGTATATCTTTGCTTTTCATATGTTTACTAACCAAAAAGTACAAAAATATTGTCAGCTAACCATGTTACTTGCAGATGAAGCAACCATCAGCAATTAGGTCAAAATCAGTCAAAGTCAGTCATTGCAATGGATGGTGGCCATTCTTGCAGAATTTGGGCACCATGATCAATCATCAAGGGTTCATATATGTTGAGATATCATTTGGAATCAAGATCTCAAAGAATTAGGGTGTGGAATTCACCAGAACATGCTTCAGTCAGGCAAAACCCTAGAAAAGTCAAACTTGGTCAACTGTCCATTTAATCAGTGATTTGGGGATGGGATTTGGTCTGAGAGGTCTCATTCATGCCTATACAAGCCTCATATATCATGTCAAGCATCCACAGTGAAGAAAATAAAGTCAGACAAGAAATTTCCAGAAATAGAAAGTTGACCTGTAATTCAAATTTGCCAAAAATGGAAACTTCTTGATCTTAAACTTACATCATGATACAATCTTCAAATGAATTTTTGCCCAACATGAAAGTTGAAGATCTTGTTCTCCCATTTCCAAAAAGTCCAAGAACACTCAATTCCCATGTATGGTTGGCAAGTTATGATCAAATCATTCTCACAAATTTTTGAACTTCAAAAGGCCATATCTCTCAAACCATTTGGCCAAATTGGGTGGGGTTTTTTGCAACAAGTCACATTTGATGCCCTCTATCCAAATATGTCATCATCATTCACCAAAACTTCACCAATCAAAATGGCATTTTTGAACTAGCATGAATTAATTTCAAGTGAAGTGAAAAATTGACTTTTCAAAATAACCACTTCCAACCAATTCTACCAATTGAAATAGTTCAGAAATGTGGTTTGTGTCATGTTTGAAGGCCCAAATTCGTGCATAGTACCATACACCCCACCACTCAAACCAAAATTGGACAATTAGCAAATTGGTTCATTTAAGCAAATCATGGTTAACACTCACTTATGCAATACTAAACAGAAGTATATATACATATTTTCTGTCCATTTCCAACCCTAGCAACCTCACTTCTAACAGAAAAAGATCATTTCTCTCAAAAAACACTCTTCTTGCATTTTGGAAAATTTCTGCTCAAACTTCCAAAGAGCTCGAGTCCTGCCTTGTTGTTTCATCATCTGACCATCATTTGGAAGCTATTTGAAGCACCAAACACCAACTGTACAACATTCTCGTGTTCTGTTTTACCAAGCACACATCAATGGTGATTTTCGATTTGAGCATTCTTAAAGGCTTTTGAGCTACAAGTCGTTCTCCATTCAACCTTGGAAAGCTTGCTGGACATCTATTTCACCTCAATACATCCAAACAACACGATTCAACTCAGTTCTCCAAATTTGGTAAGAAATTCGAACTTGGCCATTTGCAAAATTATGAGATGCTTATTATAAATCTTTTGATGCTGAGAACAATGGGCTTTGAACCACTTAAAATGACTGAATAATTAGGGAGAAATGTGAATTTGAAAGTTGATGCTCAAACATGTTTTTGTGTGATACTTGCTGTGTGGTTTGATTCCATGAAAATGAATTTGGTATTCTTAATGTGTGTTGTTTGGTGATTCTGATGCCATGCTGTTTGTACATTTCTGGGTTAAATTCGTTTCCATGATGTTGGTTGCATGAAGGTGATTACTGTACCTCCAAACCCTAAGCACACGAGCCCAGAATTTTGTGAAATCGTGTTTGGCTCTTTCAATTGCATGGATGTTACTGTTTCATTAGCGTGAAGCCTGTCCCAGCGTGCCACATCCCCAGCAATACGCACCGTTTCATTTAGTATTTCACATAATTACTGAAATGCCATTGTGCCCAATTAAATAATTATTTCATGTTTATTTGTTCAATGTTATTTCAATTGATGCATCAATTTTGTAAAATTCATAACATCTCCATTTTAATTCCAAATTTCATGGAAATTTTTGCATTATGCTTTGCTTGATGTCTAGTATTTGATCATGATTTTTGCTGATTTTTTGGATGGTCGAATTTTAAATGGTGCTAGGGTTTGTGACATGCATGCATATTTTGTACATTTTGCCAAATCATTTATGAAATAGTGATGATGTATCCAATGACCCTGAATTTTTTTGTACACAAACTAGACACATTCATGTTTATTTTGATATAGAGTTTGTGAATTTCTCTTATCTGGTTTGTGAATTGTGAATTTTTGAAGTAGGGTGTGACAATTTGTGTCACACCATTGATCTGCAACTTGTTGATTTTTGTATCCATGCTTCTTGACCTCCAATTAATTTGATTTTTTGCATGATTGAGATCTTGTATGTCTAGTTGGCATGTGAATTTTCTTGGATTTATTTGATGCATTTCCTAATTGTTTGAGATTTTCTCCCCTGTTTGACCAAAATGTTGACTTGTTGTGATACATGTTGCCATTTCATTTGTGAAATTCTCATACTTTATTGGATTAATTTGAAATTTAACATGGGATAACTAGACATCTCAATCTTTTCCATGGTGTTGATCCCATTCATTTCTCATTTGTTATGGCTGATTTATGAATTTTTGAAGTTGATACATGTTTGGTTGACTTCTTTGAGCATGCTTGAAATTGTTTTGACTTTCTGATTTTCATTGACTATCTTCCCATAATCCAAATGAGTTGAAATTTTATATGCATGTCATGTTATGGATTTTGATTGACCATGAATTATTTGATGATTTTTGGAATTGATTATGATTGATTTTGAGCTAAGTCTTGCTGTTGACTTCTATAATCTTTCATTTGCCATGCTTTGACTTCCTTTGCTTATGAAATCATGATGATGAATGATATGGATGTGGGACCAATTGAGTTTGCTTCTTAAATGTTTGAACTTGATTTTGGTTGACTATCCCTTGCTGTTTTGACTTTCTCATCCTCTTTTGACCCTAGGCTTGCCCTAGTGGTCCTGTGGCTTATGTTTGAGTTCCTGTTTTCAGGTTAAGCACAAATGCTTCAAAGAGAACAATACAATTTGATTGAGCTTGATTGTTTATCATGAGCTAACCTCTTTGTTTTGTAGGTGGCTTGAATCATATGATTTGAGTCTTGTGCTTTGCACATTCATCTGATTCTGTTGACTGTTAATTCTATTCTCATTTTGCTTATCTCTCGAAATGTGTAGTGATTCTGTTTGATTATTTCAGGTACCATTAGTTGCTTAGTTCTTTGAACTTGCTTTGCTTTGCTTTATAGCAATTTGCATTGAGGTATAATCCCTTTTCTTCATGTAGTCTGGAAGACCTGGCCTGTTATTTGGCCAGGCAACTGTCTGAAGTCCTCCTTAAGAGGCAATGCTTGTGTGTGTTTATATTTGTCCCAAGCAGGAAAAGTCCTTCAAGAAAGGCAATTGGTAGAATCCAAGAGATAAGCAATCTATCTCCTACTATTCTGTGAGTCTTCTCTTTGCTCCCATTACATGGTTGTAGCATTGAGATCCAAGCCCAAGATCTATAGAGTCTTATCTGTGGAGAGAGTTCCTACTTTCTGAACTCCCACACTTTCTGATATTCAATGCTCTCCCTGATCAGGGATAAGAGCAATGAGGCACACCCCTCATATCCTTTCATCTGCTTCACCTTAGCCCCTCAATGGCAAGGTTAAGAGCACCTGTGACCCCATTCCAGTTGGCATCAATGCCCAACCCTTTTGTATGAGCCTCCTTGTTTGGTTATAGTGTGTGCTGATTGCTTTCATTGATTGATCAATTGTTTCATATGCACATGTTTGCTTGTATGCTCTATGCATTTATCATCATTTATTGCTCATCAATGCATAATCATCTCATTTGTCTTTGTGACATTATCATTGTTGTTTGCCCATTGAGGACAATTGTAAGACCATTCATTGGCTATTGCTCCTATGATATGGAAGTGAGTATAAGACCATCACCTTGGCCACTCATCTTATCTTTGCTTGATGCATTTGATTGTATGTGAGGATGCAATTGTAAGTCCCTGCAAGTTGGCATTTGCTTTCCTATGATCACATGTTGTTTTGTTTGTTGTATGTGAGGATACAACTGTAAGCCCCTGCAAGTTGGCATTTGTATTCCTAGGACCATACTGTGGAGGTTAGAGTAAGCCCAGACAGATTGGCATCTGACATCCATGTTTTGTTTTTCTTTGTTTATGTGAGGATACAACTGTAAGTCCCTGCAAGTTGGCATTTGTATTCCTAGGACCATACTGTGGAGGTTAGGGTAAGCCCAGACAGATTGGCATCTGACATCCATGTTTTGTTTTTTCTTTGTTTATGTGAGGATGCAACTGTAAGTCCTTGCAAGTTGGCATTTGTATTCCTATGATCATATGTTGGATATTGGTATAAGTCCAGACAGATTGGCATCCGGTATCCAAGTTTCTTTTTGTTTTAGGAGATTAGTGTAAGTCCATTGAGTGGCCTCTGATATCCCGTTCTGTTTTAGGAGATTGGTATAAGCCCAGTGATTGGCATCCGATATCCGCTTTTGTTGACTTTCTTGCTTGTTTGTTATTATCCATTGCTTATTCCAAAGGACACACTTGAATCATCTCCTATATGATTTCAAGAGGTGAACTTTCTAAGAAGTTTTACAATCCATCTTCATCCATTCATCCTCATTATGCCCTAAACCTTTTCACACTTTGATTTCAAACTTGACATAGATATTGTGCAAACATCTTCATGTTTTTTCCAAACCAAAAACCTGGACCCAAGTCCTTGACTTTTTTTTTTCTTTTCAAACTCATTTCATAATACTTCTTTGAATTAATCTTAATCATACTTTGACTTCACTTTCATAATCACAATCAATTAACTTCACCCATTCACTTGTTTTGGCTTTGTCCATTGTTAATCTTTTCATGCATTAGCCATAGGTTTCAATTATCATTGTGGTTGATGTAAACCTCACCTTATCTTTAGTGAGTCGACAGTAAGACTTCCGTACTGAAAACAGGGTTAACCCCTCTAGTACGTCGAAGCTATCCTCGCATGGTGGATGTTGGTTTTGGTCGAGTGTTCTCCCATTGATAATGAAAAGCCTCAGTGCTTGTGTTTAAAATTGAATCCACCAACTTTTGGAAATCTTTTAGCCGAACTACGGCATTTTGATCCTTACCTTTGATGGAAGGTACGTAGGCAACGGGTTCATCCGTTCAAACCCAATAAAAATTGTATATTCTTTTCTCATCATCCCACTCATGTTTGCACAATACTTATGTCATAACAAATAACAATTTTATACAACAAGTGTGAAAAGGGCTCCCTAGGAGTACCTAGGACGTAGTGGGTGCCTAACACCTTCCCATTGCGTAATTTACCCCTTACCCAGACTCTCTGATCTTTTTATTAGTTTTCTACGTGTAAAACTTCTTAGGCTTTTGTTCGCTTTTTAGCCAGTCCTTTGGATAAATAAAAGTGCGGTGGCGACTCGAAAATTCATTGTATCCCTTGCTTATGATTTAACCGATAGATCATATAGCGACGAATACACCGCTACAGAAAAGTGGCGACTCTGCTGGGGACACTCTCACCAGAATCCTTGGTGGTATTGCCTACTTTTCACCCTTGTTGTGCTATATTGTTATCTGTTATATGACATATTTTTGTATAATTTGGGATAACTGTATTGATTGTAATGTTTGAATTGCTTGATATACAATTGCTGTTTGCTTTGGTGATCTGTGAGATGAGTTCTGTACCCGAACTCGAGTGCACTCTAGGATAGGAGAATGGCATAGTCTTGTTGACTGGTGTGGAGTATTCCTTAGCCAGTTGACTTGCGAGCCCATTCACTTGGTGGAGGTCATGTTGAATTAATAATGTCACACAAGTTATTTGTGGTTAGGCATTATTCTTTCAATCATGTTCCGCAGAAGCCAAGGACCTTAGTTTACCAAACCCATCTTGGCCTGTTTTTAGGACCGTAGTGCGGAGGTCGTTCAGATGTCAGTTTTGATACGATTGTCACGCGATACTACACTCATAAGAGTTTCTCTTGAGAATTTTCTTGGAATACGAGTATTCGTTCCTCCGATAATATTCGAAAGATGGAACGATGATTATGGGAACCTCTGATAGAACATGTCTGGCAGGTTTAAACCCTAGTACACTCCCTTTGGGTGGTCCTTAACCGAGACTCCATGCTCGTGACTCTCAACAAACCCGTGATTCGTGGTTGAGTCGTTCAAACATTGTTAATATCAATGGATCCCGGATCAGGTGTAAAACCTAAAATCCACCAAAGCGGCTGGTTGATATTAAGAATGTTAGAGCTGGTTCATGTACCGTTAATATCAATGGAACTTGGGTGTCGATAAGGTGAAAACCTAAATCCACCAAAATGGATGATTGATATTAGGGATACATAGAGCTTTCCCATGACCTTTGTTTGGTGTGCTTTGCTTGATCCTTGAGTGTGTTTGTTGCATTCATACATTCATGCATTCATCTGCACTTCATGTCATCAGAAAAAAGAAAATTTTCAAGGAACTTAAAGGGTTTATTTGCAAAATTTTCAGACATGGAAAGACCAAAAAGGCATACAAAGAAGTACAACTTTAAACAGCCCGATGTAAAAGAGTTAAGGAATCTGACATCGTATGTATTAGATCCCTTGGGTTTCAAAGCTCGCTATGGGAAGCTCCTACCTCTGCTCACCACTCAGGTTGACGAAGGGTTGATGAGTACTCTGGCTCAGTTCTACGATCCGTTGCATCACTGCTTCTTATTTCCGGACTTTCAGCTATTGCCAACTTTGGAGGAGTATTCTCATCTTATTGGGATTCCGATTCTGGATCAAGTGCCGTTCAGTGGCCTAGAGAGTATTCCATCTGCTCGAGAGATTGCAAATCTGTTGCATATAGATGAGGATCTGATTAGAGCTAATCTGACTACCAAAGGCGGAATTCAGGGTTTTCCTTCCGAGTTCCTCATCGCCCAAGCTACCTTTTATGGGAAGGCCATGAGTGAGGATGCCTTTGAGGCTTTATTTGTGCTACTCATCTATGGATTGGTGCTATTTCCCAACTTCGACAAGTTCGTGGACATGAACGCCATTAGGATCTTCTCAGTTCTTAATCCAGTTCCGACTTTGTTGGGCGATGCCTATGTCTCCTTGCACCTGAGGAATATGAAGAATGGAGGAGTTATTGTCTGCTGTCTACCCCTGCTGTACAAGTGGTTTATTTCGCACTTGCCGCAGACAGTTACTTTCAAGGAGAACAAGGGATGTCTACGGTGGTCTCAGAGACTCATGTCTCCTTGCACCTGAGGAATATGAAGAATGGAGGAGTTATTTCTGCTGTCTACCCCTGCTGTACAAGTGGTTTATTTCGCACTTGCCGCAGACAGTTACTTTCAAGGAGAACAAGGGATGTCTACGGTGGTCTCAGAGACTCATGTCTCCTTGCACCTGAGGAATATGAAGAATGGAGGAGTTATTGTCTGCTGTCTACCCCTGCTGTACAAGTGGTTTATTTCGCACTTGCCGCAGACAGTTACTTTCAAGGAGAACAAGGGATGTCTACGGTGGTCTCAGAGACTCATGTCTCTCACCAATGATGATATCACCTGGTATGATCGTGTGTATGATACTGTCCAGATCATCAACTCTTGTGGGGAATTCCCGAATGTGCCTCTTCTTGGCACATGTGGTGGGATTACCTACAATCATATTCTTGCACGACGTCAGCTTGGGTTCCCCCTGAAGGATAAACCTAATAACATTCTGTTAGAAGGTGTATTCTTTCAGGAGGGTAAAGATCCCCAAGGCCTGAAAGCTAGATTTGTCCGCGCTTGGCGCAATATTCGCAAAAAAGGAAGGAACGAGTTGGGTCCAAAGAACTGCATTGCTTTGGAGCCTTACACCTCTTGGGTCAGACAGAGGGCTGCTACCTACCTGATGCCGTATGATCATCCGAGACCTACACCGTTGGATGTGGCTGGGCCTTCAACCCTCCCTACCCAACGTGTAGAGGAGTTGAGAGAAGAAGACCTTTCGCGTGCTTGGATCCGTGAAAGAGAGGAATTGTTGCAGCAGCTCAAGGAGAAGGACGCTATGATTGAATTTCTCGAGCACCGAGTGATCGACGATCCGAACGACACTTGGACATCTCTGCTTCCTCAGTCTTCCAAATTCTGGAAAAGGAGGTATGATCAACTTGCGAAGGAGAAAGCTGACATGGAGGCTGCCTATGAGAGAGAGATCAAGAAGTTGTGCACTTCTCGTCTTCCAGCATCCCGAGCTAATAGGGATCCATAGGATGTCATTTACCTTTTCTCTTTGTAATAATTAAAAGAATGATGTACTCCTTTGTCTTGATATTTTGAATGAAATATTTTCCATGAGTAATCAAAATGCTTTAACAATTCAAAATATTGCAAATAATACCCTAAGGGTTCCTTGAAAACAAAGCATTTGCACAAACATTTCATGCATCATTCTTGCATAAACAGGTACTCCTTTTCTGGTCTTCTGTTCCTAACCTTGTGTTCTTCATTTATTTTGAAGACAAGCTGACTCACCGGTATTACACGCGAGTCAACTCAGCTAGAGTCATGGAGCAACTTGAACAAGAGAACAGAGAATTAAAGGAAGAGGTCGCCAGACTTGGCGCTTTGATGGAGCAACTCCTTGCTGCTCAGAATCAACCTGCTCCGACGCCTGCAACTCCCGTTCAGAGGACAGTTATATCCGAAGTAGCTACTTCAACGGTGCCAGTCAGCGCCCATGTGCCCAATGCTATGCCTCCCGGTTTTCCTTGGGGGATGCCTCCAGGTTTTATGCCTGATCTGCCAGCTCCAACCTTTGCTCAAATGCCGGCATCTAGCCCGGTCCCTGTTCCCGCTCCTCCTGTCGTGCATACCATGCCTAGGGTAGACGACACCATCTATCACTCTGAGGCTTCTGAGGGCTCAGATGTTCATGAAAAGATGGATGCTATGAACGATCAATTCCTTGAGCTGAGGAAGGAATTGAGGACTCTCCGTGGTAAAGATCTCTTCGGCAAGTCTGCAGCCGAACTGTGCTTAGTTCCCGGTGTGAAAATACCGATCAAATTCAAGGTCCCAGACTTTGAAAAATATAAGGGGAACACCTGTCCACTAGCTCACCTGGTCATGTACGCCAGGAAGATGTCAACACAGACTGATAATGATCAACTCTTGATCCATTATTTTCAAGATAGTTTGTCTGGTGCCGCGCTCAGATGGTACATGAGCCTGGACAGTGTCAACATCCGATCTTTCAATGACCTTGGCGAAGCTTTCGTCAAGCAATATAAGTACAATGTCGATATGGCGCCTGACCGAGATCAACTCAGGTCCATGTCACAGAAAGACAAGGAATCGTTCAAGGAGTACGCCCAGAGATGGCGAGAGCTGGCAGCTCAAATCACTCCACCGCTGGAAGAGAAAGAAATGACCAAGATTTTTCTGAAGACTCTTGGCTCATTTTATTATGAGCGGATGGTAGCAAGCGCTCCCTCTAATTTCACCGAGATGGTGAACATGGGGATGCGTCTTGAAGAAGGTGTCCGTGAAGGACGGTTGGCCAAAGATGATGGTTCTTCCTCTAAACGATATGGGGCGTTTAAGAGGAAAGAAGGCAAAGCGCATGCCGTGCAATCTCAGCCTAAACATAGAAGACCCTCTGTTCAGAGGAAGCCTGCACGACATGCCAGTCATCAGCATCAGGTGGCTCACGTAGCACCTGTTTTCAAGGACAATACTCCTCAACATCAGCAGCATCAACCTCAACATCAGCAGCATCAACATCAACAATATCAGCATCAACAGCAATATCAGCAACCGCAGTACCAACAACAACAATCTCGTCCACAGCAACAGGCTTACCAGCCTCGTGGGAGTACGAGTAATCAAGCAAACATGGGCTATGAAAGGAAGAAGATCAGTTTTGATCCGATTCCTATGTCATATACGGAGTTATATCCCTCTCTAATAGAGCGAAAGTTGGTTTCTCCGAGAGATCCTCCGGCTATACCGGTCAACCCTCAGTGGTGGTATAAGCCTGATCTGCACTGTGTCTATCACTCTGGTGCTCCGGGCCATGACATAGAAAATTGCTTCCAGCTGAAGACTAAGGTTCAAGACCTTATGAGAAGTGGAATTCTGAGTTTTAAAGACTCAAACCCGAACGTCACCAGGAACCCATTGCCTTCGCATGGGAAATCTGTGAACATGATTCAGGAGTGCCTTGGGAAGTACAAGGTTAAGTATGTAAGCCACATCAGGCATTCGTTGGTTGATTTACATAAGATGTTGTGTCAGTACAGCTATTTGGAGCATAACCACGACAAGTGCCGTGTTTGTCCGGTTAATCGCTTGGGTTGCGACCGGGTCCGCAAAGAGCTTCAACAGTTGTTGAATGAGGGTACCATTGAGATTCTCCAGAATCGCAATGTTGATGTAGCTGAACCTGAAGTGAATGTCATATCACCAGTGTTCAAGCTGCCTGAGCCCGTTGTTATTCGCTACAATAGCAACAAGCCGAAGGCTTCCCCTTCTCTGATCATTAAACCTGCCGGCCCTGTGCCCTATTCCTCAGACCGAGCTGTGCCATTCCGGTACAATCCTGTTGCTGTCCAGGATGGGGTAGAAGTACCTTTGCCTTCTACTTCCGTGACCAATGTAGCTGATGTCAGTGGGTTGACCCGAAGTGGTCGTGTGTTTTCTGCACCTACCAAAGCTCCTGTTGTTGCTTCTGAATCTGTTGAACGTCCGGTTGGGACAGCTGCCAAAGTTCAGAATCCGGCACTTGATGCCGCCAAACCCTCCTCATCTGTACAAAGGACTCCTGTTTCTTCAGTTGGCCCAAGCGGCATTGTTGATGAAGAATCTGATGAGATGCTGAGGCTCATCAGAAAGAGTGAGTACAATATTGTAGACCAGCTTCTACACACGCCCTCCAAGATTTCAATCCTTTCTTTGTTACTGAATTCAGAACCCCATAGGGAGTCTCTGCAGAAAGTCTTGGACCTGGCGTATGTTGATCACGACGTCACCCTTGAGCAGTTTGACAGTATTGTTGCAAACATTACCGCTTGCAACACTTTGAGCTTTTGTGACGCTGATCTCCCTGAGGAGGGAAGAGACCACAACATGGCCTTACACATCTCTATGAACTGCAAATCTGATGCAATGTCCAATGTGCTGGTGGACACTGGATCGTCCCTTAATGTATTGCCAAAAACCACACTCTCTCGACTGTCATATCAAGGTCCTCCTATGAGGCAGAGTGGGGTTGTTGTGAAAGCATTTGATGGGTCGCGCAAGACCGTGATTGGGGAAGTTGATCTCCCAATCAAGATAGGACCAAGTGATTTCCAGGTTACTTTTCAAGTAATGGATATCCACCCATCTTACAGCTGTCTCTTAGGCAGACCATGGATTCACGAGGCTGGCGCCGTGACATCCACCCTACACCAGAAGCTGAAATTTGTCAAGAACAAGAAACTGGTTGTAGTAGGGGGAGAAAAGGTTCTCCTGGTTAGCCATCTGTCTTCTTTCTCGTACATTGACGCTGAGGATGAAGTTGGAACTCCATTCCAAGCTTTATCTATTGATGAACCAATCGAGAAGAAGTCTCCTTCATTCACTTCCTACCGAGATGCTAAGATGGCCATTGAATGTGGTGCAGTTGCTGGATTAGGGAAAGTGCTTGAACTTGAAGATAATCGATCCCGGGCTGGCATTGGCTACTGTTCTGGGGCATGCAACGAGCAAGGTTTGTTCACAAGTGGAGGATTCATCCATGCTGATCAACCTGAAGAAGAGGAAGCTGCTGCTATCATTGAAAAAGACGCAGAAGACTTGAACAATTTTGTTATTCCTGGTGGTGTCTGCCACAATTGGGTCGCTGTAGATGTTCCTACAGTCATCCATAGATCAGAGTAATTGTTCACTTTGTTTAAAACCCTTCTCCCATGCCAAAAGGAGAAGTGATGACATTGTTGGCAAAGCATATATACAATGATGTTTTCATTCAATTTTTACATTGTTAAACATTTGTTTTTCCTTTGTTTTCACTTTTTGCTTTTCGTAATGAAATCAGTGATCACAAAAAACCATAAAAACAAAAATAAAATCAAACATTTTTCATCTGCATAATGATTTGTTTGATTAAATTCTGAAGTTTTTCCCTAACCAAAATCATTATGCAGGTTGATCCTAAAACCCATTGAACATAATGATCCAACGCCATCTCCCAATTTTGAATTCCCTGTATTTGAGGCAGAGGAAGATGATGTTGAAGGGATTCCTGATGAGATCACCCGTCTCCTTGAGCACGAAGAGAAGATCATTCAGCCGCATCTCGAAGACTTGGAAACAGTCAACTTGGGGTCTGAAGATTGTGTTCGCCTGGTGAAGATTGGGGCACTTCTTGAAGGGTCTGTCAAGGAAGATTTGATCAGTTTGCTACAAGAATATTCAGATATCTTTGCTTGGTCCTATGAAGACATGTCGGGTTTAGATATAGATATTGTGCAACATTTCCTGCCTTTGAAGCCTGAGTGCGTGCCTGTGAAGCAGAAGCTCAGAAGAACTCATCCAGATATGGCAGTGAAGATCAAAGAGGAAGTTCAGAAGCAAATTGATGCGGGGTTTCTGGTGACTTCTACATATCCTCAATGGGTGGCCAACATTGTGCCTGTTCCTAAGAAGGACGGAAAAGTCCGTATGTGCGTTGACTATAGAGATTTGAACAAAGCTAGTCCAAAAGATGATTTTCCTCTACCACACATCGACATGTTGGTAGACAATACAGCTAAATTCAAAGTCTTTTCCTTTATGGACGGATTTTCCGGATATAATCAGATCAAGATGGCACCAGAGGATATGGAGAAGACAACATTCATCACACCTTGGGGAACATTCTGTTATCGAGTGATGCCCTTCGGTTTGAAGAACGCCGGAGCCACGTATCAACGAGCTATGACTACCTTGTTTCATGATATGATGCACAAGGAGATAGAAGTCTATGTTGATGATATGATTGCTAAGTCCCGAACGGAAGTGGAACATGTTGAGCATTTGTTGAAGCTTTTTCAGCGTCTGAGGAAGTTCAAACTTCGCCTGAATCCGAACAAATGTACATTTGGAGTCCGTTCTGGCAAGTTGTTGGGTTTTGTGGTAAGTGAAAGAGGTATTGAGGTTGATCCTGCAAAGGTCAAAGCAATACAAGAGATGCCTGCACCCAAAACTGAGAAGCAAGTCCGAGGTTTTCTTGGCCGCTTGAACTACATTTCCAGATTTAAATCCCACATGACTGCCACATGTGCGCCGATATTCAAGCTCCTCCGGAAGGATCAGTCTCATGATTGGACCGAGGATTGCCAGAAAGCTTTCGACAGTATCAAAGATTATCTGTCTGAACCTCCGATTTTGTCTCCACCTGTGGAAGGAAGACCTCTGATTATGTACTTAACAGTTCTTGAAGACTCGATGGGTTGTGTACTCGGTCAACAAGATGAATCAGGGAAGAAGGAGTTTGCTATCTACTACCTCAATAAGAAGTTTACTGATTGTGAGTCTCGGTACTCTATGCTTGAGAAGACGTGCTGTGCTTTGGCTTGGGCTGCTAAGCGTTTGCGCCAGTACATGATAAATCATACAACTTGGTTGATATCCAGAATGGATCCAATTAAGTATATCTTCGAGAAGCCTGCTTTAACTGGGAGGATTGCCCGTTGGCAGATGCTGTTGTCTGAGTATGATATTGAGTATCGAGCTCAGAAAGCTATCAAAGGTAGTATCTTGGCTGACCATCTAGCGCACCAGCCAATTGAAGATCATCAGTCTGTTCAGTATGACTTCCCGGACGAGGAAATTCTGTATTTGAAGATGAAAGATTGCGATGAGCCTACACTTGATGAAGGTCCGGAACCTGGTTCCAGATGGACGATGGTGTTTGATGGCGCTGTTAATCAATACGGAAATGGAATTGGGGCAGTGATCATTACTCCTCAAGGTTCGCACATTCCGTTTACAGCAAGGCTAACTTTCAAATGCACGAATAATATGGCGGAGTATGAAGCCTGTATTATGGGACTTGAAGAATGCATTGACTTGAGAATCAAGTATCTTGATGTCTATGGTGATTCGGCCTTGGTTGTCAATCAGATCAAGGGTGAATGGGAGACGAATCAACCAGGTCTCATTCCGTACAGAGATTATGCAAGGAGAATTTCAACTTTCTTCGCAGAAGTTGAATTTTATCACATTCCTCGAGAGGATAACCGGATGGCAGATGCCCTTGCTACGCTTGCTTCCATGATTGTGGTCAGATGGTGGAATGATGTTCCCAATATTACTGTGATGCGCTTGGACAGACCCGCTCACATATTTGCAATTGAAGAAGTGAAAGATGACAAGCCTTGGTACTTTGATATCAAGAATTTCCTCCAGAACCAGGTCTACCCGCCTGGGGCATCTTTGAAAGACAGGAAAACTTTGAGAAGGTTGTCAGGCAGTTTCTACCTCAGTGGTGAAGTGCTGTACAAGAGAAATTTTGATATGGTTTTGCTCAGATGCGTGGATAGACACGAAGCAAACCTGTTGATGACTGAGGTCCATGAGGGTTCATTTGGTACTCATTCCAATGGACATGCCATGGCTAAGAAAATGTTGAGAGCAGGCTACTATTGGCTGACAATGGAGTCTGACTGTTGCAAGTATGTGAAGAAATGTCACAAGTGTCAAATTTATGCGGATAAGATTCATATTCCTCCGACACTCCTGAATGTGATTTCATCACCATGGCCTTTCTCTATGTGGGGAATTGACATGATCGGCATGATTGAGCCGAAAGCGTCCAACGGACATCGGTTTATTCTCGTAGCAATTGATTACTTCACCAAATGGGTTGAAGCCGCGTCGTACGCGAATGTAACCAGGCAGGTGGTTGTGAAGTTTATCAAGAACCAGTTGATTTGCCGTTATGGTGTGCCAGAAAGGATCATTACTGATAATGGATCTAATCTGAATAACAAGATGATGGATGAGTTGTGCGCTGAATTCAAGATTGCACACCATAATTCCTCTCCCTACAGACCTAAGATGAATGGGGCTGTTGAAGCTGCCAATAAGAATATCAAGAGGATTATCCAAAAGATGACTGTCACATACAAAGACTGGCATGAAATGCTGCCATTTGCTTTGCATGGATATCGTACGTCTGTACGCACTTCAACAGGGGCAACCCCTTTCTCTCTTGTTTATGGCATGGAAGTCGTTCTCCCAGTAGAGGTGGAGATCCCATCAATGCGAGTCTTGATGGAAGCCAAGTTGACTGATGCTGAATGGATTCAGAGTCGTTACGACCAACTGAATTTGATTGAAGAGAAGAGATTGACTGCCATGTGCCATGGTCAGTTATATCAGCAGAGAATGAAGAAAGCATTCGACAAGAAGGTCAAGCCTCGTGTGTTCCGAGAAGGTGACCTCGTGCTCAAGAAGGTTTTGTCTTTCGCGCCCGATTCCAGGGGCAAGTGGACTCCAAACTACGAGGGTCCATATGTTGTTAAGAGAGCCTTTTCAGGCGGTGCTTTGATGCTTACAACAATGGATGGGGAGGATTTCACTCGTCCTGTGAATTCAGATGCAGTCAAGAGATACTTTGCCTAGAAAAAAAAAGTATATGCAAATGAAAAAAAAAGAAGAAATGAAAAAACAGAATAGCTCGCTAAGTTGAAAACCCGAAAGGGCGGCTTAGGAAAAAATGAGCGTCTCGGTGGAGAACCTGCAAGGGTAATCCAGGCAAAAATTAGAGACTTGAAAAAAAAGAATATTTGCATCCCGCTAGATTGAGTACCTCACCCTGGGGCAATCTAGGCAAAAATTAGGGATTTGGCAAGTAACTGCATCCTGACAAGACTTTCTGTTCACCAGTCGTCATTTCGTCAGAAGATTCTCGATTCGTCGTCAACCGAAGCTTCGGATACATTGAGATTCAAATTGGTAGAGAAAGGATCATTATGTTCAATGTAGCCCTCTTCCAATATATATCACTGATTTCAAATTTGTACAGATCTATGGAGTCTTGCCATTTGCAGACTACCATTCCATCAAATTAATTTGAGCTTTTTATCCAATTATTTGCACTCTTATTTGTTTCAATTCAACAAATGTTTTGCATGTTTTAAATTGATAAAATGTCATTGTTTTAAACAAATCAAATTTTTCAAAATATATTGTTTTAGACAAAGTAAACATTCACATGATCGGAAAGATACTCAAGAATATCTCAGTGCTTTCCCGAGGGTAAGACATTTGTTCATATTCCTGGTTTGGTTGTATCTTCTTTCTTCAGATCTTTGTTGGGATTGTTCCCCAGTATAGTCGCAAGCAGAGTGTTGTTGAAGACTTCGTTTTCTCCAGCAACAATCTTCCCCAGCATGGGTGTTTTTCTTGTAGAAGTTTCGTCGGTTGATGGTTTGTCATCTTGGTGCCCCGTCACTTTCTCCAGTGGGTCGTATGCCCCAGACTTTATTCGTCTCCTCAGCGCAGTTATGAGTAGAGCTGTTATTGATATCCTCATCGGAGTTGCGAGCAGAGTTGTTGTCACTCTTCCCAGTGCAGTTGCCAGTGGAGTTGTCTGTTTCCTCAGCATGATAGCTTTCTTTCTGAAAGTTTGGTAAGTCAGTGGTTTGATACCCGGCACTTTACCCTTTCCCCGGCGAAGTCGTCTGCGGAATTGTTGCTATCTCTCCAGCAGAGTTTTTCTCTCCAGCAGAGCAGGATTTATTTTCCTACTCAGTGGTTGGTTGGGTTAATATCCCAATTTGTTAATCCATCTTTTCCTCAGCATAGTCTGCAGAGTTGGTTGTTGTGGCAGTTTCGCCCGTTGAATACTCCTTCAATCCCGAGTATGGTTGGATGATGGCTTTGGCCTCCAGTGAATGGATTGATTTCCTGACTGTTTGTGATCCCCAGTAGAGTGGCTTGTATTGCAGAATCTACTTGTTGTGATCAGTTTGCTGTGTATTCTCCCCAAGTGGAGTAGTTTGTTGCAGAATTTGCTTGTGTGATCTGTCCTCCCTCAGTGGGTTGTTCCCCAAGAGAGTAGCTGACAGTTTCCCCCAGTAGAATTGCTTATGCAGTTAGATTCTATTTGGATGATATCATTCTCCCTCAGTGGGTTGTTCCCCAGTGGAGTTATGCGGAGTTGCTTCTACAGCAGTTCGTGCTTGTGCAATGCACCTTCTTGTTTCTCAGTTGACACTGGGATCCCCTGCGGATACTTTGGGATTCCTCTTGTTCCCCAACAGATTCGTCTGGGTGGCTGCTTTGCCCGTTGTGACTTTCTGTACCCTGATTGGGTTGTTTCCTGATATCTCTGACTCTCTGCTTCTTCAGCAGTACCCGCAGATCTTTGCTTTACAGCATATAGATCTCCGCAGATTGGCTCTCCAGCTGGTTTTTCCCCTGGAAGTATAATACCGGACGTCCGATTCCTGGACCTGTTTGTGTTAGAACTGTCTGTTTTGTCAGCATTCATCAAACATAAATCACGCATATTCATGCATATTCATAAAACATTCAGATATTCATGTTGCATTTCTTGCCATGTATCCTTTGTTTGTTGTTCCCTGCTATGGTGATATAGATCTCTTTACAGATCTCCCCAAGCAGATGTCGGGTGTTTAAAATCTCTCCATATAGAGTCAGCCCCATAAGCAGAAAATGTGTCTGTCTTTCCTTCTGCAGTTCCCCACCGAGATATATCCTCGTGGATGACGGTTTCTTCCGTTTCCTCCCAACACATATATTGGGATGGATGTTCCTATTTGAGTTATATCCTCATTAGGACGTGTCTTGATTCAGTCTGTCTTCTCGGATTATTCCCGAATTGGCTATTTGTCGAATGTCTTGTGCTTCCCAGTGGGTTGTTCCCCAGTGGAGCAGTTTTGGGCCTCTACCCTCATACCGGTAGTTATAAGTCCTATCTTTTCCTGGCTTTCTTAACAGAATTTGTGGTCATACACCTTTATTCTCAAGCCAGAGTTGTTGGTTTTCTACCCTCATACCGGTAGTTGTAAATCCTATTTTTCCTGCTCTTCAGCAGTTTGCGGTTTGTTATAAACCCTATTTTGGCTTCCCGTGCGGATTTGTGATTTATTCTGTCCCCACGCGGAGTTGTTGGTCTTCTACCCCGTATTCGGTAGATGTAAACCCTAATTTTGTGGTCACCTCCACTCTTTTGGCCCTCTGCCTACAAACCAGCAGTCGTAAGTCCTATCTTTGCAGTTTTTCTACCTACAAACCGGTAGTTGTAAACCCCGTTCTCTCCACTTGCAGAGTTAACTTTGTTGTTCATCCCAACCGATGACAATTTTCCCCTTGTGGTTATCTTCATCTAGTTCTTGATGTTGGGTTTCCCTTGCTTGGATAAGTTGCTCAGATCAACACTTATATCCCCAGCAAGTCTTTTGTGGATAATTGCCGTATGCTAGCAATTTTATCCCCAGCGGGTCCTTTCACCTTTTGTCAGTGATTGTGTTCCCCGGATCATTGATTTTCATCAGTGCATCCTCAGCAGATTGCCTTTCATTTACCCTTTTGTCGGTAATGTCTGTTGCTCCTTTTGATTGGTCATCATTATATACCGATTCTGGTATCCCGATGCCTTTCTTTTCGGATTTTTATCCTATAAACAACCTACGACCCGGTTAAGGATAATCTTCCACGCGAGGTTATTATTCACGTTTTGACGGCTATGAATAATATATCTCATGCGCTCTTTAGTTGGAATCCTTTGTTGATTTTCCCCAGCTGAGCAAGATTCGTATTCTTTGTAGAATCGAATGTCCATCCTATAAACAAGTCTGCTGTTCTAGCTTTCTTCAGGATGATGAGTGTTTTGGAACACAAACCAATTCACGTTTTCGGATTTTATCCTATAAACAACCTACAACCCGGTTCAGGATAATCTTCCATGTGAGTATATTATCCACGTTCTGACGGTAATGGATATTATATCTCGTTAGCTCTTGGGTCAATCTTTTGATTGTTTTCTCCGCAGAGTAAGATTCGTATTCCTTGTGGAATTGAATATCCATCCTATAAACAAGTCTGCTGTTCTAGCTTTCTTCAGGATGATGAGTGTCTTGGAACACAAACCAATTCACGATTTCGGATTTTATCCTATAAACAACCTACGACCCGGTTAAGGAGAATCTTCCACGCGAGGTTATTATTCACATTTTGACGGCTATGAATAATATATCTCATGCGCTCTTTAGTTGGAATCCTTTGTTGATTTTCCCCAACTGAGTAAGATTTGCAGAATCAAATATCCATCCTATAAACAAGTTTGCTTTCGCTCTCTTCAGGATGATGAGTGTTTTGGAACACACACCAATTCACGTCTTTGGTCGGTCACCTGTTACATACCTACAACCCGGTATCCTTGGTGTTCCTTCCTGTTTTTTGTTACCCTTATACCCGGTAACATCTCATTTCTTTGGTGCTTCCTCAGTGAAGTTTTCTTGTTGCTTCTCCTCAGGAGTCAGCTTGTGTCTCTCCAATGGATTTATTTTCCTTTGGAATTCTTTTCCCCAGTGTGAGTCCTTCACTCCCCAGTGAGGTCTCCAGTCTGTTTTCTGTTATTCCCTAATCAGAGTCGTGTCTTGTTCACGCTGTGTCAGTTTTGTCTATCCCCAACTAGAGTCTTGTTAGAGTCTCTGCTCCTGGTGAGTGTACCACTCTGATGGATCGTCTTTTCTTCTGTGTGAATCATATTCCCCAGAGAGTTTGTGTCTTTTGCATGCATACATTTGCATCATGAGGTCTCTTAGGGACCAAAATTTGTCTCATTACTGTTATTTAAGCCCATTCTACCGCGTCGAGATGAAGATTTCTAAACTTCACTTCTCCGGCTAGAATGACCTTAAATAGGGGCATCTGTAAGACCCCAATTTTGGCCTTAAGATCCCTCATGGCCCATATCATACCATATCATGGCCTCAAGGATCATTGCATGCCCTAGCTTCCCTCCTAGTGGGTGGTTTGCCTTGTGAGTTTGATTCTTGATCACCAAGCATGTCTTGCATTTGTATATCTTTGCTTTTCATATGTTTACTAACCAAAAAGTACAAAAATATTGTCAGCTAACCATGTTACTTGCAGATGAAGCAACCATCAGCAATTAGGTCAAAATCAGTCAAAGTCAGTCATTGCAATGGATGGTGGCCATTCTTGCAGAATTTGGGCACCATGATCAATCATCAAGGGTTCATATATGTTGAGATATCATTTGGAATCAAGATCTCAAAGAATTAGGGTGTGGAATTCACCAGAACATGCTTCAGTCAGGCAAAACCCTAGAAAAGTCAAACTTGGTCAACTGTCCATTTAATCAGTGATTTGGGGATGGGATTTGGTCTGAGAGGTCTCATTCATGCCTATACAAGCCTCATATATCATGTCAAGCATCCACAGTGAAGAAAATAAAGTCAGACAAGAAATTTCCAGAAATAGAAAGTTGACCTGTAATTCAAATTTGCCAAAAATGGAAACTTCTTGATCTTAAACTTACATCATGATACAAGCTTCAAATGAATTTTTGCCCAACAAGAAAGTTGAAGATCTTGTTCTCCCATTTCCAAAAAGTCCAAGAACACTCAATTCCCATGTATGGTTGGCAAGTTATGATCAAATCATTCTCACAAATTTTTGAACTTCAAAAGGCCATATCTCTCAAACCATTTGGCCAAATTGGGTGGGGTTTTTTGCAACAAGTCACATTTGATGCCCTCTATCCAAATATGTCATCATCATTCACCAAAACTTCACCAATCAAAATGGCATTTTTGAACTAGCATGAATTAATTTCAAGTGAAGTGAAAAATTGACTTTTCAAAATAACCAATTCTACCAATTGAAATAGTTCATAAATGTGGTTTGTGTCATGTTTGAAGGCCCAAATTCGTGCATAGTACCATACACCTCACCACTCAAACCAAAATTGGACAATTAGCAAATTGGTTCATTTAAGCAAATCATGGTTAACACTCACTTATGCAATACTAAACAGAAGTATATATACATATTTTCTGTCCATTTCCAACCCTAGCAACCTGACTTCTAACAGAAAAAGATCATTTCTCTCAAAAAACACTCTTCTTGCATTTTGGAAAATTTCTGCTCAAACTTCCAAAGAGCTCGAGTCCTGCCTTGTTGTTTCATCATCTGACCATCATTTGGAAGCTATTTGAAGCACCAAACACCAACTGTACAGCATTCTCGTGTTCTGTTTTACCAAGCACACATCAATGGTGATTTTCGATTTGAGCATTCTTAAAGGCTTTTGAGCTACAAGTCGTTCTCCATTCAACCTTGGAAAGCTTGCTGGACATCTATTTCACCTCAATACATCCAAACAACACGATTCAACTCAGTTCTCCAAATTTGGTAAGAAATTCGAACTTGGCCATTTGCAAAATTATGAGATGCTTATTATAAATCTTTTGATGCTGAGAACAATGGGCTTTGAACCACTTAAAATGACTGAATAATTAGGGAGAAATGTGAATTTGAAAGTTGATGCTCAAACATGTTTTTGTGTGATACTTGCTGTGTGGTTTGATTCCATGAAAATGAATTTGGTATTCTTAATGTGTGTTGTTTGGTGATTCTGATGCCATGCTGTTTGTACATTTCTGGGTTAAATTCGTTTCCATGATGTTGGTTGCATGAAGGTGATTACTGTACCTCCAAACCCTAAGCACACGAGCCCATAATTTTGTGAAATCGTGTTTGGCTCTTTCAATTGCATGGATGTTACTGTTTCATTAGCATGAAGCCTGTCCCAGCGTGCCACATCCCCAGCAATACGCACCGTTTCATTTAGTATTTCACATAATTACTGAAATGCCATTATGCCCAATTAAATAATTATTTCATGTTTATTTGTTCAATGTTATTTCAATTGATGCATCAATTTTGTAAAATTCATAACATCTCCATTTTAATTCCAAATTTCATGGAAATTTTTGCATTATGCTCTGCTTGATGTCTAGTATTTGATCATGATTTTTGCTGATTTTTTGGATGGTCGAATTTTAAATGGTGCTAGGGTTTGTGACATGCATGCATATTTTGTACATTTTGCCAAATCATTTATGAAATAGTGATGATGTATCCAATGACCCTGAATTTTTTTGTACACAAACTAGACACATTCATGTTTATTTTGATATAGAGTTTGTGAATTTCTCTTATCTGGTTTGTGAATTGTGAATTTTTGAAGTAGGGTGTGACAATTTGTGTCACACCATTGATGTGCAACTTGTTGATTTTTGTATCCATGCTTCTTGACCTCCAATTAATTTGATTTTTTGCATGATTGAGCTCTTGTATGTCTAGTTGGCATGTGAATTTTCTTGGATTTATTTGATGCATTTCCTAATTGTTTGAGATTTTCTCCCCTGTTTGACCAAAATGTTGACTTGTTGTGATACATGTTGCCATTTCATTTGTGAAATTCTCATACTTTATTGGATTAATTTGAAATTTAACATGTGATAACTAGACATCTCAAGCTTTTCCATGGTGTTGATCCCATTCATTTCTCATTTGTTATGACTGATTTATGAATTTTTGAAGTTGATACATGTTTGGTTGACTTCTTTGAGCATGCTTGAAATTGTTTTGACTTTCTGATTTTCATTGACTATATTCCCATAATCCAAATGAGTTGAAATTTTATATGCATGTCATGTTATGGATTGTGATTGACCATGAATTATTTGATGATTTTTGGAATTGATTATGATTGATTTTGAGCTAAGTCTTGCTGTTGACTTCTATAAGCTTTCATTTGCCATGCTTTGACTTCCTTTGCTTATGAAATCATGATGATGAATGATATGGATGTGGGACCAATTGAGTTTGCTTCTTAAATGTTTGAACTTGATTTTGGTTGACTATCCCTTGCTGTTTTGACTTTCTCATCCTCTTTTGACCCTAGGCTTGCCCTAGTGGTCCTGTGGCTTATGTTTGAGTTCCTGTTTTCAGGTTAAGCACAAATGCTTCAAAGAGAACAATACAATTTGATTGAGCTTGATTGTTTATCATGAGCTAACATCTTTGTTTTGTAGGTGGCTTGACTCATATGATTTGAGTCTTGTGCTTTGCACATTCATCTGATTCTGTTGACTGTTAATTCTATTCTCATTTTGCTTATCTCTCGAAATGTGTACTGATTCTGTTTGATTATTTCAGGTACCATTAGTTGCTTAGTTCTTTGAACTTGCTTTGCTTTGCTTTATAGCAATTTGCATTGAGGTATAATCCCTTTTCTTCATGTAGTCTGGAAGACCTGGCCTGTTATTTGGCCAGGCAACTGTCTGAAGTCCTCCTTAAGAGGCAATGCTTGTGTGTGTTTATATTTGTCCCAAGCAGGAAAAGTCCTTCAAGAAAGGCAATTGGTAGAATCCAAGAGATAAGAAATCTATCTCCTACTATTATGTGAGTCTTCTCTTTGCTCCCATTACATGGTTGTAGCATTGAGATCCAAGCCCAAGATCTATAGAGTCTTATCTGTGGAGAGAGTTCCTACTTTCTGAACTCCCACACTTTCTGATATTCAATGCTCTCCCTGATCAGGGATAAGAGCAATGAGGCACACCCCTCATATCCTTTCATCTGCTTCACCTTAGCCCCTCAATGGCAAGGTTAAGAGCACCTGTGACCCCATTCCAGTTGGCATCAATGCCCAACCCTTTTGTATGAGCCTCCTTGTTTGGTTATAGTGTGTGCTGATTGCTTTCATTGATTGATCAATTGTTTCATATGCACATGTTTGCTTGTATGCTTTATGCATTTATCATCATTTATTGCTCATCAATGCATAATCATCTCATTTGTCTTTGTGACATTATCATTGTTGTTTGCCCATTGAGGACAATTGTAAGACCATTCATTGGCTATTGCTCCTATGATATGGAAGTGAGTATAAGACCATCACCTTGGCCACTCATCTTATCTTTGCTTGATGCATTTGATTGTATGTGAGGATGCAATTGTAAGTCCCTGCAAGTTGGCATTTGCTTTCCTATGATCACATGTTGTTTTGTTTGTTGTATGTGAGGATACAACTGTAAGCCCCTGCAAGTTGGCATTTGTATTCCTAGGACCATACTGTGGAGGTTAGAGTAAGCCCAGACAGATTGGCATCTGACATCCATGTTTTGTTTTTCTTTGTTTATGTGAGGATACAACTGTAAGTCCCTGCAAGTTGGCATTTGTATTCCTAGGACCATACTGTGGAGGTTAGGGTAAGCCCAGACAGATTGGCATCTGACATCCATGTTTTGTTTTTTCTTTGTTTATGTGAGGATGCAACTGTAAGTCCTTGCAAGTTGGCATTTGTATTCCTATGATCATATGTTGGATATTGGTATAAGTCCAGACAGATTGGCATCCGGTATCCAAGTTTCTTTTTGTTTTAGGAGATTAGTGTAAGTCCATTGAGTGGCCTCTGATATCCCGTTCTGTTTTAGGAGATTGGTATAAGCCCAGTGATTGGCATCCGATATCCGCTTTTGTTGACTTTCTTGCTTGTTTGTTATTATCCATTGCTTATTCCAAAGGACACACTTGAATCATCTCCTATATGATTTCAAGAGGTGAACTTTCTAAGAAGTTTTACAATCCATCTTCATCCATTCATCCTCATTATGCCCTAAACCTTTTCACACTTTGATTTCAAACTTGACATAGATATTGTGCAAACATCTTCATGTTTTTTCCAAACCAAAAACCTGGACCCAAGTCCTTGACTTTTTTTTTCTTTTCAAACTCATTTCATAATACTTCTTTGAATTAATCTTAATCATACTTTGACTTCACTTTCATAATCACAATCAATTAACTTCACCCATTCACTTGTTTTGGCTTTGTCCATTGTTAATCTTTTCATGCATTAGCCATAGGTTTCAATTATCATTGTGGTTGATGTAAACCTCACCTTATCTTTAGTGAGTCGACAGTAAGACTTCCGTACTGAAAACAGGGTTAACCCCTCTAGTACGTCGAAGTTATCCTCGCATGGTGGATGTTGGTTTTGGTCGAGTGTTCTCCCATTGATAATGAAAAGCCTCAGTGCTTGTGTTTAAAATTGAATCCACCAACTTTTGGAAATCTTTTAGCCGAACTACGGCGTTTTGATCCTTACCTTTGATGGAAGGTACGTAGGCAACGGGTTCATCCGTTCAAACCCAATAAAAATTGTATATTCTTTTCTCATCATCCCACTCATGTTTGCACAATACTTATGTCATAACAAATAACAATTTTATACAACAAGTGTGAAAAGGGCTCCCTAGGAGTACCTAGGACGTAGTGGGTGCCTAACACCTTCCCATTGCGTAATTTACCCCTTACCCAGACTCTCTGATCTTTTTATTAGTTTTCTACGTGTAAAACTTCTTAGGCTTTTGTTCTCTTTTTAGCCAGTCCTTTGGATAAATAAAAGTGCGGTGGCGACTCGAAAATTCATTGTATCCCTTGCTTATGATTTAATCGATAGATCATATAGCGACGAATACACCGCTACACTCACATAAACCCTGAAGATTGTTTTGTAAACCTCACGGGTGCAACTCAATTTCAATCAAGCTCTCCAATCAGGTTTGCCATTATTCCCATTACCTTTGCCCATGGGTTTAATATGTATATGAATGTATAAACAATGCCTTGAATGTTTAACCGTTTAATTTCTGAAATGTACGCCACAGGGTTTGAGTTTTTTGAAACCATACTGTTGATCATGAAAAAAATGCTTATGGTGTTTCACTAACCCTTTTGTTGAATTTTTGTGAGGGCTCACATGACTTTTGCAGGGATAACTTGCGTGGTTTCCCACTTTATTTGTGGGATAACCCCTGGAGGTTCATTCCGATTACCTGTACTGACTCACTTTTCTTTGATGGCATTAGCTTGGAAGGATCTCAGGGTTTCCCATTCCTCTAATTGCAGTTACTTCGGATCTTTATCCGCGTGGTACTTTTACATTTTTCCCGCATTTTACTGCTTTCCTAGCTGGAAGACCTCGATAGGAGGCAATGTTTTGTGTTTACCTCAAGATACATGTTTTGTGTTTTGTGTTCGTATCCCTGCAGGTAGCGCGGTTCCTTCATCAAGGACTGCCTTTTTGCCCTCGAGCATCCCAAACCCTAAAACCCAAAGCAACACGTTAACTCCTTCTACTACAGGCGAGTAAGTCTCCAAAGGTTGAGCATCCGGTAGATTGCGTAGTGACGTCGTTCGTCCAAAACCCAATCCATAACCCCGTAGTTAGCCGAACTACGTTTTGCTCTGATTCTCAGGCCAGATGAGATACGTAGGCATAAGACGCGATGTCTTAGCGAGCACACATCCCAACCCATAGGTCAACCGAGCTACGAAGACTCTGATTCTCATATTCATATGAGATACGTATGCAGTGGATGCGACATCCGCGCGAGTCATTTTCATTTAACCCTTTTTTTTTGGCAAACAGCACAAGATAAACCCACACCCTTTAGACGAAAACTACAAAAGTGGATCCCGTAGAGTACTACGGATGCGTAGGGGTGCTAATACCTTCCCTTCGCATAACCGACTCCCGAACCCAAGATTTGGTTGCGAGACCCCGTCTTGTCCTTTCCTTTTTCCAGGTTTACTTCGAGCGTTTCCTTTCCCTCCTTTGGGATGAATAACGCGCGGTGGCGACTCTTCTGTCTTTTTCTTTCGCCGGTTGTTTTTTTGTGCACTGTATTTTTCAGGTTGCGACAGCTAGCGACTCTGCTGGGGACTAAGAAGTTGACCTCTTGCTGGTCCATCTGCCCTAAGCGAGTCCCTCATAGCTTTTGTAGTTTGTTTGTTTATTGGGTGTTCATGCTTTTGTGCAGTTATTTATTTACCTGCTTTACCTTATTGCATTGTGTACATATCATTGCTGTATTTGTTGGCAGGCTATGGCTGCTTGGTGATCTTTGTGAGATGAGTTCTATACCCGAACTCGAGTGCACTTAGGATAGGAGAATGGCATAGTCCTGTCGACTTGTGTGGAGTTATTCCTTAGCGAGTCGACTTGCAAGCCCATTCACTTGGTGGAGGTCATGTTGAGATCAATGATGTCACACAAGTAAGTTGTGGTTAGACTTTACTTGTTCCAATATAGACCTAAGAAGCCGAGGACCTTAGTTTACCAAACCCATCTTGGCCTATTCGTAGGACGTAGTGCGAAAGTCGTTCAAATGTAAGATTTGATACGATTGTTACACGATACTACACTCATAAGAGTCTCTCTTGAGAATATTGTTGGAATACGAGTAGTCGTTCCTCTGATAATATCCGAAAGATGGGATTATGACTATGGGAACCTTTTGTAGAACATGTTTGGCAGGTTTAAACCTTAGTACACTCCTTTTGGGTGGTTCTTAACCTAAACTCCATGCTCGTGACTTGCAACAAACCCTTGATTCATGGTTAATCCGATCAGGTATCCTTAATATCAATGAAACTCGGGTGTTGATAAGGTGTAAACCATAATCCACCAAAATGGGTGGTTGATATTAAGGATAACATGATCCATCCCATGACCTTTGTTTGGTGTGCTCTTAATATCTCTCCAGACAGTGCAACCTGACAGATGTTCAAGCGGGTCCATCAATTCTGATTGACATGCCTTTGCATTGCATAACATCATCTGCATATTTGCATCCAACATCTCATGATTATTCATTTGCAGGGTATTCCCTTTCAAAACGGGGGTGCCTTAAAACTGAACAAGCAGTGCATCGCATACCATGCATATTAACCCTTGTCTGTTTTGCAGGTGTCACCGCAGTGTCTAATGTTTGTTCCCTGTATCAGGCAGTTATTGGTCCCAAGCGAGTTCACAGATACCCGACAAAGGAAAACCATCCACGACTAGCGATGGACCAAGTACAGAAAGAGCTGGCTGATATGCGTGAAAGGATGGATCAGTTCATGACATTGATGACTGGTATGGCAGCAGGTCAAGAAAAGCTGAGGGAATTGGTTGGGCAACCGAGGCCTGAGGTGGAGATACCAAATGTTGAGGGAAACCCTGGTAACCCTAGGAACGCTGATAACCCTGTGAACACTGGAAACGCGGGTAACGCAAATGCTGATGGAAACCCGGGTAATGTTGGCAACACAGGGAATGTTGGAAATGGTATTGGTGGAAGATACAATGTGAATCAAGGAATTCGGATTAACGGGCACCCCGTTACTGAAGATTATCAGTATGATCAATTTTCTTTGCACGACGAGGCCCTCGAGACCACTCGCCGTATGGATGAGCTTGCTGAGAAGCTCAAATCTTTGGAGTCTCAAAATTCCTTAGGCTTTGATGTCACAAATCTTGGTCTGGTTCAGGGAGTAAGGATTCCTCACAATTTCAAACCCCCTACTTTTGAGAAATACAACGGGGCTTCTTGCCCATGCACTCATCTCCAATCTTATCTGGGAAGGTTGGGAGCTCACACGGAAGATGAAAAGCTGTGGATGTACTATTCTGAAGACAGTCTAACTGGAGCTTCTCGTGAATGGTATTCTCATTTGTCTCGTACTACCATCAAGAGCTGGAAAGACTTGGCAGAGGCTTTTGTCAAGCAATATCAATACAACTTGGACATGGCTCCAAATCGGACCTTGTTGCAAGGTATGTCTCAGACTGCCAAGGAAACCTTTAGAGAGTATGCTCAGCGTTGGAGACAGATTGCTGCGTCCGTCCAACCCCCTATGTCTGAAAGGGAGATGGCGGACATGTTCATGAACACTCTTCAAGGCAATTATATTGAGAGATTGGCTGCTTTCCCGTCAATCAGCTTTGCAGAGATAGTAATTACTGGAGAAAGAATCGAGAGTCTGTTGAAGATGGGCCGAATTCAAGACAATAGTGCTTCCAACTCATCAGGTCCCAAGAGACCGTTTGCTGGTAACGGTCAGCGAAGAAAAGAAGGCGAGACAAGCATTGTGTATGCCGGAAGAGGCAGGGGTAGAGGACGCCCTAATTACTATCAAGATCAAGTGGCCGCAGTCACTATTCCAACACCTGTTCCTCAACCGCATTATCATCCGCAACAACAACCCAGGTACAACAATCAACAACAAGGAGGTAATCCGGGTCAGCAGAGACACTATCAACAACGTCCAAGGCAGACGGACCGGGTCATCGAGCCAATCCCAATGCCTTATTCAGTATTACTTCCCAAGCTGATTGACATGAATCTGGTTACATTGAGAACTCTGGCCCCACCAATCGATCCCAATAATTTGCCTAGAGGTTATGATGTCAACGCCAGATGTGCTTTTCACTCCAACGCACCTGGCCATACTACAGATAATTGCAAGGCTCTCCAGTTAAAGGTACAAGATCTGAGAGATGCCCAGGCTATCAATTTTGCTCCGGTGCCTAATGTTATCCAGAACCCGATGCCGGCTCACGGCGGGCAGGGGATTAATGCTGTCGAAGTGGTTGAAGCTGGTAATGCCCAAGGCTGGGGCAAATTTGTGGAGCCAGTCATCAAAGAAGACAAGTTTGGATTGGGGTATGCTCCGGGATCTCAGAAGAATGAAACTGGTACTCTCTCCAGCGGGGGTTTGGTTTCTCCCCACATCGTCAATGCTGCAGATGAAGACAAGGTTGACAGCGACTGTGACTTAGTAGCTGGATTCGCCCGTGTGTCCCGGGAGAAAAGCTCGACAATTGGTCGTCTGAAAAAAACCGTCCGGGTTACTCTACTGAAAGAGTGATTTTTATTGTTTTCCTTTATTACATGCATAATAAAGTCTTACACTTTGCCCAAGGTGTAATGGCTCATTTGTAGGGCCATCCATTTAGTTACGTTTCGCGATTATTTTTATCATCAATAAAGGACGGCTTTTGCAAACAATTTTGTGTTCTCTTTCTTTCAGTTTTTTTTACTTTTTACAAAAAAAAATGGCAATGTTTCTTTTTTCGTTTTTCCTTTCTTTCAAAAAAAATCTCTCTCATTCTAAGGTAAAGCATGATCCTCCATCATGCAGAGCCGACCACTCGGATCTCACTGCTAACGACACTGCTATGGCCAAGTATGACTTCGACAATCCTATCTATCAAGCCGAAGAAGGGGCTGAGGAAGATTGTGAATTGCCTGAAGGGTTAGCCAGATTGTTGAAACAGGAAGACCGAGCTATTACACCTTATCAGGAGGTGATTGAGACCGTCAACATTGGTACCGAGGACGACAAGAAAGAGATTAAGATCGGGGCCAGTCTACAGGCCGAGAGGAAAGACCGTTGATCATGTACTTGACTGTGTTAGAAAGGTCAATGGGTTGTGTGCTCGGTCAGCATGACGAGTCAGGTCGAAAAGAGCATGCAATATACTACCTTAGCAAAAGTTTACCGACTGTGAACAAAGATACTCATTGCTCGAGAAAACTTGTCGCGCTTTGGCATGGGCTGCTCGCCGACTAAGACAGTATATGTTGACTCACACGACTCTATTGATATCAAAAATGGATCCAGTCAAGTATATTTTTGAAAAGCCATCACTTACCGGAAAGGTTACTAGGTGACAAATGATACTGACAGAGTATGACATCCAATACACTTCACAAAAAGCCATCAAGGGAAGTGTCTTGTCAGACTATCTTGCAGAGTAACCGATTGATGATTACCAACCTATGAGGTTTGACTTTCCTGATGAGGACATCATGTTTCTCAAATCGAAAGATTGAGAGGAACCACTCCCGAAGGAGGGGCCTGACCCTGAATCCAAATGGGTTATGATGTTTGATGGGGCGGTCCACGTCAATGGTCGCGGAGTTGGTATAGTGTTGATCACACCGGAAGGGGGTTCATATGCCATTTGGTGCCAGAATAACTTTTCCCTGCACCAACAATGAAGCCAAATACGAAGCTTGTATTCTAAGACTTGAGGAAGCCGTCAATATACAGATTAAAACCCTGGATGTATACGGGGATTCAGCTTTGGTCATCAATCAAACCAACGGGAAATGGTGCTATGCTGGAACTACGTACCCAGAATTGACGTATCTCGGTCAGAGACGAATGAAGAAAGCATTTGGTCAGAAAGTGCGCCCTCGGGGGTATCAAGTCGGTGAATTGTTACTCAAAAGATTTCTTCCTCCTAACACAGATCACAGGGGCAAATGGACACCGAACTATGAGGGTCCGTACGTGGTTAAAAGGATTTTCTATGACGGAGCTTTGATGCTAACAACCATGGATGGCGAAGGATTCCCGTCCCCTATTAACTCAGACACAGTTAAAAAAAAATACTTCGCATAAAATAGACCCGCTGGACGATAAAAAGAATAGTCCAGGCAAAAAAAAGGGCATCCCGACGAACAAAAAAAAAGAATAAAGAGGTTCGGGCAAAAATTAGGGATATAAAAAAGGAGTACACCCGGTGAGTCGAAAACCCAAAAGGGCGGCTCAGGCAAAAATGGGTATCCCGGTGGATTGAAAACCCGAAAAAGGGGGCGATCCAGGCAAAAGTTAGGGAATAAGCGAATGACTGTGATCTGAGTTCATCCGTGTTATATCACCGTTTCATTCAATCCGGCAATCTTCGAAGGTAAAAGATCGACTAATCATCCACTTCAGAAAACAAGATGAGCAGAGCGTCTTGAGAACATACGAGCCATAGCAGAGTCGAAACTCAGTGGGACCCCGTTTCCACATTTGCCATTAGGATAGTTCTCTTTTTATAGCGATCACCTCTTTTCAGGGATCAACTTCCTGATACCCTCGCCTATTCCTGGCACAAATTTTCTCCCCATTAAGAGTCGAATAATTCAGTTAAAGAGCCTCTTTATTTTTCATTTATCAGTTTGTTTGCAAAAATGTCCGAATTTTTGATAAAACATATTGCATATGAACATAATAGTGGCTTTTGCAGATGATTTGCACAGGAAAACATTTAAAATTGCTTTGAATGTGCTTAATCCCGGACGGTGAATTCAAATCGAGTAATTCCCCCGAGGCATACGTGTATTTTTGGTTGCAGGTCATAGGAACCGGATGCCAAGTCATGAATCCTCATCCCCAAGCGGTTGACAAAGTCTCTCCACAGCAGAGCATATTCCCCAACAGAGTTGACAGTATCCAGACTGTCTATCCCCAGTAGAGTTGACAGTATCCAGACTGTCTATCCCCAGTAGAGTTGACAGTATCAAGATTTTCTATCCCCAGTAGAGTTGACAGTATCCAGACTATATATCCCCAGCGGAGTTTACAGTGTCAGACTGTATCTTCCTAGCAACAGCGGATTGGTTGCATACCCAACGGACAAGAGGGTGGCGTTCCCAGTGTTCATCTCATTCCCCAGCAGATTATTTTTAACAGATTTGTTAATCCCCAGCTTGAGGGTGATTAGCAAGTTCATATCCCCAGCAAAGGTCGTTTCCTACGACATTTCCCCAGGAAGTGTTTTCCCCACAGACTCTCCTCACAGAGCCTCGCCGAACAAAGTTTCCATAGTTGATACTCCCCCCGCAAGGTCAACTTTTCAAGCAGCCAATTTATTTTTGGTGGCTCATTGGTCCCGGCAGACGGATCATTCCCCACAGAGCATTCAAGGATTGATACAACGATCTGTTCCCTACCGGAGTTTGCTTCCCCAAGCAGATTTCTTTTTACACCATGCATAACATTTGCATTTGCATGCATATCATATCAAGCATACACATAAGCTGATAAACAGGTTCTTCCAAGCAAACTGAAGAATTACTTTACAACCAAGGTCATGAGATCCCGCCAGAGGATCAAGCGTGAGTGATCCAGTCTGAGGGTCATTTTGAAAATTTAGCCTGAGAATCGTTTTCCAGTGATCCAGCCTGAGGGTCATTTTGAAGATTCAGCCTGAGAATCGTGTTCCAGTGATCCAGCATGAGGGTCATTTTTGAAGATTCAGCCTGAGAATCATTTTCCCAAGAGTCAGCCTGAGGCTCAATTTGAAGATTCCCCAGTGAAGTCGCCTACAAGCTTTATTTCCCCAGCAAGCCTAAGTCTAATTGAGGAGTCGTTACAACATGTTCTAGCCCGAAGAATATGTACGAAGCCCAAAAGTGGAATATGCTCGAAGCTGCATATCTAATATGAAGGTTGTGTGTAGATTTCAAAAGAGGGTCAACCAGCGCATGCCTCAGATGCGGGATCCTAATGATGGGAATTTATCATCAAAACAATCCAGATCTAGCCAGAAGATCGAAGTAGATTCAGCCAGAGAATCGAAACAAAGGAGATCTAGCCATAAGATCGAAGAAGATCTAGCCAGAAGATCGAAGTCAGGTCTAGCCCGAAGACCGGAAATAGATTCAGCCAGAGAATCGAAACAATTCAGATCTAGCCAGAAGATCGAAGTAGATTCAGCCAGAGAATCAAAGGAAATAGATTCAGCCAGAGAATCGAAACGGAGGAGATCTAGCCAGAAGATCGAAGAAGATCTAGCCAGAAGATCAAATTCGTATCCAGCCCGAGGATCAAAATTAATATCCAACCAGAGGACTAAATTGAGTATAGGTTCAGCCAGAAGATCGACACTCCAGATTAAGCCAGAAGACTGATTTAGATCCAGCCAGAGGATCGGAAGAAAAATAAACAGCACGGTGTATTTCCGCATTTTTGTGGTGTTCTCGGAGCGCAAATTTTCGGTCTATCTTTGGTATTCAATCACAGCTCACCCCGTTTGTCTGATAAGCTGTTCGCTTTCATCCTACTCGGTTTAGCTGATGATTGAATAGGGGCAGCTGTATCACCCCAAAATTTGCCCTCCTCATTCATGCATTCATTTAGCATTTCATATTGAAAAGAAAAAAAAACGAAAAAAAAAAAAAAAAAAAAAAACGAAAAAAACGAAAAAAAAAATTATTAATTAATTCATTATTTAATTAATTAAATAAATAATAAAATAAAAAAAAATATAATAAAAAAATTTGGACTTGGGTCTCTCTCATTTGAGCCCACAAAACCATGAAATTCAGTCTATAAATACCAAGGCTTCACTTGAGAGAACACAAAAACAAAGGGGGATTTTGAGGAGAAGCAAAATACTCTGAGGTTTCCTTGGAACAAAACCCTGAGGAAAAAGATAGTGAGAGAAGACCTAACGGAGTTCAGAGCAACCTCCAAACCCCGAAGGGAACTCAACTACACAGAATCACCTCTGCCTCACATAAACCCTGAAGATTGTTTTGTAAACCTCACGGGTGCAACTCAATTTCAATCAAGCTCTCCAATCAGGTTTGCCATTATTCCCATTACCTTTGCCCATGGGTTTAATATGTATATGAATGTATAAACAATGCCTTGAATGTTTAACCGTTTAATTTCTGAAATGTATGCCACAGGGTTTGAGTTTTTTTGAAACCATATTGTTGATCATGAAAAAAATGCTTATGGTGTTTCACTAACCCTTTTGTTGAATTTTTGTAAGGGCTCACATGACTTTTGCAGGGATAACTTGCGTGGTTTCCCACTTTATTTGTGGGATAACCCCTGGAGGTTCATTCCGATTACCTGTACTGACTCACTTTTCTTTGATGGCATTAGCTTGGAAGGATCTCAGGGTTTCCCATTCCTCTAATTGCTGTTACTTCGGATCTTTATCCGCGTGGTACTTTTACATTTTTCCCGCATTTTACTACTTTCCTAGCTGGAAGACCTCGATAGGAGGCAATGTTTTGTGTTTACCTCAAGATACATGTTTTGTGTTTTGTGTTCGTATCCCTGCAGGTAGCGCGGTTCCTTCATCAAGGACTGCCTTTTTGCCCTCGAGCATCCCAAACCCTAAAACCCAAAGCAACACGTTAACTCCTTCTACTACAGGCGAGTAAGTCTCCAAAGGTCGAGCATCCGGTAGATTGCGTAGTGACGTCGTTCGTCCAAAACCCAATCCATAACCCCGTAGTTAGCCGAACTACGTTTTGCTCTGATTCTCAGGCCAGATGAGATACGTAGGCATAAGACGCGATGTCTTAGCGAGCACACATCCCCCAACCCATAGGTCAGCCGAGCTACGAAGACTCTGATTCTCATATTCAGATGAGATACGTATGCAGTGGATGCGACATCCGCGCGAGTCATTTTCATTTAACCTTTTTTTTTGTAAATAGCACAAGATAAACTCACACCCTTTAGACAAGAACTACAAAAGTGGATCCCGTAGAGTACTACGGATGCGTAGGGGTGCTAATACCTTCCCTTCGCATAACCGACTCCCGAACCCAAGATTTGGTTGCGAGACCCCGTCTTGTCCTTTCCTTTTTTCAGGTTTACTTCGAGCGTTTCCTTTCCCTCCTTTGGGATGAATAACGCGCGGTGGCGAATCTTCTGTCTTTTTCTTTCGCCGGTTGTTTTTTTGTGCACTGTATTTTTCAGGTTGCGACACACCGCAGCTTTTGAGAGACGACAATGCTGAGGCTCTCGCCAAAGCGAAAGGTAAACAAGTTGTGGTTGAGGAAGAACTGTTCAGAAGGAGGTGCCTGAGGGGACTTTTGAAAAAGATGTGGAGGAGTTTATGAAGATTATTAAGAAGAGTGACTACAAGATTGTAGATCAGCTGAATCAAACTCCGTCCAAGATTTCTATCCTCTCGTTGTTATTGTGCTCTGAGGCACACCATAATGCCTTGCTGAAGATGTTGAATCTGGCTTACGTGCCTCAGGAGATCTCTGTCAACCAGTTGGAGGGTGTTATTTCTAATGTGAGCACCAAGCATGGTTTGGGGTTCGCAGACCTGGATCTGACACCAGAGGGTCGTAACCATAACAAAGCCCTGCATATCACCATGGAGTGCAAAGGCGCAGTATTGTCACACATGTTGGTGGATACTGGCTCGTCTTTGAATGTGTTGCCCAAGAAGACTCTGAGCAAGATTGACGTTAAAGGGGTTGTCCTCACTCCAAGCGATCTCATTGTCCGTGCATTTGATGGATCCAAACGGTCTGTTTTTGGTGAAGTCATGTTGCCAGTAAAGATTGGCCCGGAGGTTTTTGATATCATCTTCTATGCGATAGACATCCAGCCAGCATATAGTTTCTTATTGGGGCGTCCCTGGATACATGGGGCTGGGGCAGTTTCGTCAACTCTCCATCAGAAGCTGGAGTATGTTTGGAACGGTCAGATTGTCACTGTGTGCGGCGAGGAGGACATTCTGGTGAGTCATTTATCCTCTTTCAAGTATGTGGAGGTGGATGGCGAGATCCATGAAACTCTGTGCCAGGCATTTGAGACCGTTGCTCTTGAGAAGGTGGCTTTCGATGAGCAGAAGAAGCCAAGTGCCTCAATTGCATCCTACAAACAGGCTGTGGAGGTTGTCAAGTCTGGCAATGCAGAAGGCTGGGGCAAGATGGTGGACCTGCCCGTCAAAGAAGACAAGTTCGGTATTGGTTATCAACCTCTGCAGGCGGAGCAGGGTGTTCAAGATCAGAAATGGCCGAGTACCTTCACCAGCGCTGGGCTGATGAATCATGGAGACGTCTTTGCAGCCAGTAGTGAAGACGGGGACAGTGACTGTGATCTGAACAACTGGGTTCGACCGTGTGCCCCAGGGGAGTCGATCAACAATTGGACAGCTGAAAAAGTGGTCCAAGTTACTCTTCAAACAGAGTAATTTTCTTTTGTTTTTCATTTTGCACAAAACCCTACATTCTGCCCAAGGCGTAGTGGTTCATTGTAGGGCCTCATCATGTTTTTCAATGATATCATTAATAAAGGACGTTTTGCAAACAATTTTGTGATCCCTGTCTTTCTGTTTTTGTTTTTCATTTTCAAAAAAATAAAAATGGCAATGTTTTTTGTTTTTGTGACTTTTTTGAACTCTTTTTTCTAAAATAAAGCATTAAACATGCAGAATTGATCTTACGGACTCCACTATGAACAGTTATGTTATGGCTCAGTATGATTTCAATAATCCCATTTACCAAGCTGAAGAGGAGAGTGAGGAAGACTGTGAACTCCCTAAAGAACTTGTCAGATTATTGAAGCAGGAGGAAAGGGTCATCCAACCTCATCAGGAGGAGTTGGAGATTATTAATCTTGGTACTGATGACGCCAGAAGAGAGATCAAGATCGGGGCCGCTTTGAAGGAAGATGTCAAGAGAAGGCTGATTGAAATGCTGAGAGAATATGTGGAGATATTCGCCTGGTCGTATCAAGATATGCCTGGGCTGGATATAGATATTGTGGTACATAAACTACCTCTCAGGGAAGATTGTCCTTCAGTCAAGCAGAAGCTTCGTAGAACTAGTCCTGATATGGCTGTTAAGATCAAGGAAGAGGTTCAGAAGCAGTTGGATGCGGGTTTTCTTGCAGTGACCAATTATCCCCCGTGGGTGGCCAACATCGTTCCCGTGCCGAAGAAGGACGGTAAAGTCAGGATGTGTGTCGATTACCGGGATTTAAATAGAGCCAGTCCAAAAGATGACTTCCCATTACCTCACATTGATGTATTGGTTGATAATACGGCTCAATCCTCGGTTTTCTCTTTCATGGATGGTTTCTCTGGTTATAATCAGATTAAGATGGCGCCAGAAGACATGGAAAAGACGACATTCATTACACCTTGGGGCACGTTCTGCTATAAGGTGATGCCATTTGGGCTGAAGAATGCCGGTGCTACCTATTAGAGGGCTATGACGACTCTCTTTCATGACATGATGCACAAAGAGATTGAAGTGTACGTGGATGACATGATTGTGAAGTCGCAGACAGAAGAGGAGCACCTGGTAAACCTGCAGAAGTTGTTTGAACGGCTGAGAAAGTTCAAACTGAGGCTGAATCCGAACAAGTGTACGTTTGGGGTGAGATCCAGGAAGCTGTTGGGTTTCATTGTCAGTGAGAAAGGGATTGAGGTTGATCCAGCAAAAGTAAAAGCTATACAAGAGATGCCTGAACCGAAAACAGAAAAGCAGGTTCATGGGTTTTTAGGGAGATTGAACTACATAGCACGGTTTGTATCTCACCTAACTGCCACGTGTGAACCGATTTTCAAATTGCTAAGGAAGAATCAAGCAATCAGGTGGAATGATGACTTTCAAAAAGCTTTTGATAAGATAAAAGAGTATTTGCAGAAACCTCCAATCCTTGTACCTCCAATTCCTGGGAGGCCTCTGATGATGTACCTGTCAGTGACTGAGAACTCGATGGGGTGTGTATTGGGACAGCATGACGAGTCTGGTCGAAAAGAGCATGCCATATACTACCTTAGCAAAAAGTTTACCGACTGTGAAATAAAATATTCTCAGCTCGAGAAAACTTGCTGTGCTTTGGCCTGGGCTGCTCGCCGACTGAGACAGTATATGTTGAACCATACTACCTTATTCATTTCTAAGATGGATCCAGTGAAATACATCTTTGAGAAGCCGGCTCTCACTAGACGTGTTGCCCGTTGGCAGATGATTTTAACTGAGTATGATATCCAATACACGTCGCAGAAGGATATCAAAGGTAGTATTCTATCAGACTACCTTGCCGAGCAACCGATTGATGATTATCAGCCGATGATGTTTGAATTCCCTGATGAAGACATCATTTATCTTAAGATGAAAGATTGTGAAGAGCCTCTTATTGAGGAAGGACCGGATCCTGATGACAAGTGGACATTGATGTTTGATGGGGCTGTGAATATGAATGGCAACGGTGTTGGGGCAGTGCTTATCAATCCTAAAGGTGCTCATATACCTTTTTCTGCCAGACTGACTTTTGACGTAACCAACAACGAAGCTGAGTATGAGGCTTGTATCATGGGGATAGAAGAAGCCATCGATCTAAGGATCAAAACACTGGACATCTATGGAGATTCCGCTCTAGTGATTAACCAGGTCAATGGAGATTGGAATACTCACCATCCGCATTTGATTCCTTACAGAGATTACACCAGAAGGATCCTGACTTTCTTCAAGAAGGTGAAGCTGTATCACGTCCCCCGAGATGAGAATCAGATGGCTGATGCCTTGGCTACTTTGTCTTCTATGATCAAAGTTCATTGGTGGAATCATGTGCCACATGTTGCGGTGAATCGACTCGAGAGGCCTGCGTATGTGTTTGCAGCCGAGTCTGTTGTTGATGAGAAGTCGTGGTACTTTGACATCAAGAATTTCCTCAAGAGCCAGGAATATCCTGAAGGCGCGTCAAAGAATGATAAGAAAACCCTGAGAAGGCTAGCTGGAAGCTTTTATTTGAATCAGGATGATGTGCTGTACAAGAGGAACTTTGACATGGTTCTGCTCAGATGCGTGGATAGACACGAAGCAGACATGTTGATGCAAGAAGTGCATGAAGGATCTTTTGGTACCCATGCTGGTGGTCATGCAATGTCCAAGAAATTGTTGAGAGCCGGTTATTACTGGATGACTATGGAATCCGATTGTTTCAAGTACGCTCGGAAGTGCCATAAATGCCAGATTTATGCTGATAAGGTGCATGTACCACCAAGCCCTCTGAATGTCATGAATTCGCCTTGGCCATTCGCGATGTGGGGCATTGATATGATTGGAAAGATTGAGCCTACTGCTTCCAATGGACATCGCTTCATCCTGGTTGCGATTGATTACTTCACCAAGTGGGTGGAAGCAGCTTCCTATGCTAATGTTACCAAGCAAGTGGTTGCCCGGTTCATTAAGAAGGAAATCATCTGTCGTTTTGGGGTTCCTGAGAGAATCATTACTGATAATGGTTTGAATCTCAATAACAAGATGATGAAGGAGCTTTGTAAAGATTTCAAGATTGAACATCACAATTCTTCTCCTTACAGACCAAAGATGAATGGTGCTGTAGAGGAGACAAACAAGAATATTAAGAAGATTGTGTAGAAGATGGTTGTGACGTACAAGGATTGGCATGAGATGCTGCCTTTCGCTTTGCATGGGTACCGTACCTCAGTACGTACGTCGACCGGGGCAACCCCTTACTCCCTTGTGTATGGTATGGAAGTTGTCCTACCTGTTGAAGTGGAGATTCCTTCTTTGAGAGTCCTGCTGGATGTCAAGCTTGACGAAGCTGAGTGGATTCGAACAAGGTTTAATGAGTTGAGCCTTATCGAAGAGAGGCGGCTAGCAGCTGTGTGCCATGGGCAGTTGTATCAGAGAAGGATGAAGAGAGCCTTTGATCAGAAAGTGCGTCCTCGAAGCTATCAGACTGGTGATTTAGTTTTGAAGAGGATCCTTCCTCCCGGTACAGATAACAGGGGCAAATGAACTCCTAATTATGAAGGTCCATATGTTGTTAAAAAGGTTTTCTCTGATGGAGCCTTGATGCTTACAACTATGGATGGTGAAGATTTTCCGTCCCCTGTTAACTCAGATGTAGTCAAAAAATACTTCGCATAAATTGACCCGCTGGACAAAAAGAATAAAAGAGTCCAGGCAAAAAAGGGCATCCCGGCGAACCATGAAAAAAAAAGAAAAAAGGTTCAGGCAAAAGTTAGGGATAAAGAATAAAGAATTTGTACACCCGGTAAGTCGAAAACCCGCAAGGGCGGCTTAGGCAAAAATGGGTATCCCGGTGGATTGAAAACCTGAAAGGGCGATTCAGGCAAAAGAGGGATTAAAGCGAAGACTACAGTCTGAGTTATCTGTACTTCATCGCGCTTCAGTGTCTACAATCTCGAAGGATATGATCGGTCCAATCGTTCTTCTCAGAAAGCAAGGAATTTGGGGAGAAATTGATGATCTGTGAGTCATAAAAGAATTGGGAAATAGTGGATGCCGTATTCACATTGCCATTAGGATAGATTTTTCCTTTTGTGCGCAATTACCTCTTCCTAGGAATTGCTTCCTGATGTATTTGCCTTTTTAGGCCCATTTTCAATCAATAAAAGTCGTTATTCAGATAAATTTCTCTCTTGTTTTTATTTTTACTGTTTTGTTTGCAAAAATGTCCGAATTTTTGATAAACATTGCATATAAAAAACATGAAGGCTAGACAATAACGTGCAGAAAGATAAAACATTTGAAAATCATTTTGAATGTTGAGTATACTCGAGTGTATCTTGTTCATGCAATCCCCTGGGGCATGTATGTCTTGTTGTTTGCAGGTTGTTACCTTTGGTTCCTGGCTAGAGCAGACAAGCCACGGTTTGTTCAGAGATGTTTCGACACTGTCCGGTGGTGTGAGAAGCTCAAGACTTGTCTCCCCATCATAGTCAAGATCAGGGATTCCTTGGCAGGATTGAGGATGTTTCCCCAGCAGGCTTGAAAGTGGCTGTTTCCCCAAGCAAGTCTGAAAGCTATTATAATTGTTCTTCCCCGGCATAAGCGTTTGTGGGTAGTGTGTCCCTCAGCAGCAAGTTCAAAGGCTATTCTATCCCCAGCTAGTCTGAAGGCTGTTAGTCCCCACTGAGTCTGAAGGATGTTGTATCCCCAGCGGAGGTATCAGTGAGTGGTTTATCCCTCAGCAGTCGGGTATGAAGTACTGTAATCCTCAGCAGGGTTGTGAATGCCTTTCCCCATCAGGGTTGTGAATGCCTTTCCCCTAGCGATTATCCCCAGCGGAGGTTCGCGTTGATGGTTTTCCCCAGCGAAGCCCCAAGCGGATCGGGTTCGGTGAAGATTATCCCCAGTAGAGGTGAGCATGGGTTGTTTCCCCTAGCGGAGTCCCTCAGTGGTTTGTTTCAGTGGAAGTTATCCCCGGTAGGATTTATCCTTTCTCCAACAGCAATGCTATCCGCCAGCACGTTTGAGAAGTTGGTGTGTTCCCTAGTCAGAGACTCCCCAGTTGGTTTCTCTGTCGTCCCTAGAGTATCAGATCAGCAAAGCACCCTAGCAGTGTGTCTCCCCACAGAGTTGGAGAATCTATTCAGATTTGTGTGCTCAGCAGAGCGATCCGTTTGCTCCCCAGCAGGAGTTTTCATCATTTTGCATCTTGCATATAGTAATCATTGCATCCTCAAATAGCGTAGCATTTCCATTCAACATGGAGCATTACGCCATAGAAAAATTCAAACATATGCATTCATGTGTTAAACCTGATCAGACCATATCCCCGGCAGAGGCGGATCATTGTTCAACATCTGTACGACACATGCTACAGTTGCTCTTGACAGACAGCATTCAAGGTTGATTCTCCCCAATGAGATCCCCAGCAAGTGTTTAGCCTTGCCTTGACATATGTAGATGTCATCCCTGTGATACCGGTAAGTGTCATGTCAGCACCCGTGTGTGTTCTTTCTTTGGTGTCGGTAAACACCATTGTTTCGGTGTCGGTAAACATCGAGTCTCACTCCAGTCATCGGTAAATGTCTGGTCGTTCTTTCTTTGGTGTCGGTAAACACCATTGTTTCGGTGTTGGTAAACATCGAGTCTTTCTCCCAGTCATCGGTAAATGTCTGGTCTTGCTTCACTTCTGTACGCATCATCTTTCGATGTCAGTAAACATCGAGTCTTTCTCCCAGTCATCGGTAAATGTCTGGTCTTGCTTCACTTCTGTACGCATCATCTTTCGATGTCAGTAAACATCGAGTCTTTCTCCCAGTCATCGGTAAATGTCTGGTCTTGCTTCACTTCTGTACGCATCATCTTTCGATGTCGGTAAACATTGTATCCTTTCCCAGTTCATCCGTTGATGTCTGGTCACCTCTCCGTTGGTGTCGATAAACGTTGAGTTTTTTCCATTTCGTCCGTTGACGTATGGTTGTATCTCTTTCCCAGTCATCTGTTGATGTCTGGTCACCTCTCCGTTGGTGTCGATAAACGTCGAGCTTCTCCCATTCGTCCGTTGACGTCTGGTCGAGTCTTCACAGTTCATCTGTTGATGTCTGGTCACCTCTCCGTTGGTGTCGATAAACGTCGAGCTTCTCCCATTCGTCCGTTGACGTCTGGTCGAGTCTTCCCAGTTCATCTGTTGATGTCTGGTCACCTCTCCGTTGGTGTCGGTAAACGTTGAGTTTTTCCTATTCGTCCGTTGACGTCTAGTTGTATCAGATCCCAGTTCATCCGTTGATGTCTGGTCACCTCTCCGTTGGTGTCGATAAACGTTGAGTTTTTCCCATTCGTCCGTTGACGTATGGCGGTATCTTTTCATTGATAAAAATCAAAATCCCTGATGATAAATATCAGATCCCAGTGGAAGGTTTCCTTGGTGGACAGTCTGTTCTTGGATCCCCGCAGGGTGCAAATTTTTACGGTTCTTTGGTATTCAATCCCTGTGTACCTTGAAGGTCTGACAACCGTCGCTCTCATCCGTTCAGGTTCCCAGTTGATTGAATAGGGGCAGCTGTAGCACCTCAAATTTGCACCTCCCATTTGTATATACATTTCATTTTTTAGGTCATTAATATTGCATTCACATTGCATAGTCCATTACATCTCATCAGTCAAGATTGGTCAGGAGATTCAATTGTGCAAGAGAGCAAGAGCATTTTCCATGAGATGAAAGCCCTATGGTGGTTCTAATGAGCTTACATGACCCAAGGATCATTTTGAAGCAACTTTGCCAAGTGTTGAAGGCTCAGAGTCCACAGTGCATGTCCAAGTCATCTGAGGCCCATAAAAGTCAACTGCAAAGTCAACTGTGGATTTGGAGGTGGGAAGTGATTAGAGATACTTCATTCATGTTCAAACAAGTCTCATTTGACATTTCAAACACTCACATTGAAGAATTTGAAGCCAGATCAAAAGTTTCCAAAAATGGAAAATGACCTGTAATTTGAAATTTCCAAGAATAGTAAGTTTTTGGACCAACTTCAACTTAATTTCACATCATTAAAGAAGCGTCAAATGAATTTTTCTCCAACATGAAAGTTGAAGATCTTTCTCTCCCATTTCCAAAGAGTCCAAGATCATGGATTTATGATGAATGGTTAAGGAGTTATGATCAAATCTTGGCAAAGTGTGCTTAAAAATTCAAATGGCCATATCTTTTGAACCAAGGCTCCAAATTTGGTGGTTCTTTTTGCATTTTGTTCCTCATAACATGTAGTTTCCAAAACATCCATTACATGGCATGAATTTCATTTGCATGATCATTTACTTATTCATGAAGTTTCTTGAAGGAAAATTACTAAAATCAATTTGGGTGATCATATGCATGAAATACCAATTCCAAAGTGTGCATGGGCTTTTTTTGAGTGGATTTGGGCCAGCTTGGATCACTGTTCACGCATGCATCTCATGCATGAGGTGAAAATGCTAATTGATGCATACACCTTGTAACTTGTTAATCTCATTTAGTTTTGGCTTAAGCTTACTTTCAGAATCATTAGCAAGACATATATAAGCATAACCACAACTGCATTGATCATTAACAACATTTTTCAGATCTAGATCTTGAAATCAATCAAATTTTTCTCTCACCAAGAACTTCCAATTTCTTCACACAAGGACCATTTCTCTTGATGAATTCATGATTATGAAGTGTTTTTGAGGCAAATTGAACGTGGATTTGGAGGAATTCGTGCCAGTTTTGACCACACTTGAAGCTTGAAGGTTCAATGGAGTTTGCAAGTTGAGCTAGATTCATACCTGCTGGAGCTTCCAATTCTTCATCAACCATCATAACAAGGATTATAGAGGAGATTTGGACCATTGCTGAGCCTTATAGCACGCGTTTCCCACTTGCTGTTCTTCAAGAGGTCAAGTTTTGAACCTCATAATTCTCAAATTCATTGTTATATTTGTGTAGATCTTGTGTTGGTGATCATTCTGGTAGAAAAATCAATTGAAATGGTGCATTATCCATGAAGTTATGCATGATTAAAGTTTGAGATGCAAAAATGTTTTTCTTCGATTTGATCTTGTTATGATGAATTAGGAGTAAATGTTTGTTGATCTTTGATCTACATGGAAAATGCTTCATGATGATGTTATTGTTTTGGATTTCTGGAAATTTTTCTGGAAATGTGTATGAGTTTTGCTACTGTTCATCTTCTTCCTCATGAAGAAGATGAAGTTCATAGGATTAGCTATGAATTTCTGAGGTTAGCTACGAAATCTTCATGTTTAGCTACGATTTCTGGAAATTCTGGGCGCGCTAGGGCTTTACAGGGAAACGACGTCGTTTTATGCTTGGGTGCGCGTTTTGAATTTGGACCAGGTTCGAGTCCCAGTGAGCGAAATATTCAAATTGCCTCACATTTTCACATGTTCCCTCCATTTTGCCAGGCTTGTTCATGTTTTAACTTCAAATTTTATGCCAACTTCATAAAATCATATAAAATTGAAAAATCATCCAATTCAATCCCAATTTTTTGCAAAATGCTCCTTGTTTTGCCTAGTTTTTTATGATCATGAACTGGAAAGTTGTGCATGGCTGGAAAATTAATTTGCTCTAGGATGATTGAACACATGTACATTTATGACCTTGCTTTGTTCAAACTATCATGAAATGCTTGTTTTTAATCCAATTGACTTGAAATTTTACATGCTGATTCTAGACACATTGGTGGACATTTTGGCTTTGGTTTGACATTTTTCCCATGCTCCATTTCTATTTTATGCTTGTGTTTGTATGGTGTGACAATTTGTGTCACACCTTTTGATGTCCAACTTGTGCAATTTGATTTCTATGCCAAATGACCTCTATTTCTTCTGATTTTTTGTGTGATGATCATGTTAGATGTGTTGGATGTTCATGAATGTTTCCAGAATTATTTGAATCATTTCTGTTTTGATTGAGGATTTTCATTCATGATGATCATTTGGATGCCTTGAATTGGTCTTTGATTTATCTTGCACATGAAATGGACTTGCCTATTGATTTTTCTTTGGTCCTTTTTATGACTTGTTCTTTATCGGTTAAACATGATTCATGTTGAGCTTGAGCTTCTATTTTGGATTTTTGATTCACTTTTGACCCTAGGCTTTGACCTAGTGGTTTGTTACTTACATTTGAATTGTGAATTTCAGGTCCAAGTATGCATCTGTGATTGATGTTGCTCCTTCATTTGAGCTTGATCATGTGTTATTATTGGCTAACATTGGTTTGTTTTGTAGGCTTTGAGGATAACTTACTTGTGTTTATGGCTTGCTCATTGTTGTTTGATTGGCTTTGTCTGTCTGTCTGATATTGACTATTGACTGTTTATTTGAGTGTACTGATTGGTTTAGCTGTTTCCACAGGTACCTAAGTTGCTTTAAGTTCATTTGAACTTGCTTTGCATTGCTTGTGGTTTGCATACCACTGAGGTATAATTCCTTGATCTTCATGTAGTCTGGAAGACTGTCATGTTATGTTGGCAGGCACCTGTCTGAAGCCCTCCTTAAGAGGCAATGTTTGTGGATGTTTAATTTTGTGCCAAGCAGGTAAAGTCCTCTTGAGAGGCAATTGGCAGATAAAAGGGATGTGCAATCCATCCCCTGCTATTCAGTTGTGTCATTCACTTTGCTCACACCATGTGTTGATGCATTGTGAATAAGAACCCAAGATCTTGTTGTGTCAGTCTGTGGAGAAGAGTTCCTACATTCTGAACTCCCATACTTTCATTGATTCAAGCTCTCCCCGGCCAGGGATAAGAGCTGTGAGGTCTTACCCTCACTTCCCATTTCATCTGCTTCACCCTAACTCTCAATGTTAGGGTTAAGAGCTAAAAACACCCCATTCCAGTTGGCTTGTTTCTGCAGCCTAGCCTTGTATGAGCCCAATTGTTTGCATATAGTGTGTGTGCTTGCTTTATTGTGCGTGTTTGTTTGATTGTGCTGTTTAGGATAGCTTGCTTCCTGTGCAAGTTAGGATAGAAACCTCAACCTAGGACCATTGTGGATTACATGATAACTATTAGGCTCGAGTCAGTCTCCCTTCTAGGTTGTCTTTTCCCAGTCTCTGGTTAGGTTAGAAGTTCTTTCCTTGTGTAGGGGAACTACGTCGCCCTGATCCTCATACCAGATGAGGTACGTAGGCAGGAGATGAGCTGATCTCTCCAGGCGCCCTTTTCTTTTTCAACCCTTTGTGTGTGTTGGAGTCTGACATAAGTCCAGCGATTGGCAGTCGGTTTCCTGTGTGTGTTTGTTTGTCGTGTGCTTGGAGTCTGATGTAAGTCCAGCGATTGACATTTGGTTTCCAGTGTGTGTTTGTTGGTTCGGAGTCTGATGTAAGTCCAGCGATTGGCATTCGGTTTCCATGTTTGCCTGTTTGTGTGGAGTCTGACGTAAGTCCAGGGGTTGGCAGTTGGTTTCCTGTGTGGTTTTGTTTGGTGTGCGTTAGCCGAGCTACGAGTGCTCTGATTCTTCTCCGGTCAGAGAAGATACGTATGCATAGGATGCGACATCCTAGCGAGCACGTTTCCCCGGTCCCGAACTACGTCGACTCTGATGTCTGTGCTTGACAGACTACGTAGGCCCAGGATGCGATATCCTGCCGAGTCCCGTTTCTTTTATATTTCTGTGTTTGCTTCCAGCCTCGTGCAGTGTTTGAGCAGTTTTTAGCAACCTTTCTTCTATTCTTTTGTGCGTGGATCCCGTCGAGTACGACAGATGCGTAGGGGTGCTAATACCTTCCCTTCGCATAACCGACTCCCGATCCCATCTTTCTCTGGCCGCGAGACCATTCCTTTCCAGGTTTACTTCGAGCGTTTCCTTTCCCTCCTTTGGGATAAATAACGCACGGTGGCGGCTCTGTAGTTTCGTTTTCCCGCCGGTTTTTCGCGTAATGCGACACCCCACCTTGGGGCAAGTTATGCAAAAATTAGGGATTATGACAAGTAACTGTATTTTGCTGATCTTCAAGGTTTTGAAGATTTGTTTGAGCACAAGGGCCGACACCAGCTCATCCTAGTAGCGGTCGAGAGCACAGCGGATATCAATAGTTGGTAGAAGGACTAAAGATCATTTGTATTCAATGTAACCCTTTTCCATGTAAATTACCATTTTCAACTTTGTAAAAATCTATGGAGTCTTGTCATTTAAAGACTACCATTCCATTAAATAAAGTTGAACTTTTATCCAATTGTTTCTACTCTTATTTACTTCAGCCAATAGTTTTAAATTTTATTATGATCATTTTGAAAATTAATTTTTAATCAAAATCAGTTTTTTGTAAATATATAAAAGCAAGAATTTTTCAAAGCAATTAAAAGGAATATCGACAGCATTTTAATGGATAACAAGTCCTTAAGTGCAAAACATTAGAGGTTCTCAAGCAGTTAACCCTTCGGGTACCCCTAGACGTTTGTGTTGATCCAGTTTCTCGGCGGAGTGTTTGATCTCCAGTGTAGTTTTGATCCTTGTCCTCAACTGAGTTGGTTGATTCAGATACCCTGCGACGTGTTGTTATCCCCGACGGAGTTTCGGCCTTCCCCAACGGAGTTCGTATTTCCTCAGCAAGGTGGATCTTCAGCAGAGATGGTTGATCTTCCCTAGTAGATCACATTGGTTTCCTCGCCAATCGCCATTCAACTTGCTCCCAATCAGAGTTTTCTCCTGGTTTCTGAGCAGCTTTTGATTATTCTTTGTAGGGTTGTCTCCCATTTTTATGGTGTTGACCTAAAATTCCCCACAGATTTGATGTTCTTTCCTCAGCAGATCTTCTCCTTCCACAGATAGGGTTGAGCCTTTTTAGATTGTTGATCTCTCTGTTCTCCAGCTGTTGTCTCCATATTTTATGGATTGATCGAGGATTGTACCGATGATTCAAATTCTTTGCGACGCCTTTGTAACCTTTGTGATCGTGTTGCCAGCATAATCATCATATATACATATACATACACATTCATATAATTTCATGATTTGCATTATCATATTTGAGTGATTCATTCGAGATTATTACTCTTTGTTATGGCAGTACTTTATCCCCATACATAATCTGGTGTCTGTCCTCCTTCAATTGTAGAGTGTCAGCCCCTTAAGCGGAAAGACTTTAACCCTTCTCCTTTCCCCCACCGAGTTTGTTTCCTCGTGGATGATTATTATTTCAGTTTCCTCCCCAGTTAATTATCTGGATGGAATCACTCCCCTTGGGTTATGTCCTCAATGGGTTGAGTCTTGATTGACTGTTTCTTTCTAGCTCTTATCTAGATAGATGCTTTGAGTCCCCTAAGAGTCTATTGCCCAGTAACTAGCAATAGTCTTCTTAGTTTGCAGTTTGTTACTTCTTGCCTAATACCCGACAAAAGTACCCCAAATTTCCCAGCAGTGGAGTCCCAAGTGGATCTGTTTCCCTAGGAAGTATATCCTTGATATGTTCACCCTAACCGGACGGATATCTTCCTCTCCCCTGCTTGAGTTTATCCTTGATATGTTCATCCTAACCGATGACGGATATTCTCTTTTTGGTATTATACCCAGTAAAAAGGGTAGTTGTAATCCCTATTTTTGTTCCCCAGAGAGTTAATCCTTGATATGTTCATCCTAACCGATGACGGATTTCCTTCTCTTTGCGGTTTTCTACCCAGTAACCGGTAGTTGTAAATCCTGCATTTTTGTTCCCTCCGCAGAGTTGATCCTTGATATGTTCACTTTAACCAGTGAAGGATTCTCTCTCTTGGTATTCTATCTAGTAACTGATAGATGTAATTCCTATTTTATCTCCTCATAGAGTCTATCATTGATATGTTCATCTTAACCGGTGACGGATTTTCTCTTTGACGGTATTCTATCCAGCATTCGATAGATGTAATTCCTACTTTTTTTTCCAGTTGGTTTACCCTTGATATGTTCATCTTAACCAATGACGGGTATCCTCCTTGACAATCCCAGGCAAGTCTATCCTTGATATGTTCATCCTAACCGATGACGAATTTTCTTCCCTGTCGAGTTTATCCTTGATATGTTCATCCTAATCAATGATGGATACTCTCACCTTTGGTCTTCTGCCCAGTAACTGGTAGTTGTAAATCCTATTTTTCTGCATTTTTCCCCAGCAAGGCTATTCTTACCCAGTAACCGGTAATGAATACTCCCTCCTGGAATCCTCAGCAAGTCATCCTTGATATGTTCATCCTAACTGATGATGGATGTCCTCTCTGTCAGATCTTTATTATCTCCTTACCCAGTAACAGGTAGTAGATAATAGATTCCTGCTCCTCCTGTGTTGAAGTTTATTTCTTCCCCACTTGAGTTAAGTGTGCATTTCCTTAGTGAAATGGCTTTTCCCTGCATGATTCAAGTATTTCAGTTTTATCCTGACTTACTCGTATCCCCTGCATATGTTTTTAGTTCCCCGACTGAGTCTTTTCCATGTTTGTATGGAATCCCTTGAGTCCCCCAATTAGTTTTAAGTCGTAGCCTGGCCTACGTATAACTCCTTTTTATCCCCTCAGAGTCTCTGTCTCCCTAGTAAGTTTTCCTTACGAAATGCATTATACTCCTGCGGACCTTCGGTCTCTTTGATTTCTTTTCCTTTGTGGCAATATTTCCCCACAAAGAATTTACTTTTACATTCATATCATATGCATCATGAGGTCTCTTAGGGACTAAAGTTTGTTTCTATATGTTGTTATTTAAGCCCATTCTACTGAGTCGACATGAAGATTTTAACCTTCGCCTCCTCAGTTAGAATGTCTTTAAATAGGGGTAGCTGTAAGACCCAAATTTTGACCCAAAGATCCCTCATGCAATTCCATCATGTGCATTAGCATTGGGATCATAACTTGGAATCCTCCTTCCCCCATTTGCATTGGGTTTGTTTTAGGAGAGATCACCAAGCACTATGTGATTGTATCATACTTGTATTTTATCATTTCCCTAACCAAAATACCAAAAATATGTCTTTGCATTTGCTTAACTCTTTTGTAGGTAGGGCATGATCTCCATTGATCTATCAAGTTCATATATAGGGTTTGAGACCCTCATGAACAAAGAGCACAACCATGGATTGATTCAAGGATGGTCATAAACATCATATATGACTCCCAATGATCTCTACATGTTATATTGATCAAGTTTTCTTCAAGAGTTTGAGGGTGATTTGCCTTGGAAACCCTAGTTTGACTGGGTATCTTGAGTAACTTCTCCAATAAGCTATCTCATCAATTGATCAAATTTTTCAATGGACACTTCAAAATTCATCATATTATTCATATATGATCTACCATGAGCCTATAAAGTCAAGAGAATTGGAGTTTAGCAAGTTGGTTGATGGTGGTTGGTAAGATGAATTCATCTGATCAAAACTGGGTCTCCCTACACCCTATCTCCTAAACTTTTCACCATATGAAAATGATTCCAAGAGAAAACTTAATCTAAATGACATTATAAACAACTTTCATGTTGATACCTAGAGCTAGTTGTTTTTGGAAAATCATTTTCTATGTTGAAACATTATAGGTCATTTTGTCTAAACCCTAATTTGAAAGTCAACTTCCCAAGGCCATAAGTTGCTCAATTTTTATTAGATGAAATATTTCCAAGTTTCAAAATAAAATTCAAGAGGTCTACTTCAACTTTGAAGTTTAGAGTGAGAGCTTATTCAACTTTTATGAGCATGTGATATAAGGTTACATTATAGGTCACTTTTGACCTATACCATTGATCAAGTGATTTTTCCAAACTTCAAAAATGCATAACTCTATCATTTCAAATCCAAATGACATGAAGTTGGTTACCATTTTGAATTTCTTTGAAAGATCTACAAATTTGATGAAGACACTTTTCTTATTTGAAGCTCACATGAAAAGTTAAGCAAGGTGGAATATTGAGACATATGGCTTGTCACTTAGAAAAAATTTCAATATGTTCAAAATTCCAAACTTCCACCTCAAAGTTCTTCAAGTTCCATGCTCCAAATGGAAAAGTGTTGAACATGAAAGTTGTTCCTCTTGATCTAAACTTTCCAAAAACTCTGAGTTCATTCATTTTGGACAAGAAATGAATAGGTTGCGCATGGCTTGAACATGGTATCATCATTTGGCAAGATTGAACTTCAAACATCCATGCACAATTTCCTAGCATTCCAACATGACTTCAGCCTTGCTTACACTCAATTATGGATCAGATGGAGTGATTTCATGGGCCTGCACACGCCCATGCACTCATGCATCATACATTGCTAATTTTGGAAGTTCATTTCAAGTGTGCAAATATCAACTGAATTGGCTATAAATAGAGCTCCATATGCTCAGAATTTCACACACATTCGCGCCTGCTTTGATCCTAAACCTCTAACCCTCACATTCCAAAGGATAATCCTGAGAATTTCACTTGAAATTGAGTTTAAATTCTCACTATTTTTAGATTCAAAACTCCAGGGATCCAAGACCTTTTGAGCATTCAATTCTTCGTCTCCAAGAATTTGGAGTGAGATCAAGCACGAGCCAAGGCAAGAACAGTTGAATCCAGACCTACATTGAAGCTATTTTCTAGAAATTTTAATCTCTTCGATTTTCTCTAAATCTTGCTCAATTCTCTTGATTCCTTGGTTGTCTGAAGTCCTACCAATGTAGGCAAGAAGATTGAGTTGCTTTGAGGCTAAATCGAAGCAACTCAGTTCATGTACCTCAAATTTCAACTCCATGTATCTCTCAATGTACTTGGAGTTAGGATAAATTGAGGTCAGATTCGTGCTCAGTGCCATTTTTACTTTGAAATCATGTCCTTCTTTTTAATTTTGGTGATGGTTATGACTGAACCAGTCCGACGAGGCTCGCCTGAGAAGGAGACCGGAGCTGTAGCTCCGGTGGTGAGTTGGCATGTTCAGAGCCACATGATCCATTTGAAATGAAATAATCTCGTGCGTTGGTTTGAATTACCTTTCCTGTGGTGCGCTGACTCAGGCGTATCATGGATTGCGCGTTTGTAACCACTTGATCTTCCACCTCAATTAATGAGGGAGATCAAGTGGTCCACATTTTTTCTGATCATTTAATTTTTATTTTAATCCTTTTATTTTCATTAATTCATATTAATTTTAATATTGATCCAAAAAATATGGGAGTTTCACCAAATAATTTCAAATAATTTCCTCTTTCATATTCTGAATTAAAATTATTTTTTGGAACATTATTAATATTTTTCATGATTTAATTGATTTTTCATTTGTTTTTAATTGTTTAAAAATACTTTTGAATGTCCAAAAATTATGAAATTTTTTCTCCAAGTTCCTTTGACCTTGTTTGACCTATGATAAATCTCGTGGCCATTTCTTTGGTGTTTTTATGAGGTTTTAGGAATTGGACAAACCATATTTAATTTAAATGCCTTATTTTAGTATTTTTAATTTGATTAATAGCCATATAAATTTGTTGACCAATTGTGATGACTTGTTTGAGTTTGATTATTGTTGTTCGGCCTTGGTCAAGGTTGATTTGACTTTGTCAAATTAATATCATTGGATTTAGGGGATTGATGGAATGTATATTCCACCTCCCAAAATGAATGAATGATATTAATTTGATAAAAGTCTTCCTTTGACCAATTTGTGTTTTCACTTATTCCCCTCCCACTTCATCTCATTCCCCTTCTTCATTCATTCATTCCACTTGGCCTATGATATCTCAAAATCCTAAGGCTAGTTGATTGAAAAATTAACATGAGTATGGATGATATTAGGCCACACCTTTTGCATATTCTTTTTGTGTGCAGTATATTTCATGAGCATAGTTCATTATACTATGTCTCTAACATGCATTAACACCAAAAATCTATTACCCGACCTCAAATAGTTGTGACTTCTACATAAGTCCAATTACGATTGCTTAACATAGCGCTAAATTTGTGACATAAAAGGCATAAGCATTCTAGTTAGTGAGATTGTAAGTCTCCCCTCTTTCATTGTATTGTGTGGAAACTTGGCCTTCTTTCCTTCCTTTGGAAGATGTTTTGGCTCTTGGAATCATGCTTGTGATAAGTGGGTTGAGTGTTCTCCAAAGAATGTCTAAGAATGAAAAGCAAAAACAAAACAATGCTAACTTCTGACCTATTAACTACTAACTTTTAATTTTAAGCCCTTTACTTTAATGCCATTTAATTTTAGCTTTTATACATTTGCCATTGTTCATATCATTCTAATTGTTTATGTTAATGCAATTTTCACTTTGTCCACTTAGACCATATTGTGTGATATATTTTGTTTGTGTATACTTTGCTTGTTTGTGTGCTCTTTGACCATTAATGTACATAATTACAACAAAAACCCTAAAAAAAATTATGTGGACTGTTGGCTTGATCTTGGACAAATGGACTTAGAATTTAGGCAACATTCCTATTCTAATGGACTTGGTCAATGCCAACTTATTGTGAAACCAAGTGCTTGCAATTTGAAACTTCATCTGATACATCATTAAAGATCTCTCTAAGTTCATCTGCAACATGATCATTGTAAAGCTGTTATTTTGAACCTGTGACTGGTGAAATCATCTTATGCATGGGCTACCTTGAAGAAGATCATGGAATGGATAAGCTTGGATGTGGCCATCTTTATTTGATGCCTTACTCTTCAAGATAATATAATTATGCATTTGTGTGTTGCCTTATTCTAAAAGTCCAAGGGGATTCTCGCTTTCTATTGACATTTTTGTCTATTGGATTTCTACCCCTTGGTCAGATCTTTTCAACTCTAAACTTTTAATTTTGTACATAGGATTAGTCTCTTCATCTTCTCCCGATTTCTTTAATTTTAAAATATCTCCCTCTTTTTTCAAAACCTTCTTTGATTGAACTTATTTTGTCCTAAACTTTGACCATCTTTGCAAAAAGATAGAAACTTTGGCCTTATGCCATTGAATTTTCAAACTTCCTTTTCTTAATCAAACTTGTAAATAAACTTAACTATACTTGACTTAAACTTTCAACAAGCCAAAAAAGAACTAACTCATTCAAACCATTCTTAGGCTTTTGTGCCTTTCAAACTTATTTTTTGTTAAAAAGTAATGCATCCACTTTGAAATTTGTACACGAACTACGAGGTTTTGATCCCTCATTTTTATGTTGGTACGTAGCCACAAGACCGAAGGTCTTGTCAAACACAAAAATATGATTAATGAATTCTTTTCTCATCCCCCCATTCTATTTATTTGTAAACATCATTTTTGTACCAAATACATATGCACACAAAAAGGGCTCCCTAGGAGTACCTAGGACACTTTGGGTGCTAACACCTTCCCTCTGTGTAACGAACCCCCTTACCTATAATCTCTGACATTTTATTAGTTTTGATTTGAAAACTTCTTACTTTTGGGTTTTGTTCGAACTTTTTTCCTTTTCCCTTGGAAACAATAAAAGCACGGTGGCGACTCTTGTTATTTCATCTCTAGCTTATCCATAGCTTGATGATCATGAATTTACCGCTACACATTTTCCTCAGCGGATCGTCTCCTCCCTTCCCCAACTAGAGTTGAGCCTTTGAGACGATTGATCTTTTCTCCAGCAGTTGTTTCCCTCTTTAGTGGATTGGCCGAGAATTGTATCGATGATTCAAACTAGCGACATCTTGTATCCTTTGGGATTGTTTTGTCAGCATAATCATCATATATACATATACATATATATACACTCATATAACTCGCATTTATTGCATTATTACATTTCTTGTGATTTTGATCCTCTGCTATGGAGGTACTTTATCCCCATACAGGTTTGGTGTGACTTTCCTCTTTCCATTGTAGAGTGTCCCCCCCCCCTAAGCAGAAAGACTTTAACCTTTCTCTTTTCCCCACTGAATTATTTCCTCATGGATGATTATCATTTCAGCTTCATCCCTAGTTAATTATTTGGATGGAACCACTCCTCTTGAGTTATATCTCATTAGGTTGAGTCTTGATTGACCGTTTCTTTCTAGATCTTACCTATATATATGATTTTGGTCCCCTGAGAATTTATTACCCAATAACTGGTAATATTCTTCTTAGTTTGCAGTTTGTTACTTCTTGCCCAAAACCCGGCAAAAGTAACCCCTTTTCTCCCCAGCAGATTCGTTTTCACGTCTCCTAGGAAGTATATCCTTGATATGTTCATCCTAACCGATGACAGATATTTTCTTCCCCTTCTTTGAGTCTGTCCTTTATATGTTAATCCTAACCGGTGACAGATATTCTCATCTTGGGTATTCTACCTAGTAAAAATGTAGTTGTAATCCCTATTTTTTTCCCAGAGAGTTAACCCTTGATATGTTCATCCTAACCGATGACGGGTTTCCTTTTCTTTGCAATCTTCTGCCCAGTAACCGATAGTTGTAAGTCCTGGTTTTTCTCCCATTTGCAGAGTTTATCCTTGATATGTTCACTTTAATCGGTGATGGATATCCTCTTTTTTCGGTTTTCTATCTAGTATCTGATAGATATAATCCATATTCTTCCCCCAGAGTCTATCCTTGATATGTTCATCCTAATCGGTGACGAATATTCTCTTTTTGGTATTCTATCCAGCATTCGATAGATGTAATTCCTACTTTTTGTTGAGGCGATTTATCCTTGATATCCTCCTTAACATTCCCATGCAAGGTAACCGATGACGAATATCCTCCTCAACATTCCCAGGAAAGTTAATCCTTGATATGTTCATCTTAATGGATGACGGATTTTCTTTCCTTTGAGTCTATCGTTGATATGTTCACTTTAACCAATGACGAATATTCTCTACTTTCGATCTTCTGCCCAATAACTGGTAGTTGTAAATCCTTTGTAGGTTTAGCCTCGACTTGTATGTTTACTTTTGGTTTAGTCAATAAACCTAAAGGTAATGAAAACCCCGCTACAAAAAAATGGCGACTCTGTTGGGGAAGAAAACTCTTTAGTAGGTTTAGCCTGCTTTTTGCTTATGTGTGTTGTATGTTTATATTTATTTGTGACATATTTTTTGTGCAAATTTGGGATGACTGTATTGTTTGTAATGTATGAATTGCTTGATATATTAATTGCTCGTATGTGTAAGACCCTAATTTTGACCCTAAGATCCCTCATGGCATCATATCATTTGCTCAATGCATTGCCTCAAAGATCATAGCATGTGTGGCTCCTTAACCCTAATTGTGTGAGTTGGTTTGGGATCACCAAGCATGCTTGTATTTTATATTATTGCTTTTCTTATTTATTTACTAACAAAAAGCACAAAAATATGTCACTAACTCTTTTTGTTTTGAAGCTCAAGTGACCATGTGCTCTCATGCTCCTATGAGGCTCCTAAGCTCAATGAAATGGCTAGATGAAGATGAGAAAAGGCATGACAATGGTCCACAAAGTTCCTAATCATCATATATGTCTCCCAAGCATCTCAATTTGCCAATTTGATCAAGATAACCCAAAGGGCTTGAGGATTGTTTCCCAAGGAAACCCTAATTCAACTGTGTCTTACTCATGAAGCAACCTCAACCTATGATCAAATTCAATCAATGTAAGTTATTTCATTCATTATTTTATGCATATATGAGCCTATGTGAGGCCCCTCAATCATTCATCCATCAAGATTGGAAGTTTGGCCTTGAAAAGTTGACCAGTCAAATCATCTGACTAAACTGAGGATCACTGAGACACAACTTGTGATATGTTTGTCAAATGAAGATGACCCCAAGAGAAATAATGTTATTAAGAACCATATGAAAAACTTTCATGTTCATTAAAAATACATTTGAAACTTGGAAGGTCATCATTCATTTCAAAACATTATAGGTCATTTTGACTAAAACCCTAATTTTAGGTCAACTTTCCAAGGACCTAACTTCTTTAATATTTATGATTTTTAGGTGATACCAAATGAATTGGAAAGCTTAATATGTATAATTCAAATGTTATGTTGGACAAAATTTCATAATCCTAAAAGAAACACATGTGATAATACAAAACATTAGAGGTCACTTTGGACCTAAGTCATTGAATTTGAAAAATGTCCAACTTCAAGTACCCATAGCTTTCTCATGAAAAGTCCAAATGATGCAAAATTTAAGTCTAAATTTATCATCTTGAATAGACCTACAACTTTTATGTTGGAGGTTTTTCCATTTGAAGCTTGCATCATAGAAACAGAGGGGCTTGAAGATGCTTGCTTTTGGTAAAAAAAATTCAAAGGAGACCTAAACATGTTTTGTACCCAAACTTTCATAGCCAGTTTTCATAAATTTCCAATTGCCAAATGAATTTTTGCCTAACATGAATTTTGTTCCTTATTTCAAGGGCTTTCCAACCATTACTCACATTAATTTTTTGGACTTTCCATGTGGGGGTTTCGAAGAGATTTCTATGTATATTTATTTTTGCATTTCACTTTGTAACTTCATGTGCAAGCTATTTCCATCACAATTTCACGTCCAATTCACTTCCATGAGGTATCAGCATTGTGTATCACCCATTATTGGGCCTTACATGTGCATGTACAGGCCCATGCAAGGAGGATTCAAACTTCATGCACACGAGGGAACCATGCTTCTCATCACATTCCAGTTATAAATAAGTGTGCATTCTCATTCAATTGGCAACCAAGTGGAGATATGAATTGCTGCTGAATTGAAATCTGAACCCTCACTAAATGAATTTTCAGTTTTCTTTCTCTTTTTCAAGCTTGAATTTCAACATCATTAGTTGATTTTCAAAGCTCAATTCCTTAACCTAGCATCACCATCACACTTCCAGAGCAAAAGTAGATCAAGAGCTTGAAGGATTCGTGCTGTTTGAAGTTTCATTTCAGAGGTAGAACCTCAAACTTTTTTGATTTAGATCTTGCAATACAATGTGAATTCCTTTGGTTTATGCTGTTTTCTGAAGTCCTCTCATTGGAGGCAAGCCAGTGGTGGTCTTAATTGTGCAAATCGTGCCATTTCAGTTCACACAGCATGATTTTCAAGCTCGTGTTTCTCTCTAAATAGGAACTATGAGGATGATCCATGGTTACAGTGGTGATGTACATCACCTAGGCTTCATTTTGATGTCCTTACATTTCATTTTCATGACAAAAAAAATTCATGCGCGTGGTGGCCGAATATCGTGCCATTTCAGTTCACAAAACATGATTTTCAAGCTCGTGTTTCTCTCTAAATAGGAAATGTGAGGATAATCCATGGTTACAGTGGTGATGTACATCACCTAGGCTTCATTTTGATGTCCTTACATTTCATTTTCATGACAAAAAAAATTCCTGCACGTGGTGGCCGAATTCTGGTACTTCACCGGAGAAGAAGGTGTTTTCCACCGCCTATACCACGTGTGCATCTCCCAGCCTTTGGATCGTGCATGAACGTTTTAATCTTGGCCTTTCTTTATGTTCACTTGTTTTAATGCAAGGTGTAGCGCGCTTGACTCAAGTGTATCATGTATCCGCGCCTTAGAGCCATGTGATCATTGTCACGTCAATTAATGAAATGATCTGATGGAACTGGATTTTGCTATTTTTCTTATTTTCTTTTAATTTCAGTTAATTCCTTTTATTTTCAAAAATTCATAAATATTTTATTTGAAGTCACAAAAATATGAGACCAATGCCAAAAAATTTCTTGAAAAATCTAGTTTCATATTTTGATTTTTAACTATTTTTGTGACTTCATTTAATATTTTTTGTGAATTGTTTGATTTTTAATAGTTTTAATTCATTTTTAATTACTTTCTGATATTTGAAAAATCCAAAAATATTTTCCTAACACCTATGGATCATGATAAGTCAATGAAAAATAGTCTCATCAACTTCTTATTTGATTTGAGATTTATTTGAGATTTTAATTCATATTGTGTTATTTTTTTATTGTTTTTAATTGTTTTTAAATAGTTTCTGATTTCAAAAATTATTGAGAAAATTTGTCAAAGTTTGTTTGACCATGTTAGACATATGAGAATTTAATTGGACTTGTTGAAGTTGATTTGTTAAATTTGAGGTTTGACCATATTTTGTTTATTTTATTTTGCATTTATTCTTAATTCAAAAAATACCAAAAAATATGGTTGACTTGTTGACTTGTAATCTTTATTTCTTTTCTGTTTGGCATTGATTGATGATGATTTGGTTCATTTTTGATCAATTGAGTATGATGCTTGAATTCTCTTTCCATCCCTTTCATCTTCATCCAATTCTTTTCATATTTAGGCCAATGAGTTAATGTCTTCTGGTTGGTCTTGACAAATGAGAGGTTTAACCTTCTTTGATCCAAACCAAACTCAACTTGATCCAAGATCAAGAAAGTTGTTTTGTCCAAGATAGGTTGCTTCTTGGTCAAGTAAAAAACCTAAAGTCCATACAAGGCCCTTCCCCTTTTGTTTTGGCATGGCAAGTTTTAGGAGCTTGGCTTACTAGTCATGGTCTCTAACTTGTGTTTATTTGCCTATAGTTTTATTGTTCGGCCTCAGATAGGTGTGACTACTACATTAGTCCACTTATGATTGCTTAACATAGCGCTACATTGTCTCATGACAAGCTAACATAACTACACTAATTACTAACTTTAATTTGAGCATTTAATTTCTTGCAACTTACTTTAATGCCATTTATTTCTTGCTCATTTATTCATATTGCTTTTCATTTTGCTCACTTGAGCATATATTTTATGTTTATGTCATTTTCCTTTTGCTCATTTGAGCTCATTATTGTATATAAATATATTGTTGTCTTGTGTTGGTTTTGTGTTTGTTTGTGTGAACCAAATGCAAAAAGGAGAAAGGACCTAGAATTAGGATATACCCATGCTTAAAGGAGTTCAAGAGCAATTAGGTGCCTTTAGAATGCTAAATTTGTGGAAGATCAACTAGGCCTCATGCATTTAGAATGCTAAATTTCAAAGTTGACTTCAAAGGACTTCCTTTCCAAAACTCATTCTTTGTCCATTCCTCTTATTGTGATTGTGAACTTTTTGATGTTTTCTCTTGTGTGATAGGGATTCCATCTTGAGATAGTAAAGAGGACCATTGTCATGAGTAGCCAAGTTAAGAGAGACAAACCAAATGGAGATCCTAGGAGCTTGAATCTAATTTGTGTGATTGCTTGTTTATTTGCTAAGTCCAAAGGAAAGGAGCATCTTGAATCATCTCTATGATTTCAAGAAAAGGAACTCCAAGGGTTTTATCTTCTCTCTTCTCTTTGTATGCTTTAGAACTAGCCCTTCTCTTCTTCTCCTCATTCTAACCCAAGCCAAAAAATATTTTCTTGAAAACTTTGACTTTGTTTAAAACTAAAAACCTAGGCCTTATGCCTTTGACTTTTCAAACTCTTTTCATAAATACTCATTATGAATAAATCTTAATCAAACTTTGACATCATTTTGTAAATAAATCTAACTTGTAAATATAACTCACTTCAAGTTGATTTTGTGGTTCCAATGGCCACCCTTGTTAAAACCTTTTCATAAACATTAGTCATAGGTTTGAGTTATCATAGTGGTTGATGTGAATCTCACCTTATCCTTAGTGATTGGATTATAAGTCTTCCATACTTATTATAGGGTTAACCCCTCACTAGTATGTTGAAGCTCTCCTCACATGGTGGATTGTTGGTTTAGGTCGAGTTTTCTCCCTTTGATAACAAAAGACCTTAAGGCTTTTGATTAAATCAATTCACCAATCTTTGAGATTTTTACCCCGAACTACGAGGTTTTGATCCTACCTTTGTGATGGTACGTAGGCAATGGGTTCACCCATTCAAACAAAAAAAATTGTAAATATAATTAATTCTCTTCTCATCCCCCCAATCTTTTGTACATATTTTCATAAATACCAACCTACAACACATATTTGCAAAAAGAGGTTCCCTTAGAGTACTAAGGATATTTTGGGTGCGTAAAACCTTCCCATTTCATAACTAACCCCCTTACCCAGATCTCTGACATTTTTATTAGTTTTTGATTTGATAAAACTTCTTACTTGCTTTTGTTCGCTTTTTAGCCTTTCCTTTGGACAAATAAAAGTGCGGTGGCGACTCGAATTGTATGTTTAATTTTGGTTTAGTCAATAAACCTAAAGGTAACGAAAACCCCGCTACAGAAAAGTGGCGAATCTGCTGGGGACCTCTTCCTAGTGGGTTTAGCCTACTTTTTGATTATGTGTGTTGTATGGTTATATTTATTGGTGGCATGTTTTTGTGCAAAATTTGGGATGATTGTATTGTTTGTAATGTATGAATTGCTTGATATATTAATTGCTTGTATGCTTGGTAGTTTCTTGTGAGATGAGTTCTATACCCGAACTCGAGTGCACTTATGATAGGAGAATGGCATAGTCTTGTTGACTGGTGTGGAGTTATTCCTTAGTAAGTTGACTTGCAAGCCCATTCACTTGGTGGAGGTCTTATTGGGATCAATAATGTCACATGAGTAGTCATGGTTAGGAATTACTCTTTCCAATATAAACCTTAGAAGCCAAGGACCTTAGATACCTAGCCCATTTTGGCCTATTTTAGGATGTAGTGCGAAGGTCGTTCAAGTGTAAGATTTGATATGATTGTTACGCGACACTACACTGATAAGAGTCCCTATTGAGAATATTTTTGGAATACGAGTAGTCGTTTTATCCGATAATATCCGAAAGATGGGATGATGACTATGGGGACCTTTTTTAGAACACGATCGTCGGGTTTAAACCATAGTACACTCCCATTGGGTGGTTCCTAACCGAGACTCCATGCTCGTGACTTACAACAAACCCTTGATTCGCGGTTGATCCGTTCTCGTATATCCTTAATATCAATGGAACTTGGGTGTTGATAAGGTGTAAACCATAATCCACCAAAATGGATGATTGATATTGACGATGACGTGAGCCATCTCGTGACCTTTGTGTGGTGTGACTTGCTTGATCCTTGAGTGTGATTGTTGCATCTATGCGTTCATGCATTCATTTGCATTCATATCATCAACAATGAAAATTTCCAAGGAATTTAAGAGGTCTATTTGCAAACTTTCAGAGACATGGATAAGCAAAGAAGGAATACGAAGAAGTACAGTTTCAAACAACCCGACCTGAAAGAGTTAAGGAGTTTGACATCTTATGTATTAAAGCCTTTGGAGTTCAAAGCTCTCCATGGGAAGCTTTTATCTATTCTTTCTACCAAGGTGGATGAGGGTCTGATGAGTGTGTTGGTGCAGTTCTATGATCCTCTGTATCGGTGCTTCACATTTCAGGATTTCCAGCTTTTGCCTACATTTGAGGAGTGTGCCTATCATGTGGGTATACCTATCCTGGATCAGTTGTCGTTCAGTGGCTTGGAGAAGATTCCATCTTCTTAAGAGATTGCTGACATGCTTCACATAGATGTATCTGACATTGTTGGTCATATGACTACCAAAGATGGAATTCAAGGTCTCCCATTTGATTTTCTCATTGCCCAAGCTACTTTGTTTGGGAAGGCCATGAGTGAGGACGCTTTTGAAGCCATATTTGTACTTCTCATCTATGGGCTAGTGTTATTTCCCAACATCGACAAATTCGTGGATATGAACGTTATTAGGATTTTCTCTTCTCTTAATCTTGTTCCGACTTTGTTGGGTGATACTTATGTCTCTTTGCATATGAGGAATGCAAAAGGTGGTGGATCCATTGTATGTTGTTTTCCTCTATTGTACAAGTGGTTTATTTCGCACTTGCCTCAGACGTTCTCCTTCAAGGAGAACAAGGGATGTCTACGGTGGTCTGCGAGACTCATGTCTCTCACTAATGATGATATCTCTTGGTATAATTGTGTTTATGATGGCGTTCAGATTATTGACTCTTGTGGTGAATTCTCCAATGTGCGTCTTCTTGGTACATGTGGTGGAATTAACTACAACCCTGTTTTGGCTCGCCGTCAGTTTGGGTTCCCCTTAAAGGATAGGCCCAACAACATTTTGTTGGAAGGTATACTCTTTCAAGAGGGTAAAGATCCCCAGAACTTGAAGGATAGGATGGTCCGTGCTTGGCGCAAAGTTCATAGGAAAGGGAGGAATGAGCTTGGTCCGAAGAACTGTGTTGCTTTTGAGCCTTACACCGCTTGGGTGAGGAAGAGAGCTCTTGAGTACCGCATGCCCTACGATTATCCGAGACCTACCCCTATGGTTATGGTTGGGCCTTCAACCCTCCCTAACCAAGGAGTAGAGGAGTCGAGAGATGAAGACCGGTCGTGTGAATGGGTTCGTGAGCGTGAGGAGCTTCTTCAGTAGCTCAAAGATAAGGATGCAGTGATAGAAATTCTAGAGCATCGGGTTATTGATGAGCCTGATGATGTGGTCACTTCTCTTCTTCCTCACTCATCTAGGTTTTGGAAGAGGAAGTTGATCAGCTCGCCAAGGAGAAGGCCGATATGGAAGCAGCTTATGAGAGAGAAGTGAAGAGGCTTCATGCAGCTTATCTTCCGATCTCAAAGGCTTTGGACGATTGTTTCTAGGGCTCCATAGGATGTTTATTCTCCTTTCCTCTTGTATTGTATTTGGTTACCAAAACTGTACTACTTCTTTGGTGTAAAAAATTTCCAAATATTATTGCTATGAGTATTCCATATATGTCTTAAAAGTTGAATATTTTCAAAATATTTGCAAATAGATCTCTAAAAGTTCCTCTGATTAAAAAAAACCCATATGCACAAACATTGCATGCATCATATGCATAAGCAGGTTTTATTCCGAGCTCTTGATCAATGGTCTAACTCTTTGCTCTTCATTTATTTTGAAGACAAGCTGACGCACCGTATAATACCAGGGTCAATCATCCGAGGATAATGGAGCATCTAGAGAAAGAGAACAGGGACTTAAAAGAAGAGACCGCTAGGCTGACTACCATGATGGAGTCAGTTCTGGCCGCCTAGAGCCAAGCTTCGCCGACTCCTGCAACTCCTCCCGCAAGGACTGTCATATCTGAGATAGCAACGTTAACCGTGCCTGCTGCAACAGCCCACTTCACTCCGCCTATGCTATCCGGATTCCCTTGGGGAATGCCTGCTAACTTTGTGCTATAGGATTTTGCTCCTACCCTCGCCTCCATGTAGGCATCTAGCCCGGTCCTGTCTGTGCCACCTCCCATTGTGCACACCCTTCCCCATGTTGAAGACACCATCTATCATTCTGAGCCGTCTGAGGGTCCGGATGTTTATGAGAAGATGGATGAAATGAAAGAATCAATTCCTTGAGTTGCGCAAGGAACTGAAGACTTTAAGGGGTAAGGACCTCTTTGGTAAAAGTACTGTTGAGTTGTGCCTAGTGCCAAACGTGAAGATCCCTGTTAAATTCAAAGTGCCTGACTTTGAGAAGTATAAGGGAAACACATGCCTGCTCAGCCATCTTGTGATGTATGCTCGCAAGATTTCCATACAGACTGACAACGATCAACTGCTGATCCACTACTTTCAGGATAGCCTGACAGGTGTTGCGCTCCGGTGGTATATGGGGTTGGAGAGTGCAAGCATCCGCTCTTTCAACGATCTAGGCGAGGCCTTCGTTAAACAATATAAATATAATATGGATATGGCTCCGGACAGGGACCAATTAAGGGCAATGTCGTAGAAGGATAAGGAGACCTTCAAGAAGTACGCCCAGAGATGGCGAGAACTGACAGCTCAGATAGTGTCACCCCTAGAAGAGAAGGAGATGACAAAGATCTTCTTGAAGACTTTGAGCTCTTTCTATTATGAAAGAATGATTTCTAGTGCTCCCTCAGACTTCACCGAAATGGTGAATATGGGGATGAGATTGGAAGAAGGGGTCCGAGAAGGACGTTTATCTAGAGATGATGGTTCCTCAACGAAGAAGTATGGAGGCTTTGCTAGGAAGAAAGAGGGAGAGACTCATGTTGTGTCCTCTCATATCAAAATAAGGCCCTCTGTAAGGAGGAAGGATGTGCGTCCAGCCATCATCCAACACCAGGTGGCTCATATAGCACCTGCTTTCAGAGAAGTTCAACAACAACAACATCGTTAACAACAACAGGCCTACCAGCCTCGCAACAATAATAACACCAGCACTAGCAACTACGAGAGGAAGAGGGTAACTTTTGACCCGATTCCGATGACATATGTTGAGCTTTATCCTTCCTTGATTAATAGGAAGCTGATAACTCCATGAGACCCTCCTGCTGTACCAACCAATCCTCAGTGGTGATATAAGTCAGAGCTTCATTGTGTATATCATTCTGGTGGCCCCGGACATGACGTGGAGAACTGTTACCCATTGAAGACCAAGGTGCAAGACCTTGTGAGAAGTGGGATATTGTTTTTTTAGGACGTATGTCCGAATATTAAGAAGAACCCATTGCCCGAGCATGGGAAGGCAGCTGTTAACATGGTCCAGGGATGCCCTGACAAATACAAAGTCATGTATGTGCATGACATGAGGCAATCTTTGGTCGAGATGCATAAGTTGTTGTGTGAACACAACCATTACGAGCATGACCATGATAGGTTCCAGGTGTGCACTATCAATGAGAGAGGATGTCGTCAGGTGAGAAAGGACATCCAAGAGATGATTGATCAAGGGATGATTGAGATACTTCAGAATCGTAATGAGGATGAAGTTGATGTAATTACTCTTGTGTTTAAAATTCCAGAGCCTGTCATTATCAAGTATGATGGAAGCAAGAAGAAAGTATCGCCAACTCCTGTGATAAAGCCAGTGGGCCCTGTCCCGTATGTATCAGACAAAGTTGTTCCCTATCGATATAACGCAATTATGCTGAAAGATGGAAAGGAGGTGTCGTTGCCCTCAACTTCTGTTGTAAGCATTTCAGATGTCAGTGGTGTGACCCGTAGTGGTCGTGTTTTCTCGGCTCAGCCGAAATCCCATGAAGACATTGTGAAGAGAACTGTTGTTAGTCTTTCCGGTCCCGTGGGGACTTCTTCTTCAAATAATCATGCTCCTGTTGTGAAGGGTTTTGACCCTGTTGCTGTCAAAAATAATAATACTCCTATCCTGGTTGGCCAGTCTGGCATTTTGAAATAGGATGGTGATGAGATGCTGAGGCTCATTAAAAGGAGTGAATATAACGTTGTTGATCAGCTGCTACAAACTCCATCAAAGATATATGTCTTGTCTTTGTTGATGAATTTTGAGCCACACCGCGAAGCTTTGTAGAGGGTGTTGGACGTGGCATACGTGGACCACGATGTCATAATGGAACATTTTGATAGCATTGTTGCAAATATAACCGCCTGAAACAACTTGAGCTTCTATGATGTTGATCTTCCCGAGGAGGGAAAAAACCACAATTTGGCTTTACACATCTCAATGAACTGTAAGGATGATGCCTTGTCCAATGTGTTGGTGGACACAGGATCATCACTCAATGTGTTGCCAAAATCCACTCTTGCTAAGCTTTCTTATCAAGGGCCTCCCATGAGGCAGAGTGGAGTGGTTGTGAAGGCGTTTGATGGATCGTGCAAAACCGTGATCGGCGAATTAGAACTTCCGATCAAGATTGAACCTAGTGATTTTCATATCACTTTCCAGGTCAGGGATATTCATCTGTCTTATAGTTGTTTACTTGGCCGACCATGGATTCACGAGGCAGGCGCCGTGACATCCACCCTACACCAAAAGTTGAAGTTCGTGAAGAATAAGAAGTTGGTAGTGATAGGGGAGAGAAGGCTCTCTTGGTCAGTCATTTATCTTCCTTCTCCTATATTGATGTTGAGGATTAGGTTAGGACTCCGTTCCAAGCCTTGTCTATTGTTGAGCCTTCTAGGAAAGGACTTTCTTCATTTGTCTCTTATAATGATGCAAAGTTGGCCATTGAGCATGGTGCAACTACTGGTTTGGGGCAAATGATCAAGTTGGAAGATAACAAGTCTCGACCTGGCATAAGGTATTCTTCAGGTATTTCCAATGAGCATGGGTTGTTCCAGAGTGGAGGTTTTATCCACACTGTTGAAGATCAGGAGGCTGCTGCCGTTGTTGAAGATGATGAAGAGGAAGACCTTGGAAACTTTGTCATACCTGGAGGAATCTGCAATAATTGGGTCGTTGTTGATGTTCTAACAGTTATCCATAAGTCAACGTAATGTGTTCATTTTGTTCAAAAAACCCTTCTTCCATGCCAAAAGGAGAAGTGAAGACATTGTTGGGATAATTTGATTAATACAATGATATTCATTCAATAATCACATGTTAAATGTTTGTTTACCAAATTATTTTTGCTTTTTGCTTTTTGCATGAAATTGGTGATCAGCATAAAACCTTCAAAAAGAGAATAAAATCAATCTTTTCATCTGCATATTGATTTGCCTTGTTTGAATTCTGAAATCTCTTTTATACTCAAAATCATTATGCAGGTTGACCAAACTGTAGAGGGGTATTCGTTACCTTTAGATGTATTGTCTAAATCAAAAGTAAATCATATAATTCGAGTCGCCATCGCACTTCTATTTATCCAAAGGAAAGGTTAGAAAGCGAACAAAAATCGAGAAGTTTTATCGAATCAAAAACTAATAAAAATGTCAGAGATCGGGGTAAGGGGGTTGGTTATGCAATGGGAAGGTTTTAAGCACCCAAAACATCCTAGGTACTCCTAGGAAGCCCTTTTCACAATTGTTGTAAGGTAGGTTGGTATTTGTGAAAATTATTTGTGCAAACATGATTGGGGAGATGAGAGAAGAATGTACAAATTATTTACAATTTTGTTTTTGAATGGATGAACCCATTGCCTACGTACCATCTTAAAAAAGATTAGGATCAAAACCTCGTAGTTCGGGGTAAAAATCTCAAAATAAGTTGGTAAATTGATTGGTCCAAAAGCCTTAAGGTCTTTTGTTATCCAAGGGAGAAAACTCAACCTAAAACCACAAATCCACCATGTGAGGATATCTTCAACATGCTAGTGAGGGGTTAACCCTATAATAAGCATGGAAGACTCATTGTCCATCACTAAGGATATAGGTGAGTATTATATCTACCTCAAGGATAACTCAAACCTAATAGCTAAAGGTTATGAAATTTTTTTGATAAGTGACCATTGAAACCACAAAAACATTTTAATGAGTTATATTTACCAATGAAAAGTATTTACAAAATATGGTCAAAGTTGACTTAAGGATTCAATTCAAAATAAGTGTTATGAAAAGAAAGTTTGAAAATCAAAAGCATAATGCTTAGGTTTCTAATGTTTGAAAACAAATGTTAATGTTTGCATAAAAGTTTTGGCTTGGGTTAGAGTGGAGGGAAGAAGAAGAATGGCTAAGTCCTAAACATACAAAAGATGAAGGAAAATAAATAAGACCACAAATGGAGTTCCTTTCTTGAGATCATATTGATGATCCAAGTAGCTCCCATCCTTTGGAGTAAGCAAGCAAATAAGTGTATACTCAAGCAACCAATCAATCAAGCAAGCTCTTAGGAATCTTCCAATGGCTCTTGTATCTCTCACTTTAGATGCACATGACAATGGTTCTTCAATTTGGCTCAAATAGGAATCCCTAGCACAAAACACGCACATCAAAAAGTTCCATAATGTAAACCAAGAATGGACAAGAGTGAGTTTAGAGATTTGGTCCTTCTAATCCATCTTCAACATTAAGGCCTTTTTTACTCCATTTTTGCATAGGGAATGTCCTAGAATCTAAGTCCTTTTGTCCATTTAGCATTTGGTTCACAACAATCAAAACAAAACTCAAGCACAATAATATATACACAATTATGTGCTCAAGTGAGCAAAAGGCAAATTGCATTAACATAAACATGTGCTCAAATGAGCAAAGGGCAAAAGCAAATGAATAATATGTACAAGAATAGTAAATTGCATAAATGTAAAGTGCAAGAAATGTTAATGGTTAATGGTTAATGTTAGTGTGCCATAAGGCAATTTAGCGCTATGTTAAGCAATCGTAAGTGGACTAATGTAGGCAACAACACAAGTTAGAGATCTTGATTGGTGAATCAATCTCCTACAACTTGCCATGCCAAAAGAAGATGAGAAATGATCTTGTATTGATTTAGGTTCTTTACTTGATTAGGAAGCAACCTATCCTTAATGCAAAGCCATTCACTTGATCTATGATCAAGATGAATTAGATTTAAATCAAAGAAGGTTAAACCTCCCATACATCAAGGCTAACCACCAATCTTTAACTCATTGATCAAAAAAGAAAAAGATGAAGAAGAAGATGAATAAGAATGAACGTTAATGGAAATTCAAATGAAGTAATCAACATACATTGACCAAAGATAGATGGAATCAAGGTCAAACATTAGTAAACATAAGCAAAATGAAGATTAGAAGTCAAGAAACAAATAAAATATTTTTGCTACGAGAATAAATGTATGACTGTTGGACGCTTTCGGCTCTATCATGCCAATCATGTCAATTCCCCACATGGAGAAAGGCCATGGTGATGAAATCATATTCAGAAGTGTCAGGGGAATATGAATCTTATCCGCATAAATCTGACACTTGTGGCATTTCTTAACATATTTGCAGCAGTCAGACTCCATTGTCAGCCAATAGTAGCATGCTCTCAATATCTTCTTTGCCATGGCATGTCCATTGGAATGAGTACCAAATGAACCCTCATGGACTTCAGTCATCAACAGGTCTGATTCGTGTCTATCCACGCATCTGAGGAAAACCATGTCAAAATTCCTCTTATAAAGCACATCGCCATTGAGGTAGAAACTACCAGATAATCTTCTCAAGGTCTTCTTATCTTTCACAGATGCCCCAGGCGGGTAAATCTGACTTTGGAGAAAACACTTGATGTCATAATACCATGGCTTATCATCTTTCACTTCTTCAACTACAAATACATGAGCTGGTCTATCCAAGCGTATCACAGTGATATTGGGAACCTCATTCCAGAGTCTCACCACGATCATCGAAGCAAGTGTAGCAAGTGCATCTGCTATCTGATTCTCATCTCGAGGAATATGATAGAAGTCAACCTCAATAAAGAACGTTGAAATCCTCCTCGCATAGTCTCTATATGGGATGAGGCCAGGCTGATTCGTCTCCTATTCACCCTTAATCTGATTAACAACAAGGGCCGAATCACCATAAACATCAAGATGCTTGATCCTAAGATCAATACATTCTTCCAATCCCATAATACAGGCCTCATACTCCGCCATATTATTCGTGCATTTGAAAGTTAGCCTTGCTGTAAAAGGAAAATGTGTTCCCTGAGGAGTAATAATCACTGCCCCAATACAATTTCTATATTGATTTACAGCACCATCAAACACCATGCTCCATCGGGAACCAGGCTCTGGCCCTTCATCGAGCGTAGGCTCATCACAATCTTTCATTTTCAAATACAGAATCTCCTCATCTGGGAAGTCGTACTGAACTGACTGATAATCCTCAATTGGTTGATGTGCCAAGTGGTCAGCCAAGATACTACCTTTAATAGCTTTCTGAGCTCGATACTCAATATCATACTCAGACAACAGCATCTGCCAACGGGAAATCCTCCCAGTTAAAGCAGGCTTCTCAAAGATATACTTGATTGGAGCCATTTTGGATATCAACTAAGTCGTATGATTCAACATATACTGGCGTAAGCGCTTAACGGCTCAAGCCAAAGCACAACATGTCTTCTCAAGCATCGAGTATCGAGACTCACAATCAGTGAACTTCTTACTCAGGTAGTAGATAGTATATTCTTTCTTCCCTGATTCATCTTGTTGACCAAGGACACAACCCATTGAGTCTTCAAGAACTGTTAGATACATAATCAAGGGTCTCCCTTCCATAGGTGGAGACAGAATAGGCGGCTTGGACAAATACTCTTTAATACTGTCAAAGGCTTTTTGGCAATCCTCGGTCCAATCATGATGCTGATCTTTCCGAAGGAGTTTGAATATCGGCGCACATGTGGCAGTCATGTGGGATATAAATCTGGAAATATAATTCAAGCGGCCAAGGAAACCTCGGACTTGCTTCTCAGTTTTGGGCGCAAGCATTTCTTGTATTTCTTTGACCTTGGCAGGATCAACTTCAATACCTCTCTCGCTGACAATAATGCCCAATAACTTGCCGGAACGGACTCCAAATGTACACTTGTGAGGATTTAGACGAAGTTTGTACTTCCTCAAATGCTGAAAAAGCTTCAACAAGTGCTCTACATGTTCAATTTCCATTCTTGACTTCGCAATCATATCATCAACATACACCTCGATCTCCTTGTGCATCATATCATGAAACATGGTAGTCATAGCTCGTTGATACGTGGCTCCAGCATTCTTCAAACCGAAGGGCATCACTCGATAACAGAATGTTCCCCAAGGTGTGATGAATGTTGTCTTCTCCATATCCTTGGGTGCCATTTTAATCTGATTATATCTGGAAAATCCGTCCATAAACGAGAAGACATTGAATTTAGTTGTATTATCTATCAACATATCGATATGTGGTAGAGGAAAATCATCTTCTGGACTAGCTTTATTCAAGTCTCTATAGTCCACACACATTCGGACTTTTCCATCTTTCTTAGGCACGGGCACAATATTGGCCACCCATTGAGGATATGTAGAAGTCACCAGAAACCCTGCATCAAATTGCTTTTGAACTTCTTCTTTAATCTTCACTGCCATATCAGGATGAGTTATTTTGAGCTTCTGCTTCACAGGCATGCACTCAGGCTTCAAAGGCAGGAAATGTTGCATGATATCAGTATCCAGGCCAAGCATGTCTTCATATGACCAGGCGAAGACATCGACATATTCTCGTAGCAACTCAATCAACCCCTTCTTCACAGATTCTTCCAGGAGTGCCCCAATCTTCACTTCTCACACACACATCTTCAGACCCCAAGTTGACTGTTTCCAGATTCTCGAGATGTGGCTGAATGATCTTTTCTTCGTGCTCAAGTAGACGGGTAATCTCGTCAGAAATATCTTCAACATCATCTTCTTCGGCCTCAAATACAGGGAACTCTGTAAGACCCTAATTTTGGCCCTAAGATCCCTCATGGCATCATAACATTTCATTTGCATAGCCTCAAGGATCATAAGCATCTTGGTTCCCGTTCCCTTTGGGTGGGACTCCTTGTGAGTGGTGTGAGATCACCAAGCATGCTTGAATTGTATATCATTACTTTTCTCATTTTATTTACTAACTAAAAGCACAAAAATATGTCACTAACATCTTTTGTTTTGTAGCTTGAGCAATCACAAGGTCCAAAGCTTCTAGGAGATCATTGGTACAAAGACATGGTCAAGAGGAGATGATAGCAAGCATGGCAATGGTTCCCAAAGCTCTCATTCATCAAATATGCCTCCCTAGTACCTCAATGCATGATTTTGATCAAATCAAGTCAAAGGGTTTGAGGTCTTGTTCTTCAGAGAAACCCTAATTCATCTGTGCATCATAATGCCTTTCTCATGAAGCAACCTCAGCCCATGGTCAAATAAAATCAAGGGAAGTTCTTTAATTCATCATTTCATGCATATTTGAACTTATTTGAGTGTCCTCAGTCATCAATTCCTCAAGATATGAGTCATGGACTTGAGAAGTTGATCAGTCAATTCATCTGACTATTTTGAAATGCACTAAGACCTAACTTTTTATGTGTTGGTCAAATGAAGCTTGGAAAACCATCTGCCATTCCAATACATTATAGGTCATTTTGACTGAAACCCTAATTATGGGTCAACTTCCCAAGCACATAACTCATTCATTTTTTATTATTTTGAGGTGGGATCAAATGCATTGGAAAGATTAAGATGTCTACTTCAAATGTTATGCTTAACAAAATTTCAAAATCTCAAAGGAAATACATGTGATAATGCAAGATATTATAGGTCCTTTTTGACCAAATGCATTAAAAGTCAAAAAAATCCAACTTCAAGTGCTCATAACTCTTTCATCAAAAATCCAAATGATGCAAAATTTAAGTCCATTTTGATTGTATTGAAAATATATACAACTTTTATGTTGGAGGTTTTTCCATTTGAGGCTTGCAGCATTAAAACAGAGGGGCTTGAAAATTGGCCAATTTTAGAAACTTTGCCTTGACATGTCATGCACCTTGCACTTTAAACTCAAATTTCATAAATTTCCACACTTCAAATGAGTTTTTGTCCAACATAACATTTGTTCCTCATACAAATACCTTTCCAACCAATAACCATATGCCTATGTTTGGATTTTCTAATTGGGACTTTCAAAGAGATGAAGGTTTAGGTACAAATGAGAAATTCACTTGAAATCTTGGTACATAAGCAATTGCCTTGCAAGTCACACGTCCAATTCCATTTGGCTGATGCTCAGAATTCATTTGGCATTGTTTTTGGGCCTTGTGCATGATCATGCAAGCCCATGCAATGAAGCTCCACATGCCATGCACACGGATTGATCACATTCTCCTTGCCACTTCCTCTATAAATAGAGACCTCATTCCATTCATTTGACACGCCTAATTCAACCTGAAATGTTGCAGAATTCTCTCCATAGCCATCACTAAAGAAGCAATTGCATTTCTCTCAAATTTTTCAGATCTAAAATTCAACTTCATCTGGTTGAATTCTTAGATCTAATGCTTCTACTGGTATTTTAGATCTGAAAAATTTTAGATCTGAATGGACTTAAATTCTGGTAGCAAAGCAAGCAAGGCATCGAGCTCAAGCTACCAAAATTCAAGCTTACATTCCAACTGGTATTTTCTTCGATTCTCATCATCCATGGACCTTTTTGCTTGGATCTAATGTTTTCTGAAGTCCTCACTTGAGAGGCAAGCTAGTGGTAGCTTCAATTTTGCTTTTCCTTGATCTGTATTTTGCATACCTGAATCTTCCACCTCAGATTTCTCAATTTATAGGAATCTTGAGTGTGATTCAAGGTTACAGGGGTGATGTACATCACCCCAGCTTCATTTTGGTATAAGGATCGTGCATTTCCATGAAGGTTTGAAAACCTGCAAAATTGACCAGAATCTGCAGGCTCACCGGAGAAGAAGGTGGCTCCGGTGGCAGCCTGTTGCCAGTTTGAATGTTGGCCGTTGGATGTGATTCCCAGATCGAATCCTGACCATTGCTTGTTATGACTTTTATTTGTTTTCCATGTGATGGCATTGACCGTGGATCACCATAGGCGCGCGCCTCAGGAGCGTGTGATCTGCCAGCTCAATTAATGAGCTCAGATCCAACGCTCCTTGTTTTTTTGCATTTTCTATTTTCTGTTTTAATTCCATTTTATTTTCTTAAATTCCATTTTATTTCAAAAATCAATATCTCTTTCACTTTTTATCCAAAAATTATGGGACCAATTGTATTATTCCCCAAATAATTTCTAGTTTCTATTTCTGATTTTTAATATTTTTTATTCTGTCATTTGATATTTTTCATGAATTTTCTCTTTTCTGGTTATTTTTAATTCATCTTAAATAGTTTTTGATATTCAAAAAATGCAAAAATATTTTCCTAACCTATTTGAATGATGATGGATCTATGAAAAATATTCTCATCAATTTTTCAATTGATTTGAGATTTATTTGAGATTTTAGTTCAATTAGGTTATTTTTATTCATTTTTAATTGATTAAAAATAATTTCTGACTTTTAAAAATGCTGAAATTTTTTGTCAAACTTTGTTTGACCTTGTTGAACTTAGGATAAATTACTTGGACCTTTCAAGGTTGATTTGAAGTAATTTTGAAGTTTGACCTTTTCTTTTATTTTAATTCAAGTTTATTTTAAATATTAAAAAATGCCAAAAATAGTTTATTCATTTCTTGACTCTCAATCTTCATCTCACTTCTGTTTTTGATTGTTTGACCTTGACTTTCAATGTTATTGGTCAACATATGAGGATTGGTACATTGTATTTCATTGAATGCACTTTAATTTTGCCATTTCCATTTCTCTTCTCCATCTCCTTGTTCTTCTTCTTCTTCTCTATTTTGATCAATGAGTTGAAGGTTGATAACTTAGCATTGATTAGGGAGATTTAATCTTCCTTGATTCAAACCTAATTCCTCTTGATCAATTGATCAAGTGAATGGCTTTGCATTAAGGATAGGTTGTCTTCTAAATCATGCAAAAGGCTTAAACCAATACAAGATCAATTCTCATTTTCTTTTTGGCATGGCAAGTTGTTGGAACTTGGTTCTCTAATCAAGACTTCTAACTTGTGTTGTTGCCTACATTATTATTGACCGACCTCAGATAGTTGTGACTTCTACATAAGTCCAATTACGATTGCTTAACATAGCGCTAAATTCGCCTTATGGCACACTAACTACTAACACTAACTATTGACCATTAACATTTACTTTATGCAATTTACTTTTCTGCAATTTACTATTCTTTCACATATTATCCATTTTCTTTTCTCTTTTCTCATTTGAGCACATGTTTATGTTAATGCCATTTGCCTTTTGCTCACTTGAGCACATAATTGTGTATATATTATTGTGCCTGTGTTTTTGTTTTGATTGTTGTGGACCAAATGCAAAGAAATGGAATTAGTTTCTAGGACCTTCCCTATGCAAAAAAATGGAGAATTGGACTTAGATTCTAGGACCTTCCTTATGCAAAATTGGAGTAAAAGGATCTTAATGGTGAAGATGGATTGGAAGGACCAAATCTCTAAACTCACTCTTGTCCATTCTTGTTTTACTTCATGGAATCTTTGATGTGTGTACTTTTGTGCTAGGAGTTTCTATTTGAGCTTAATTGGAGGACCATTGCCATGATCATCCAAGTGGAAGATACAAGACACATTGAGGATCTCTTAAGAGACTTATTTAATTGCTTATGTTGTGTGGTTGCTTATTCCAAAGGATGGGAGCTACTTGGATTATCAATATGATCTCAAGAGAGGGACTCCATTGTGGTTTTGATTCTTCATCCCTCATCTTTTTGTTTTACTTAGGACTTAGCTCTTCTTCTTCATCTCTCCACTCTAACCCAAGCCAAAACCTTTTGTGCAAACATTTAACATTTGTTTTCAACATTAGAAACCTAAGCCTTATGCTTTTGATTTTTAAACTTTCTTTTCACAATACTTATTTTGAATTGAATCTTTATGTCAACTTTGACCATTTTTATATATACTTCTAATTGGTAAATATAACCCATTCAAATTTCTTTTTGTGGTTCCAATGGCCACTTTCTTAATCAAATTTTCCATAACCTTTAGCTATTAGGTTTGAGTTATCTTTGTGGTAGATATAATACTCACCTATATCCTTAGTGATGGACAATGAGTCTTCCATGTTTATTATAGGGTTAACCCCTCACTAGCATATTGAAGTTATCCTCACATGGTGGATTTGTGGTTTGGTTGAGTTTTCTCCCTTTGACAACAAAAGACCTTAAGGCTTTTGGACCAATCAATTCACCAACTTGTTTTGAGATTTTTACCCCGAACTACGAGGTTTTGATCCTATTCTTTTTATAAGATGGTACGTAGGCAATGGGTTTATCCATTCAAACACAAAATGTAAATAACTTGTATATTCTCCTCTCATCTCTTCAATCATGTTTGCACAAACAAAATTTTCACAAAACAAACAACCTTTGCAACAAGTGTGAAAAGGGCTCCCTAGGAGTACCTAGGATGTTTTGGGTGCCTAACACCTTCCCATTACATAACCAACCCCCTTACCCAGATCTCTATTTCTTTTACTAGTTTTTGTTAAAACTATTAGGTTTTTGTTCGCTTTCTAACCATTCCTTTGGATAAATAGAAGTGCGGTGACGACTCGACTTGTATGATTTACCTTGGATTTAGTCAATATCTCTAATGGTAACGAATACCCCGCTACAAACTCAAAGTTGGGAGATGGTGTTGGATCATTATGTTCAATGGGTTTGATCAACCTGCATAATGATTTTGGATATAAAGAAATTTTAGAATTTAAAAAAGGGAAATCATTATGCAGATGAAAAGATTGATTTTATTCTATTCTTAAGGTTTTATGTGATCACCAATTTCATGCAAAAAGCAAAAAGTGAAAATAATTGGAAAAACAAACATTTAACATGAATTTATTGAATGAAATATCATTGTATTTATGAGCCAATAATGTCATCACTCCTCATTTTGGCATGGGAGAATGGTTTTTAAACAAACAGCGAACATTACGTTGACTTATGGACAACTGTTGGAACATCAACAGCGACCCAATTATTGCAGACCCCTCCAGGGATGACAAAGTTGCTAGAATCCTCCTCTGCATCCTCTTCCACAACAGCAGCAGCCTCCTCGTCTTGGACGGCATGGATGAACCCACCACTCTGAAACAGTCCATGCTTGTTGAAAGTGCCTGAGGAGTACCCTATGCCAGCCCGAAACTTATTATCTTCTATCTTGATCATTTGTCCTAAACCAGTAGTTGTGCCATGCTCAATGGCCAACTTAGCATCATTGTAGGACGCAAATGAAGAAGTTCCTTTCTTAGAAGGCTTAGCAATAGACAAAGCTTGGAACGACGTTCCAACTTCATCCTCAGCGTCTATATAAGAAAAGGAAGACAGATGGCTAACCAGGATAGCCTTCTCTCCCCCTACCACCACTGTCGCATTCGCGAAAAACCGGCGGGAAAAAAGACACAGAGCTGCCACCGTGTGTTATTTATCCCAAAGGAGGGAAAGGAAACGCTCGAAGTAAACCTGGAAAGGAAATGGTCTTACGACCAGAGATTGCAAGGATCGGGAGTCGGTTACGCAAGGGGAAGGTATTAGCACCCCCTCACGTCCGTCGTACTCGACGGGATCCACGCTTAGAAAGAATAGAAGAAAGGTTGCTAAATAACTGCTCAAAGACTGCACAAACTGGAGTAACGAAACAGGTGGAAGACGAAAGAAGGGGACTCGGCAGGATGTCGCATCCTGGTCCTACGTAGTTTGTCGGACACAAACATCAGAGTCGACGTAGTTCGGGGGAAACGGGAAACGTGCTCGCTAGGATATCGCATCCTATGCGTACGTATCTTCTCTAACCAAAGTAAGAATCAGAGCACTCGTAGCTCGACCAACGCACGCCGAAACAAAACACTAAAAGGAGACGCTGAGACGTCAGAGCAAACACACAACTGGAAACAGACTGCCAATGGCTGGTCTTACATCTGACTTCGAGCAACCAAACGCAAATAGGAAACGGAATGCCAATTGCTGGTCTTACATCCAACTCTACAAAAGAAACACCCATAGGAAACCGAATGCCAATCGCTGGACTTACATCAGACTCCGAACAAACAAACGCAAACGAGGAAACGGAATGCCAATCGCTGGTCTTACATCAGACTCCAAACACACACACAAAGCAGAAGGGTCTCGATTGCAACTAGGGCAAGAGAAAAGGAAGGTCTCAATCACAACGGGGGCGAGAGAAAAGGATCAAAGTTAGTTGTTAGTCAAACTCGAAAAGACATCGCATCTCGTGCCTACGTATCTCATCTGAACATGAGAATCAGAGTTGCCGTAGTTCGGCTAAACTATTTCTATTTGGTTTGTGTTTTTTAGATGAATAACGTCACTACACAATCTACCGGATGCTCGACCTTGGGAGACTTACTCACCTGTAGTAGAAGGAGTTAACGTGTCCTTAAGGGAAGATAATGTTTCTTTGTGTTTTAGGAAAGCTCACGCAAGAAAGGAAGTCCTAGACGAAGGAACCGTGCTACCTTAATTGTCATGCAAACGAGAGACTATGCGAAGTCTAGCAATCCTATGGGGATACAATCACACCACACACAAACATATAACATGAAGCAAACACACCAACAAGGGGCTCAAACATCAAGGGTAAGGCTTTAGTCAAGGGGTCATATCAACCTTGACAAACAAGTCGGGCTTTAGTCAAGGGGTCATATCAACCTCGACAAACAAGCCAACTGTGGGGTATGAAGGCTCTTAACCACTGACATTGACCGTCAGGGTGAGTGGATGAAAGGTAATGAGGATTGGACCTCATAGCTCTTAACCCGGGCCTGGGTGAGCTTGAATCAATGAAAACATGGGGATCCAGAATGTGGGACCCTACTCCACTTGACTGACTCTATATACAAGATCTGGGGGACGTGTCCAAGAGCATCAGCACGTAGTGCGAGCTTAATGAACGACTCAAACGATTAGCAGGGGATTGATTGCTAATCCCTTCTATCTGCCAATTGCCTCTTCACTTAGGAGGACTTAAGTAACATGCCTCGACAAGGAGGTCTTTAGCACAAAAGTAAACAAACACAGTCATTGCCTCTTAAGGAGGACTTCAGCCAAATGCTTGCCAAACAGAAACGACAGGGCTTCCAGACTACATGGAGAATAGAATGGTTACCTAGGTGGTATGCCAACCTCAAGCAAAGCAAAGAAACTCAAGCAATGAGTTAAAGCTACTAAAGTACCTGTAAGAAAATCAAACAAGTCAATATTCACATTCAGACAAATCCAATAGACAGTCAACAGTGAGACAACCAATATACACAATGCAAGTCAATCAACTCAAGTGAACTCATCACCAAGGAACCTACAACATAAGAAAGGTTAGTGGACAAAGAATTTTGCATCTCAATTCATGAGATCCACATAAACCATTGGGACTAGGAGCTTGAACCTGAAATGCAAAGCTTAAAAAGTGAGTACAAACCACTAGCACCAAGGCTAGGGTCAAAGGTAAGGAAAACAGTCAAAACAGCAACCAATACTCAACATGTAGCACATTTATTCAATCATGAACATGTCCTAAAAAGGACCAAGTCAAAAGCATTAAGCAAAGTCATCACATGAGCAAAATATGGCAAAGGCAATTTCAAAGCACACAATTGGTCGTCAAGAATCAAAATTCCATATTAAAACAGAAATGACTCAAACAATCATGAAAATTTTTATGAGCATATAACATTTCCAACACAATCATCATGCCAAAAATTAGAATCAACATAGTTAAATTGACCTAGAAATGAAAATGCACAAGTAGGAGATCAAATTGTGTGACACACATTGTCACACCATACAATCATGTGTCTAAAACAGAGATGAAAAATGCTAAAAATGTCAAATAAAAGCTCAAACATCCTACAACATGTTAGGAGTCAGCATATAAAATTTCATGGCATTTGGATAATTATTGAGCATTTCACATCAATTTGAATGAGGCATGGTACATTTGCATACATGTTCAAAGAATTCCACACATTTAAAATTCCAGAAGTGGTAAAATCATGAAATCACACCACAAAAATACTAGACATCTCAAGGATCATGTGAGAAAAAATTTGGAATTAATTGGATTAGTATTCTATTTTTTATGATTTTTGAAGTTGACATGAAAATATTGAAATAATGAAGAATAAACATGAAAATATGGAGGGAATGGACAAATGGTAAATTAATTTGAAAATGTGCTAGCTGCAGGGATCGAACTAGGTAGCATAAAAAAAGAGCGCATGAGCAAATAAAATCCAGAAGTGTACTGGCCAGGAATCGAAGTGTGGGAATGTAATAGGATCAAAACGCAGCGCTTTGGCAACGTGAGAAAATATGTGGAAAAAAAAGAAATGCACGCGGATGGTATCGAACCCCAGACTAGAACGTGAAAGGCATCCAAACAGTGTAAAACCAGCGCCTGAACCAGACTAACCATAACTATTCATGCATGGCGGTGACAGCGGTGGTTTCCACCGTCTTCTTCGTGAAGACGGTGGTGCTACAGTACCATTTTTTTTTGCTGAATTTTAAAATGCATACACCAATGGGAAGCTTATCTCATGTAGAACAAGGATCTATCATTATTTTGGCCTAAAACATCATAAATCATGCAAATCGAGCAAGAACAATTTCAACACACAAACTTTAATTCCAGATATCTCTACTCAACCAAATTTAATTCTAAAAGCATCAGCAGACTCAGCATTCAAAGATCTACACTAACATGGCAAAAGAATGGAGAATTAAGAGCTTCGAAAAACCTACCTCTTGAAGAGCAGTATGAGCAAACGAGCAATTCAAGGCCTGGCAAGCTCCAAAATCACTCCTATATTGATGTTATGAAGCTTTGTGCGTGAATTGAGGCTTAGAACTGTTTGGAACTAGCTCAAATTTGAATTTCCATTGTCATGTTCTTGAGCTTCATGTGCTTAATTCTTCACCAAATTCTGCAAATCAAAGCTTGATCTATACTAAATGAGGAGCAAAGAACACAAATATGCAAGAAAATCAAGGTGTTATGTGGAAGAATTTCAAATTTCAATGGAGAGAAAAATTTGGAGGGAAAGTTTGAATCTAGATCTAGAATGATGAATTCTGAAAAATTCTGTTATGATTAGCCTTTTATATGCTTCCTTAATCACTTTGCTAATTACACTTAGGCATGGCTAATGAAATTTTAATGAGAAATAAGGTATTATGCACAATTGGAATTTTCACCCCATGCATGCAACATGAACGTGAACAGTACCACATGACCATGCAATTACACTTAAAATCATCTTATGAACATGATAGAATGGTTAAAAAACTCATATGATGCACCAAATTCAAATTCATGATTTTCCCTCCAAAATGAGCATGAATGAGCAAATGGTCATGTGATGAAATTTCATGCAATGCCTTGATGGATTTGGAAAATATGAGTCATGACAAGCATTATGCAAAAAGAGGCACTCAATTTGGAGTTTTAGATCAAAAGTTATGGCTTGTTGAAGTTCCATGCACACTTGGCAATGATTTAATCATATCTTCTCAACCATTCATCAGATGCTCATGATCTTGGACTTTTTGGAAATGGGAGAGAAATATCTTCAACTTTCATGTTGGACAAAATTTCATTTGAATCTTCTTTGATGTTGGAAAGTCAAGTTGAAAGTGGTTCAAAAACTTGCCATTTTTGGAAACTTGGAATTACATGTCACTTTCCATTTTGGGAAACTTTTGATTTGCCTTCAAAATCTTCAAGGTAGATATTTGACATGATGAATAAACCTCTTTTAGACATGAATGAAGTGTCTCAAACCATTTCTCCACCTCCTAGCCCTCAGTTGACTTGCACTTGACTTTTATGGGCCCCAGATGACCTGAAACTGCACTGTGGACTTTGAGCCTCTAACACTTGGTCAAATTTCTTCAAAATGAACCTTAGCTCATATAAGCTCTCTAGAACAACCATTGGGCTTTCATCTCAAGTAAAAACCTTGCTCTTTTGCACAGATGAATTCTCCTGATGCCAGTCTTAACTGATAAGATGCAATGTACTATGCCATGTTAATGTAATGTTAGTGACCTAAAAATGAAATGAATACATGAATGGGGGGTGCAAATTTGAGGTGCTACAACCATCAGCTTTTTATTCTTGACAAATTTCAATTTCTGGTGTAGGGTGGATGTCACGGCGCCTGCCTCGTGAATCCATGGTCTGCCTAACAGACAACTATATGATGGGTGGATATCCATGACCTGAAAAGTGATCTGGAAATCACTTGGTCCAATCTTGACTGGGAGTTCAACCTCACCAATAACCATTTTGCAGGATCCATCAAAAACTTTTACCACCACTCCACTCTACCTCATGGGAGGCCCTTGGTATGACAATCTTGCCAGAGTGGATTTTGGAAACACATTCTGTGATGATCCAGTGTCTACCAACACATTAGACATGGCATCATCCTTGCAGCTCATAGATATGTGAAGTGCCAAATTGTGGTCTCTTCCATCCTCAGGGAGATCAGCATCACAGAAACTCAGATTGTTACAAGCGGTAATGTTTGCAACAATAATATCGAATTGTTCTATCGTGACGTCATGGTCTAAATATGCCACATCCAACACCTTCTGCAGAGCTTCACGGTGTGGTTCTGAGTTCATTAGCAAAGATAACATAGAGATCTTTGACGGCGTTTGTAGAAGTTGATCTACAACATTGTATTCACTCCTCTTGATGAGCCTCAGCATCTCATCACAGTCTTCTTTCATTATGCCATTCTGGCCAGCAGAGACATGAGTTCTTACAGCGGTGGTAGGTTTATTAGCAACAAGTGCCAGATTCGGAGCAACAGCAGTGTTTCCAACCGGACGAACAACGCAATCAGCAATATCAGCCCTTTTGATGTCAGCCCGGGGTTTCGGCGGAGCCGAGAAAACGCGACCACTACGGGTCAGGCCGCTGACATCAGCGATATTAACAATAGAGGTAGAGAGCAGGGGCATGTTAGTTGTAATTTTAAGTGTCGGGTTTTTGTTATCGTATCCACAGGGATTGTAAGATATCACCGCCGTTCGATGGTTGTATTAATCTTAGCTTAAGTAACACAGGGGGTTTTGGTTTTAATCACGTTATCTTGCATAAAAAGGTAATACAATGCGGTAAAAGTTTGATTTGAATATTTGAGAAATATTGCCAAAGTTAGGGTTCAACGATCACTTTGCATGTATTTGTTCGGTCAACAATCTTATAAACTCCTTTAGATGATAAATTATTTCACAAAGTCCTCCCAATGTGTTTCTCTCGAACACACATTGTGAGTTTTCCCAATTTGATCGATTGTTTATCTCTAACACAACCTATCAAAATGACAACTTTTTGGTTCAACCTTATGGTGAACAAAATCATTCATTACTATCTCTAGCTAACAAACAAGATTGGATGAAAACCTAGGTTAAGAGTTGGTAAACATCTCTCGATCATAAACCAACACAAAGAGTTTTGAATAAGAACAAAGTTTTCATCATATATTCACCATTAAAGAGTTTACACATGAAGATCCTTACATTTACACACAAAGCTAATGATCATCTACATCTAACCTTGACAAATGGAGGACTTGGCTACTCATTTTTATGGTAGCTTGGTCGGCAAGTTTCGAAAGAAGGTTGATCAACATCCGAGTCGAATAATCGAGATTGGATGGGAATCCACCTTATTTTTGTAAAAGATGGTTAAGAGATGAAGAGAAATGAAATTTAGGGCACAAAAGCTTCTAAGAACAATGCTGTAAAAATATCTAGAAAAAGTGCAAAAGTATGGAAAACTAGGTATGGCTCCAAAAAGTGGCACTTGCTACTTATAGAGCTGTACTGGGCTGTCATGCTCGCTAGGCGAGCAGAATGGCTCGCCTAGCGAGGGTCTAATTGAGGCACATGAGGCACCTGCGCCCAGAGAAACAGCCTATCTCAGACTGTCATGTTCGCCTAGCGAACAAAACCTTCGCCTAGCGAAGGGCACGCTTCAACCCTCGCTCCAGCGAGGTTGAGAGGTTTGGCTACTGGAATCCTCGCTGGGATCTCGCTGATGGCTCGCCTAGCGAGTGAGTGCTGGCTGCGCTTTTCACCAAGTCTGGACGTGTTCGCTGCAACGTTCGCTGGAAGCTCGCCTAGCGAGTCCTTCGCTACAGCTCTCGCCTAGCGAGCAAGCTGATGAATGCATCTTCTCTTTAGTTCCTTTGCCAACTTTCTTGTGTCTTCATTTTCAATTATTTCATGCCTTCTTCCTGCACAATAACACACAAATCAAAGGTACCAAGATCGTTTATCAATGTATTGCATTTCATCTAAAACAAAGGTGGTTTTGACAATTTAGCAAGGAAATGGAGTGAAAGATACCCATATTTGATAGCTCAAATAAGCACTTTTGGGTATCTAACAACTCTCCCCAACTAGATTCTTGCTTGTCCTCAAGCAAAGTATGCCTCTTGAAGGACAAGAGGATTTGCTTTAAGAAAATGGTTTCTCCGAAGTTGGATAAAACGGCTCAAACACAAGCGAATCAGCATATACAAGTTTCCAACGGTTCGAATAAAATAATACACAAGAACTAAAACTTAATAGCTATGCGAAATATTTATCTATCTACAACAATATTATTCTGAATGAATCACCCTATCTCTCCTCTTCGAATAAGGAATGAAGAATTTACGCGTCTACAACCGCGGGAATAATCTCACTCTCTAACAAATAATGAAGAAATCAATTCGATTCATACAATGTCTAACAATTATAAATGGTAATGTGGAAGCACGAAGATCACTAAGGGCTTTTCGGTTGAAGCTTGGTCAGGTTAACAAACAAGGGTCATTTCTAAGGCCATTGAAAACGAAATTGCCGATGCAAAAGAGACATTCATTGTACACATATTCACACATCTCGACTTCGTTCCATTTGTTTCTTATTTGAAACCTTCACAACTCTTATTTCACAACTCAATTTTTATTTTTCACTATTTTTCTTCCAAGCAAGCATTCATTTTCATTCTTTCTATTTTTGTTCTTTTCTTTCACATCATATTTACAAAACAGATGTTTCTTTTCTATATTTTTATTTTCAATGCTTGCTCGGTTTTTCTTTTTTTTTTTCAAGAGTTGTGGTACTTACCGATTCTCCCCAACTTATTTCTTACTCACCCTAAGTGAATGCTCTTAACTTTTTACGGCAAAAGAACAATAATCAAGATTTTCCGGGTTGTAAAAAAAAAGATTTTTGAAATCTCGCTTTATTTCAAGCTAAGATTCAACTGTTTAAGCTCAAAGGGGTTAACGAATACTCTCTCTGCTCACAGGTAAGTTGTTTTTGGATGTAGTTGTGCTCGATAGAAAACAAGTGCCTTGATCATTTCTAATTGCTTCCACATATTCACAATAATAAAAGACAAGGCATGAATCAAATGAATCAACAAAACTTATTAGAATCCAGCATTTAAGTGTACAATGGAGGTTTCCTCACAATTTGTGGTTTTAAGTTCTAGATGAAACATTCATTCAATTATGTTGCAAAAAGACAATATTCAATTTACCAAAAAGAGTAAAGTTCTTAATGCATTCTAAAATTCTAGCCGGAGGTAACCATGTACCTTAGCCTTATTCACTTGTTTATTCTTATCATTGCCATCCAAGCTCGGATGCACCTTCATTGGGTACTTCTTTGAGGAGAAACCAATCTAGAGGGTTTGCCACTCAATCAACCAAAAATTTATTAAAACAACAAAATTTAAAACAGAAATAATAATATAAACTTCAAAATTTAAATTTGTTCGTGGGGGACAAAACACCCCAAAAGTACAAAACCAAAGTCAAAATACAGAATCCGAATATACAATAGAAATAAACATAAAAACTGAAAAATACAATAACTTAACCCTCTAAGGGCTCAGAATCCTCCTCGCTACCAGCCTCAGAACCGGTAGCCTCATCATCATCATCAGCTGCACCACCAGAAGACGCACCAGCGCCCGCCCCCTCACCATACACAGGCCTGTCCACAGGCCAGTTGGCGTTAAGCAGAAACTGCTCACGCGTCATCAAGGCATGAGCACCACTTCCCTGCAGCTGTAACCGCTGCATAGAGTCGTGCATATCTATCATGGCACGCTGGGTTGCCGCCATCCATTCAAAACTGTAATCGCACACAGCTTGCAGGTAGGGATCTGGTCCAGGAGTAGAAGTACCAGGACCATCAGAAGCCCGGGTACTCTCTACAGCTGCACTGCCTCTGGCATTCTTGGCCCTGCAATATTTGGCCACGTACCGGTCATCGATAGGTGGCGGGATCCTGACTTGACCCCTTGAGGGTAGTCTCACCTTCGCTTGCAAGCACAAGCTCATAATCAGGCAGGGGAAAGCTAGGGGACAATTCACACGAGCCCCCGACTTTAGCCCGCTTTCGATCACGGACTTAAGCTCATTAGCGATGATCCTCGCCACATCGATCTGGACGTTGGAGAGGATACTGTGAACCAAATGTGCCACTGGGATCGGCACTGTAGAAGTGTGGGACTTTGGTTGGATGTTTGTCAGCACCATCAGCAGAATCAGTTGAGCCAAGGGAGTCATGTCCTCCCTATGATACCTCATGGGAACCCCAGATGGGTTCAGCTCAATAGATTTCCCTCTTAATAGCAGGGCGGCAGAAATGACTTCAACATCCCGGTGAAGCCGTAAATCAGTGTGGTATGTGTCTCTCTCCTCAGCTCCCAGCTGGAGCGGCTCACCAAGGACTCGGTTAATGGCATCCCTATCAAATGCAACTGGACGGCCGACCACTCTAGATATCCAAGTAAAGGGCTCGTCGTCATCAGGCAGTGCGTTTGCATAAAACTCACGCACTGTTGCTATGTCATAATGCTCAAGTGGGGAAATTAACCGATCCCACTTCATAGTGTCTATCAACCCGGCAAATGCTCTGCTTGTGCCTTGGGGGTTGATGAGGAATCGCTTCTCCGGAAGAATTTTCCGTTTCTCCAAAGCAATGTACCTGGCGGCCTGCTTCGGGCCGACAAACTTATCGGTATTAAACTGGATAGGTACAGACCGGGAAGTGTTTCCTCCCTTCCTCTTCTTTGAATTTCCAGACCTTGATTCCATCTGCAAAATATAAAAGGAAACAACACACACCAAACAGATTAGACAGCAAAACCAAAATTTAAAGAACTGTCATGCTCGCTGCTGCTTCGCCTAGCGAAGTGGCAGCGAATGCTCGCCCCTGGTTCGCCTAGCGAGTTGCTAGCGAACCTTACGGGTTTTTGGGTTCTGCAGCATTTTCAGAGAATCTTTCCCAAAACCCACATTCTAATGGTTTCAATTTCAGAACCTAATGATTTATCAATTAAACGAACGTTCTATGCTATTGGGAATTACACATTTACATGCAAAACCTAAAATCCCCAATTGCAAAACCTAAAATCCCCAATTGCAAAACCTAAAATCCCACATGCAAACCTAAAGTTTCCCATACCACAACTCATCCTAATTGACATCCAAATCGGAAATAACAGAGTTCAAACATACAGAAAATGTAGTAGGGCAAACCTTAGTTACACGGATTGATTGAAATGTGAAGTGGAGTAGGGTTTGCAATCTTCCAAATAGGGATAGAGTGTTAGTGAGAGAGATGAAAATGAGAGAGTGTGGAGAGTGCTCGGTTAAAATTTTCCTCAGCAGAGTTGAAAAACAGAAAAGTTGTGTTTGGGCCAAAATGAGTGCCCTGCTGAGATTTTTAATAAGTGCTGTCATGCAACGCTCGCTGCTGCTTCGCCTAGCGAGCAGCTAGCGAATCAGCTCGCTACTGCCTCGCCTAGTGAGCAGCAAGCGAGCATGACAGCAATTGCCTTTTCAAAGGCAGCAGTTCAGGTTCATTCAGCAAGGTGCTAGCACTTCGAATCCCATCACAACACACAGAAAAAGCAGTAAATACTTACAATGTTGGGGTGCCTCCCAACAAGCACTTGTTTAACGTCGGCTAAGCTCGACGGTGTGATGCTCACAGACGAGCATCCAACGGAATTGCACAGCTCTCGCGATCCACATGACCGCCGAGATAAACTTTCAATCGTTGGCCATTCACGGTCCAACTATCTTTCTTGTCCATGTCTTCAATGACAATAGCCCCGTACTCCTTCACCTCTTTCACCCGAAATGGCCCGGACCATTTTGATTTCAACTTCCCGGGAAACAATTTCAACCTGGAGTTGAACAATAGGACCAACTGTCCGGGCGCAAATTCTTTGCTTCGGAGCTTCTTGTCGTGGTACTTTTTTGCCTTTTCTTTGTACAACCAACTTGAGTGATATGCGGCATTGCGCATCTCTTCCAACTCAAGTAGTTGCACCTTCCTTTTGTCACCGGCCAACTCATTTTCAAAATTTAAATATTTCAGGGCCCACAAGGCTTTGTGCTCCAATTCAACCGGCAAATGGCAAGTTTTACCAAACACCAATTGAAAGGGAGTTAGGCCAATTGGAGCTTTAAAGGCGGTACGGTATGCCCATAACGCCTCATCCAATTTTTGGGACCACTCCTTTTTTGAATTAGACACAGTTTTTTCGAGAATTCTCTTAATCTCTCGATTAGAGACCTCGGCTTGCCCATTTGCCTGTGGGTGATACGGAGTTGTCACCCTATGTGATACACCGTAATGTTTTAAAATGCTTTCCAACGGTGCATTACAAAAGTGTGACCCTCCGTCACTTATCAACACTCGGGGGGTTCCGAAACGGGAAAATATGTTTTTCTTCAAAAAATTTATCACCGTTTTCGCATCCGCCCGAGGTGAGGCAATCGCCTCAACCCACTTAGAAACGTAGTCAACTGCGACAAGCATATACTCGTTCCCATAAGAGGGCGGGAATGGTCCTACAAAATCGATGCCCCAACAATCAAATACTTCGACTTCTTGTATATTTTGGAGAGGCATCTCATCTCTCTTACCTATCCCACCGCTTCTCTGGAAACTATCACAACTTTGCGCATGGGTGTGTGCGTCTTTGAAAATGGTGGGCCAATAAAATCCCGATTGGAGGATTTTAGTGGCCGTTCTCACCCCATTATAGTGTCCGCCGTAAGGCGAGTTGTGACAATGCCAAAGGATGCTCTGCGCTTCATCGCCAGTGACGCATCTCCTTAATAGGTTATCACTACCCAACTTAAACAAGTACGGGTCATCCCAAACATAATACTTGGCATCCGAAAGAAACTTCCTTTTTTGGTTCGAAGTTAGGTCGGGAGGCACAAAACCACTAGCCTTGTGGTTCGCAAAGTCTGCAAACCACGACCTAACTTGAACTTTAAACAGTTTTTCATTAGGAAATTCTTCCCGGATTTCCTTCTCAGACGCTGTAACTTCCACATTCACTAAGCGGGATAAATGATCCGCCACCAAATTTTCCGACCCCTTCTTGTCTTTGATTTCCACATCAAATTCTTGTAACAAGAGGATCCAACGGATGAGCCTTTGCTTCGAATCCGGTTTGGTTAGCAGATATTTAATCGCCGCGTGGTCGGTATACACTACGACTTTAGACCCTATAAGATAAGACCTAAACTTTTCTAGCGCATACACTATTGCAAGTAGTTCTTTTTCCGTAGTGGCATAGTTTATTTGAGCCTCGTTAAGAACCTTACTTGCATAATGTATCGCATGAAATTTTTTATCTTTTCTTTGGCCAAGTACCGCTCCAACTGCGTAGTCGCTCGCATCACACATTAGTTCAAAATTCTCATTCCAATTGGGAGCGACTATTATTGGAGCGGTAACCAATTTTTCTTTTAAAGTCTCAAAAGCTTGCAAACAATCATCGGTTAAGAGAAATACCTGGTCCTTAGCGAGCAAATTGCTCAAAGGCTTAGCCACCTTTGAGAAGTCCTTGATAAAGCGCCGATAGAACCCGGCGTGCCCCAAAAAGCTACGGATGCCCTTCACATTCACCGGAGGAGGTAATTTTTCTATCACTTCAACCTTAGCTCTATCCACTTCAAGCCCCCTTCTAGAGACTTTGTGGCCTAACACGATCCCCTCGGTCACCATGAAGTGACACTTCTCCCAATTAAGCACCAAATTGGTCTTCACACATCTTTCCAACACCGTTTTCAAGTTTGCCAAGCATAGACTAAAAGACCCACCAAATACCGAGAAGTCGTCCATGAAGACTTCCATTATTTTCTCTATCAGATCGGCAAAAATGGCTTGCACACATCGTTGGAAAGTCGTCGGTGCATTGCACAGCCCAAAGGGCATTTTTCGGTATGCGAACACTCCAAACGGGCACGTGAAAGCCGTCTTCTCATGATCGGCCGGGTCAACCGCAATTTGGTTGTACCCAGAGTAGCCGTCCAAAAAACAATAGTATTGTTGGCCCGAGAGTCTTTCGAGCATTTGATCCATGAATGGGAATGGAAAATGGTCCTTTCGAGTCGCGGTATTCAACCGCCTATAATCAATACACATTCTCCACCCCGTTGCAACTTTAGTAGGGATCAATTCATCCTTGTCATTTCGGATTACGGTAATTCCACCCTTCTTCGGAACCACGTGCACAGGACTAACCCACGGACTATCCGAGATCGGGTAAATCATCCCCGCATCCAACAGCTTTACAACTTCCTTTCGAACAACCTCCTTCATGGTAGGATTTAAGCGGCGTTGTGGTTGAGCTACCGGCTTGAAATCCTCTTCCATCAAAATCTTGTGCATACAATAGGAGGGACTAATTCCTTTTAGATCAGAAAGAGTCCAACCCATGGCTTCTTGATTTGTTTTTAGCACGGTGATCAGACGGGCTTCTTCTTCATTTGTCAAAAGGTTGCTTATGATGACCGGCTTTGCCTCGGTCTCATCTAGGAATACATATTTCAAAGTAGAGGGTAGTATTTTCAATTCAATAGGCGCTTTTTCGTCAATAACCTCCTTCTTCAAGTCTTCTTCCTCTACTTCCCACGGTTGTAGGTCGTCTAAACTATCAAGTTCCTTTAAGCATTCCTCAAGAGATAGCTCTTCTTCAACGGTGAAAACCTCCAATGAGTCGTCAAGAGCTAACTCCATAGGAGATATCTCATCTCATGAATATGCTTTGAAACTTCCAAAATAGCGTCTTCGGTCACATCGATGCGAAAGCTATCATTTCTATCTTTTGAGTGCTTCATTGCTTCGAATAGATCGAATGTTACTTCCTCATTTTGGACTCTGACCTTCATTAAACCGTCATCAATATCTATCATCATTCGCGCGGTCTTCATGAATGGTCGGCCCAAGATGAGCGGAGCATCATCATCTTCCTCCATATCAATAACAATAAAATCGACCGGGAAAAAGAATTTGTCAACTTTAACCAAAACATCTTGGGCTACCCCATGAGGATGGGTTGTCGACTTATCCGCCAATTGCAACGTCATTCGGATGGACTTAATTTCGATGTTGCCAAGCCTCTTTATAATAGACAAAGGTATAAGATTAATGCTCGACCCCAAGTCAATTAGTCCCTTCCCGACATAGATATCTCCAATTTTAACTGGCAAAGTAACTCTTCCCGGATCAACCTCTTTTTTTGGAAGCGTCCTTTGAATAATGGCACTACAGCTCGCATCAAGGACGATGGTCTCCGGTTCCGTATACCTTCGCTTTTTTGTAAGTATGTCCTTCATGAACTTGGCATACTTGGGCATTTGCTCCAAGGCTTCGGCAAACGGAATGTTTATTTGTAATTGTTTAAAAATATCCATGAACCGGGCGTAATGTCGTTCATTCTCTCTTTTGGACGGGGCATGAGGATAAGGTAGGTTTTGGATTGGAGTAGTGCTCACTACCTCCTTTCCCTTTGCAACTCTAGCACTCCTCCATCTAGGCTTTTTCACTTCCTCCCCCCTTACTTCATCAATCGTATTTTTCTCAATCTCCACACTTTTTTTCTTTTCAACTTCACCATTCTTTTCGTTATTTTCAACTTCTTCCTCCTTACTCCACTCCCCCACTTCACCATCAACATTTTCCTCCAATATTTCCTCCTCATTTTCTTTCTTTTTCTCTCTTTGTTCACTCTCAAATCTTTTGTTATTCTCACTCATCAACTCCTTCCCACTTCTCGTTGTGACCGCCTTACAATGCTCCTTAGGATTTGTTTGCGTATTTGCCGAAAAGGAAGGACCGGTTTGTTGTTCCGCGAGTTGCTTAGCAAGTTGCCCAACTTGAGTCTCGAGATTTTTTATGGCCGCGTCGTTGCTTTTTTGATTTGCCATTGACATTTGCATGAATTGCGTCAATGTGTCTTCCAACTTAGAAGTTACGACCGGCGGTTGTTGAGGTATATAAGGATTTTGGGGAGGGTTTTGACGGCTAGAAGAACCACCTCCATAACCTTGGTTATGGTAATAGTTACTCCTAGGTTGGAACCCTTGGTTCCCTTGGTAATGTTGTTGTTGATTTTGAGGGTGCGGTTGATAAGGTTGTTGTTGTTGTTGTTGTTGTCTCGGTTGGTAGTCCCTTTGGTTTGCCATGTAGTTTACATCTTCGAATCCCGGAGGTGGACAGAATCCGGTGTCATGCTCACCTTTACAAAGCTCACAACAAGCTATTTGTTTAGCTTTAGACGGTTCTCTCAACTCTTTAATTTGTTGCGTTAAGAGTTCCACTTGTTGTGAGATGAGCTTGTTTTGGGCAAGGATGGCATCGTTCGTCCCTAGCTCAAGCACTCCCGGCTTCTTCAAAGAGTTGCCTCGACTTTGACTCTGAAGATCATTTAGAGCCATTCGATTTATAATGTTTGTAGCTTCTTCGGCACTTTTTGACAATAAAGAGCCACCCGAGGTAGCATCCAACAACGTCTTGCAATTTGGTTGAAGTCCATTTTTGAAGATATGGATTTGAGTCAATTCATCAAATCCATGCCCTTTACATTTCCTAAGCATGGACTTGAATCTTTCCCATGCTTCATTTAAGGATTCATTGATTCCTTGTGCAAACACCGAGATGGCCGTCTTTGATTCCATGAACCGGTTATGGGAGAAGAATCTTTCGATAAACTTTTCTTCTAACACGTTCCAGTCTGTCATTACGGCTGGTGTTTGGTCTAAGTACCAATCTTTTGCTTTGCCGAGCAAAGCATGGGGAAATAATCTTCTGAACAACGGGAGCTCCTGAGCCTGATCCACTCCGGCCGCCAATGTTATCTCATAAAATTTTGTGAGGAAAGCAAAGGGATCTTCATGGTCCATTCCGGTGAATGGACTTCCATATAATAAATTGAGAGCTCCCGTTTTCATCTCAGCTTGCCTTCCCGTGTGGTTGGTAAACTGAGCGGTGTTTCTTGGACTGTTTATGCATGGAGTAGAAATAGGTGGTGGTGGTGGCTCCATGTTAGGTATGAATGGTGGTGGATTTGTGGTAGAAGAACTTTCTCCTTGCTCTTGACGTTGTCTAGCCTGTTGCCTCCTACGTCTCGTTTTGCTATTGTTCCTCCTTGCGGTTCTTTCGATCTCGGGATCAAAAAGAAGTTCGTCCACAGGGATTTGCCCTCGCATAAAACGTAAGCTGCACACTAAACCAAACAGATTACAAGCACAAGTCAAAAATTCGAAAGCTAAAAATTAAGCAACCATTGCGATGCTCGCAATATCAATTTACAATCCCCGGCAACGGCGCCATTTTGTTAGTTGTAATTTTAAGTGTCGGGTTTTTGTTATCGTATCCACAGGGATTGTAAGATATCACCGCCGTTCGATGGTTGTATTAATCTTAGCTTAAGTAACACAGGGGGTTTTGGTTTTAATCACGTTATCTTGCATAAAAAGGTAATACAATGCAGTAAAAGTTTGATTTGAATATTTGAGAAATATTGCCAAAGTTAGGGTTCAACGATTACTTTGCATGTATTTGTTCGGTCAACAATCTTATAAACTCCTTTAGATGATAAATTATTTCACAAAGTCCTCCCAATGTGTTTCTCTCGAACACACATTGTGAGTTTTCCCAATTTGATCGATTGTTTATCTCTAACACAACCTATCAAAATGACAACTTTTTGGTTCAACCTTATGGTGAACAAAATCATTCATTACTATCTCTAGCTAACAAACAAGATTGGATGAAAACCTAGGTTAAGAGTTGGTAAACATCTCTCGATCATAAACCAACACAAAGAGTTTTGAATAAGAACAAAGTTTTCATCATATATTCACCATTAAAGAGTTTACACATGAAGATCCTTACATTTACACACAAAGCTAATGATCATCTACATCTAACCTTGACAAATGGAGGACTTAGCTACTCATTTTCATGGTAGCTTGGTCGGCAAGTTTCGGAAGAAGGTTGATCAACATCCGAGTCGAATAATCGAGATTGGATGGGAATCCACCTTCTTTTTGTAAAAGATGGTTAAGAGATGAAGAGAAATGAAATTTAGGGCACAAAAGCTTCTAAGAACAATGCTGTAAAAATATCTAGAAAAAGTGCAAAAGTATGGAAAACTAGGTATGGCTCCAAAAAGTGGCACTTGCTACTTATAGAGCTGTACTGGGCTGTCATGCTCGTTAGGTGAGCAGAATGGCTCGCCTAGCGAGGGTCTAATTGAGGCACATGAGGCACCTGCGCCCAAAGAAACAGCCTATCTCAGATTGTCATGTTCGCATAGCGAACAAAACCTTCGCCTAGCGAAGGGCATGCTTCAACCCTCGCTCCAGCGAGGTTGAGAGGTTTGGCTACTGGAATCCTCGTTGGGATCTCACTGATGGCTCGCCTAGCGAGTGAGTGCTGGCTGCGCTTTTCACCAAGTCTGGACGCATTCGCTGCAACGTTCGCTGGAAGCTCGCCTAGCGAGTCCTTCGCTACAGCTCTCGCCTAGCGAGCAAGCTGATGAATGCATCTTCTCTTTGGTTCCTTTGCCAACTTTCTTGTGTCTTCATTTTCAATTATTTCATGCCTTCTTCCTACACAATAACACACAAATCAAAGGTACCAAGATCGTTTATCAATGTATTGCATTTCATCTAAAACAAAGGTGGTTTTGACAATTTAGCAAGGAAATGGAGTGAAAGATACCCATATTTGATAGCTCAAATAAGCACTTTTGGGTATCTAACAGGGCACCTCCTTCCCATCTTCCAATGCCACAACATTGTAATGATAGGGGACAGCCTTATCAGAAGAATATGGCACAGGGCCAGCTGGTTTAATTATCAAAGAGGGAGAAGCCTTCTGTTTGCTGCCATCATATCGGATGACAACATGCTCTAGGATCCGAAACACTGGTGATATCACATTGACTTCATCATCCCCATCGCGATTCTGAAGTATTTCAATTACACCTTCATCCAGCATTTCTTGGATGTCTTTACGGACTTGGTGACATCCCCTCTGATTGACAGTGCAGACACGGCATCTGTCATGGTCGTGCTCATAGTGACTGTATTCACACAACAGTTTGTGCATCTCGACCAATGATTGTCGAATATGGCTGACATATTTGACCTTATATTTACCAGGGCAGCCCTGGACCATGTTGACAGCAGACTTCCCATGCTCGAGCAATGGGTTCTTCTTGACATTGGGACCTACGTCCTCGAAACATAATATACCGCTCCTAACAAGGTCTTGAACCTTGGTCTTCAACAGGTAACAATTTTCCACGTCATGTCCGAGGGCACCGGAATGATAAACACAATGTAGCTCGGGCTTATACCACCACTGAGGGTTAGTTGGTATAGCCGGTGGGTCACGTGGAGTGATCAGTTTCCTCTCTATCAAAGAGGGATATAACTTTGCGTAGGTCATGGGAATAGGATCAAAAGTGACCCTTTTCCTCTCATAGCTTGTACTGGTCTGATTATTGTTTCGAGGTTGGTAAGCCTACTGTTGAGGACGGTGTTGTTGTTGTTGATATTGTTGATGTTGCTGTTGCTGGTTATTATTGTGTTGATAATGCTGGTTTTCTCTGAAGACAGGTGCTATGTGAGCCACCTGATGCTGATTACCGGCAGGACGCACGGTCTTCCTCCTTACAGAGGGTCTTCTGGGTTTGACATGGGAGGTCACAGCATGTGCCTCACCATCTTTCTTCTTTCCAAACGCCCCATATCATTTGGCAGAAGAGCCTTCTTCTCTAGTCAGGTGCCCTTCCCTGACTCCTTCCTCTAGATGCATCCCCATGTTCACCATCTCGGTGAAATCAGAAGAAGCGCTGGCAATCATTCGCTCATAATAAAACTAGCTCAAGGTCTTCAGGAAGATCTTGGTCATTTCTTTCTCTTCCAGCGGAGGCATAATCTGTGCAGCTAGTTCTCGCCACCTCTGGGCGTACTCCTTAAAAGTTTCCTTGTCCTTCTGGGACATGGCTCTAAATTGATCCCTATCGGGATCCATATCCATGTTATACTTGTATTGCTTGATGAAAGCTTTACCAAGATCATTGAAGGATCGGATGTTCGCGCTGTCCAAGCTCATGTACCATCTCAGGGCGGCACCGGACAGGCTGTCCTAGAAATAATGAATGAGGAGCTAATCATTTTCGGTCTGAGTTGACATCTTCCTTGCATACATAACCAAGTGGCTGAGAGGGCAAGTATTTCCCTTGTACTTTTCAAAGTCAAGTACTTTGAATTTTACAGGGATTTTGACATTCGGAACCAGATAGAGTTCAGCAGTAGACTTTCCAAAGAGGTCCTTTCCTCTGAGAGTTTTGAGTTCCTTGCGGAGCTCAAGAAACGGATCGTTCATTGCATCCATCTTTTCATATACGTCTAGGCCCTCAGACGGCTCAGAGTGGTAGATGGTGTCGTCTACTCTTGGCATAGTATGCACGATCGGAGGTGGAACGACAAGGACCGGGCTAGATGCCGGCAGAGAAGCAAACGTTGGGGCGAGACCCTTAGGAACAAAGTTTGTGTGCATCCCCCAGGGAAACCCGACTGGCATAGCAGTTGGCGTGAAGTGGGCGCTGGCAGCAGGCACTGTTGAAGAGGCAATCTCAGAGATGACTGTCCTCTGGGGAGGAGTTGAAGGCGTTGGAGATGACTGGCTTTGGGCTGCCATGAAAGACTCCATCAGGGCAGTCAATCTGGCCACTTCCTCTTTGACTTCTTGGTTCTCTTGTTCTAAGTGATCCATCAGTCTTGAAGTGTTGGCTCGGGTGTAGTACCGGTGAGTCAGCTTATCTTCAAAATAAATGAAGAACACAAAGTTAGACCATTGAACAAGAAGCCTGGAGCAAAACCTACTTATGCACATGATGCATGCAATGCTCGTGCATATGATTTGTTTTATTTATAAGAGGAACTTTTAGAGTTCTATTTGCAAATATTGAAAATATTAATTATTTAGACATATAAGGCAATCTCATAACAATAATATCTGTAAAATATTTTTACACCAAAGAAGTACAGTCTTGGTAACCAAATACAATACAAGAGAGAAGGAAAATGAACATCCTATGGAACCCTAGAAACAATCGTCTAAAGCTCTGGAGACCGGAAGATAAGCTGCACGAAGCCTCTTCACCTCCCTCTCATAGGATGTCTCCATATCTGCCTTCTCTTTGGCGAGTCGGTCGTACTTCCTCTTCCAAAACTTGGAGGACTGAGGAAGAAGAGAAGTCACCACATCATCAGGCTCGTCGATAACCTGATGCTCAAGAAACTCTATCAATGCATCCTTATCTCTAAGCTGCTGAAGTAGCTCCTCTCGTTCACGGATCCAAGCACGTGAACGGTCTTCGTCTCTCAACTCCTTTACTCCTTGGTTAGGGAGGGTTGAAGGCCCAGCCATAACCAAAGGTGTAGGTCTCGGATACTCATAAGGCATAAGGTACTCGGAAGCTCTCCTCCTAACCCACGAGGTATAGGGTTCCAAAGCAATATAGTTCTTCGGACCAAGCTCTTTCCTTCCCTTCCTATGAATCTTACGCCAAGCGCGAACCATCCTGCCCTTCAAGCCTTGGGGATCTTTACCCTCCTGAAAGAATACACCCTCTAACAGAATTTTATTAGGTTTATCCTTTAAGTGGAACCCAAGCTGACGACGTGCCAAAATAAGGTTGTAGTTAATCCCACCACATGTACCAAGAAGAGGCACATTGGAGAATTCACCACAAGAGTCGATAATATGCACACCATCATATACACGGTTGTACCAAAAGATATCATCATTAGTGAGAGACATAAGCCTCGTGGACCACCGTAGACATCCTTTATTCTCCTTGAAGGCGACCGTCTGCGGCAAGTGCGAAATAAACCACTTGTACAACAGAGGCAAACAACATACAATGTTACCACCACCCTTTGCATTCCTCATATGCAAAGAAAAGTAAGTGTCACCCAACAGAGTCGGAACGGGATTAAGAGTAGAGAAAATCCTAATAGCGTTCACATCCACAACTTGTTGATGTTGGGAAATAACACCAGCCCATAGATGAGAAGTACAAATATGGCCTCAAAGGCGTCCTCACTCATGGCCTTCCCATACATAGTAGCTTGAGCAATGAGGAACTCAGAAGGGAGACCTTGAATTCCTCCTTTGGTATTCATATGAGCACCAACCAGAGATTCGTCTATATGCAACATATCAGCAATCTCCTGAGAAGTAGGAACCCTCTCTAAGCCACTGAACGGCAACTGGTCTAGGATAGGTATACCCACAAGATAGGCATACTCCTCAAGCATAGGCAAAAGCTGAAAATCTGGAAATGTGAAGCAACGGTACAAGGGATCATAGAACTGCACCAATACACTCATCAGACCTTCGTCCACCTGAGTAGTCAGAATAGATAGAAGCTTCCCATGACGAGCCTTGAAATCCAAGGGATGTAATACATAGGTTGTCAAATTCCTTAGCTCTTTCAAGTCGGGTTGTCTGAAAATGTACTTCTTCGTATTCCTTCTTTGCTTATCCATGTCTGAAAATTTGCAAATAGACCTCTTAAGTTCCTTGAAAATTTTCTCATTGTTGATGATATGGATGCAAATGGGTGCATGAATGCATGGATGCAACAATCACACTCAAGGATCAAGCAAAGCACACCACACAAAGGTCATGGGATGGATCAAGTCATCCTTAATATCAATCATCCATTTTGGTGGATTATGGTTTACACCTTATCAACACCCTAGTTCCATTGATATTAAGGATACACAAGAACGGATCGACCATGAATCAAGGGTTTGTTGCAAGTCACAAGCATGGAATCTCGGTTAGGAATCACCCAAAGGGAGTGTACTAGGGTTTAAACCTTCCAAACATGTTCTACAAGAGGTCCCCATAGTCATCATCTCATCTTTCGGATATTATCGGATAAACGACTACTCGTATTCTAAAAATATTCTCAAGAGAGACTCTTATAAGTGTAGTATCACGTAACAATCGTATTAAATCTTACACTTGAACGACCTTCGCACTACGTCCTAAGAAATAGGCCAAGATGGGCTTGGTAAACTAAGGTCCTTATTTTCTAAGGTCTATATTGGAAAGAGTAATGCCTAACCACAACTACTCGTGTGACATTATTGATCCCAACATAACCTCCACCAAGTGAATGGGCTTGCAAGTCAACTTGCTAAGGAATAACTCCACACAAGTCAACAATACTATGTCATTCTCCTATCCTAAGTGCACTCGAGTTCGGGTATAGAGCTCATCTCACAAGAGACCACCAAGCACACAAGCAATTAATATATCAAGCAATTCATACATTACAAACAATACAGTAATCCCAAATTTGCACAAAAATATGTCAGAAAATAATATACAATATAATACAACAAAATGTAAAAAGTAGGCAAAACCCACTAGGCAAATGTCCCCAGCAGAGTCGCCACTTTTCTGTAGCGGGGTATTCGTTACCTTTAGATTTATTGACTAAATCAAAAATAAATCATACAATTTGAGTCGCCACCGCACTTCTATTTATCCAAAGGAAAGGTTAGAAAGCGAACAAAAACTGAGAAGTTTTATCGAATCAAAAACTAATAAAAATGCCAGAGATCGGGGTAAGGGGGTTGGTTATGCAATGGGAAAGTTTTAAGCACCCAAAACATCCTAGGTACTCCTAGGGAGCCCTTTTCACAATTGTTGTAAGGTAGGTTGGTATTTGTGAAAATTATTTGTGCAAACATGATTGGGGAGATGAGAGAAGAATGTACAAATTATTTACAATTTTGTGTTTGAATGGATGAACCCATTGCCTACGTACCATCTTAAAAAAGATTAGGATCAAAACCTCGTAGTTCTGGGTAAAAATCTTAAAATAAGTTGGTGAATTAATTGGTCCAAAAGCCTTAAGGTCTTTTGTTATCCAAGGGAGAAAACTCAAACTAAAACCACAAATCCACCATGTGAGGATAGCTTCAACATGCTAGTGACGGGTTAACCCTATAATAAGCATGGAAGACTCATTGTCCATCACTAAGGATATAGGTGAGTATTATATCTACCTCAAGGATAACTCAAACCTAATAGCTAAAGGTTATGAAAACTTTTTGATAAGAAGTGGCCATTGAAACCACAAAAACATTTGAATGAGTTATATTTACCAATGAAAAGTATTTACAAAATATGGTCATAGTTGACTTAAGGATTCAATTCAAAATAAGTGTTATGAAAAGAAAGTTTGAAAATCAAAAGCATAATGTTTAGGTTTCTAATATTTGAAAACAAATGTTAATGTTTGCACAAAAGTTTTGGCTTGGGTTAGAGTAGAATCTAAGTCCTTTTGTCCATTTAGCATTTGGTTCACAACAATCAAAACAAAACACAAGGACAATAATATATACACAATTATGTGCTCAAGTGAGCAAAAGGTAAATTGCATTAACATAAACATGTGCTCAAATGAGCAAAGGGCAAAAGCAAATGAGTAATATGTACAAGAATAGTAAATTGCATAAATGTAAAGTGCAAGAATTAAATGTCAATGGTTAATGGTTAGTGTTAGTGTGTCATAAGGCAATTTAGCGCTATGTTAAGCAATCGTAAGTGGACTAATGTAGTAGTCACACCTATCTGAGGTCGGTCAATAAAAATGTAGGCAACAACACAAGTTAGAGATCTTGATTAGTGAATCAAGCTCCTACAACTTGCCATGCCAAAAGAAGATGAGAAATGATCTTGTATTGATTTAGGTTCTTTGTTTGATTAGGAAGCAACCTATTCTTAATCCAAAGCCATTCACTTGATCTATGATCAAGATGAATTAGATTTGAATCAAGGAAGGTTAAACCTCCCATACATCAAGGCTAACCACCAATCTTTAACTCATTGATAAAAAAAGAAAAAGATGAAGAAGGAGGTGAATAAGAATGAACATTAATGGAAATTTAAATGAAGTAATCAACATACATTGACCAAAGATAGATGGAATCAAGGTCAAACATTAGTAAATAGAAGCAAAATGAAGATTAGAAGTCAAGAAACAAATAAAATATTTTTGGTATTTTTCAAAATTAAAATAATACTTGAATTAAAATAAACAATTAAAGTTCAAACTTCAAATCCATTTCAAATCAACTTTGAAAGGTCCAAATGGATCATCCTAAGTTCAACAAGGTCAAATAAAGTTTGACAAAAAATTTCAGCATTTTTAGAAACCAGAAACTATTTTTAATCAATTAAAAATGTATAAAAATAACCTAATTGAATTAAATTCTCAAATAAATCTCAAATCAATTAATAAATTGATGAGAATATTTTTCATAGATACATCATCATTCAAAGAGGTTGAGAAAATATTTTGTATTTTTTTGAATATCAAAAACTATTTAAAATGAATTAAAAATAACAAGAAAAGAGAAAATTCATAAAAAATATCAAATGATAAAATAAAAAATATTAAAAATCATTTTTAGAAACTAGAAATTAAAAGAGAAATAATGCAATTGGTCTCACATTTTTTGGACCAATAATGAATGACATATGATTTTTTGAAATGAAATGAAATAAAAGAAATAAAATGGAAATAAAAATTAGAAATAAAAAATAAAGAAAAACGTGAGGCGTTGGATAGAAGCTCATTAATTGAGTTGGCGCATCAAACGATCCTTAAGCGCGCGTCCACCAAACACTTAAGTCAACGAGAAGCATGCAACCATTAAATAAGTCATAATAAAGGAAGGTCCAGATTAGATCTGGAAAATGAATCCAACGGCCATGGTTTGATTTGGCAACCAGACGGTGATGTACACCACCTTCTTCTCCGGCGAGGCCAGAGATTCCGGTGAGAGTTGCAGAGAATAAACCTTCACCAAATGAGGCAATCTATACAGCAATGGAAAGCTGGGGTGATGTACATCACCCCTGTACCATCTATTTTCACTCTAGATCTCCATGGTAAGAGAAATTAGAGGTTGAAAAATATGGTGTTTAACTGAAACTTAATGGATTTGTAAAATTCAAAGCACAGTTAAGTTGCCTCTGATGAGAGGACTTCAGCCAACCGAATAAATGCAAGAAACAAGCTATAAACAAAGAGTTTCGAAGAAAAAAAGTTTGGATATCCACCTCTGAAATGTGGATCTTGAGAGCACGATTCTCCTCAGCTAATGCTTGCAGTATGATCTAGTGATGGAGATGAAGCAAGGTCAAGGAATTATAAATCTGAAATTCAACCAATGTAGTTGAAATTCATATCTGAATTTTCGAGAAGAAAGTGGAAATTCCTTTAAGTATGGCTATGGAGGGATTCTTGCAGCATAACAGGCACCTTCAGGTTATCAAATTATGAAGCTATGGACTCTTATTTATAGCAAATGGAAGCTGCAATGCATGAACAAAGTGTGTACATGAATGAAGAGGGCCTTCATGCATGGGTCTGTACAGGCGCATGGAGGGCCCTCTTCGAAAATGCTACTTCCAAAAATAAAACATAGCCTTATGGGTAACGGTTGGAAAGCTCTTGACATGAGAATCAATTGTTATGTTGAACAAACCTTCATTTGGAATTGGGAAATTGGTCAAAATTGATCATAAAGTGCAAGGTGCAAAACATGTGTATGTGAAAATTTCCAAAATGGGCAAACTTCAAGCCCTTCTGTTTCAATGATACAAGCTCCAAATGACAAAACCTTAAACATAAACGTTTTAGATCTTTTCAATAAAATCAATTTGGACTCAAATTTTGTATCATTTGTATTTTTGATGAGAAAGTTATGGGCACTTAAAGTTGGACTTTTTCACATTTCAATGTCTTTGGTCCAAAGTAACCTATAATGTTTTGCATTATCACATGTATTTCTTTTAGGATTATGAAAATTTGTCCAACATAAACAATGAATTAGACATCTTAAAATTTCCAATGCATTTAATCCCACCTCAAAATCATGAAAAACGAATGAGTTATGTTCTTGGGAAGTTGACCTAAAATTAGGGTTTCAGTCAAAATGACCTATAATGTTTTGAAATGGATGATGACCTTCCAATCTTCAAATCAATTTTTGATGAACATGAAAGTTGTTCATATGGTTATTAAGAAGATTGTTTTTCTTGGGGTAATCTCCATTTGACACACACATCAAAAGTTAGGACTCAGTGGATTTCAAAATAGTCAGATGAATTGACTGATCAACTTCTCAAGTCCATACCTCAAATCTTGATGGATTAATGATTGAGGGCACTCAAATAAGCTCAAATATGCATGAAATGATGAATGGAAGAACTTTCCTTGATTGTATTTGACCATGGGTTGAGGTTGCTTCATGAGCAAGGGACAATTGATGTACAGATGAATTAGGGTTTCCTTGGGGACAAGCCTCAAGCCCTTTGGTTTGCTTTGGTCAAATTGAAAAATTGAGATACTTGGGAGGCATATATGATGAATGAGAGCCTTGTAAACCATTGACATGCTTGCTTTCACCTTCACCTGGCCATATCAATGAGCATAGGGTCTCCTAGGAGCCTTGGATCTTGTGATTGCTCAAGCTACAAAACAAGCAAAGTTAGTGACATATTTTTGTGCTTTTGGTTAGTAAAAAAAATAAGAAAAGAAATAATATACAATTCAAGCATGCTTGGTGGTCTCAAACCAACTCACAAGAGTCCTAACCCAAGGGGTAAGGAGCCAAGATGCTATGATCCTTGAGGCAAGATACAAATGCCATGTTATGATGCCATGAGGGATCTTAGGGTCAAAATTAGGGTCTTACACAAACCCATTGAACATAATGATCCAACACCATTGTCGCATCCTGCGAAAAATCAACCGGCGGGACTCAAAATAAAACACACAGAGCCGCCACCGCGCGTTATTTATCCCAAGATAGGGAAAGGAAACGCTCAGAGAAACCTGGAAAGAACATGGTCTCGCGACCAGAGAGAAAGGGTAAGGGAGTCGGTTACGCAAGGGGAAGTTATTAGCACCCCTCACGTCCGTCGTACTCGACGGGATCCACGTTCTAAGAAAAGAAAAGGTTGCTAGACATCACACACACACACAGGGAACGCAGGTGGGGTTAGGAGAAACGGGCTCGACAAGGTATCGCACCTTATGCCTACATATCTTGTCTGGAACAAGAATCAGAGCCACTGTAGTTCGGCTTACGCACGCCAAACAACACAAAACAGTTAAACACACAAGGGTGGCAAACATGGAGCCCGACAACCACTGGATGGAATTACGTCAGCATCCGAACCAAAACATGTACAAAACGGCAAACGTGGAGCCCGACTGCCAATCACTGGGCTTACGTCGGCATCCGAACCAAAACACACAATCAGATAACAAGTAAACACACGCAAAAAAGAAAAAGGTTGCCCGGAGAGATCTCGCACGACCCCCTGCCTACATACCTCGTCTGGAACGAGGATCAGGGCGATGTAGTTCCCCTGAAAGGGACTGAATTGCTAACCAGAAACCGGGGAAAGACACACTACTAGGGAGCTGGACTCGAGCCTAGTGTTGTCATGCATCGTTTACCCTAAGTTCGGTTTTCTATCCTACTTGCATAAGCAAGCCTATCCTAACCAGGAAAGAAGCCAGCACACAAGCATACAAAATAATTCAAGCATACATCAAATGAGAACAAGCATCTCAACCAGATATCCACACAGCACGCACTATAACCAAACAAGTGGCTCACACAATAGGTTTGACTGCCGAAGCGAGTCGTCTGTACGGGCTGGGTTCGCTCTTAACCTTGCCATTACGAGGCTAAGGTGAAGCAGATGAAAGGATGAAGTGAGGATCAGACCTCACAGCTCTTATCCCTAACCAGGGAGAGCTTCTGACAAATGAGCATGGGTCTAGAATGGGGGAACCCTTCTATACTCAGAGACTCTGACACAATGTGCACTGCACAGGATCTTGGGCTTGGATCTCAATGCTACAACCATGTAATGGGAGCAAGGAGAAGACTCAACTGAATAGTGGGGGATAGATTGCTTATCCCTACCTTCCACCAATTGCCTTATTAGAGGACTTTCACCTGCTTAGGCACAAAATGTAAACATACACAATCATTGCCTCTTAAGGAGGACTTCAGACATTTATTTGCCCGGCCCGGTAACAGCCGGGTCTCCAGACTACATGAAGTTAAGAGGACCTACCTCAATGCAAGTTGCTTAAGCAAAGCAAAGCAAAAGTTCACAAGGAACTGAGCAACTAAAAGTACCTGGAAACAGTCAAACACAGTTAGTATTCAGACAGACAAAACTAAACAGCAAAAGTTTAATCAATTAATCTATACAGATCAATGCACAACAAAGCAAGCTCAAAGCTCAATCCCAAACTTCACAACCTACAAAACAATGTTATGTTAGTGTACAAACATCGAACAACATCAATTGCATTTAACTTGATTCATTCTCCATGTGCATTATGCTTTTGATCCTGAAAAATCAAGCAAATATTAGCAACAAGACCACTAGGCTAAGCCTAGGGTCCAAAGCAAGAAAAAATCCCTAAACAGCAAGGTATTCACCAACCAAACTCAAATTAATGTCAAACAAGAGCAAACACCATTGGTCTCATGTTTATATCATTCATCATGCTCATGTTATGCACAAAATAAGGCAAACTGGTTCAAATGAGGCACCAAGCATACAAACAGAACTATTGCATTCAAATCCATGCCAAAACAAATCCAAAAATTCTCAAATAAATTACACCTAAACAGGGGATATTCAAAGTCTACCATGTCAAATTTGAGCTCATTTGGATAAATGGAACCATGTCAATGAAAATCAACAAAAACAGTCACAATTATAGGCTCCAAATCACAACATCAATGCATACATTCACTTCAAAAATTCATATCTCAATGAAAACAATAAATAAATGGATGAGACCAAAACAGGGAGGTCCTAACATGTGTCTATTACATGCATATCAAATTTCATGATCATACAGTACAATATGAGCATTTCACATACAATCTACCAATCTATGTCACACAAGCTTGCACAATTGGTCAACAGAAATGAAAAATCACAATCAAATTGAAAATGCAATGTAAAATTCCACAAAAATTCACAGAGCATCCTAACATGTTAACTAACCATCATGCAAAATTTCACTTCAATCCAACAAGTATAGGTCACTCAAAAAAATCCAGCAAGTTGACATAATGAGGTGTGACACAAATTGTCACACCTAAGTTCCAAAATTTGCTGCTCAATGACCAGGTATCAAAAATTCATGAAATTTACATGGAAATGAGCATCAATCAGTCAAGAATCATCACAAAAAATTTCAAGAATTTATTTAACACTATGAGCATTTCATGAACCAAATGATAAAATGTATCAATTTTGAGCACATGTGAAATAAGCCTAGGTCAAACAATATTTTTGCCATGCACAACTTTGACCAATAGGTCAAACAAATTCTACACTCAACAACAAAGTCATAGGAAAAATTTCCACATTTTTCTGATTTTTCTACAATTTTTTATGAATTTTTTAATGTGTTAATAATTTTTTAGAATTTTTTAGAATTAATATTAATTAATTAAATTGAACTTGAGTAACAGTAGTGGCATAATTGGAAATTTTGCCTCCATAGTCAAAACGCACAGCAGCACACTAAGGTGCTGTCGCTGTGTGATACGCTTAGCTTGGCGGTAAACACCGTTTGAAAAGCCTTCAGCCACTTTATGGATCAAACTGAAAAAAAATCCAGTAACATCTTCTTCCTCACGCGGCCTATACGCTCATCACCGGCTAATTTCATTTTGCTCATTTCGTCACCAAATCTTACAAATTAATAACCATTGGAAAGGTCTCGACGCATAGATCATGAATATATAACCTAATCAACCTAAATCGAACTGTATGAACCGGATCGATCGTTTAAAGTTTCACATTCAAAACTAAAAATCACTATATCTCCTTCTACAATCAACCAAATCGAAAACTACAAATTGCAGCACGCTCAGCAATGAATGAATTACAAAAACCACATCTCAATTCAAGAAATAATGAGACTCGGATTTGCACCTTATTTCGATGACGGCAAGTAATCCGCGAGCTTCGAGCTTCAAATCATGAAAACAGATGTAGAACACGCTTCAGGAAGATGAATGCTAAGCTCAAGTTCAACTGCTTTCACTCCTAGTGCAAGAATTTTTGATTTGCCATAGGCGATGCAATGTTGGACAGTTGCAATTGGTGGAGCAATTGATGATGAGAACCACAAACAGATGTAGAGGAAGATGATGCAAGATTAACACAAAAGGAAATTCAAAAATTGATCAACAATTGAAGGAGTTTGATGAATTTGAGTCCAATGTGTTCTTGAGAGATTCTTGAGAGAATGAAGAGGTTTTTGATCCAACTTTGGTAAATGTGAAATTCAGTTATGATTAGAATGTGTTTAGGTTTATATATGAATGCTTAATCACCAATTAATCATGTAATTAGCCAAGTTGGAATTGTTAGTGAAAATGTGAAATTTCAAGTGAGGGCAAAAATGGAATTTCCATAGGACAGCTCATGCCACCTCAATGACAGCTCACACACTCTCTAAATGACATGTGTGAGCTGTTGCAACTTGTCCCACTCTCATTGGATGTGTAATTTGCATTGTCACATGTGTATGGTTTATGTCCAAATTTAGCCATTTCATTTTTCAAGCCAATTCTCAAATTACAAGGCCTATGCATGAAGTGATGATTCCAACAAATTTTAAATGCCATTCATGAGGTGTAGCAAAAATCCCCACTCAAAAATTCCAATTATTTTGAAAGTTGGACAATTTTGCCCCTGGTCCAATTTAACTGTCCAGTTGAAAAGTGACTTTTTGCCTTGGCCATTTTTGGGAAAATCCAATTATGCACCATGAAAGTACATGTCAAATGGAGTTTGTGCATATAAAGAACTTGCAATTTGGACAAACCATGTGGAACTTACGGCCTCTTGATTACGGGTCATTTTTGAAATTCACTGAGCCATAATTTTCCAACCATACATGGGATTTTCAAGTTCTTGGACTTTTTGGAAAGGTGAGAACAAGATCTACAACTTTCATGTTGAACCAATTTTCATTTGAAGCTTCCTTGGACACGTGGCTTTGAGGCCCAAAACTTTCCATTTTTGGAAACTTCCATTACAAGTCACTTTCTATTTTTGGCAGTTTTTGTCCTGACTTGATTTTCTTCATTTTTAAGCTTTGAGATGTCATTTAACACTTGTTCCAACATGTATGAAGTGTCTCCAACTCATTTCCACCTCCACATCCATCAGATCATGTACGGTTGACCACAATTGACTTTTCATCTGATAGATGAATTTGGCAATGCATAGATCAATCTGAGCCCCAATCTTCAACTGAAATGGCTCAAGGGTGAAACCCTAGCCTCAATTAGCTCAATATAATCATAGAATGAACCCCACAACCATCATAAACCCCATCTCCTGATTATGCCCTGACTGGCCCAATACAACTGATTAGGGTTGACCAGTGGTCAAAACCCTAATCTCAAGGAATCTTCTTCAATCTCCTGATGACATCCAACCATGATGATGATGATGTATCATTGCAATCAAGATGAAGACCAACATCCATTGAGAATCATAACACCCTAATTCACAGCCCAATCCTCAGATGGCCCATGATCAGTCAATAAACCCTAGGCTTGCACTTGACTTCCTATCTCCTGATTAAGACTTGGGAAGATGGCTTGCATAATGTAACCACATGATATGCAACATGAAATGCCTAATGTCCTAAAATGAAATGCAAATATGTTAATGCTAGTCCCAAGAGAGGAGGGCAAATTTTGGGGTGTTACAGCTGCCCCTATTCAATCCACTGTGAACCTGTCGATACGAATAGCCTCGGCTTTCGGATGATCAGGATGAAGAGTGATTGAATACCAAGAAACAGACGAACAATTTGCACTCCGATGGGATAATAATTAACAGCGCCTGTCAGCATCGGCGAAGAAACAAACTCGAAAAACGTCAACCTGGATACCAAAATAAATGGTAACGCAGGGATAACCATGGCCTGAACACCACTCATCCGCTCGGGATTATTATTCCTTTCTTTTTTCATGCTTTTCTTGAACCCCGAAATTTCTGCTGATTTCTTCCATTTTCTTGGACCCCGAAATTTTTCTTTGCGCAAATGATCCCAGATCACTGCATTTGAACCCCGAAAATGCCTCAGCACTCCTTTTTGCCAAAATAAATGGACCCCATTCTCCGATTTGGACCCCAGTCGCCTGACGATAACTCGCGATCGCCAATATGAACCCCGTTCTCCAGAAAATGCCGCAACATCTCCTTTTCTCCATTTGAACCCCGGAATCGCGCTGATCGCGTAACGTCTTCTGATATCATTTCCATCTCTGTCCGACGGAAACATTTCCTCCAATATCGCACTACTGGGGAACACTGCTGATCTGACGTCATGGTACCACACTCCTCAGAGTAACACTTTCAACCAGACACTGACTGATGACTGGGAGAAAATTCGACGTTTACTGGACATCGAACAATGATGTTGACAGGACATCGAACAATGATGTTGACAGGACATCGAACAATGATGTTGACAGGACATCGAACAATGATGTTGACAAGACATCGAACAATGATGTTGACAGGACATCAAACAAGGATGTTGACAGGACATCAAACAAGGATGTTGACAGGACATCAAACAATGATGTTGACAGACATCAAACAAGGATGTTGACAGGACATCGAACAATGATGTTGACAGGCATCAAACTATGATGTTGACAGGACATCGAACTATGATGTTTACAGGCATCAAACAATGATGTGGACAAGACATCGAACAATGATGTTTACAGGCATCAAACAATGATGTTGACAGGACATCGAACTATGATGTTTACAGGCATCAAACAATGATGTGGACAAGACATCGAACAATGATGTTTACAAGCATCAAACAATGATGTTGACAGGACATCGAACAATGATGTGGACAGGCATCAAACTATGATGTTGACAGGACATCGAACTATGATCGACCAGACATTAAACAATGACTGGGAAATAACTCGACGTTTACTGGACATCGAATGATGATGTTGACTGACACCAAAGAAAGCTCGACCAGGCTCTTACTGATGACTGGGAAATACTGTTGCTCACAATGCTGAACTCCTCGGAGTATCGTCTTCACTGTCCGGCAAAACCAATCCTCAAGCGGTAACCACGGCTTGAATTGCGTTGATCGTGTAACGTCCTCTGATGTTATTTCCATCTCTGTCCGACGGAAACATCTCCTCCAATATCGCACTACTGGGGAACATTGCTGATCTGACGTCATGATACCAAACTCCACAGAGTAAAATCTTCGCTTTCTGGCACAACCACCTCTCAAACGGTAACCACGGCTTGAGACTAGCTCTATGCTTGCAACAATGATGCATGATCTTTTTCTGCGTAATGCTCCATAACTATGGAAATGCTACGCGCTTTATTATTTTTCTATGCAACATGCTATGCTTACTCTACATGATGAATGCATAAAAAATATCCCCCTCAAGGGACTCTTCTGAGGAGCTCGAGACACTCTGCTGAGGAACTCGTCAATACTCCGATTCCGCCCTGCTGGGGAATAATGCTGCTGCTGAAAAAGGTAACCCTTGCTGGGGAAGAACCTCCTTTGCACCCAATCAGCTCGAGGATATTGCTGGGGATAAGCACCACCAACACTCTGTGGGGATACAGTCTTTTGACTTGCTGGGGATATACATCCTCCTCTGCTTCGGGAACCCTCACAGATACCTGCTGACTTCACTGGGGAAATGCTTACAGATACTCCGCTGGGGAAATAGCAATCTCCAGACTCGACTGGGGATGCATTGATCTGACACCTGCTGGGGAATAACCATCCTGACCCTGCTAGGGAAGACGCGTACTACTCCGCTGGGGACAGCCCATGCAATCCATAGGTAGAATCATCTCAGCTGGGGACGCAGATATCCGTCCTCTACGGGAACTTTGTTCAATCCACTGGTAGGATGAACACTGCTGGAGATATATTTCATTGAAACCCGCTCCACTCGGGGAATAACAACCTTCAGACCTGGCCGCTGAGGAAACACCGCTGTAAACCTGCCGGGAATAACCATCCTGACTCGGCTGGAGAAATCACAGACTTTGAATCTGCTGGGGAGTTTGGTCCTCATCACTTTGCTTGGGGACCACGCTGGGAAATGAGAAAAGTTGGTACTGAACACTCGTCGACTTGTCGAACCATGGTATCCACCTCCCAATCTCATATCAGCTTTCCACTTTTGAGAATTCCCAGACTCGTCTGGACCTTTTCTGCTCCATCATCTTGTATTCCAAATCGCCCCGCGCTCGACGAGAACGTACTCCTGGAATTATACAGAAATTCGATTTTCCGACTTTGAAGAGTCTTCTTGGTTAATTCCAAAGGTCGTCGGACGTCTCGTCGTCTCTCCGTCCTTTCTTCATGCACTCGTCCCTGAGCGGACTCTGCGGGGAATTACACACTTTCAAGTCTTCCGACTTTGAAGAGTCTTCTTGATTACCATCAAGGATCGTCGTACGCCTCAACGTCTCTTCGTCGTTATTTCGTATTCATTCGTCCCTGAGCGAACTCTCTGGGGATTTGCTACAAAGCTTCCACACCACAACCTGCAAGTGAGTGAAGAATATCTAACAGTTCCTGCAAAACAGACCGTTAGATAAAACCGTGCCCCAGGCGTGTCAAGATTTCAACACTTGGGTCACTCAACCTTCCAAATAAGATTTCAAGCTTTCCATCTTATAAACATGCATTGGAAGGTACCTGTATGTCTTAAAATGCAAAATTCTTTATCAAAATATCTGGATGTTTTTGCAATCAAAGCGGTTATGAAAAACAAAAACAAAATTATTTGACTGAATTTGCATTTTATTGATGGGAAAAGTGTGTGGCTCAAATTGAGCAATACAAAGGAAGCAATTCCTGAAAAGAGGTAATTGCGCAAAAAAGGAAAAATCTATCCTAATGGCAATGTGAAACCCGTAATCTCATCGAGTTCCAACTCGGTTACACCCCATATGTCCTCAGACTCTCCGTGCTTTCTGCCTTCTGAATGAGACGATTCTGATTGATCCCTACCGGGTATTCTCCATGATGCTTTAACCAAAGCGAAAACAATCATGCGAGACGCAGTTGTTCGTTTCAATCCCTCTTTTGCCTGGACCGCCCTTTCGGGTTTTCAGTCCACCGGGATACCCTTTTTTGCCCAAGTCGCCTTCTCAGGTTTTCGACTTGCCGGGTGTACAATTTTCTCATTTTATCCCTAATTTTTGCCCGAACCTTTCTTCTGTTTTTGGTTCGCCGGGATGCCCCATTTTTTCCTGGACTATTTTATTCTTTTCGTCCAGCGGGTCAATTATACGAAGTATTTTTTAACTGCGTCCGCATTCACAGGGGATGGAAAATCTTCGCCATCCATGGTCGTTAACAACAAGGCTCCGCCAGAGAAAACCTTCTTGACCACAAATGAACCTTCATAATTCGGTGTCCATTTGCCCCTTCGATCGTTTTGAGGAGGAAGGATCCTTTTCAGCACCATATCACCTACGTGATACACCCGAGGTCGTACCTTCTTGTCAAAAGCACGCTTGATCCGTTGCTGGTATAACTGCCCATGACAGATGGCTGCCAGCCTCCTTTCTTCAATCAGGCTCAACTCTTCGTACCGGGTCCTTACCCATTCAGCCTCTTGCAACTTTGCGTCCCTCAGGACTCTCAAAGAGGGAATCTGAACCTCAACAGGTAATACAGCCTCCATTCCATATACCAATGAGAAAGGAGTTGCCCCAGTAGACACACCGAGATTCAATACCCATGCAATACAAACGGCAACATCTCATGCCAGTCTCTGTAGGTTACCACCCTTTTCTGCACAACCACACCGTCGGTGCATTCAAATGTTATCCGGGCAACAAAAGCTCATTCACCTTGACCTCCCCCATCAGACATCAGAATCCGTTCGGATTCAGGGTCAGGCCCCTCCTCCGGGATCGGTCACTCTCAATCTTTCGATTTGAGTACCTCGAGATGTCCTCATCAGGGAACTCAAACTTCATCGGTTGATAACCTCAACGGGTTGCAGAGAGATGTAATCAGACACTACACTCCCTTTGATTGCTTTCTGAGAGGATATCGAATATCGTATTTGATCAAAATCATTGGCCCTTTCGCAACCCGTCCGGTCATTGCTGGATTCTCAAACCCGTACTTGATCGGATCCATCTTGAAATCCACAAGGCGGTATGAACCAGCATAAACTGTCTCAGTCGGCGAGCAGCCTATGCCAAAGTACATCAAGTTTTCTCGAACAGTGAATGTATTGTTTCACAGTCGGTAAACTTTTTGCTAAGGTAAATTGCATGCTCTTTTCGACAAGACTCGTCATGCTGACCCACTTCACCTCGTAGACCCCTCGAGGGCTGTCAAGTACAGATTAACAGTCTCTCTCCATAGGAGGTATCAGAATCAAAGGTTCATGCAACTTATCCTTTTTTATTCTTCAATGCCCCTTGGCAATCATTATTTCGCCTGACCGTTTGATCTTTTTTTTTTCAACATCTTGAATATAGGTTCACACGTGGCTGTTAGATGAGATGTGAACCATGACAGGTAGTTCAATCTTTCTAAGAAACCACGAACCTCTCTTTTTCTTTCTCGGTTCAGGCATTTTTCTTTTTTTTTTTTTTTTTTTTTTTTTTTTTTTTTTTTTAAGCAGGATCAACCTCGATTCCTCCCTTATAATGAACCCCAGCAGCTTACCGGCCCGCACTCTGATAGTGCACTTACTTGAATTCAACCTCAGTTTGAATCGTCTCAACCGGTCAAACGACTTGGCCCGGTCTGCCAGATGCCCCTCTCCTGTTTGGGACTTTGCTATCATGTCATAGCATTTGATTTCATGACGAATCGTGTCATGAAACAAAGTCACCATGGCTCTCTGATACAGGCACTGGCGTTCTGCTTCTTTAGAGAACAGTCTTCTCTCCATGGTAGCTTGTGCACAACGACACCGGTATCCGACCCTGACGTATCTTGACACGACCAGGCGAAGGTATCCGCATGCTCTTTCAACAGGGCTACCATTCTGCTTTCGACTTGCCCCTGAAGCGGCCCTAATTTTCACTTCCTTCCTGACCTCGGCGGTGCTTGGAATAACAACCTCAACCCGCTCCTCGTGCGGCTGAATCACCTTCTCCTCTTGTCTTGACAACCTGGCTAATTCCAGCAAATCACAATCTTCTTCGCCTTCTTATTCGGCATGATTGCTCGGTTTGTCGAAGTCATATGAGGTGTAACCAAATCGTTATCAATGAGATCCGGAGAATATTTTTGAATTCGGAACGAGACAAATCAAAAAAAGAAAAATGAAAACAAACATTGCCATTTTTATTTGTTTTTAAACTGCAAAAATAAATGAAAAACAGGGAACACCGCTTTTTGACTGAAAAACATCCATTTATTAATGATGCAGAAATGCAAATTTAAACATGAGGTGGCCCTTACAATGGACCATTACGTGTCGGGCAACACATATGGCTTTCATGCAGATAAAATCAAAACAGAAATCATTACTCTTCCGGATGAGTGTCAGTGCTGATCTTTTAAGCCTTCCAGCTTCCTGGTACGCACGGCTTTATCCAACCATTGATCTTGCAGTCACTGTCAGCTTCTTTACCCACTGTATAGGCGTGATCTGAATCTAGCATTCCGGCACTGACAAAGGTGAACGACGGACGACGTCCTCTGTTCTGCTCAGACGAGTCTTGACCTGGATGATAACCAATCCCAAACATATCCGCCTTTACCACAATGCCTATGATCTGTCCCCAGCCTGGGATCCCTCCATTTCTCAACATTCCAGTGCCTGTTTGTAAGAAGACACAGACGGTTTTTTCTCTTTTCCAACACCAATGTCATTTTCCACCTTGACGGTTTCAGCTACCAGACTGGGTATTTCAAATTTTCCACCGTCCATTTCCTTCACCTTCTGGATCATATCCTCCATCGGTACACCACCCTCTGTGGCGATGGCCATACAACAAGTATCAACACTAGGGAAAGTTCCCTCTTTCCTCCGAGGTTTTGGGACCACAGGCCTCAGCATTTTTAACCGATCCCCATTCACCAACCCAATCGTCTTCCTATCCTCAGAAATTGCATTCATCTCCACCTCACCATGCGCGGGCATATGATTAGCATTAACATTGGGAAATTGTGCAAAATTAATGGCCTTGGAATCCACTAGGTCTTGGACAGCATGCTTAAAAGCTCTACAACCCTCAATGTTATGCCCAGACGCCCCCGAATGGAATTCGCACTTAGCATTCTCATCATAGTTGGTTGGCCTCTGATCAGGTTCTAATGGAGCTAATGTCCTCAATTGTACCATTCCGAGATCTTTCAACTTCCTCAACAGAAGAGCATACGGTATGGGTGGCCTATCAAATTGACGATCAACCCCCTTCCCTCTTACCTGGTTCCCAGCTCTCTGTGCTCCCGGGCGAGGTGACGGATGTCTCGGTGGTACAGATGAACCACCAACAGGAATGGTTGCAGTGGCAGCATAAGGGTGATAACGATCCTTACCGCATTCTCTTTTAGTCTGCGCACCACCTGATTCAACCTTCTTCTTGGGCTGACCACTGTCAAGGGATTTCTTCACCACAGAGCCAGAGGGATTTGTTACTTCAGATGACGGAGCCTTTCCCTGAACTTTCTCTTTGATCATCCAGCCCTCAATCCTTTCTAATCTCTCGGCCATGGCTTTCTGCCCCAAGGCAAGCCCTTGCACAACACTGAACAAATCCCTCACCATCTCTTTCAGTTCGAGGATGTCGACGTTGGGAGGATCCATCAGTTTGGGTTTGTTACCCCCAGCAAGATATCTGAGCAAACAAGCTATGCGCACCGGTCGACACCTACAAAATAGCAAATGGGTTAGTATGCATGAATGCAACGTCTATCCATACGAGGAAAATTTTGTCCTTCGATTCTGGTTTCATCGAGACAGCTAATATTTTGACATCCACATTCTGAAATTCATGATGTCTCTCAACCAGATTCTCAATCAATAATGCTCCCCATATGGCTAGACGTGTTTAGGTGCAGATGAATGCAAACTAATGCTGATGAATGAATGCAATGGGCCATCCTCCAAGTCATCTGATTATCAACTGTACAGAAGCCTCTGATCTTTGGACTGATCACAACCATCTGAGGAAACTGTAACCACAACTCTGACCCTCGGGTTCCGAAATAAACGGAAGAAAGATACATCATCATCATCACCAGTCTCTGAGCAGACACCCACAACCATCTGAATCGGCCCGGGGAATCCTGAAATAAACGGATCCCCACTGATAAATATCACGGACAGCACTCCGGCGTCACCGCAATAAATGACCATAAATCCGACTTATAAATATGACTCTGATCCACGGAACAAAAAGTCACCATCTGAGTCATCTGATCATGCATCTGAAAGAATCACCCTCCCCTCACAGGTAAATTCTAAACAGGTCATCCTAAGGCGGATAATAGTCTCGACAATCGGGCAGAGATACTCAATGGGTTTGCCCTTTCGGGTGTGCCATTGTAGCTCTCCTGAGATCGTCTAAACCAAAGATCCGGGAAATGATCGGTCACCAGAGTCAACAGCCCAAAAGAGATAACCCAACCAAAGTGGAAAATCCCACTGGAAGAGCATTTCTCAGATGAACCTCGTCCGGCTTGTGGTATGTCACGTCGCAACATCATGCCCAACCGACATGTGAGCGACGCGAGACCACACTAATCCTAGGTGTATACTCGGGCCTGGGTTTTAGCCCCACTCAGAACACCCACCCCAAACAGAGGGAACCACCTGCACAGAGGACGGCAACAACATGATAGTATGATGCATGCAGACATTAATGCAAATATATACACACTGGTTAGAATAATAAACGCAATAAATAACACATACAAGCAACCCAAACTAATCCTAGAACGCTAGGAAGGACTCGCTTAGGGACGATGGACCAGCATAGGTCTACACCATTTTCCCCAGTGGAGTCGCCAGCTGTCGCATCCTGCGAAAAATCAACCGGCGGGACTCAAAATAAAACACACAGAGCCGCCACCGCGCGTTATTTATCCCAAGATAGGGAAAGGAAACGCTCAGAGAAACCTGGAAAGAACATGGTCTCGCGACCAGAGAGAAAGGGTAAGGGAGTCGGTTACGCAAGGGGAAGGTATTAGCACCCCTCACGTCCGTCGTACTCGACGGGATCCACGTTCTAAGAAAAGAAAAGGTTGCTAGACATCACACACACACACAGGGAACGCAAGTGGGGTTAGGAGAAACGGGCTCGACAAGGTATCGCACCTTATGCCTACATATCTTGTCTGGAACAAGAATCAGAGCCACTGTAGTTCGGCTTACGCACGCCAAACAACACAAAACAGTTAAACACACAAGGGTGGCAAACATGGAGCCCGACAACCACTGGATGGAATTACGTCAGCATCCGAACCAAAACATGTACAAAACGACAAACGTGGAGCCCGACTGCCAATCACTGGGCTTACGTCGGCATCCGAACCAAAACACACAATCAGATAACAAGTAAACACACGCAAAAAAGAAAAAGGTTGCCCGGAGAGATCTCGCACGACCCCCTGCCTACATACCTCGTCTGGAACGAGGATCAGGGCGATGTAGTTCCCCTGAAAGGGACTGAATTGCTAACCAGAAACCGGGGAAAGACACACTACTAGGGAGCTGGACTCGAGCCTAGTGTTGTCATGCATCGTTTACCCTAAGTTCGGTTTTCTATCCTACTTGCATAAGCAAGCCTATCCTAACTAGGAAAGAAGCCAGCACACAAGCATACAAAATAATTCAAGCATACATCAAATGAGAACAAGCATCTCAACCAGATATCCACACAGCACGCACTATAACCAAACAAGTGGCTCACACAATAGGTTTGACTGCCGAAGCGAGTCGTCTGTACGGGCTGGGTTCGCTCTTAACCTTGCCATTACGAGGCTAAGGTGAAGCAGATGAAAGGATGAAGTGAGGATCAGACCTCACAGCTCTTATCCCTAACCAGGGAGAGCTTCTGACAAATGAGCATGGGTCCAGAATGGGGGAACCCTTCTATACTCAGAGACTCTGACACAATGTGCACTGCACAGGATCTTGGGCTTGGATCTCAATGCTACAACCATGTAATGGGAGCAAGGAGAAGACTCAACTGAATAGTGGGGGATAGATTGCTTATCCCTACCTTCCACCAATTGCCTTATTAGAGGACTTTCACCTGCTTAGGCACAAAATGTAAACATACACAATCATTGCCTCTTAAGGAGGACTTCAGACATTTATTTGCCCGGCCCGGTAACAGCCGGGTCTCCAGACTACATGAAGTTAAGAGGACCTACCTCAATGCAAGTTGCTTAAGCAAAGCAAAGCAAAAGTTCACAAGGAACTGAGCAACTAAAAGTACCTGGAAACAGTCAAACACAGTTAGTATTCAGACAGACAAAACTAAACAGCAAAAGTTTAATCAATTAATCTATACAGATCAATGCACAACAAAGCAAGCTCAAAGCTCAATCCCAAACTTCACAACCTACAAAACAATGTTATGTTAGTGTACAAACATCGAACAACATCAATTGCATTTAACTTGATTCATTCTCCATGTGCATTATGCTTTTGATCCTGAAAAATCAAGCAAATATTAGCAACAAGACCACTAGGCTAAGCCTAGGGTCCAAAGCAAGAAAAAATCCCTAAACAGCAAGGTATTCACCAACCAAACTCAAATTAATGTCAAACAAGAGCAAACACCATTGGTCTCATGTTTATATCATTCATCATGCTCATGTTATGCACAAAATAAGGCAAACTGGTTCAAATGAGGCACCAAGCATACAAACAGAACTATTGCATTCAAATCCATGCCAAAACAAATCCAAAAATTCTCAAATAAATTACACCTAAACAGGGGATATTCAAAGTCTACCATGTCAAATTTGAGCTCATTTGGATAAATGGAACCATGTCAATGAAAATCAACAAAAACAGTCACAATTATAGGCTCCAAATCACAACATCAATGCATACATTCACTTCAAAAATTCATATCTCAATGAAAACAATAAATAAATGGATGAGACCAAAACAGGGAGGTCCTAACATGTGTCTATTACATGCATATCAAATTTCATGATCATACAGTACAATATGAGCATTTCACATACAATCTACCAATCTATGTCACACAAGCTTGCACAATTGGTCAACAGAAATGAAAAATCACAATCAAATTGAAAATGCAATGTAAAATTCCACAAAAATTCACAGAGCATCCTAACATGTTAACTAACCATCATGCAAAATTTCACTTCAATCCAACAAGTATAGGTCACTCAAAAAAATCCAGCAAGTTGACATAATGAGGTGTGACACAAATTGTCACACCTAAGTTCCAAAATTTGCTGCTCAACGACCAGGTATCAAAAATTCATGAAATTTACATGGAAATGAGCATCAATCAGTCAAGAATCATCACAAAAAATTTCAAGAATTTATTTAACACTATGAGCATTTCATGAACCAAATGATAAAATGTATCAATTTTGAGCACATGTGAAATAAGCCTAGGTCAAACAATATTTTTGCCATGCACAACTTTGACCAATAGGTCAAACAAATTCTACACTCAACAACAAAGTCATAGGAAAAATTTCCACATTTTTCTGATTTTTCTACAATTTTTTATGAATTTTTTAATGTGTTAATAATTTTTTAGAATTTTTTAGAATTAATATTAATTAATTAAATTGAACTTGAGTAACAGTAGTGGCATAATTGGAAATTTTGCCTCCATAGTCAAAACGCACAGCAGCACACTAAGGTGTTGTCGCTGTGTGATACGCTTAGCTTGGCGGTAAACACCGTTTGAAAAGCCTTCAGCCACTTTATGGATCAAACTGAAAAAAAATCCAGTAACATCTTCTTCCTCACGCGGCCTATACGCTCATCACCGGCTAATTTCGTTTTGCTCATTTCGTCACCAAATCTTACAAATTAATAACCATTGGAAAGGTCTCGACGCATAGATCATGAATATATAACCTAATCAACCTAAATCGAACTGTATGAACCGGATCGATCGTTTAAAGTTTCACATTCAAAACTAAAAATCACTATATCTCCTTCTACAATCAACCAAATCGAAAACTACAAATTGCAGCACGCTCAGCAATGAATGAATTACAAAAACCACATCTCAATTCAAGAAATAATGAGACTCGGATTCGCACCTTATTTCGATGACGGCAAGTAATCCGCGAGCTTCGAGCTTCAAATCATGAAAACAGATGTAGAACACGCTTCAGGAAGATGAATGCTAAGCTCAAGTTCAACTGCTTTCACTCCTAGTGCAAGAATTTTTGATTTGCCATAGGCGATGCAATGTTGGACAGTTGCAATTGGTGGAGCAATTGATGATGAGAACCACAAACAGATGTAGAGGAAGATGATGCAAGATTAACACAAAAGGAAATTCAAAAATTGATCAACAATTGAAGGAGTTTGATGAATTTGAGTCCAATGTGTTCTTGAGAGATTCTTGAGAGAATGAAGAGGTTTTTGATCCAACTTTGGTAAATGTGAAATTCAGTTATGATTAGAATGTGTTTAGGTTTATATATGAATGCTTAATCACCAATTAATCATGTAATTAGCCAAGTTGGAATTGTTAGTGAAAATGTGAAATTTCAAGTGAGGGCAAAAATGGAATTTCCATAGGACAGCTCATGCCACCTCAATGACAGCTCACACACTCTCTAAATGACATGTGTGAGCTGTTGCAACTTGTCCCACTCTCATTGGATGTGTAATTTGCATTGTCACATGTGTATGGTTTATGTCCAAATTTAGCCATTTCATTTTTCAAGCCAATTCTCAAATTACAAGGCCTATGCATGAAGTGATGATTCCAACAAATTTTAAATGCCATTCATGAGGTGTAGCAAAAATCCCCACTCAAAAATTCCAATTATTTTGAAAGTTGGACAATTTTGCCCCTGGTCCAATTTAACTGTCCAGTTGAAAAGTGACTTTTTGCCTTGGCCATTTTTGGGAAAATCCAATTATGCACCATGAAAGTACATGTCAAATGGAGTTTGTGCATATAAAGAACTTGCAATTTGGACAAACCATGTGGAACTTACGGCCTCCTGATTACGGGTCATTTTTGAAATTCACTGAGCCATAATTTTCCAACCATACATGGGATTTTCAAGTTCTTGGACTTTTTGGAAAGGTGAGAACAAGATCTACAACTTTCATGTTGAACCAATTTTCATTTGAAGCTTCCTTGGACACGTGGCTTTGAGGCCCAAAACTTTCCATTTTTGGAAACTTCCATTACAAGTCACTTTCTATTTTTGGCAGTTTTTGTCCTGACTTGATTTTCTTCATTTTTAAGCTTTGAGATGTCATTTAACACTTGTTCCAACATGTATGAAGTGTCTCCAACTCATTTCCACCTCCACATCCATCAGATCATGTACGGTTGACCACAGTTGACTTTTCATCTGATAGATGAATTTGGCAATGCATAGATCAATCTGAGCCCCAATCTTCAACTGAAATGGCTCAAGGGTGAAACCCTAGCCTCAATTAGCTCAATATAATCATAGAATGAACCCCACAACCATCATAAACCCCATCTCCTGATTATGCCCTGACTGGCCCAATACAACTGATTAGGGTTGACCAGTGGTCAAAACCCTAATCTCAAGGAATCTTCTTCAATCTCCTGATGACATCCAACCATGATGATGATGATGTATCATTGCAATCAAGATGAAGACCAACATCCATTGAGAATCATAACACCCTAATTCACAGCCCAATCCTCAGATGGCCCATGATCAGTCAATAAACCCTAGGCTTGCACTTGACTTCCTATCTCCTGATTAAGACTTGGGAAGATGGCTTGCATAATGTAACCACATGATATGCAACATGAAATGCCTAATGTCCTAAAATGAAATGCAAATATGTTAATGCTAGTCCCAAGAGAGGAGGGCAAATTTTGGGGTGTTACAACCATCTCCCAACTTTGAGTTCCCTGTATTTGAGGCAGAAGAAGATGATGTTGAAGAGATTCTTGATGAGATTACCCGTCTGCTTGAGCATGAAGAGAAGATCATTCAGCCACATCTTGAGAATCTGGAAACAGCCAACTTGGGGTCTGAAGACTGCATTCGTGAAGTGAAGATTGGGGCACTCCTTGAAGAGTCTATTAAGAAGGGGCTGATTGAGTTGCTACGAGAATATGTCTACGTCTTTTCCTGGTCGTATGAAGACATGCCTGGTCTAGATACTGATATCGTGCAACATTTCTTGCCGTTGAAGCCTGAGTGTGTGCCTGTGAAGCAAAAGCTCAGAAGAACTCATCCTGATATGGCAGTGAAGATTAAAGAAGAAGTTCAGAAGCAAATTGATGCGGGGTTTCTGGTGACTTCTACATATCCTCAATGGGTGGCCAATATTGTGCATGTGCCTAAGAAAGATGGAAAAATCCGCATGTGTGTGGATTACCGTGACTTGAATAAAGCTAGTCCAAAAGATGATTTTCCTCTACCATACATTGATATATTGGTAGACAATACATCTAAATTCAATATCTTTTCATTTATGGATGGAATTTCCGGTTATAATCAGATTAAAATGGCACCCGAGGATATGGAGAAGACAACATTCATCACACCTTAGGGAACATTCTGTTATCGAGTGATGCCCTTCGGTTTGAAGAACGCCGGAGCCACGTATCAACGAGCTATGACTACTTTGTTTCATGATATGATGCACAAAGAGATTGAGGTATATGTTGATGATATGATTGCAAAGTCAAAAATGGAAGTTGAACATGTAGAACACTTGTTGATTTTCCAGCGTTTGAGGAAGTACAAGCTCCGCTTGAATCTGAACAAGTGTATATTTGGAGTTCGTTCCGGCAAGTTATTGGGATTTATTATCAGCGAGAGAGGTATTGAAGTTGATCCTACCAGGGTCAAAGCAATACAAGAGATACATGCGCCCAAAACTGAGAAGCAAGTCCGAGGTTTTCCTGGCCGCTTGAATTACATTTCAAGATTTATATCCCACATGACTGCCACATGTGCGCCTATATTCAAGCTCCTCCAGAAAGATCAGCGTCGTGATTGGACCGAGGATTGCCAAAAGGCCTTTGATAGTATCAAAGAGTATTTGTCTGAGCCTCTGATTCTGTCTCCACCTGTTGAAGGGAGACCATTGATTATGTACTTGACTGTGCTTGATGATTCCATGGGTTGTGTACTGGGTCAACAAGATGAATCAGGAAAGAAAGAATATGTGATATACTACTTAAGTAAGAAGTTCACTGATTGTGAGTCTCGGTACTCAATGCTTGAGAAGACATATTGTGCTTTGGCTTGGGCCGCTAAGCGTTTACGCTAGCATATGTTGAATCATACAACTTGGTTGATATCCAAAATGGATCCAATCAAGTATTTCTTTGAGAAGCCTGCTTTAACTGGGAGAATTGCCCGTTGGCAGATGTTGTTGTCTGAGTATGATATTGAGTATCGAGCTCAGAAAGCTATTAAAGGTAGTATCTTGGCTGACCATCTAGCACATCAACCAATTGAAGATTATCAGTCTGTTCAGTATGAATTCCCTGATGAGGAGATCCTGTATTTGAAAATTAAAGATTGTGATGAGCCTACGCTCGATGAAGGGCCGGATCCTGGTTCCCGATGGGGTATGGTGTTCGATGGCGTTGTTAATCAGTATGGAAATGGTATTGGGGCAGTGATTATTACTCCTCAAGGCACACATTTTCCTTTTATAGCAAGGCTAACTTTCAAATGCACGAATAATATGGCGGAGTATGAGGCTTGTATTATGGGTTTGGAAGAGTGTATTGATCTTAGGATCAAACATCTTGATGTTTATGGTGATTCGGCCCTTGTTGTTAATCAGATTAAGGGTGAATGGGATATGAATCAGCCTGGCCTCATCCCATATAGAGATTATGTGAGGAGGATTTCAACTTTCTTTACTGAGGTTGACTTCCATCATATTTCTCGATATGAGAATCGGATGGCGGATACTCTTGCTACGCTCGCTTCGATGATTGTGGTGAAGTATTGGAATGAAGTCCCCAATATTATAATGATGCGCTTGGATAGACTAGCTCATGTGTTTGCAGTTGAGGAAGTAAAAGATGATAAGCCATGGTATTATGATATCAAATGTTTTCTTCAGAGTCAGATTTACCCACCTGGGGCATCTGTTAAAGATAAGAAAACCTTGAGGAGATTATCTGGCAGCTTCTACCTTAATGGAGATATGATTTACAAGAGGAATTTTGACATGGTTTTGCTCAGATGCGTGGATAGACACGAATCAGACCTGTTGATGACTGAAGTCCATGAGGGTTCATTTGGTACTCATTCCAATGGACATGCCATGGCAAAGAAGATGTTGAGAGTAGGCTACTATTGGCTGACAATGGAGTCTAACTACTGCAAATATGTGAAGAAGTGCCACAAGTGTCAAATTTATGCGGATAAGATTCATATTCCCCTGACACTTCTGAATGTTATTTCCTCACCATGGTCTTTCTCCATGTGGGGAATTGTCATGATTGAGCCAAAGGCGTCTAACGGTCACCGTTTTATTCTCGTAGCCACTGATTACTTCACCAAGTGGGTTAAAGCGGCATCGTATGCGAATGTGACCAGGCAGGTGGTTGTGAAGTTTATCAAGAATCAACTCATATGCCGATATGGTGTGCCAGACAAGATCATTACTGATAATGGATCTAACCTGAACAACAAGATGATGAAAGAGATGTGTAGCGAGTTCAAGATTGCACATCATAATTCTTCTCCCTATAGACCCAAGATGAATGGGGCTGTTGAATCTGCTAACAAGAACATCAAGAAGATTATTCAGAAGATGGTTGTTACGTACAAAGATTGGCACGAGATGTTGCCATTTGCTCTGCATGGTTATCGTACATCAGTTCGCACTTCAACAGGGGCAACCCCTTTCTCTCTTGTATATGGCATGGAGGCTCTGCTCCCCGAGGAGGTTGAGATCCCATCAATGAGAGTCTTGATGGAAGCCAATATGACTGAAGCTGAATGGGTTCATAGCCATTATGACCAGTTGAACTTGATTGAAGAGAAGAGATTAACTACCATGTGCCATGGTCAGTTATATCAACAAAGGATGAAGAAAGCCTTTGATAAGAAGGTCAAGCCTCGTGTGTTTCGAAAAGGTGACCTTGTTCTCAAGAAAGTCTTGTCTTTCGCGCCCGATTCCAGGGGCAAGTGGACTCCAAACTTTGAAGGTTCATATGTTGTTAAGAGAGCCTTTTCAGGCGGTGCTTTGTTGCTTACAACTATGGATGGGGAGGATTTCACTCGTCTTGTGAATTCAGATGCAGTCAAGAAATACTTCGCCTAAAAATAAAAACAGAATAGCTCGCTAAGTTGAAAACCCGAAAGGGCGGCTTAGGCAAAAATGAGCGTCTCGGTGGATTGAAAACCCGAAAGGGCGGTCCAGGAAAAAGTTAGAGACATGAAAAAAATTAGGGATTTGGCAAGTAACTGTATCCTGACAAGACTTTGTTCTACAACTGTCATCTGTCAAAGACTCTCGCTCAGTCGTCATCAACTGAAGCTTCAAATATAGTAAGTTCAGAGTTGGTGGAGAAATGGTCATTATGTTCAATGTAGCCCTTTTTCCATGTATATCACCAATTACAAATTTGTAAAGATCCATGGAGTCTCGCCATTTACGGACCACCATTCTATCAAATAAATTTGAGCCTTTATCCAATTCTTTGCACTCTTATTTGTTTCTGTTTAACAAACGTTTGCATGTTTTAATTAATGAATATCATTTGTTTTAAACAAATAAAATTTTATAAACTTTTTTAAACAAAATGAACATTCACAATGACTGAAAGGATAGTCGAAACGTCATCAGTGCTCTCCCAAGGATAGTACGATTTCCAAAAGGTAAGACATTTGTTCATATTCTGACATGTTGATATCCTCTTCATCATCTTTCAGTTGTTTCCTCAGCAAGAAACTGTCTAGAACATTTGGTGAAAGGCTTGTTTCCCTTTTCATCCCCAGCACGGCACGTGTTGACGAAGGATTCGTTTCCGATCCCCTCAGCAGAGGCAGTTTCCTTTGAGGGTTGCCTACAGTTCATCCCCTACAGGTTTGCTTGACCCAAGTTTGGTAATTTATATCCCCTCCGTGTTTGAAGATTTCTTCTAAATATCGAGATGATGAGGAAGATATGTTGTTTCCTTCCCCAGCGGAGCAAATTATTCTTTCTCCCCTTAGCAAAGATGTCTCTCCAGCAGATAAAAGAGAGTGTTTTGATTGATGAGTATCTGTTTGGCAGTTGTTCCCACAGAGTTTCACATCATTCCTTGATAAGTTCTCCAGTAGAGTTTCTTCTACGACGGATCTTATTTGTGTTTAACATCCTGTCCCCGAGAATTGTTGGAAAATCCCCGACAGTCGGAATTTGTGACCTTTGCCTATCCCCAGCGGTGGTCTATGTCTCCTGGTATTAGATCATCCCTACCAGAGTTATTTTCTCCTGTGGGCCTTGTCTTTCTTTTTGAAGATATTGCGCTGGATGTCCGTTCGTGGCTGTTGAGCCTGTTTGTGTTAGATATGTCTGTCTGTCAGCATTAATCATACATAAATCACGCATATACATGCATAATCATAGCATTCAAATATTCATGATGCATTCTTTGCCATATATCTTTGCTTGTTATCTCCTGTTATTGGTGAAATATTCTTCCCTAAGCAGATGTTTGTGTCTGATCTCTTCATATAGAGTCAGCCCCATAGGCAGAAAGTGCCTATCTTTCCTTCTTTCTTCCCCACTGAGTTATGTCCTTGTGGATGATTATTGTTTCAGTTCCCCCCCCCCCCCCCCAGTTGTGTATGGGGATGGAATTACTCCTCTGAGTTATATCCTCATCGGGTCGAGTCTTGTTTAATTGTGTATCTCTAGATTGTTCCTAAACTGACCCCTTTCTTGTTATACCCTGCAATTCCCTGTGGTTCGGTTGTTCAAATGCTCAGTAACCAGTATTTGTTCACCTTCTTCCCCAGTGGATTTCTGTGGTTTTCTACCCAGTAACCGGTAGATGTAATCCCCTCTTTGTTGGTTATCTTTACCCAGTAGTCGGTATTGATATTCCTTCATTTTTTAGTATACCACCTAGTAACCGGTGATATATCTCTTGGATAATTGCTCTTGTCAATGTATCACCAGCGAGTCATCTTTCATTTACCCTTGTTTGACAATGATTGTATCTCCTTTTGATTGGTCATCATTTTATACCCAGTACCCGGTATCCCGATGTCCTTTCTTTTCGGTCGATTTATCCTTTATTAACCCAGTAACCGGTTGTGGATAATCTTCCATGCGAGTATGTTATCTATGTTATGACGGTAATAGATAATATGTCTCATGCGCTCTTCAGTCGAAGTCTTTTTCTTCCCCAGTTGAGTAAGATTCGCATTTCCTCGTGGAATCGAATGCCCATCCTGTAAGTCGAGTTTGCTTTTTCAGCCCTCCTTTCGGATGATGAGTGTCTTGGATATGTTCCCAATTCACGCCTGGTTGGTCACCTATTATATGCCCAGTAACCGGTATCCCTGGTGTTCCTTCCTTCTGCTCCCTATTATGACTTTTTGTCCCCTGTGGAGTCAGTTTTTCCTGAGTTGAGATGTGCCTTTTGGGTCCTCCTCAGAGGTTTTGGATGATATATATCTCACACCCTTATACCGGTCTTGGATATTCTTTCTCCCTGAGCATGTTGATTCTCTCACCCAGTAACCGGTGTTTCAATAACATGTCTCTCTTTGAGTTTATTACCCAGTAGCCGGTAATATCTCGTTATTTCTTCCTCAACTGAGTCCTTTGTGGACATCCCCGTCTTAGTCCGGATTTTTATCCGATGTATCCTTTGTGAATAGTTTCGCTGTATTTGCATATTCCCTAATACATGCATCTTTGCGTCAGCTCGAGTCTTTCCATCGATTTATTTTTATGGAATCCCTTTGTGTCTCCCAGAAAGTTTTCAAGTCGTGACCTGCTCACGCATTTTTTCTTGTTTCCCCCCAGAGTCTTTGTCTCTCTAGTGAGTGTGTTACTACTATGGACCCTCAGTTTCTCCCGATTTCTTTTCATTTGTGGCAATTATTCACCATGAAGATTTTATTTTTGCATACATACATTTGCATTATGAGGTCTCTTAGGGACCAAAATTCGTCTCTCTGTTATTATTTAAGCCCATTCTACCTCGTCGAGACGAAGATTTTAACCTTCATATCTTCGGCTAGAATGACCTTAAATAGGGGCATCTGTAAGACCCTAATTTTGACCCTAAGATCCCTCATGGAATCATATTATTTGCTCAATGCATTGCCTCGAGGATCATAGCATGTGTGGCTCCTTAACCCTAGGGGTGGGACTTGTGTCAGTTGGTTTGGGATCACCAAGCATGCTTGTATTGTATATTATTGCTTTTCTTATTTTGTTTACTAACCAAAAGCACAAAAATATGTCACTAACTCTTTTTATTTTGAAGCTCAAGTGACCATGTGCTCCCATGCTCCTAGGAGGCTCCTAAGCTCAATGAAATGGCTAGATGAAGATGAGAAAAGGAATGACAATGGTCCAAAAAGTTCCTAATCATCACATATGTCTCCCAAGCATCTCGATTTTCCAATTTGATCAAGATAACCCAAAGGGCTTGAGGATTGTTTCCCAAGGAAACCCTAATTCAACTATGCTTTGATTGTGCCTTACTCATGAAGCAACCTCAACCTATGATAAAATTAAATCAAGGTAAGTTCTTTCATTCATTATTTTATGCATATATGAGCCTATGTGAGGCCCCTCAATCATTCATCCATCAAGATTGGAAGTTTGGCCTTGAAAAGTTGACCAGTCAAATCATCTGACTAAACTGAGGATCACTTAGACACAACTTGTGATAATTTTGTCAAATGAAGATGACCCCAAGAAAAATAATATTCTAAGAACCATATGAACAACTTTCATGTTCATCAAAAATCCATTTGAAACATGGAAGGTCATCATTCATTTCAAAACATTATAGGTCATTTTGATTGAAACCCTAATTTTAGGTCAACTTCCCAAGGACCTAGCTTCTTTAATTTATATGATTTTGAGGTAATACCAAATGCATTGTAAAGCTTAAGATATCTACTTCAAATTTTATGTTGGACAAAATTTCATAATCCTAAAAGAAACACATGTGATAATACAAAACATTATAGGTCACTTTGGACCTAAGTCATTGAATTTGAAAAATGTCCAACTTCAAGTACCCATAACTTTCTCATGAAAAATCCAAATGATGCAAAACTTAATTCTAAATTTATCACTTGAAGATATCTACAACTTTCATGTTGGAGGTTTTTACGTTTGAGGCTTACATCATTGAAATAGAGGGGCTTGAAGATGCTTGCTTTTGGTAAAAAAAATTCAAAGGAGACTTAAACATGTTTTGTACCCAAACTTTCACAGCCAGTTTTCATAAATTTCCAATTGCCAAATGAATTTTTTCCAAACATGACTTTTGTTCCTTATTTCAAGGGCTTTCCAACCATTACTCACATTAATTTTTTGGAATTTCCATGTGGGAGTTTCGAAGAGCTTTCTATGTATGTTCATTTTTGCATTTCACTTTGTAACTTCACGTGGAAGCTATTTCCATCATAATTGCACGTCCAATTCACTTCCATGAGGTATCAGCATTGTGTATCACCCATTATTGGGCCTTACATTTTCCTGTACAGGCCCATGTAAGGAGGATTCAAACTTCATGCACACGAGGGAACCATGCTTCTCATCATATTCCAACTATAAATAAGTGTGCATTCTCATTCAATTCGCAACCAAGTGGAGATCTGAATTGCTACTGAATTAAAATCCAAACCCTCACTAAAGGAATTTTCAGTTTTCTTTCTCTTTTTCAAGCTTGAATTTCAACATCATTAATTGATTTTCAAAGCTCAATTCCTTAACCTAGCATCACCATCACACTTCCAGAGCAAAAGTAGATCAAGAGCTTGAAGGATTCGTGTTGTTTGAAGCTTCATTTCAGAGGTAGAACCTCAAACTTTTTTGATTTAGATCTTGCAATACAATGTGAATTCCTTTGGTTTATGCTGTTTTCTGAAGTCCTCTCATTGGAGGCAGGCCAGTGGTGGTCTTAATTGTGCAAATCATGCCATTTCAGTTCACACACCATGATTTTCAAGCTCATGTTTCTCTCTAAATAGGAACTGTGAGGATGATCCATGGTTACAGTGGTGATGTACATCACCTAGGCTTCATTTTGATGTCCTTACATTTCATTTTCATTACAAAAAAATTTCCTGCGCGTGGTGGCCGGATTCTGGTACTTCAACAGAGAAGAAGGTGTTTTCCACCGCCTGTACCACGTGTGCATCTCCCAGCCTTTGGATCGTGCATATACGTTTTAATCTTGGCCTTTCTTTATGTTAACTTGTTTTAATGCAAGGTGTAGCGCGCTTGACTCAAGTGTATCATGTATCCGCGCCTTAGAGCCATGTGATCATTGCCACGTCAATTAATGAAATGATCTGATGGCGCTGGATTTTTCTATTTTTCTTATTTTCTTTTAATTTCAGTTAATTCCTTTTATTTTCAAAAATTCATAAATATTTTATTTGAAGTCACAAAAATATGAGACCAATGCCAAACAATTTTTTGAAAAACCTAGTTTCATATTTTGATTTTTAACTATTTTTGTGACTTCATTTAATATTTTTTGTGAATTATTTGATTTTTAATATTTTTAATTACTTTTTGATATTTGAAAAATCCAAAAATATTTTCCTAACACCTATGGATCATGATAAGTCAATGAAAAATAGTCTCATCAATTTCTTATTTGATTTGAGATTTATTTGAGATTTTAATTCATATTGTATTATTTTTTATTGTTTTTAATTATTTTTAAATAGTTTCTGATTTCAAAAATTATTGAAAAAATTTGTCAAAGTTTGTTTGACCATGTTAGACCTATGAGAATTTAATTGGACTTGTTGAAGTTGATTTGAATTAAATTTGAGGTTTGACCATATTTTGTTTATTTTATTTTGCATTTATTCTTAATTCAAAAAATACCAAAAAATATGGTTGACTTGTTGACTTGTAATCTTCATTTCTTTTCTGTTTGGCATTGATTGATGATGATTTTGTTCATTTTTTATCAATTGAGTATGATGCTTGAATTCTCTTTCCATCTCTTTCATCTTCATCCCATTCTTTTCATATTTAGGCAAATGAGTTAATGTCTTATGGTTGGTCTTGACAAATGAGAGGTTTAACCTTCTTCGATCCAAACCAAACTCAACTTGATCCAAGATCAAGTGAGTTGTTTTGTGTCCAAGATAGGTTGCTTCTTGGTCAAGCAAAAAACCTAAAGTCCATACAAGGCCCTTCCCCTTTTGTTTTGGCATGGCAAGTTTTAGGAGCTTGGCTTACTAGTCATGGTCTCTAACTTGTGTTTATTTGCCTATAGTTTTATTGACCGGCCTCAGATAGGTGTGACTACTACATTAGTCCACTTACGATTGCTTAACATAGCGCTACATTGTCTCCTGACAAGCTAACATAACTACACCAATTACTAATTTTAATTTGAGCATTTAATTTCTTGCAATTTACTTTAATGCCATTTATTTCTTGCTCATTTAATCATATTGCTTTTCATTTTGCTCACTTGAGCACATATGTTATGTTTATGTCATTTTCCTTTCGCTCATTTGAGCTCATTATTGTATATAAATATATTGTTGTCTTGTGTTGGTTTTGTGTTTGTTTGTGTGAACCAAATGCAAAAAGGAGAAAGGACCTAGAATTAGGATATACCCATGCTTAAAGGAGTTCAAGAGCAACTAGGTGCCTTTAGAATGCTAAATTTATGGAAGAGCAACTAGGCCTCATGCCTTTAGAATGCTAAATTTCAAAGTTGACTTCAAATGACTTCCTTTCCAAAACTCATTCTTTGTCCATTCCTCTTATTGTGATTGTGAACTTTTTGATGTTTGCTCTTGTGTGATAGGGATTCCATCTTGAGATAGTAAAGAGGACCATTATCATGAGTAGCCAAGTTAAGAGAGACAAGCCAAATGGAGATCCTAGGAGCTTGAATCTAATTTGTGTGATTGCTTGTTTGTTTGCTAAGTCCAAAGGAAAGGAGCATCTTGAATCATCTCTATGATTTCAAGAAAAGAAACTCCAAGGGTTTTATCTTCTCTCTTCTCTTTTTATCCTTTAGGACTACTCTTCTTCTCCTCATTCTAACCCAAGCCAAAAAATCTTTTCTTGCAAACTTTGACTTTGTTTAAAACTAGAAACGTAGGCCTTATGCCTTTGACTTTTCAAACTCTTTTCATAAATACTCATTGTGAATAAATCTTAATCAAACTTTGACATCATTTTTTAAATAAATCTAACTTGTAAATATAACTCACTTCAAGTTGATTTTGTGGTTCCAATGGCCACCCTTGTTAAAGCCTTTTCATAAGCATTAGTCATAGGTTTGAGTTATCATAGTGGTTGATGTGAATCTCACCTTATCCTTAGTGATTGGATTATAAGTCTTCCATACTTATTATAGGGTTAACCCCTCACTAGTATGTTGAATCTCTCCTCAAATGGTGGATTGATGGTTTAGGTTGAGTTTTCTCCCTTTGATAACAAAATACCTTAAGTCTTTTGATTAAATCAATTCATCAATCTTTGAGATTTTTACCCCGAACTACGAGGTTTTGATCCTACCTTTGAGATGGTACGTAGGCAATGGGTTCATCCATTCAAACAACAAAACTTGTAAATATAATTAATTCTCTTCTCATCCCACCAATATTTTGTACATGTTTTCATAAATACCAATCTACAACACATATTTGCAAAAAGAGGTTCCCTTAGAGTACTAAGGATGTTTTGGGTGCGTAAAACCTTCCCATTTCATAACCAACCCCCTTACCCAGATCTCTGACATTTTTATTAGTTTTTGATTTGATAAAACTTCTTACTTGGCTTTTGTTCGCTTTTTAGCCTTTCCTTTGGACAAATAAAAGTGCGGTGGCGACTCAAATTGTATGATTACTTTTGGTTTAGTCAATAAACCTAAAGGTAACGAAAACCCCGCTACAGTATGCTTGGTGGTTTCTTACGGGATGAGTTCTATACCCGAACTCGAGTGCACTTATGAGAGAAGGATGGCATAGTCTTGTTGACTTGTGTGGAGTTATTCCTTAACAAGTTGACTTGCAAGCCCATTCACTTGGTGGAGGTCTTGTTGGGATCAATAATGTCACACGAGTAGTCGTGGTTAGGCATTACTCTTTCCAATATAAACCTTAGAAGCCAAGGACCTTAGATACCTATCCCATCTTGGCCTATTTTAGGACGTAGTGCAAAAATCATTCAAGTGTAAGATTTGATACGATTGTTACGCGATACTACACTCATAAAAGTATATCTTGAGAATATTTTTGGAATATGAGTAGTCGTTTTATCCGATAATATTCGAAAGATGAGATGATGACTATGTGGACATTTTTAGAACATGATTGTCAGGTTTAACCATAGTAAATTTCCATTGGGTGGTTCTTAACCAAGACTCCATGCTCGTGACTTACAACAAACCCTTGATTCGCGGTTGATCCGCTCTCGTATATCCTCAATATCAATGGAACTTAAGTGTTGATAAGGTGTAAACCATAATCCACCAAAATGGATGATTGATATTGATGATAACTTGAGCCATCCCGTGACCCTTGTGGGGTGTGACTTGCTTGATCCTTGAGTGTGATTGTTGCATCCATGCATTCATGCATTCATTCGCATTCATATCATCCATAATAAGGATTTTACAAGGAACTTAAGAGGTTTATTTGCAAATTTTCAGACATGGATAAGCAAAGAAGGAATACGAAGAAGTACAGTTTCCGACAACCCGACTTGAAAGAGTTAAGGAGTTTGGCATCTTATGTAGTAGAGCCTTTGGAGTTCAAAGCTCGCCATGGGAAGCTCCTGTCTATTATCTCTACCAAGGTGGATGAAGGTCTGATGAGTGTGTTGATGCAGTTCTACGATCCTTTGTATCGGTGCTTCACTTTTCCGGATTTCCAGCTTTTGCCTACACTTGAGGAGTATGCCTATCATATGGGTATACCTATTCTTGACCAGTTGCCGTTCAGTGGCTTAGAGAAGATTCCGTCTTCTCAAGAGATTGTTGATATGCTTCATGTGAATGTATCTGACATTGTTGCTAATATGACTACCAAAGGGGGTTTTCATGGTCTCCCATATGATTTTCTCATTGCCAACGCTACTTCGTTTGGGAAGGCCATGAGTGAGGAAGCTTTTGAAGCCACGTTTGTACTCTTCATCTATGGGCTAGTGTTATTTTCCAACATCGACAACTTCGTGGATGTGAATGCTATTACGATTTTCTTTTCTCTTAATCCCATTCCGACTCTGCTGGGTGACACTTATTTCTCTTTGCATATAAGGAATGCAAAGGGTGGTGGTTCCATTGTGTGTTGTCTGCCTCTGTTGTACAAGTGGTTTATTTCGCACTTGCCTCAGACGCTTGCCTTCAAGGAGAACAAGGGATGTCTACGGTGGTCTGCGAGACTCATGTCTCTCACTAATGATGATATCTCTTGGTATAACCGTGTTTATGATGGCGTTTAGATTATTGACTCTTGAGGTGAATTCTCCAATGTGCGTCTTCTTGGTACATGTGGTGGAATTAACTACAACCCTGTTTTGGCTCGCCGTCAGCTTGGGTTCCCCTTAAAGGATAGGCCCAACAACATTTTGTTGGAAGGTATACTCTTTCAAGAGGGTAAAGATCCCCAGAACTTGAAGGATAGGATGGTCCGCACCTGGCGCAAAGTTCATGGGAAAGGGAGGAATGAGCTTGGTCTGAAGAATTGCATTGCTTTGGAACCCTACACCTCTTGGGTGAGGAAGAGAGCTCTCGAGTACCGCATGCCGTATGAATATCCAAGACCTACCCCTATGGTTATGGTTGGGCCTTCAACCCTCCCTAACCAAGGAGTATATGAGTTGAGAGACGAAGACCGGTCGCGTGCATGGGTTCGTGAGCGTGAGGAACTTCTTCAGCAGCTCAAAGATAAGGATGCAATGATAGATTTTCTAGAGCATCAGGTTATTGATGAGCCTGATGATGTGGTTACTTCTCTTCTTCCACACTCATCTAGGTTTTGGAAGAGGAAGTATGATCAGCTCGTCAAGGAAAAGGCCGATATGGAAGCAACTTATGAGAGAGAGGTGAGGAGGCTTCGTGCAACTTATCTTCCGATCTCGAAGGCTTTGGACGATTGTTTCTAGGGCTCCATAGGATGTTCATTATCCTTTTCTCTTGTATTGTATTTGGTTACTAAAACTGTATTACTTTGTTGGTGTAAAAAGTTTCCAAATATTATTGCTATGAGTATTCCATATATGTCCTAAAAGTCAAATATTTTCAAATATTTGCAAATAGATCTCTATAAAGTTCCTCTAATAAAAACAAATCATATGCACAAACATTGCACGCATCATATGCATAAGAAGGTTTTGTTCCAAGCTCTTGAACAGTGGTCTAACTCTTTGCTCTTCATTTATTTTGAAGACAAGTTGACGCACCGGTATAATACCAGAGCCCATCATCCGAAGATAATGGAACATCTAGAGCAAGAGAACAGGGACTTGAAGGAAGAGATTGCTAAGCTGACTGCCATGATGGAGTCAGTTCTGGCCGCACAAAGCCAAGCTTCGCCAACTCATGCAACTCCTCCCGCGAGGATGGTCATTTCTGAGATAGCTACTTCAACGGTGCCTGCTGCAACGACCCACTTTGCTCCGACTATGCTAGCCGGCTTCCCTTGGGGAATGCCTTCTAATTTCATGCCATAGGGTTTTGCTCCTACTCTTGCCTCCATGCTGGCATCTAGCCCGGTCCTGTCCATGCCACCTCCCGTTGTGCACACCCTTCTTCGTGCTCATTTTGCATTGACCCAGGTCTTGTTGTTAATCCTATATTCTTTGACCTCTAATTCCAGTTTGTCTTTAGTGCCCCTAAACCATCATCCAGTTTTTGCAGTCATTTTCAAGTCCAACTCAGTTGGCACCTATCAAAATGTGTCCATGAGGTTTAATTCCTTTTGGGAGTATCCGATGAATTTCCGGATCACTCCTTTGTTTGTTGATGTATTTCCATAACTTGTCTGATGTATTTCCGAGTGTTTCCCCACATATCTGATGTATTCTCAAATATGTATGTCTTGTATTCTGATGTATTTCCAGAATTTCCTCGATGTATTACCGGATGTATCTGTATTCTGATGTATTTCCAGAATATCACTTGTAATTCTAATGCATTTCCAGAATTCGTTTCTTTTACTCTCTGATGAATTCTCAGACATGTCATTTTTATTCTGACGCACTTCCAGAATCTCTATGTCATTCCCTGGCATTATTTTAAGCATTATTGGTGTCTCCTAAAATTCAATTGTCACTAGGCATTATTCCAAGCTCAGTTGTTACTAGAACTCATTTTAAACCCAATTGGCGTTGGCATCACTGTCACTCTGTTTGTAAATATAATCATGATTGGTATCTGAAGTTTGGTTGTCACCAACATCATTTCAAGTCCAGTTATTGCTGGCAAACTCCGTTATAACCAGTAATTTACTATTACCCTCGTTTAGTCCAATTGTTATTGGCAAAACCCGTTAAAAGTTGGTTGTAATCCATTGCTTACGGTCAAAAGTCCAATTGTTGTTGGCAAAATCCATTAAAAGTTGGTTGTAATCCATTGCTTACGGTTAAAAGTCCAATTGTTGTTGGAACGTACAGAGAGTTTGATTACCCTGTCTTTCCTGATGGTTCCGTGAAAGTCATGTATGACTCATCATCTTGAGGAATTCCCAGAAGCTTGGAGATTTTTCGTGTTAGAAAACTCCAATGATGTTGGTTCTATTTGATTTCTTTGTAAAGAATCATTGTAGCCTTTTGCGTGGATGATCTACTTATAAGAAGACTCCCGTTTATCTTTGTTTTGCATAAATTCCCTATTAGGAATCTCAAAAATCTTTGATCGGATGAATTTCTCGTGAGAAATCTCCAGAACTGTCAGATGTATTCTAAAGTGCCTGGTCATGTATGAACCTGTTGATATACTCTTTTTGAATTTTTCTGAGTTTGTCAAGTCATGTTTGAACTTGCTGTCAGAACCGTTCTTGGTATTCGCCAGCATTGTCAGGTCATGTATGAACCCGTTGTTGTTGAGCTTTTATTCCATTATTACCAGGTCATGTCTGAACCTGTTTTGAAGAATCTTTCTCTATGATTATTTCAGTATTGTCAGGTCATGTATGAACTTGTTGATACACCCTTTTTGATTTTCTATTTTGTTGTCAAGTCATGTTTGAACTTGTTGTCAGAACTATTCTTGGTATTCCCCGGCATTGTTAGGTCATGTATGAACCCGTTGTTGTTGAGCTTTCATTCCAGTATTACCAGGTCATGTATGAACTTGTTTTGAAGAATCTTTCTCTATGATTGTTTCAGTGTTATCAGGTCATGTATGAACTTGTTGTAGAATTTTTTCTTATTCGGGTTTAGTAAGTCATGTGTGAACTTACTGCCGAAATCTCTTATATTCTAAGTGTCGTTCATCGAATTTCACTTTGAGTACTCTCTAGTGTGTGTCTGATTCTCCAGCAGGATTGTTTTCCCCAGCGAGTTGGTTTTTACCATTTGTCTGTCTCCCTGTGGACCATCAGCATTCCCCACAGATTGGTCTGTCTAGTAGCATCTCCTGTTAAGGATTCGTTGTGTCCCTAACAGATATATTCTAAAAAATAAAGAATCTTTCACCCATGCATATCATATCATAGCATTTGCATATTTCAGGATCAAAATCTAGGTCTCCATGGTATTTAACCACCCCTCACTGCGAACCGATGAAAAAATGTTGTTTCATCTTTCTCTGGTGGAGGATGTTTAAATAGGGACAACTGTCATACCCTGATTTTGGCCCTGAAAAATTTACCCTTCATTTTTTTCCTAGAAGCATGGGATTATGTTTTACACTTCATTGGCATCATACTAGGTCATACTCATTGCATACTGCATTAGTGACTTGGAAGTCAGGTTTGGATTGATCACTCCTTAACAGAAGGAGCCCACACAAAACAAGATTGATAATTGGACTTCATTCTCTAAGTATACAAGTCTCAAAGGTCTCAGGGGGTTCCAGGTATCCTATTATGGTCCTCAGTCCATCAGTGAAGGATTCAGAGCTATCAGAGTGTTCATCTGGATTTAATCAGGAAATTAGAGTTTCATGGCTACCTGCAACAGGCAATGTTTGGTTGGAAGTAGAAGAGCTTATCCATGTCATGATTGGAGAGACATCTTGGCCTAGGAAGACTCACAATCATCTCAGAAAAATCCATTGGCAAGCAGTGCAATCAGTTCCCGATCAATTTTGCCGTAAAATTAGGGTTTGATATAAAATAAGTTTATTTCTGATTCTTTGGGTGAAACTCTTTTCCATGGCCTTCCATATGTCCACAAGGGTCTACATACAAAAAATTAGCTCTTTATTTGAGCTAGAGGTGCTTCAGTTGACCACTGGAATCGGGAATCAGACAGTTTGGGAAAAGTCAATTGTGGGGCCAGAGAAGTCAACTCCTGACTTTTTGAGAGTGGAATCTCAAAATTCATGCCTAGATGAGCCTACATGTGAAATTTTATCAAGGTTGGATCATGGATTCATCATTTAATCAGGAATTGGAAAAGTTACTTAATTTGGAAATGGTTGACTTTCCATTTAGGGCAAGGTTTTATGATTGGTGCACTCACTTTAAGCCCATTTTCCATCAAGATAAAAGCTCCATTTGAAAATTTCTCCAACATGAAAGTTGTTCCTCTTGTTCCAATATTTCTAGAAATATAAAGTTTTCTCCATTTGGATCAAAATTGAGAAAGTTATGCTTGGTCAAAGTAGGGCATATTCTTAGGACACTTAGAAAAATTTCTAAGTCTAAAAATCTTCAAAGTTTCTCAAGACTTCTTGGCCAGTTTACTTGCACTTCAAGGCATCATTTAAAAATATTTCCTTCATAAAAATTGTACCTTGCCATGTCCTCTTTCATCTCCTTTTGGAATCATCTCGTTTGGATCCATGGTTTGAAAGGTACATTCATTTAAAGTTGGCACCATGACTTGATTTTCTAGGCAGATTTTAGGCCAAACTTGCCGAACCAGTTTTGCATGGTGAGACCTGAACTTGAGGCCCATTTTTCACCTTTTTCCACTCATTATTTCTACTCATGCCCAACATGAAACATGCTATGCTCCATGAGATCTTTCTACTGTTTGCATTATCTCATCATTTGGTGGCTTGTTCATCAAGATATATGGCCACAAAGTCACCACTTTGAAGTGAATTCATTGCCTGACCAAGCCATGCTGCAGCCAATGTTTGTTTCCTCATTTGGCCATGCACATTATTTCCACTCACTTAAGTTTTTGCCAAAATAAGTAAATTGCTCATACACCTCACCAAATGCACATTTTATTCTCATGGACAAACATGGATTTCTGAGCCCATTAAGGACACTTGACCCACATACTTAAAGACCAAAAACCCTAAACATGAGAGAGGGCTGTGAATTTTTCGAGCAAAGCAAGCAAAGAGTTTCATTGCAAGGTCAGATTCCATTCTTTCTCAACAAGCTTTTGAGTTGAGGTTCTTGAAGTAAAAAAAAAGCAGCATCATCTTCTTCTATTTCCCTCCACAATCAAGGGGCAGTGGACCTATCTTCCATTAGGTAACCTTCCTTACTCCTCTTCCATGGCCATGTATTATTTACCATGCTCATCATCATGCTCATTACCATGCTAGTCATATTCTATGCTTGCTTCTAAAGTCCTCAGTATGAGGCATTGTTCATGTTGCTGAGTTTATGTTGTTGATTTTATGTTCATATTCGTGTTCATGTTGATGCCTTGTTGACAATATTTCTCCATGATTAGGCCACCATTTAACCTAAAACAAGTTACCATGTTAATCTCCACATTTCATACTTCAGATCTGGGCTTTATTTCATGTCATTTAGTGCATTATAGTGGTCGTACTCTTGAGTGGAAGTTTGGAAAAACTCACTGTATTTTCGTGTTCCTGCATGGCATGGTGTTAGGGTTTTGGTCCCATGAGGAAGACGACCATGTGTCGTCTTGAGGACCACTGGATCAAGCACTCACGTTTTAATCTGGTCCGTTCACACTATTTTGTCTTTTAGTCACTTAAATGAGGGTGACCAGTTGATACAATGTTACATGACTTATTTTTATTAAAACATTATTTTAATGTGTCACACGCCTGATTTAATTTGTCCTGGACCTTGGGCCTTCGCGTTCGCTTTTCACACCCCACGCTTCATGGCCCGTCAGCACTAATACACTTCTCTTTTCATTTTCTTTTTTAATTCACATTTTATTTATGTTGTGATTTTAATTAATTTAAAATATTGCTTTGTTCATAAAAATACCCAAAAATATTTTCTGTATTTCTTGACGCCTTATTTAATTTTATTTAATTTTTATTTTTGTATTTATTTAATGTTAATATTAAATTTTAATTATTCATTCCAAGTGGTTCTTTTTAGCATACCTTTAATTCTTGATTTTATTTTTATAACTTAAAATTATTTTCAGCCTTTGATTTTTGGGATGAAGGTTTACCATTGTCCCATGGTCAACCTGACTTTTTCTTGGATTTTTATTTCACAATTTGCCATTTATTCTTGATTTATTTTTAACCTAGTTTGGTTGGTTGACTTTTGGTTTGACCTCTGTTTTGTTTCAATTAATTTATGCACTAATTTTCATTAATTTTAAAATATTTTTGGGGGATGATAATGTCCTGACCCCACCTTACTTAGTTTAATTTTTCATAATTTTCTTGATCAATTTGCTATTTATTCTTGATTTAATTTTAACCTAGTTTGGTTGGTTGACTTTTAGTTTGACCTTTGTTTTATTTCAATTAATTCATGTACCAATTTTCATTATTTTTAAAATATTTTTGGGGGATAATGATGTCCTGACCCCGCCTTCCTTAGTTTAATTTTTCATAATTTTCTTGATTAATTTGCTATTTATTTGATATTTATTAAGTTGGCTCGATTTTTCAGTTGACTTCTTTATGATCGATGTTTGACTTAGGGATTGCTTATGGCAATTGAAGAGATCTTTTGATCCTCCCTTGTTCATCTCATAGGCCATGCATTAGAGGCCTTTTATCTTGATTTTATTTGATCCTTACCTTATTTCTTGATTCAATCATTTTAGTGGACCCTTTTTGTGCATCTTTTCATCTGTCTGGTTCATATGTTATCTGTTATACTTGTTTCTTTCATCCATGCTTACTATTGCTTGATTGTTTAACATGTTCATACTTCCCATGCCTTATTTAATACTCCATTATTCAAATCATTTTCATAAGTAAGTTGGAAGAAAAAAGATTACCTGGATGGAATATCCAGTCGTAATCCCGAATATTAGGCCCAAGTTGTAAGAGCTTGTAAGCCCTATGTATTCGTCTTCTCTTCAAAATACTTGTAAATATTGAAGCTTCTTTTTCTCAGTAAGTTGGAAGAAACAGACTACCTGGGTGGAATATCCAGACGTAGTCCCGAGTATTAGACCCAAGCTGTAAGAGCTTGCAAGTCACAAGTACTCGTCTTTCAAACTCCAAAATACTTAATTCCTATCTTAACCTCTTTCAATAAAGATGGAAATGGAACATGGTGCATACCGTGCACTCCTGAGATTAAGATTCGAGGTGGATGCCTCGCATATCTTGACTCTCGCCGTCATATTCAATGCGGTTTCTTCAAACCCCTTTCTCAATCAAATTCAAAACACTTAATCTTTATTAAAACACTTTTTCCAGTAAGATGGAAATGGAACGTGGTGGATACCACGCACTCCTGAGTCTAGGATTCGAGATGGATATCTCGCTCATCCAAGTTCTTGCCATCATTCAAAATACATCCAACCAATCAAACTCTTTTTTTCGCCGTCGTGCGATTGATCAGAAAAACCTTTTCATAAACGAAAGATATCTTGTCTTAAGGTGATGCAAAGAAATGCTTCGACCACAATTGTTGAGTTGAGATAAGTGACGTTTTTCCGAATGTTGATTTGTAAATCCATTTGATGTGTGGTATACGTCCGCTCCTCATCTGTTTTGGGTAAAACAACGTTTTCGTCGATTAATACAATATAGCTTTCGCTAAAATCGACCAACAAACAAACATTTTCAACCCAGAACTACGTAAGCCTTGATTTCTCTGTTGAGATACGTAGGAGCAGGATTTGTAAATCTTGTCAGGCCCACTAATAAAAAACTTAGGTTTAGTCCTTCGTCAAAAATCCAAAAACATTTCTTCTCTCTTCTATTCTTTCTTTCCCACCTAATAACTTCGCTAGGTCGTGTTCTCATTTTTCGAGGTGCGACAATGTGTCTCATGAAACTGCTGAGAATGTTATTGATATGGAGGAAGAAAGCTCTGAGGAAGAAGATGACACCTTGGTCCATCTTGTGAAACCAAGTGTAGCAAAGAAACTGAGGACCAGAAAAGGGAAGACTGTAGGTGTTTAATTGGCTGCATTGTATGGTAAAACACTAGCTGGATTCTAATATCTTGACTGATGTCATGACATGGTGTGAAGGTGTGAGTGCATTGTAGGTTAGAATATCTAACTGTACTCTGATATCATGACTGATGTCATGACACACTTGAGTAGTTTACTGCAGGATTAGCTAATACAGGATTTGTTGAATGTCAAATTGGATGTGGTGACATTCATCCCTGTCAGCGAATACTGAGGAATAGAACAGTTGGTGTTCTGTTAGAACTCAGTGTTTATTTCCAGTCTGGTTATCAAGGAAATACCAGACCTGGCATAAGGCCTACTGTCTGAATGTCAAACTGGATGTGTTCAGCCAAGAGGGTTGAATAGAGGGTGTGCTCTTGAAGACATGAAGATGCGTCTTATGTTTTCCATTCATCAAGTGGTCTGGGTTCTCTTTGAATCAGGAAGTATGTGAAGGTCCAACCTTGGGATGTTGGATATGATCATGTGTGATCTCCCAGTTTCAAGAGGAGAGTAGGTTGTTCATGACAGGGGGAGTTCTGTCCTTGCACTGCAAGTAATCATCAAGCTTGTGGTCTATGTGTTCTCAGATAACAAGGTTTGGAAACCTGTTAGCTAGTGGGATGTTGTGGTATGTGTCAAGGCTGAGTGAGCAGAAGAATGTCTGACAGGATGTCATGACATTGCCTTGGACAATATTTTTATTTCCTTCTAAAACTTACAGTCATAAGGAAATATGGAAGCAGATGCCAGTAGGACATTCTGGCTGGTACAGGTGCTGGAGTTACAGCAGCTGTTATTTGATGAATGCACAGATTTAGGGGGAGAAGAAGTACCCTTGTGCATTGTACATTTGTGTGTCTTACTAGTTGCATCCATAACTAGTAATTCTGATTGTTGCAAAGATTTAGGGGGAGGAGAAGTACCCTTGTGCATTACTAGTAGCCATAACTAGTAATTGTTTTTGCTCCTGCTGCTGATTAAACTACTATTATGTGGTTTAAATTGCTGATAGTTTGCCTTGTTAACAAAAAGGACAGAGTATTCACAAGATGTCATATGTGATGTCTTAACATAAGATATCTTATGTGCCTGCTGGAGTTCAAGAAAGTGTTCATGCAGGAGTGGATCAAGATGTCAGACTCAAAGTCTTGGAATCTGATATGGTTGTACCTACTGTAAAGCAGAAGTGGGTGATTACTTGATCAAAGCTGTGAAGCAAGATCAAGTGGGTGCTAACTTGGTTGAAACTGTGAGGCAAAACCAAGTCTGTAATTCTGTCATTTGTGTGTGATTCTGTTTTTTTTCTGTGGTCTGTAATTTAAAGTGTTGCGTTGGCAACATTTTTGACAAAAAGGGGGAGTAACAGGTGATACCCCAGGACAACAGATTATTGTGTTAAAACACATATTCATGACAGATTCAAGATTCCCTCCCCTGCAGCTGATGTGTGTTGAAGTTTTGTATTTAACTTCTGCTCCTCTGTATGTGTGCTGCTTTGTGAAGTTTTTATTTAACTTCCATGTATGTGAGTGTGCTGCCACTCTGAGTGTATTAGCTAGGTTTATTTCCTGCTAGATGTGTGATTCCGCTGCTATGAACTCTGTTATGGGGATCAAAGTGTTTTAGCCAAAAATTTGCCAAAGGGGGAGTTTGTAGGTGTTTAATTGGCTGCATTGTATGGTAAAACACTAGCTGGATTCTAATGTCTTGACTGATGTCATGACATGGTGTGAAGGTGTGACTGCATTGTAGGTTAGAATATCTAACTGTACTCTGATGTCATGACTGATGTCATGACACACTTGAGTAGTTTACTGCAGGATTAGCTAATACAGGATTTGTTGAATGTCAAATTGGATGTGGTGACATTCATCCCTGTCAGCAAATACTGAGGAATAGAACAGTTGGTGTTCTGTTAGAACTCAGTGTTTATTTCCAGTCTGGTTATCAAGGAAATACCAGACCTGGCATAAGGCCTACTGTCTGAATGTCAAACTGGATGTTATGACATTCATCATTGACAACATATACTGAACAATAAACAGAGTGGAGTTCTGCTACACTTCAGTATGTTTCTGAGTCTGTTCTTCAAGAGGAAAACAGAACTGACTTAAGGCTAAATGTGTAAATGTCAAATTGAATGCCTTGACATTTATTATTGTAAGCTGCTACTGTAGAATGGACAGGTTGGTCCTGTACAGTTCAGCAAATTATGTACAGTCTGTTTTCAGGAAAAACAGACTTAGCATATGGTCCTTGATGTCAAGCTGAATGTTGTGACATTCATTCCTGACAGCATATGCTATATTGTAGGTTGTTTAGTTTTTCTGTTTCAGCATTGTTCTCAGGCTAAAATCCAGGAAACCAACAACCAAGCTACAATTAAGGAACCTAACAAATAGCCTATTTGTTAGCACACTAATATCTGGAAATTAGTTAGAATCCTATGTGGCATTATTTGTGGAGGTCTTGGAATATATATAGGCTCAAAATAAGGAGATATATATGGAGAGAAGACCTTGTTTGTAGCAGAAAGTTTCTGCTGACTTTGTAACAGCAAAGAACAAGTTGCTGCGATTTTCTGAAGGCCCAAATCCAGTTGGGTGATTAGGTTATAAATAGCACTTTGTAACCTAGTATTTGTAAGCCTCTTAGAATGAATTTTTAGGGGGGTGTGTAAGGTAAACCTCCCAATCTGTGGGAAGGTTACCATGTGTTTCTTAGTGTTCAAAGCTGAGAGTATTTGTAACTCAAAGTCTGTAGGCAAGAGTGATTATGGTCTTGAATGAAGCTGGGAAGCAAGTTCAAGTCGTTTAACATTACATTGTGATTGTAGTGATAGGAATGGAAACTGGAGGTTTCTATCTAGGAGTTCCTAGATATAGATTGCATTGGGTAGGGATTAAGTGAAGAGTTGTAAACGGGTGAGTTTAGCTTTGAATTAATACTACTGATAGTGGATCTTCTTCCTGGCTTGGTAGCCCCCAGACGTAGGTGATGTTGCACCGAACTGGGTTAACAATTACTTGTGTTTTTACCTTCTGCACGTTATAACTCTGTCGGTTATAAAATAAGGTCAAACTGTAATGCTGTAACAGCTGATGTTCAAATCAATGTTGAGACATCATGCTGATAACTATGCAGGCTCAACAGAAGTAAGTGCTATGTTTGATCTCTGTTGTGCCTTTGTACCAGATGGACAGAACTGGGTGTTCTTCCACTCTATGGTGATATAGTAGCAGATGTCGGGACATCTGTGAATGTGTGCATATCAGTACTAGATTTTAATTTGTATAACCATCTTGCTATATTAGTAACAATGTTAGATCAGATGTCATTACTTGGAGTAGAACATCTAAACTCTAACTACACCAGAATTTCAATTGGTATCAGAGCAGGCATCATGTTCTGCTTCTGGATGAGATCCATGGGTGATACTTTCTGGTATCTTGCAAGGAGTTATGTTAGTACTGATGCTGGAACCTGTGAAAGGTTCTGTAATTTCCCTGAATGGTCCCTTGAAGTAGGTGGATGGACTGTTCATGACAGGAATGTTATGTACCTGTCTCTGGAGGGTGGCAATTGGCCTGTGTGTGGGACAACTGTGCCAGTATTGAATCACATTCAAACTTGGTATGGTCTTGGAGGCTGATCTGGTGAAGTGTGTGTTCATAGGTTGAGTTGTATTATGATTTCCGCTGCATAATACCTGGCAAAACTCAAACTCTGATGTTGTTTCCCCTCATGTGGATGAAAGGCTGCTGTATTCAAGATCTCATCATAATCTACTGAAGATGTCAAAGATACTTGAGTCTCCTCAAGTCCACTCATCATGACGTTCTCACTTCAGGATGGTAAGAATCACTTAATCACTGATTCTTTTACTCACTTAAGTAGGGTGTATGAAGACCTTGAAGACCTTCAAGGAAGGTTTGTTCCAAGGAGGTGGAACTAATGTTCTATGCAATGTTAGAACATGTTGTTCAACAAGTATGCAGCTACTGGTTGAAGAGCAGATGTTTTTAGGTATCAAACAAAGGGATACTTCTGTTTGGAACCTACTCCTGACCTGGAAGAGGAGACATCTGTGTGTACTAAGTTGACAAGGGTAGGTTCAACTGTGTGTGTGCTCAAGAAGGTCACCTTTAGAAGTCTGATCTCTAGAAGTTGAGCTGGTTGAGATGTGACATTGTGCAATCTCCTGCTGTTTGGCATATTCCTGTTGATTGATCAGGGTTGGATAGTTGTTCCCTGAAGTACTATGTTGTGTTGGAAGACAAGTCCCCTGGATGTTAGTAGTCAATAATGGGATAACCTGATTGCTATACCATTTAAGAGGATTGGAACCATGAATCTTGTTATTCAAACACCACGTTTCAGAAGTGGCAGTTCTTTCGAGGAGTGAGAATATGAAGATTCAGAGGTTAGTTGAGGTAGTATGCTCTAGCAATGCATATTTACCATTGACTGGTGCTGTTTTGTATCACTAGTACTTATGGTCAGCTGGAGTCTGATTGGTGTGATTGGAGTATGTATAGGTATAACTCATAGAGTTAGTTGCCACTGGTAGGGATGGTGTATGTCAGGTTGAGACATTTATATACAATGCATGGTTATTGGTGTGGAGTTTCCATGATTGTTAAGTTGAGGGGGAGTTTTGGTTAACCTCCTCAAGTTTGGTCAGCCTATGGTCTGGTTGGCTGTTGACCTGTGTCACATGGGTTCTGGTGGTTGTGTGACACATTTGCAAGGAAGAATTCATCTCTCTTATTCCTAAGGGTGAATTTAATCTGGGAAGACTTTCAAAATTGTCGAGGTGCTTGCAAGCAGAAGATGTTGACACAAGAAAAGTACTTTCAAAGTAGTCTTATGGTGGAAGTATCTGAAAGGATAATTGGGAAAGGATTTAAGATCAATGTCTACTTGTGCCAAGTACAAGTGTTTAATTGATTATCCTTGGAGCTCAAGATAACTGATGTTCTTAAAAATGTTGGAACAGCACTTCTTCAAGACCCTGTGCAGAATCACAGGAAGGATAGTACATTGGCTTATGATCTATCTCTTTGGTGGCAGCAAAAGCATATGATCTCTGAAAAGGTTTCCTGGCAAGAAACATGTTCAGCCTTGGTATGTACAAGAAGAAGAAGACATCATAGTCTTGATGGTGGTTACTTGGATCAGTTTATTTCTGATCTAGGTAAGGAAGTGCATTAGCTTATGCACACTGTGGAGTCAAGAACAAGTGGCAGCATTCTTGACATCATGGAAACAGCCTTACCTTAGGACGTGGAATCCTTGGTATAGCTGAAGGGTTAGTCTCTAACTGGTCCTTCTGAAGACTCATGCACCAGAGTGTCTGATGTCTTTGGAGAAGAAGCAGGGATTCATCAAGGTGTGAACTTGGATGACTTAACTGCAAACCTGCAGGATGGAGGTTGTTTACTCAAACTTGGTTCCACAATCAAGTCTATGAGAACATTGAACTCTTGTTCTGTGAAGGGAGGAAGTTCTTTCAAGTGGCAGAAGAAGGAGCTGAATTCAACAGCTGGATGTCAAAACACAATGTTGTGACATTTGGTTCAACATCAGATTCTTAGTTGGTGAAGTGGCACATCAACTTGAGATAGAAGGGTCTACAGGGTTGTAGATTGGACACTTCAAAAAGCTTGAAGTTCAAATCTCACTTGGGAGAAGTCTGATAAACTTGGAGAGGTCAAAAAGTGGCATTTGACTTTTTCATATGAGAATTCATGAAGGAGGTAATCAACCAGTGGCATTTGGTCTATCTCAGAAGTGAGTTCGAAGGATCAAGATAATCAACATATGGCAGCTGATTATTCTTGAGGAAAGTCTGAGACAAATTACTTGTGAGCAGAAAAGTAGTAAGTTGAAGACAAAAGGAGATGTCTCTCTATTCATCTCTTGGAGCTTGTGGTAGGAGTTCTAAGCTATCTATGGAAGATTATCTCTTGTAATGGGATGGGAATGTATGTGTCCCAATTTGTGTCTGGCTCTTTTGGACTAAGCTGGTGTGCCCTGTTATGTTGTGAGGATGTCCTAACTAATGTTAGAACATTGTGTGAAGTGGTTTTCTGTTCTGGTTAGAAGAGAGATTGACACAGAGTGTGGATGTGTTCAGCCAAGAGGGTTGAACAGAGGGTGTGCTCTTGAAGACATGAAGATGCGTCTTATGTTTTCCATTCATCAAGTGGTCTGGGTTCTCTTTGAATCAGGAAGTATGTGAAGGTCCAACCTTGGGATGTTGGATATGATCATGTGTGATCTCCCAGTTTCAAGAGGAGAGTAGGTTGTTCATGACAGGGGGAGTTCTGTCCTTGCACTGCAAGTAATCATCAAGCTTGTGGTCTATGTGTTCTCAGATAACAAGGTTTGGAAACCTGTTAGCTAGTGGGATGTTGTGGTATGTGTCAAGGCTGAGTGAGCAGAAGAATGTCTGACAGGATGTCATGACATTGCCTTGGACAATATTTTTATTTCCTTCTAAAACTTACAGTCATAAGGAAATATGGAAGCAGATGCCAGTAGGACATTCTGGCTGGTACAGGTGCTGGAGTTACAGCAGCTGTTATTTGATGAATGCACAGATTTAGGGGGAGAAGAAGTACCCTTGTGCATTGTACATTTGTGTGTCTTACTAGTTGCATCCATAACTAGTAATTCTGATTGTTGCAAAGATTTAGGGGGAGGAGAAGTACCCTTGTGCATTACTAGTAGCCATAACTAGTAATTGTTTTTGCTCCTGCTGCTGATTAAACTACTATTATGTGGTTTAAATTGCTGATAGTTTGCCTTGTTAACAAAAAGGACAGAGTATTCACAAGATGTCATATGTGATGTCTTAACATAAGATATCTTATGTGCCTGCTGGAGTTCAAGAAAGTGTTCATGCAGGAGTGGATCAAGATGTCAGACTCAAAGTCTTGGAATCTGATATGGCTGTACCTACTGTAAAGCAGAAGTGGGTGATTACTTGATCAAAGCTGTGAAGCAAGATCAAGTGGGTGCTAACTTGGTTGAAACTGTGAAGCAAAACCAAGTCTGTAATTCTGTCATTTGTGTGTGATTCTGTTTTTTTTCTGTGGTCTGTAATTTAAAGTGTTGCGTTGGCAACATTTTTGACAAAAAGGGGGAGTAACAGGTGATACCCCAGGACAACAGATTATTGTGTTAAAACAGATATTCATGACAGATTCAAGATTCCCTCCACTGCAGCTGATGTGTGTTGAAGTTTTGTATTTAACTTCTGCTCCTCTGTATGTGTGCTGCTTTGTGAAGTTTTTATTTAACTTCCATGTATGTGAGTGTGCTGCCACTCTGAGTGTATTAGCTAGGTTTATTTCCTGCTAGATGTGTGATTCCGCTGCTATGAACTCTGTTATGGGGATCAAAGTGTTTTAGCCAAAAATTTGCCAAAGGGGGAGTTTGTAGGTGTTTAATTGGCTGCATTGTATGGTAAAACACTAGCTGGATTCTAATGTCTTGACTGATGTCATGACATGGTGTGAAGGTGTGACTGCATTGTAGGTTAGAATATCTAACTGTACTCTGATGTCATGACTGATGTCATGACACACTTGAGTAGTTTACTGCAGGATTAGCTAATACAGGATTTGTTGAATGTCAAATTGGATGTGGTGACATTCATCCCTGTCAGCAAATACTGAGGAATAGAACAGTTGGTGTTCTGTTAGAACTCAGTGTTTATTTCCAGTCTGGTTATCAAGGAAATACCAGACCTGGCATAAGGCCTACTGTCTGAATGTCAAACTGGATGTTATGACATTCATCATTGACAACATATACTGAACAATAAACAGAGTGGAGTTCTGCTACACTTCAGTATGTTTCTGAGTCTGTTCTTCAAGAGGAAAACAGAACTGACTTAAGGCTAAATGTGTAAATGTCAAATTGGATGCCTTGACATTTATTATTGTAAGCTGCTACTGTAGAATGGACAGGTTGGTCCTGTACAGTTCAGCAAATTATGTACAGTCTGTTTTCAGGAAAAACAGACTTAGCATATGGTCCTTGATGTCAAGCTGAATGTTGTGACATTCATTCCTGACAGCATATGCTATATTGTAGGTTGTTTAGTTTTTCTGTTTCAGCATTGTTCTCAGGCTAAAATCCAGGAAACCAACAACCAAGCTACAATTAAGGAACCTAACAAATAGCCTATTTGTTAGCACACTAATATCTGGAAATTAGTTAGAATCCTATGTGGCATTATTTGTGGAGGTCTTGGAATATATATAGGCTCAAAATAAGGAGATATATATGGAGAGAAGACCTTGTTTGTAGCAGAAAGTTTCTGCTGACTTTGTAACAGCAAAGAACAAGTTGCTGCGATTTTCTGAAGGCCCAAATCCAGTTGGGTGATTAGGTTATAAATAGCACTTTGTAACCTAGTATTTGTAAGCCTCTTAGAATGAATTTTTAGGGGGGTGTGTAAGGTAAACCTCCCAATCTGTGGGAAGGTTACCATGTGTTTCTTAGTGTTCAAAGCTGAGAGTATTTGTAACTCAAAGTCTGTAGGCAAGAGTGATTATGGTCTTGAATGAAGCTGGGAAGCAAGTTCAAGTCGTTTAACATTACATTGTGATTGTAAGGATAGGAATGGAAACTGGAGGTTTCTATCTAGGAGTTCCTAGGTATAGATTGCATTGGGTAGGGATTAAGTGAAGAGTTGTAAACGGGTGAGTTTAGCTTTGAATTAATACTACTGATAGTGGATCTTCTTCCTGGCTTGGTAGCCCCCAGACGTAGGTGATGTTGCACCGAACTGGGTTAACAATTACTTGTGTTTTTACCTTCTGCACGTTATAACTCTGTCGGTTATAAAATAAGGTCAAACTGTAATGCTGTAACAGCTGATGTTCAAATCAATGTTGAGACATCATGCTGATAACTATGCAGGCCCAACAGAAGTAAGTGCTATGTTTGATCTCTGTTGTGCCTTTGTACCAGATGGACAGAACTGGGTGTTCTTCCACTCTATGGTGATATAGTAGCAGATGTCGGGACATCTGTGAATGTGTGCATATCAGTACTAGATTTTAATTTGTATAACCATCTTGCTATATTAGTAACAATGTTAGATCAGATGTCATTACTTGGAGTAGAACATCTAAACTCTAACTACACCAGAATTTCAATTGGTATCAGAGCAGGCATCATGTTCTGCTTCTGGATGAGATCCATGGGTGATACTTTCTGGTATCTTGCAAGGAGTTATGTTAGTACTGATGCTGGAACCTGTGAAAGGTTCTGTAATTTCCCTGAATGGTCCCTTGAAGTAGGTGGATGGACTGTTCATGACAGGAATGTTATGTACCTGTCTCTGGAGGGTGGCAATTGGCCTGTGTGTGGGACAACTGTGCCAGTATTGAATCACATTCAAACTTGGTATGGTCTTGGAGGCTGATCTGGTGAAGTGTGTGTTCATAGGTTGAGTTGTATTATGATTTCCGCTGCATAATACCTGGCAAAACTCAAACTCTGATGTTGTTTCCCCTCATGTGGATGAAAGGCTGCTGTATTCAAGATCTCATCATAATCTACTGAAGATGTCAAAGATACTTGAGTCTCCTCAAGTCCACTCATCATGACGTTCTCACTTCAGGATGGTAAGAATCACTTAATCACTGATTCTTTTACTCACTTAAGTAGGGTGTATGAAGACCTTGAAGACCTTCAAGGAAGGTTTGTTCCAAGGAGGTGGAACTAATGTTCTATGCAATGTTAGAACATGTTGTTCAACAAGTATGCAGCTACTGGTTGAAGAGCAGATGTTTTTAGGTATCAAACAAAGGGATACTTCTGTTTGGAACCTACTCCTGACCTGGAAGAGGAGACATCTGTGTGTACTAAGTTGACAAGGGTAGGTTCAACTGTGTGTGTGCTCAAGAAGGTCACCTTTAGAAGTCTGATCTCTAGAAGTTGAGCTGGTTGAGATGTGACATTGTGCAATCTCCTGCTGTTTGGCATATTCCTGTTGATTGATCAGGGTTGGATAGTTGTTCCCTGAAGTACTATGTTGTGTTGGAAGACAAGTCCCCTGGATGTTAGTAGTCAATAATGGGATAACCTGATTGCTATACCATTTAAGAGGATTGGAACCATGAATCTTGTTATTCAAACACCACGTTTCAGAAGTGGCAGTTCTTTCGAGGAGTGAGAATATGAAGATTCAGAGGTTAGTTGAGGTAGTATGCTCTAGCAATGCATATTTACCATTGACTGGTGCTGTTTTGTATCACTAGTACTTATGGTCAGCTGGAGTCTGATTGGTGTGATTGGAGTATGTATAGGTATAACTCATAGAGTTAGTTGCCACTGGTAGGGATGGTGTATGTCAGGTTGAGACATTTATATACAATGCATGGTTATTGGTGTGGAGTTTCCATGATTGTTAAGTTGAGGGGGAGTTTTGGTTAACCTCCTCAAGTTTGGTCAGCCTATGGTCTGGTTGGCTGTTGACCTGTGTCACATGGGTTCTGGTGGTTGTGTGACACATTTGCAAGGAAGAATTCATCTCTCTTATTCCTAAGGGTGAATTTAATCTGGGAAGACTTTCAAAATTGTCGAGGTGCTTGCAAGCAGAAGATGTTGACACAAGAAAAGTACTTTCAAAGTAGTCTTATGGTGGAAGTATCTGAAAGGATAATTGGGAAAGGATTTAAGATCAATGTCTACTTGTGCCAAGTACAAGTGTTTAATTGATTATCCTTGGAGCTCAAGATAACTGATGTTCTTAAAAATGTTGGAACAGCACTTCTTCAAGACCCTGTGCAGAATCACAGGAAGGATAGTACATTGGCTTATGATCTATCTCTTTGGTGGCAGCAAAAGCATATGATCTCTGAAAAGGTTTCCTGGCAAGAAACATGTTCAGCCTTGGTATGTACAAGAAGAAGAAGACATCATAGTCTTGATGGTGGTTACTTGGATCAGTTTATTTCTGATCTAGGTAAGGAAGTGCATTAGCTTATGCACACTGTGGAGTCAAGAACAAGTGGCAGCATTCTTGACATCATGGAAACAGCCTTACCTTAGGACGTGGAATCCTTGGTATAGCTGAAGGGTTAGTCTCTAACTGGTCCTTCTGAAGACTCATGCACCAGAGTGTCTGATGTCTTTGGAGAAGAAGCAGGGATTCATCAAGGTGTGAACTTGGATGACTTAACTGCAAACCTGCAGGATGGAGGTTGTTTACTCAAACTTGGTTCCACAATCAAGTCTATGAGAACATTGAACTCTTGTTCTGTGAAGGGAGGAAGTTCTTTCAAGTGGCAGAAGAAGGAGCTGAATTCAACAGCTGGATGTCAAAACACAATGTTGTGACATTTGGTTCAACATCAGATTCTTAGTTGGTGAAGTGGCACATCAACTTGAGATAGAAGGGTCTACAGGGTTGTAGATTGGACACTTCAAAAAGCTTGAAGTTCAAATCTCACTTGGGAGAAGTCTGATAAACTTGGAGAGGTCAAAAAGTGGCATTTGACTTTTTCATATGAGAATTCATGAAGGAGGTAATCAACCAGTGGCATTTGGTCTATCTCAGAAGTGAGTTCGAAGGATCAAGATAATCAACATATGGCAGCTGATTATTCTTGAGGAAAGTCTGAGACAAATTACTTGTGAGCAGAAAAGTAGTAAGTTGAAGACAAAAGGAGATGTCTCTCTATTCATCTCTTGGAGCTTGTGGTAGGAGTTCTAAGCTATCTATGGAAGATTATCTCTTGTAATGGGATGGGAATGTATGTGTCCCAATTTGTGTCTGGCTCTTTTGGACTAAGCTGGTGTGCCCTGTTATGTTGTGAGGATGTCCTAACTAATGTTAGAACATTGTGTGAAGTGGTTTTCTGTTCTGGTTAGAAGAGAGATTGACACAGAGTGTGGATGTGTTCAGCCAAGAGGGTTGAACAGAGGGTGTGCTCTTGAAGACATGAAGATGCGTCTTATGTTTTCCATTCATCAAGTGGTCTGGGTTCTCTTTGAATCAGGAAGTATGTGAAGGTCCAACCTTGGGATGTTGGATATGATCATGTGTGATCTCCCAGTTTCAAGAGGAGAGTAGGTTGTTCATGACAGGGGGAGTTCTGTCCTTGCACTGCAAGTAATCATCAAGCTTGTGGTCTATGTGTTCTCAGATAACAAGGTTTGGAAACCTGTTAGCTAGTGGGATGTTGTGGTATGTGTCAAGGCTGAGTGAGCAGAAGAATGTCTGACAGGATGTCATGACATTGCCTTGGACAATATTTTTATTTCCTTCTAAAACTTACAGTCATAAGGAAATATGGAAGCAGATGCCAGTAGGACATTCTGGCTGGTACAGGTGCTGGAGTTACAGCAGCTGTTATTTGATGAATGCACAGATTTAGGGGGAGAAGAAGTACCCTTGTGCATTGTACATTTGTGTGTCTTACTAGTTGCATCCATAACTAGTAATTCTGATTGTTGCAAAGATTTAGGGGGAGGAGAAGTACCCTTGTGCATTACTAGTAGCCATAACTAGTAATTGTTTTTGCTCCTGCTGCTGATTAAACTACTATTATGTGGTTTAAATTGCTGATAGTTTGCCTTGTTAACAAAAAGGACAGAGTATTCACAAGATGTCATATGTGATGTCTTAACATAAGATATCTTATGTGCCTGCTGGAGTTCAAGAAAGTGTTCATGCAGGAGTGGATCAAGATGTCAGACTCAAAGTCTTGGAATCTGATATGGCTGTACCTACTGTAAAGCAGAAGTGGGTGATTACTTGATCAAAGCTGTGAAGCAAGATCAAGTGGGTGCTAACTTGGTTGAAACTGTGAAGCAAAACCAAGTCTGTAATTCTGTCATTTGTGTGTGATTCTGTTTTTTTTCTGTGGTCTGTAATTTAAAGTGTTGCGTTGGCAACATTTTTGACAAAAAGGGGGAGTAACAGGTGATACCCCAGGACAACAGATTATTGTGTTAAAACAGATATTCATGACAGATTCAAGATTCCCTCCACTGCAGCTGATGTGTGTTGAAGTTTTGTATTTAACTTCTGCTCCTCTGTATGTGTGCTGCTTTGTGAAGTTTTTATTTAACTTCCATGTATGTGAGTGTGCTGCCACTCTGAGTGTATTAGCTAGGTTTATTTCCTGCTAGATGTGTGATTCCGCTGCTATGAACTCTGTTATGGGGATCAAAGTGTTTTAGCCAAAAATTTGCCAAAGGGGGAGTTTGTAGGTGTTTAATTGGCTGCATTGTATGGTAAAACACTAGCTGGATTCTAATGTCTTGACTGATGTCATGACATGGTGTGAAGGTGTGACTGCATTGTAGGTTAGAATATCTAACTGTACTCTGATGTCATGACTGATGTCATGACACACTTGAGTAGTTTACTGCAGGATTAGCTAATACAGGATTTGTTGAATGTCAAATTGGATGTGGTGACATTCATCCCTGTCAGCAAATACTGAGGAATAGAACAGTTGGTGTTCTGTTA